>NC_138586.1:22695254-23325944 GCF_964289735.1 Phaethon aethereus
GATCAGAAAACTGATTTCTGGTCATGGCAGACATCACCGTATATGAGCACTTATTTTGGAAGATGAACAGACTACAGAGCAATCTGGGATTCATACATATTGGCAAACCCCACGTAGACAGAACAGATCTCTGAATTTGCTACAGAACATAAGGGTGATGCAACAGGGCCAGACTTCTGTGTTAGTTCACAATCATGGTGAACATGAGAATTAAAAAACCCTGTAAACTTTCAGAGCCGTAAGAGGGGGGAAAAAAAAAAACATGGGGAAAAAAAGAAATATATACACACTGCAAGATGGTGGTAGACTCATTCCAGCAAGTAACACAATGATCTGCAAATCAGGAGGTCAAATTTTAATCCCTACTCTATGGCAGAACTGGAATATTCAAGAATCTATTATTATTAAAAGCCCAAGAGGAGAGGTAAACGTCTAACACCTCCCATGCCCTTCACAGTTTGCACACTTGAACATACAGCTGGCCAGGTCCTTCCTTGCCGATCACAACAGCAAAAACATAGACTACAGCAGCGAGTAAGAGGACTGGGACAAGGCGAGAGGGAGGCCTGGAGCCACTCCTTACCCCGAGGTACCGGCTGTCATTGAAGAGCCGGGGCGGCAAGGGGTTCCCACTTGCTGGCCGGCTGTCTTCAGGGACGTTCTCTCGCATCCATTTCCGATTCTCCTCATTGGCGGCGATATCCTTTTCCTCAAATTCAATTTTATTCGCTTCCAAGAAACCTAACACATCTTGTTGCTGCTTTTTAATCTGTCACAAAAGAGAAGGGAGGGGAGAGAAAGCAAATAAAATCAGTCAAACCGTTTTTTTCTGCTGCCGATTATGCAATTCCAGGGTTCAATGCAGAAACAAGGGGGTGCAAAACAGATTGAAAATGGAGGCAGTAAGAAAATTCTTAGAATAAAAAAGTATCTTCTAAAGAGTCAGATCTGAGCCTTGACTTGGCTCCTATATAACTCAACAGGCTGAAGTCTAAATTCACTGTCCCTATATACATGCGAGACCTGTGAACCTAAAGGGTTCTTTGTTCAAAAAAAACCAACCCAAACCCTCTTCTGCTCCACTCCAGGTTTCAGCGGTGGCAGATATGGTCTCTGGACAGCCGCGATCTCGCACCCCTGATCCTGCTCGTCTCAAGCAGAAGTCTCGGGGGGCTGGCTGCACAGGCTGGGTGAGATCCCACGCCTGATGCAGCCCATCCTCTGCACGCTCACACAGCACCCAAGTGAAAAGCAGGATCTGTGTGGCGAAGACTGTGCTGGCTTTCAACAGGAAAGGTGTTTTTTATTACTGTCATATATGAATTATTGACTTCCTGACACAGAGATGTTGTGCTTATGCTCTGTTCTTCCTCTGCATGACTTTACCACCATAAAGGAAATTATAACCATGCGCATCCTGGCAAACAATAAAAAAAATGGGATTTAATGAGAAATTTGTTCTCTTCAAATCATTCCCTTCAATACAAAACCGGTCCAAGGCCTGGCTTTAACCTAATTAGCTCAGCACAACAACAGCGGCGCTTCATACAGACGTTGCACTGCTGCTCATTCGGGTCAGCCGCCAGCTTCCCCGAGCAGCCTCTCCATATACGGGGAAGGGAAAAGCGGCAGCTCCTGGCGAGCCGCGCCGAGGTCAGGGCACAGCCGGCCGAGAGCCAAATACGGTGCCTGTGCCCTGGCTCGCACAGCCCCGTGCCCACGGGGCACGGAGCTGGACCCAGGGTGGGAGGTTTTAGCGTAGGAAAAGCGCTGCCCTGGAAGGGTGCGGTTTGGGAGAGCAGAGCCCGGCGTCTCCGAAGAGGAGATGGCCGTGCCTTGGCCGTCTTTAAGCGTCCGTTGACTCGTTCTTTAGCAGCTCCTCTGGAGCCGTCGCTGCTGGCTGCGCGGCAATCCACGACAGGGAACCAGTCCAGGTTAAACTAGATCTTGGGTGGGGTGGATTTAAAAAACCTGGATAGATAGATCTCCCTCTGCATCCAGCTCAGTGTAGTGCAAAAGGACCAACGCTGCTGTCCTGACGGAGGAAAAACATGCTCCCAGCTTCAGGGGGGAAGCTGCCTGCCCCTGCAAGAGCCAACATAATTCCTCCTAACACGTCAGCAGAGGAGCCGCTGAACTCGATTAGCGAGTACCCTTGTATCCTTAAACAGAAGAATATTGCTGGGCGTTAGCTAATCTTCATCAAGGCTAAAAATAAATAAAAATGGACAAGTTAATACCACCCCAAGGAAATAATTCATGTTACAGGCTGTATAGAAAAACATTTCTCAGCAGACTCAAATCTACTGGTAAGAGATTTCTTCGCTTGCCTTTAATAACAGGGGTCACAGCAGGAGGGAGCAGTCAGGGGAAGTTTTTCTCCATCGTGCCATACAGCTGAGAGAAAAAAAGAAAAAAGCGAGCACTTCCTTCATGAACTATTCTGTAAGACTGAAATAAGGGAAAGGTCTTTGTAATTGTAAACTCCTCTGCCAGTGGTTAGTATCTAAAGCAACATGCTGACCTGGGAATAAATGGACGTATTTTCCGCTAACTAGTTAGATTTTAATTAACCATTTCCCACCAGTTGTATCTTACAGATCCAGCTAGTTTTCGTTAGTCTCAGGTCCTTAACTGCTCCAAAATCTGCTGCTTTAGTGGGAACACGCTTTGAGATGTCCCAGCATTTTTAACAAAAAAAAGAAAACCAAGTTTTTACCCAGTCTACTACAAAACAATATACTCTGCCATGTAAAACAAGAGCTCTAAGTTTGACAGTAATTAGCATTTTGATCTCCTGAGAAGTCTCTTTATTTTTTAAACCATTTTTACTATTAAATTGCTTCTTAGCCATACACACATCCTCACAGCAGCTCAGCTCAGTCTCACAGTGCAACCCCTTCACAGGCAGACTCTGCATACCCAGTCCTTTCATGCAGCACCCAGTCTGAGAGGGCTGGACTATCTCAGCCATTAAGATGCTTCTTCAACATGAACAAAATGTCTCTGGCTACCCTATGCTGCCAGTATTTCATATGAGGAGCTTTAAATAGACTTTTCCTCTTAGGCATATGTATGTAAAACAGCTCTCTGTACACTGCCACATTGCCTGTTTTACTATATTCTTGCACATTCTCCCAGCTTCATGGAGCAGCAACAGTCTCTGGGTTGCTTATTCAGCTACAGGTAGCACAACCAGATCCCAAGTTCACAACCATGGCTATGAAGGGCTACCACAGCAGATGAACCTGTTTGTTTATGAAGAACTAGCAAAGCTGGAAATGTACTTCTTCTGCTAGAAAAGGCACTGTGTGGAAGGTGAGCACGGCTGTTTGGTCTCTGCCGCTCTCAGTCTGTCTGTGGTCAAAGGAGGGAATTCCCTAAAGAACTCTAAAGAAAAGCAAGGAGCTGGTGTTGATGTGTGAGTAATATTAGTTTGAAACCCTAGTTTTCAAGCCCAAGAAAAAAAACAAGTTGGAAGATTAAGAGGCAATGCCTTCCTCCCAGCTCCTCAGACAAGTCTTCCGACCACAGTGACAAGCATTTACACAAGAGCATTAAATGCTCCAGAGAAACATGGCACCAACCGCTGGGCAGAACAGACACTGAGCTGCCAGATTGCATTATTTTATGGGATTTTATTTAGAAAACTTCTATTAATCTCAGGCAGTGGAATACCACTGGGAGGAAAGCGCCTAAAATAGAGCAAGAGACGCCTGCTGCTGCTTCAGAGTATTTTGTCTTACTCGAAAGGGCATACGCTCTCCTCAGGACAGGAGCCTGGAAGATGGTTCCTGCTGCCCATGTTTGGGAAGGCACGAGGAGCTTTTCTTCAGGATGCGCCTGTCAACATGCAACACTCGCTTCCCAAAAAACTCTCCCCCAGTTACCTTACCGGGCATGGGCACCGGCCAGCGCCCTTGCAGATACCGCACCTCGTCCTACGCAAAAAACTGTCACGTCTAAAGCTATTTTGGCCTGTTCACTGCAGCTAACCACTGTTTGCAAACATGAAAATCCTTGTTTATACCGAGTGCTCCTGACACATTTTACAGGGCAGAGAGCACCAGCAGAGAGCCGGGAACAGCCAGCACAGGCGCTGGGGAGCCGAGAGCAACGCTGCTGAGGCAGGGTCCTGAGGCTGGGGGAGGCAGAAGCACCCGTGGCTGGACACAAACGCACAAGAACAGAGGAATCATAGACAGGGATGGGTAGACGATTGCAAGGAAGCAAAGAGGCTGCGGGCAGGAGCGGATGGGAATGAGCAAAATGCACGGATGGAGACGGGGAAGGAAATCCCAGGGGTGGAGGTGGGATGGAGACAGAGGGATGGAAGGAGAATGGCTGGGGTGGGGAGCAGCAGAAGTCAGCCCTGCCGAGAGGAAGGGCCACATCCTGCTGGAGCTCGCCACTGCCCTGCTTGGGGGAACAAGAATGCCCTCCTGAAAGCCAGTTTTGCTCAGAGATGGCTTTAACCCCCACCCCCAGAAACACACACCTGGTTTCTCAGCCCAAACACACTGACTCAGGCTTCTCAGGGCATTCTTGGGGAAAAAACAGCTAAAATTACTCAGGTGAGTGGAAACATTATACTTTTTGCTAATGTTCCTAAGATAGAGTTGAAAGGAAAGATTTAACCAAACAAAGCTATTTTCACTTTGGCTTGGCTTTCAATGTCTGTTCCAGAGACGGAAATAGCTTTATGGCAAGTTATTGGCAGTTATGTGAAGTCTCACCACCAAGCTGTAATCTTCTGCAGACAAAATCTGCACAAGCAATGTCAGAAGCTGATGCTTCCAGCAGACTTTTTTTTTTTTAAGATATCCTTGTGTATCAAGATTATCCTCCTTCCCAGTTACAAGCCAATCATGAAACATTAAGCTTTCAACAGAGCATGTGCACGGAATAACATTATGAAAATGAGTAGTTTAGAATTATGAACAAGTCCCTCACTTGAATACACATCAGAAGTTAAATTTACTGTTCTAAGATCCAATTTGCATCAGTGGATGATGTCTGTAACACAAGAGAAACCATATCAAAGCTGCCAAGAGTAGAGATGGGTGATATTTTCCAACAAATCACAGTCCATCAAAAATGGAGCTTTAACCCCAAAGAGGGCAGAAAACTTTCCAGAAAATGCTGCAACATTTTAGATTCAGTATCTTCTCTCTCCTCCAAATCTTTACTCATTGCAGGGGGGGAGGAACTCAACTAAAAAATAATCAACAGAAAGGAGGCAGGGACCTTTGTCCAGCAAGCGGGCAATGCTCCATCCCCAGCTCCAGGCAGGAGTGTAAACTGGCTGTCCAACAGACCCACTGCAAGGAAACAGTTGTTTTAAATGTTTTATTGAAATGAACTTCAAAGAAGTTTCTATCTTAGTTGGTATACACAGGCATACACATACAAAAGAATAGCCTAGTTTGCACTGCTGGCCAAAAAGAGGTTTTGTTTTGTTTTTTTTTAAAGTCTTGTTATTTTTTCAGTTTATAAATAAATTCCTTCTTGGACAATAGACATGTTTTGGAAAGCTCTTTATGGACCACTGGAACCCAAAGGAAGTTTACAGTTTGAGCGCTGCTGTTTCGATCACACAATGAACTCCCCCATGCCAATAACACGGCTGGAGCTCTACCGTTCTGCCATTTGGCATGGGACCTTCTGAACCATTTCTGTGGGTCCTGTGTCCTGATCTCCATGCAGGGGAAAAAAAAACACGGAAATTTTTTTTTATTTTCCCCACAGATGCAGTTAAATGGCTTATACATCGTTGTGAAGATTTAAAAGAACTTTAAAGAGATTTCCTATAAAGCTCCCAGCCATGGTTATATCATCGCTTATAGCATCCGGCTCCTGCTCAACACGAGGCCTGAGCTGCCTCTCCCAACACCACAGCTGAGAGCCAGCACCAGGACAAAAGAGAAGCAGCACCTCACAGCAGAGCTAGATCTTGCACACTTGTCAATTTAGTTTAAGGACGAAAACAGCTTTAAAAGGTTTTTGACCATTTCCAATTCCAGCCTTCTGGGTTCTAGGCAAGGAAAAGCAACTACATCTTCAACATGGTTGCATTTTAAGCCACTGATGATTTTAAACAAGCTGTTTCATTGTTAGGGGGGCAATTCTTTAAATCACAGGGGATATCTGCTTTGTGCAGAAGAGTGAAAAAGTTCAAATCCCCAGACGATGCTACCGTTTGTAGCCAGACTTGTAACCATCAGTCCTCCAAATGGTTCAGTACCTTTTGAAGGCTGATAAGCTCAAATTTAAACAGCGAACAGGAAAAGCGCAGCATAAGAAATCTTCAGCAAACTCGTGGCAGCCAAGCAGCACTGTCCTTTTGCTCACTGCAGCCGAGTTGAAAATACCCAGAAAGTGGTTTTCTTTGGAGGGAGCAAGGCAGCAGGCGGAATGCTGTGCTGCTGCCACGACAAATCCACTTCCCGCAGGGCGTCCCGCGAGCTGAGCTGCGCACCGTGCCCCAGCCCGCTCACACCGCACCTCCTGAGCCCCCACAAGAGAGCAAACCGGGCGGCTAAAATCATCAGCCGGGCATCAGTCCTGCCTCTGGGGGCTGTGCAGGGGCACTGCTACACAGCCCAAGGAGTCAGGTAGCGAGGCAAAGAGAAATAAAGCTAAATATGTCCACTAGCAGCAGTGTTTATCTTCCCTTTATGTTCTAGTGTCAGTGACTTTAGGACTTGACCACCTCTGTTGCTGTGGCTAGCTAACACCATAGCAATTCACAGCCACTTTTTGGAATTAAAAAAAAAAGTGGGTTTTTTTTTTCCCCAACATTTCTCATCTAATTTCTAAAATTATAATGTCTTCCTCATGTGAGTTGCTAATGCAGAAGCTAATACTTGCAAATTAGCTGCAAAACGCTTATAATTTTGCCTGCCAGTGCAACGTAATTTGTAGGAGTTAAACAGCACGGCAGCTCAGCTATGCATTTAAATGTCATGGATTCCTGACGTCTCCCCCCAAGCTCTGAGACAAAACATCTCCAAGAAGCCTTGGTCCTGGCCTCCACCAGAGTTTTCTCTGGTTTTACTGCAATATTCTAAGAGCTAGTTTTTTAAGAGCTAGTATTTTTGTTGCTTTTATTCATATGAACAAGCCAGATTTCTTCCCCTCACCCTCATATTAGCTTAAAATTCAGAGGTGCCAGCTCTGGTGGTACTGGCGGTCACCATCCACTGTAAATGGTGGGAATCTCGCGGGCACCTACAGCAATGACCTGCTCGATCAGAGCTTTGCCGGCTGTCTCTGAGGTGTCTCCCAGAGATTCGTGTCTCACTCTTACTTCTCTCTGCCTGGTAGAACATCTACCCTATTTTTAGGTCTGGACAATTACCATCACAGAACTCAAAGCACTTCTTTGTTCTGGCTATTTTAAGCCGAGCATTACATGTAGTAATGTCATCATTTTATCTCCCAACGCTTGGTTTCTGGTCTTTAAGGAATGAGATTGAGGACAAAACACAGCAAAACCACCATGAACTTATGCGACCTAAATCAAATACAGGAGGCTGGAAAAGCTCACGCTGTTCTTGTGCTGGGGTTTTTTTCCTGCAGAAATTAGGCAGTCTCCAGATGGGCTCCATATGTACTTACTCCTTTCCTCCAGGGCCCTTTGGGGAAGCCCACGGCATTATCAACATGTACCCTGCATAGCTGCTACAGCAGCCCTATCTTGATGTGGTTTGCCCCCAACAGCTTAAAAGTTGCTTATTTAAACACGGTTTTTGCCACCAGGCGCCCACCAACCCCAGGCTGCATTAGCACCACGTGCCAGCCTGAGACCCAGGGCAGGAGCGAACGGGCTCCAGGTCACAGCGAGAGCAGCAACCTGATTCCCATTTCTTGTGTGTGTTTCTGGAAGACACTTTTTAAGAGCAAGAAAAAGTCCTGGGGTGAAAGGACACAAAAGGACCACCACTTAAGAGCAAGGTTGGGGGAAAAATCCAGGCTACTGAAATGTTTTTGCAACGTAACCTGGAGGTTGCATCACATCTGGAAGCATGTGGTCTGCCTGCAATGGGGCAGTATTCAGGCATAAGGTACCACACCACAGATCAGATTTTGCAGCACAAGCCAAGAATATAGCTAGAACAAAGGATAAAGTCTGTACTTCCCAAAACAAGACCACAACTTGCTCCAGAAACTGTGGAAAGTTACATAAATGGAAAAGCTGATTCATGAGAACAAATATAAAAGCTTCTCTTATGGATTATAATGCCATTGTAAGTGCAATCATTCAATAACCCAAGGCCCAAAAATTTGTTAAATCCCACACCAACAGAACCCAAGCCAAAAGATCCCAGTGCATTCAACAAGCTTTTTGCTACCAAAAGAACCAAACAGGAAAGTTAATGTCACCTCCATGTACTAAAGTCCTGGGAATCAGGATTTTCAATGGAGCCCAAGGACCTTGTGGACCCAACTCCCACTCGCTTTTATTTACTCTTTGACACGGACTGCAAAGAGAATAAAATCCCCAGTGGGAGTTTGGCTTTTAGTCCCCTTAGCCTGCTTTGGAAAGTTCAGCCAGTAACACAGGCCTGGCTCCTCTGTTTGGTACAGCCCAGTAAAGCATCCTGCTGAGCAGGTTCCCAATTGCTATGTTGCTGACTTGGTATTGAAGTTCAAGGGATTAGTTAAGGAAAAATAAGAAAGCTTTTCTCTATCGCTCCAAAGGAAAGTATAAAAGTAATACAGTCATCATTTGGAAGATAGTAATTTAGAAAACTAATCTCAGCCTAATTTTGTTCAGAAGCACAGGAGAACACTAAATACAGATCTCACGCACTCACACCATGAAACAGCATCAAGAGTTGAAGTAGCCCATCCAGGCTCACTGTTTCTTGAAAGGCTGCTGAGCTGCCCACTCCTTCCTCGTCTTGGTCAGTGCTCAGCACCCAGCTGGGTGCTGCCTTTGCACATGTATGGGTGTACATGCACTGTGTGCATGCATATATGCCTGAACAGTGGGACAGCACACACTGCATATGCTCAAGACACAGACTTTTGTGCCACGTAAAGCATGAAACACATTTTGAAAAGGTAATGGTATAAATACCACTAATGCCTGGTTTCCATCACCCTTGGATGCACGCAGGACAGCGTTACTTCCCAAGAGGGCTTTCTTACCCAGGGGAGATCCAGCTGAGTACTCAGTGTCACATCACTTCAGGCGGAGGTGTAAATACAGTGCTGTGAACAGCGTGCAGAAGAAGCTGAATGGTCATGGAAAGCAACTGCTCAGAAGTAGGATTCCAAAGGCTCTTTACAGTTACACTGCGTGGTGATTTGAGGTATGTGTCACTTGGTACCTACAAAAGTAGACGTCTGCTAGCAAAACTCGAGGCTGGAGTACATTTAGCAACCCTTTAATCATGTTGTGGGCATAATCACACCAGCAGCTGACAGAAGCAATCTGTAAGAAGTTCACCTTTGTTAGTGTTGCATGATATCAACGGTCAAAAACATTCGGACTCAAATGGCATCGATTCTTTCATTTAAATGTACACAGGATTCAAGCTTAATGCTGCAGCAGGATTTTTGAGTGCCGCTAGTTTTGCGTCAGACGTGCAATACAGCCAATTTTACTGAAGCTCTATTACAGTCCAATTCTAATAAGAAAGATACAAAAAGGCCATAAATAAGGTCAGAACTGACTTGCTGAATCGCACTGAATGTCTCTTTAGCTACTTTTCTCCAGCAGTGGCCAAAAGCAGATTCCTTTAGACCCATTAGTCAAGTATGAGGACAAGCAACATTTCCTTATTTATATCTTCACAGCTTCTGGCAAACAGCAGTAGCAGCACTGCCTAACGATGGCTTGATTACTTTTTAATGTGTTTTAAGTTTACTTTTGATGAAGGCACCTTAAGGATCAACGTATTATCACAGCTTAAGTCAAATTCTGCTCTTAGCAAATAATATCCAAGCACTGGGGGAGTGTGTGTGGAGGTGAATCCATTCATCCTTTTATACTTGTTTGTCAAGGACTAGAAACCTGGTGGCACCACAATAACACAGAACACCTTATCAGCAACACCTGAAGACAATGTGTAGAAGTACCATTTAATAAACTTCAGATTTTGTTCCTGTACATGTAAATGGTTCTCTGTTAGCTGAAAACCCACTATTTTTCTACTGAAGCCACCAAATTCAATAGAAAATCTTTCTCTCTTTCGGCTGCTAGGAAAAGGAAGGTGATGTTGGGCATTCTCCTTTAACTCTCCTCCTTACTGGCCATTCCACAATATTTTTTTTTCAGTCGCTCGTTTAGCATCTCCTGAACTGCCAAGGCTTATGTACTGAGCTACACACTGGCAGCATCCTACTTGTTTTGCCCGAGAGTCCAGCTCAGCCACAAGCCTACCAGTCTTACGCACAAAACTGACAAGAGTGTTCTGGATGGCTGTGGAGATCAAATGCAACATGCCTTTAGTCAGGATATCTGTGTCCTCACCAAAAAAGAAATCAAACACCTCTCTGCTGTCTTTAGATGCTTTTATTAATTCTGTAAAGTGCTTAAAAAGAGTGACTATTGCCAAATCAAAGTTACGCAGAAGTCAGGATGCCAACACTCCTCCTCATAGCAGCCACTGCCTGTTAAAAGACTGAAAGCACAGAAGTAATAAAAACATTATTTCAAGGTTTTATCACTAATATGGATTAACTCACTGCGCAATAACAACCACGCATGCCTCTCGTGTGTGTTGCTTTTCTTAAGCAAAGGTTTTCCCTAGTTTCCTGTGGCTCTTCAGCTGTAAACACATTCAGAGTTCATCCTAGAGGAAGGAGCTACATGGTTAAAATGGAGAACTCCAATACAAAGAAATTAATTTACTGTTGTGATCTGGTTCAAATAACCAAAGATACTCACTCCATGTGTGCTCATCTTTGCTCTATGCTTATAAGCATCATGCCCAACACACTGACTTATACTAATTGTTGTGGAAAGAAGAACCATGACACATGATTTGAAAGTGATCTGTTTCTAAATCCAAGGAAAAAAAATAAGGATCTCTGTAGTCAACAACATAGTTCTTGGCAACCCGGATTTACTAAACCCTGTGTGACACTACTTTTCAATCCACAGGTAAGTAGCATTCCTACAGAAAGCTTTACATCTAGCCAACGACTAATACTAGTGACTAAAGTGCAACAACTGAAAAACTCTGGTGGTGCCCTGTATCTGAATAACTCCCACCATGCGATTCAGATAAAGATGCATGTAAAACACGAACATTTACCGTATATTATCCGGATCTCTAACTGTGATGCTTTGTGCATGCCAATACCCCTGAGCACATTACTGCATCAGCTGACATACAGTGCCTGTGGGGACCATCAGTCACTTCCACACACAGATCCCTTCCGTACATCAAGAGATGAGCTTTTTGTTTGTTTGGGGGTTTCCTGTCTCTTTGTTTGTTTGTTTGTTTAAAGTTACCTGACAGCAATGCCCACTGGAATTATTTGTCTAGATTCCAAAGATAAACAATCCCCACACAGCCAAAACTCCATTTTCAGGGATTTTAATGCAAGATTTTAACATTTAAAATCTCCTTCCATCATCAGCCAAAAAACAGAGACGTTTACCCATGGGACGGCAGCAAGCCTTTTTATCCTCTGTATTTCTGTGCACATGAAGCACAAGATCCCCAGCAGTTGGGCAAGGAAGGAGTTAAAACCCAAGAAGATGCAAGAAGGGGCTGGCAGCACCAGAGCTGTTATTAGGAGAGGCATCAAACCTCACTAGACACATGCTTTTTGTGGACAACCTACCAGCCTGAACACAGAAAAACAGTAACTGCAAACGAAGCTTCCAGCTGCTGAACACTGGGCAACGTGTTTCAGATCTGGAGGGGTGTCAGACTTACCCTTGTCCTCTCTCAAAAGGAAGGATCTGCGCTTGATTTAAAAGAGGGGGGATGCCTGCCTGCTGCTTAATTCTCCACTCTGGCTGGGCTTCAGGCCCCTGCAGCCCTGGGAGGAGTGACAGCAGCATGATCCTCCTCTCCCTTCACATGATTTCTACAAACAGGAGCCCTGTTTGATTAAAGATGAACTTTGTACTTGAAGCAGCCTCGTGTCTCTGGGCACTGGCTGGCAGCAGCTTGAAACTCAGACGCCCAGACCTCTCAAGCATCAAAAACCTGCCCGCCCTTGCGCAGGGGCTCTGCCCAGGCTGTGCCCAGATCTCACCTCCTCCAGCGCCGGGTCTGGGGATGGTTATCCTGGAGGGACCGTCGGGGAAGCACAGCTTGTCACTGGGACCGTATATATTCAACCTGCATAAATCAGGGTTACGGAAAGAGACCTTCTCCTTTAACTCCAAAGGGTTGTCTCTGAGCCCCTCCTCGCACAAGCGTATGCCTTGGCACGGCAACGTGGAGATCTGAGCCGGAGAAACTCTTCCAGCCGCGGAGCACTATTGTTTTGGGGGGCCGCGACCCAGCTCACCGGTGCTGACAAGCGGCTACTTGTGCCACCACAAGGAAAGGCACAGGGCAGGGAAGGAAACGAGCCAGGGGACGCAGGACTGCCTCTCCCAGCAGCAATACCGACTGAAAGCATATATCAGACCATGGCCTCAGGCCTTTCCCGTCTCAGGCCTTTGCTTCATTCAGCAACAGGAAGGATTTACAAGTCCAAATATTCACATATCAGGATTTTTTCCTAGTTTCTTTCATGACGAGACTACTGAAGTTAGCCAAAATAAATGTCTCTTGCAAAATCAAGCTTCCAAACCTAAGTCTCCCCTTATCTTGCTTTAGATGAGAATGTAAAGAAACGTTGATGTATGGCAAAGCCATGGCTTTAACCACATGCACTGGCACCGTCCATGAACCACCGCAGCACCCGGAATTGTCACAATCAAAAGGAAAACACCACCATTACAATACAAAATAAATTGACCCTTGGCAATTTTCTAAGTCAATTTTGTGGCATTTGACTTTCACAGGGCTGAAAACTGCTCATTTGATCCAAAACTAACAGACAGACAGCTTCCTACCGCGGGAATACAGGCTCCATTATCTCGGTTATCCGTTAACAAAGCATAAGCAGTAGCAGAATATGAACTCCTCATTTATTACGCACAGTTGTTTTCTGCAGTAGACTTGGAGCTTGGCAGGCTGCATTTCCCTGGATGTCTAACGTGCGCCTAGTCACAGCATCCAAACTCTGTGCAGGGTTAAATAAAAACAAACAGATTGGCTCCTCCCAAAAACCAGTATAAAACTAACATAACTCCTGGACATCACACACATGAGAGCGGCAGGAAAAGCAGACAAAGGAACCCAACGCACGTTATATATCCTGCAGCAAGCACCAGGCTTCCAAGCCTACCCAGCAGAAGCAAGTGCAAACCCCAGCGCCTGCTTAACAAAAACTGCCCCAAGGTCTGGAATGAACAGCGTATGGGCCAGACCATCTCTGGCAACTCCGCTTATCTGAGCAACGTTTATGGTTAGCAGCAAAGACGAAATCTATCAATGAACCTGTTGTCACAGCTTCTCAATTTTCCCTCATTAATCATTACTGATGTTTACTGCACCCTTCAGCTCTCAGAGCTTCCTTTCCCGAGCTATTAGTCAGCAGGAATTATTTCTTTTTCAAAATCACTACTTATTTACTTTGTTGTTTGGGTTAGGGATCATTTCTGGCTGTTTCTACGAACAGTATCAAGCACACTGCAGCCCAGCCTCATAGACAGTCTTTATGCACTCACCATAATGCAATTTAACACACAGCAGACTAATCTCCAACAAGATAATCAGGCTCAGCATCATGAGCCACAGAAAACTCTCTGGAACATAATAAATTTCTAGGTATTCAAAAGTTCTCAATGCGGCTGAGAAAATGGGGGAAAGGCACTGAGGGTGCCACTAAAAACCTGACTACTTGCTCTAGAAACTTTCAAAAGGGCTTCAGTCCTGAAAGTCTGGATCTCACCCCCATTGTCAGGTTCTGAGTCTGTTTTTTTCAGCCAGTCTCTCCCTGAAAGCCAGAATTATTCCTCCTTTATCTACATAAAAAGGCTCCAGGACACTTAGAAGTCCATGGAATGTTGGCAGCAGCTACACCCTATGAAAACTGCTGGCTGTCCGTGTTACGTCAGTTAGAACAGCACAGGTCCCACCTTGTTCCACCCCGAAACTCCAGCCTCCACGCTCTGCACAGCGCTTGGCTAATGCCTACTGGGGAAGCAGCCTGAGCAGGGAGCCTTAGATCAACACGCACCATAGACAGCACAGGGCTACAGTTTGGGGGCTTTTATTGAAACAGCTGCTAATGTAATTATTTTTCAGAATCTGTGGATTTATGCTGGCAATGAGGCGCCCTGGATGGAAAAGAGAGTAGAGAGGAAAAACATTTTTTGTTTTGTTTGCCTGATGAGAGCTGAACTCTGGTTAGGAAAGGAGTTAAAAGCACGTATTGCACAAGGCTCCTGTGGTTTGCAATAAAAAGGTTTATTTCCTGGATGGTTTAGCACACAGAGAGACTAAATTAACTGACAAGACTACAACTATACAGCATTAATTGTTGTTTCACTGCCTTTACACTGCCAGGCATTTATTATCTTTAAATATGAAACTATTTTAAGAAGAAATATAACACAACCTCAGGGATCCTACACTAAATCCAGGTGCTTCTGTTCTGTATTACATCCTATCGTTGAAGAACTCCTATAACAGAGACATTATTTAGCAGAAGAGTCTTTTTGATGACTGCTATTCTAAAATTAAACCAAATAAATTTTTCAAAAGAAGAAAACTTTTTTTCCTGAACTAAAATACCTAAATATCATAAGACAAAGGAAGAGGGGATTAAAGAGAAAAGCTATGGATTACATACAGGTTTTCCTCCTCCTTTCAGAAAGACTCAGGCTATATCCAGAGAAGGGCAACGGAGCTGGGGAGGGGTCTGGAGCACAAGTCTTAAGAGGAGCGGCTGAGGGAACTGGGGGTGTTCAGGCTGGAGAAGAGGAGGCTGAGGGGAGCCCTCATCACTCTCTACAGCTGCCTGAAAGGGGGTTGTGGTGAGGTGGGGGTTGGTCTCTTCTCCCAAGTAACCGGCGACAGGACGAGAGGAAATGGCCTCAGGTTGCTCCAGGGGAGGGTTAGATTGGATATTGGGAAAAATGTCTTTACTGAGAGAGTGGTCAAGTGTTGGCACAGGCTGCCCAGAGAGGTGGTGGAGTCACAATCACTGGAGGTGTTCAAAAAACGTGTGGACGTGGCACTTCGGGACACGGTTTAGTGGGCATGGGGGTGTTGAGTTGACAGTTGGGACTTGATCTTAGAGGTCTTTTCCAACCGTAATGATTCTATATTGAGATAGAACTGCAGCTCAGTACAGCCACACCGAAGCATCCCAGAGACAGAAGACTTAGCAGCCAATAGTCCATATCAGCACCAGCTTTCTGCCCAGTTAATTTGCTTGGGTAACATTTCAAGTGCATATCACCCCGGGGGCCCCAAATCCCCATCTTTATTTTAGTGCAGACTTGGACAAAATATTGTAACTTCAGAAACTGTGTTTTTAAGGGGGCTAGAGAGAGAGATAAATGGAAAGCTCACAAGAATTGGCCAAATTGTAGTTTCTAATACTTTTGGCAAGCACAGCTACCGACACAGCCACAACCTGGAGGCCACTTTGCAAACCCCCACTGTCTTTTCTAAGTTTTTAGATCACTCTTGTCACCATGGTATCTGCTTTTTTTTTTTTTTAAACCACAAGCTTCCTTCTGCCTCCATGCAAGCTAGCATCTGCATACCACAATCAGAAACTAAGACAAATACACATTGCATTTTATTTTTTAAAAGATTAAGTCCCCCAGCTGTTTATTTGCTGTACGATGGAGTTCTTCAGGGTTGGGCGAGCAGCCAAAATAGCTTCATTCCCCTGATGTTCTTCAGTCTCAGCCTAATGCTCAATGGCTGGCAGTGTGAGCTGATGGCTATCCTAATGCCTTCCAAGCTGCTAATTTTGGTCCCAAACCGTTACACGGAAGACATAGCTGTCTGTCCAGCTGCTCCTCGACTTATGCAGGTGTAAATTCTTGGAAAGGAACATCCCCCGAGATAACCTTATGCAGATACCTACTTCAATCTTTTCACCGCATGCACAACTCAAACCTCAGTCCTCCACAGGTGAAACAGAGGCTCTCACGGCTACCTCCTGGTACATCTTAATGTGATGAAGGGAAACAGAAGTTTAGAAAAAGATTGCTCGAGTACAAAGGTTTCATGGACTTAGTCACCAGAACCATGAGACTTGCTTATCTGCATTACGGGGTGGAAAGGAATTTCCAGTTCTTAATCAGGATTATCAGGTCACTAACAAGTAAGTTTGCAAACATGCCCCTTTTTATCTTTTTATTTCTACCTACATATATTGTATTTCCTGTCTAGGGGAAAAATCTCCTACATCTATTATCTATAAATCAGCTTCACTTGAACTTCATTTCTATCCATGCCCACTGACAAAGTTCTGGATATATTTTTAATTCATTCACTGAGTTACTCTGCTGCTCTCCCGTTCTGCCAGTTGCTCTGCAGCTGCTGCTCTGGCCGAGTACATTTACAACATGTGCACAGGAATGATCTTGGATAAGCGGCATTAAGTATTTCCTAAGGAGTAAAATCTTGTCCTGCTGGAGTCCACGGCAAAACTCCCAGCAACATTAGCACAGCCAAAGGTTGATCCCATGAGGTGAATGCAGATGTGCTGTTTAAACCTGCCTGGAAATTACTACTGTCATAAAAATGTGGTTTTATGTGAAAACTATTATTACTTTCCCCAGAGGCTCCCTGCTTTCTGTTTACATTGGGCTTTGCCAGTTTATTTTGACCTATGCCTAAAGCAGGAGGGGCTTCTGATACACCTATCTTATTGCCTAGGTCTAAACACAATGTATGTCAGCATCTGCTGTTCATGCTGCAAAATCATGTTGGTTTTGGCATCACCTGCTGCCCGTATCACCAAACGCTGGTGTTTCATATTAAGAAATGCTGAGATTGTGACCAGTGATGAGATGCATGAAAAAAAGCCCTGTTCACTCCGGCAAGCTCTCATTCACATCTCCTTGTCTGCCCAAGAGCCCAGGACAAAAAAGAGAGTGACATTTCAGCTTTGATTAATGAAAACCTTTCCCCAGTCACACCCGAGCACGACACCCAGCTCAAACCTTGGGCAGAGAGGCTATCACCTGGCAGAGCTCGCTTCATGCCAACTCCCCCAGTTACTAATACCCCAACCCCGATGTGGATCCCACAGTGCATTTCATCATTTGTAAAATAGAAGATCTAATGGCAAGTCTTCCCTATGCAAAGTCTTACTCAATGTCCAAACCTTGAGATTTCAGTGTTTATCTCTCAGCAGAAAGTTTCGAGCCTGCCAGCAGCTACTGCATAACAAACAGCTTCATACAACATTTCTTACAGCCTTGATCTCTCCTCCTGAACTAAACTGCAGTTGTTCAGAAGGAAACCAAGAAGAGAATTATTATTAACTTCTGTTCCCCTCTCCCGCCCCGCTCTGGTTTCTAAGATACAGGGGACAAATATAGTTAAAAGTTCCTCTCATTTCTACAGTCTCTCACAGCATCTCAGAGTTTGCAAAGCAGAGAGCGCTAAGATTTCAGTCTCATTGGTATGTCTGAATATAAACCAGATACAGAATCTGCTTACATTTCAGAAGAAATGTCCAGTAACATCTAAATGTCTGGAGCCTTGTAATACTTTTACAATTGCAGGCGTTTGTAATAACCACCAAATCAAAAACAAACCAACACATCCCAAACATACAAATACATTCTTTTCCATCAAACATTTTTTTTTATGCAAACTGTTCACATAATTTTGGGAGCAGAGCCAATTTCATCCAGAACAGAAGAACAGCTTTATTGGGTTAGATCCAACACTTGTCTACCCCAACATCCTGTCTCCACCAGTCGCAGATCCCAAGGAAGAGCATGCCAACAGCTTGAGTGCAGAGGGTTACACCACGTTATACTTTCCCAGAGTCCAATAATCCACAGTTTTGAGTCAGAGGTGTAGTAATTATGTTTAATAGCCCTTAATAGACTTTCCCCCTTAATTTGTCTCACTGCTTCCTGAGCCCATGCAATTTTGCCATACATGACGTTCTCTGGCAGTGAGTTTCTCCATTAAAATACATGTTGTCAGACAAAGTACTTCATTTATTCTGAACCTGGCCCCTGCTAGTTTCACTTGCTCTCCCCCAGTTGTTGCATTAGGAAAAGTTATGAATAATCACTTCCTATTTTCCCTCCCATGCCTGACATGATTTTAGCACTTTTCATACGTTTTCAGCTCTTTCTTTCTCAGCTGCAGAATTCTAGCTTATTTCGTTGTTCCTCCTCCAGTGATCACCTCAGCCTCCTTAATATCTTTTCTCACTTTTTTATATTGTTTAAAGACAATTCCAGCCTATTAAAGATACAGACTCACCACCGATTTATACAGTGGTATTGGGTTTTTTTTCCTTTGCTCTTTCCCACCCTAAAAATTCCTGACATTTTGTTTGCTTTTTATGACCACCGATACGCTATTTTTGCAGAATTACCTAGTGCAGCTCCAAGACCTTTCTGCTAAACCGTATCAGTTAGTTTAAACCTCACTCTTGCACAGGATGGCGACTGCTTCTTCCCACTTTCCCACCGGGGACAGCTACAGCAGGCTGCTCTCGCACTGCACAACCTCACTTCACCAACAGCCTTGTCACCTCACTCTTTCTCCGGATTGCTTAGGGTACAGCACAGATCTGTGTAGGATCTCCTCATAACTTCTGCATGTTGCCAAAGTTGCCTATATATTCCAAAGTCTTGACTGTTACCTGGTTTATATAACTGGTGTGTAATCAATTATACAAGTCAAAAAGAAGAAGAAAAAAAAAATCCTTTCCTCTTATCCCACAGCAGCTTAGTTTCTTTATGAATCAGATTTTTTAACCTGGCCAAAGCTTGTCCAAAACTTTCTGGAAGTCCAGGGGTTCAGTACTAAGGGATCACCCTGGTTCGCATGCTCAGCGGCTGCTACAGGCAACTCAGCCGTGAGGCACAGCTTTCTTCTCCGACCGCGCATCAATTCTTCACCCTGTTCTGTCTCTGTCCACGCGTCCACTGGGAAAGAGTCTAACAAAGAATAACATCAATTTGTCCAGCACAGGAAGACAGCTTGTAGCGTCCAGATTTCCCCGAGATCCTTTTTTAAACCACTGCTGCCTTTGGCTCCTTTCTTCACTCCGACACCACAGCAATTCAAACAACAGGTCTCTCAACAGGTAATAGTTAAAACTTTACGCTCCAGCGCCTTTAGACTTTAAAGCAAGGTAGTATTCACGCATGGAAAAAGAGCCCAAATAAAACTAAACTTCAGTTATCTAATTGAAGAAATCAACTCATCACATCCACTTCTCACAGGGGAAACTAAGCCTGAGAGGAAGAAGTTGTAAGTCAGGATGTGAAGACTACTTCAGCTGTATCCAGGCAGCATTAACTTCAGTCAGTCCACAGTTTGATGTTAACCCTTCACATTTTCTCCTGGTGGCTTAAACCTCAGCCTCACTTTATTACCGTCTGAATTTCAGAAGACAGGCCTTGACAGGCCAGCTCCAGTCAGCTGGAGGGGTTGTCCTGAAAAGGACTTGCTTCTGGATGGAGGCTTTTTTTCTGGGACAAATAATAGTAGGTAGGCATTACAATTAAAACTCTTTCAGGCTTGATTAAATAGCTGACCAACAAAAGTACTTTAAATTTAATCATAAACTGAAGGTCTCCCCTGAATACGGCTGCGGTTAAACAAATGTCGCTAACACTGTATTTTCATGTTTCATTAGAAACATTCTTGAATAGCATAATGTTGATGTAAGTTGTAGATTTGGTTCGGGTTTCCAGATCACTGATCGGTGCCAGGAACTGACATCAGCAGCTCCAGGGCGGCAGCTCAAGGGCTGGGGAGCACCAAGAACAGCTACATAAGGCAGAGCTCACCTACCTCTGGCTACGACAATGACTCCATAGCTCTTCTTTTTATCATATAGGGGAATATTTTAGTTCTGGTTTGAGCTTGAACAGCTGAAATCTGTCAGTGCTTGTTTAGGTCCATTTGTCTCCTCCCTCCCCAATTCCTCCTCTTCTGGGGGGAATAACCTTGCAGAGACTCTTGTTTTTGACATCCTCTGCTTGTTACACACATGCCAATTCACTGACTTCTATTTCTGAGTGTAACTTCAATGCCTCAGGACAAGAAAATTTACTTGCTCAACTCTACAAATATTTATTTAAAAAGCACAAGCGCTTAGCACTGACATGACACTGTATGGATCATATCTTGAGAAGTGCTGAGGTTCAGGGTTCAAGCAAAGGCAATGCAGGCTGACAGCATTCACTTTCTCCCCAATGTCAGCCTTTTCTCCCCAAGCAGCGCACGAGAAAGACATAATCCTGATGCACCATCTCAAAATAAACACTGTCATACCTGCATATACAATCTACAGATATTCTCAGCAAAAAGCCTTTCCCAGCCTTTACTGGGAAGTATAATTTCCCATCTTTCTCATGCTGTCAGAAAACTGTTTTCATTTAAGCACAGTAGAATGTTTTTTATTTTGATATATTAAAACTATTGCAACAACTGCAGCCAATTTAACCTCCGGCTCTATTAAAAAATTTGAATGTAATATTTTAAGAAAAATATTTGACTTATCTGGAGTTTGGAACAATGACTTTGAAAAAAACAGCCCACAAGGCAGATGGAACACATCTTAGTGAACTGCCTCGCTAGATTTGTGTACATATTTTTGTCTTCCACACCGAGAGCTCTAATTCAGAACAATTCATACCATTTTATTGGGACGGATTAAGTTTAGTTAACACTGGGTATCCAAAAAAGTACTTCACGCATATATGTTTACAGAAGAGATGGGTTTAAAAATCAATACCAAGCCTACTAACAAATCAGTTCTCACCCACAGTACACAAACTGTGTGAGCTAAGTATCACAAAAATACATATACACTTGTGAGATTGTTTTTAAAACTACAGATGCAGCTTATGTTCCCCATCATATGTGTTTTACCTAAACTTGCATCATATTACAAGACTATTTATAAAGGATCTGTATCATTATTTTTGGACCAAAGGAAGTTCATTAGCAGCTCCAGAACATCTGCTGCCACTGCTCGGGGCTTCCGGCATGACAAATGTGACCACACGCATCCGGGCTTTAACCACACATTTGCTACCTTGAAAGCAACTGCAGAAAAAAGCAACGCTTATTATACACGCCGATAAAAACGCTGGATGCACAGAACCGCCCTGCTGTGGCTGCATTTGCCCTTGGCGAGGCTCAGCATGGAGCCACCTCCTGCCTCGGCCCTGCCCGGCTGGGGTGTTTGGGCAGCAAGCGCCAGCCGTGCAGAAACCTCAAAGCGGCCAGACGACACAGAAACAGAAAGCACGCAGACTCTACTCATTCTATTTTAGGATGGCAAGTGCTCCTGTGCCTTACTGGGTTATGTGGGGGGAAAGAAAAGACTAACTGCGAGCAAACATTCGCTCTCCAGACCACGGGCCACTTTCTTCTTCACTTCCTGGTGGGTGGGTGGGGAGAAGACCTAGATCCTTTCCCAAGCAAGAAAACGATACAAGAAAAACATGAACCCCCCCATCCCCATCCCTAACTCTGTGGATGAAAAAACCAAAAAAAATTTCCTTTCCTCTCTAAAACCATCCCTAGACAGCAGCAAGTCTGATGTGTAACAAGGGCCTCTGACACCAATTCTGGAGATCATCTCTTATTTATGCCGCTCCTGCAGCTACTGTAGGAGGTAAGGAAGGGAAACCACCCACGCAGCCATCAAAACAGGCGAAGGGGGAGAGCCTGGAGAGATGGAAGCACAGGCTGTAGACCACAGACACGAAGCGCCTGGCTCCGAGGAGCAGTCTGGACACCAGGGATTCGATGCAGCAATTTCCACATCCCGCAGCGCCGGCAGCAGCACACGGGAGAGCTCAGCCCACCGTCTCCAGTGCTGGCACTTCAATTCCATAGCCACAGCCTCCAGGTTTCATCCATACTCCTGGAGCTTGCAAGGGGATGTCGGATGAATGAACACAATTCTCTCAGACAAAGTCTGTAGTCAAGACTGGTGCAGTTGCTGGCAACAAATGCACACTCATAAGACCGAGAAGAATTTAAACAGCTGGCTCCTTTCCACATGAGATCAATAAAACTGGTAATCCAGCTGCCTTCAGGAAGACACACACAAGTGTTTCTGGTGCTGCAGGAAAGCTGGGGCAATCTCTGACCCCAAAAACCACAAAATACCTAAAGGCTAATGGAGAAGATCACAGACTGGACTTCTGCAATTCAGCCTCTTCCCTCCTTGTATCATTTTTCTTCCAGGAGCAAGCATCTTAATTACTCTTTGGCCTCTCCTCCTTTCGTCTCTTGAAGGATTTGAATAGAAGTCTACAGTCAAATCACTCTCACAGCCTGCAAATCACTCTCACAGCCTGCAAATCACTCTCACAGCCTGCACAGTGCCTGTTCAAGTCAACGCTTGGGTGCTTCTGAATGCGGCGTTTGCGTCTGCCATTTTACATTCGTAGCCTCCAACACTGTCCCATACTAAGTAACACTGTTCACTTCAGCTGTACATGACACAGAAAGACTCCCGGACAGAAGCTACACATGCGTATTCCCACCCGTTTGGTGTCTACAGCTCATCTTCATAATTACAATCCCCTGTGCATCCTTGCCCCAGCCCACGACTTGCCAGTACAACAGTCACATTGAGAATGATTAAAGAGAAAGGGCACCTTTCCCTACAAGACTTCCAAACACAGCAGGAAACTGGGTGCTGTAACTATTACATTATGATTTCTGGGGTGAAATTCAAATAGGAGGCCAGACCAAGACTGCGATCATCATATTTTGGCCGAGTCCTTAATTATAAACCTGCAGTGTATTCAGTTATCTCTGCTTATGAGATCCATGGCAACAAACCACCCCAAACCAAAGTCACCTTTACCATACAGAGTATAAAGCAAACCCCATGATGGAGTACAAATACAGGACTTTGCAATCAATGAAACACACCAAAGATAACACGGAGCACTAGCTCCTCGTGCTGCAAAACCGTCAAGGGGCAGCTCGGCAGTCACACCTTCTGCTCTAACACCCCTGCCCAGACTCCGAATGACACAGGTACACGGGATTTAGGTGAACTTCACCAGAAATCCCTTGTAATACTTGTAAGATGCTTTTGCTTAGACATGAGCTTCGTACCGTATTTCTTCCTCACAGATACATTCTACTGAATATAAACTTTATGGAGAACAGTGCCTTGGGGAAACACTTTATACACTATGATGTGGCAAATTATACTGCATAATAAAGTATGGCTTTGCCAATAAAAGACCACAAAATTTGGGCGCCCTCCAAGACTTACAGCCCCAGGCTGTGAGGTGTGAAAAAATCTCAACCCCTTTTCCTTTCAGTGGGAGACGATGCTTTCCGGAGTCTCATAAAAGCTTCATCAACTTACAGAAACGGGGCAGTTCTTTTCCAGGAAGGAGGAGATTTTATACTTATTTCTGTTTTGCTTCTACTCAAGCAAATTAGCCTTTTAAAAAACAAAATAACAGAGTGCCGGGCATCACTGACGGTACAAAGCCGGCTTACCAGGAGTGGGAGCCCGTACAGGGCTGATGTTAGCCAGTTCAGTTACTTTGCTGGAAACAGCTTTGACTCTGTTCCATCTCTCTGTAGCAACCTCCTCTGATGTGGATTTTCCATTCCTAGAGTGGGTTAGTTCAAATTCAGCACCCAGAAAGGCTCCTCTGCTCCTCCAAGCAAAGTCCGTCTCACCAACAGCTTAAGACCCATGCAAACAACTCATGCCCATCAAGCACATTTCCCTCCGGAGAGGTGCCCCTCTGTTTTACTTTAGGCTGAAACATCAATTAAAATTCTTATACTAGAAAGAAAACAGCCACCCAGTGAGGTACTCGTCTGATCCCTGCCAACAGAAACACCCTCGGTGTACTCGGTAAACCGAGAACGTGCAAGTCCTGCTCATTACCACAAAGATTACTTGAGCTGCACTAGCCTCACACACAGGCATGAGTGTATATGTATGTCATAAAACTGGCAATTATGTGCATGTTACGCTCAAATTCCACAAAAACAGACTACGCCAATGCTATATTCCAATTCCACAGTCAAGGATGCACAAAGGAGCCTAAAAGGCAGCAGTAAGTCAGAATCAAGCCATACATGTACAATCCACACAAGGATAACACAGCATTGCAGAAACCAAGAAGCTAATAATTAAAAACCTAATTTAAAAACAGGAAAACATAGTCAGGATTGAGATCAGCGGTCATATCCCTGGAGCTTAGTATCACCACACAGACAGAAATCAATAACTGCCCTTAAGAGGTCACTGATAAAAATCTATAGCAATCGAATCAGTCAACTTGAAACCTATTAACAGCTGTATTAGAAAGAAAGAATGACTTTTTCAATTTGCTAATGACCACTTCTTTCTTTCCAGATGATCATTTTGTACAAACCCAGCAGAAATCCCTTTGGACTCCCCTTATGAACGAACTGCTCAGGATTTCACGACGCTCGCCAGATCAGCATCAGATCAGCATCTGCTTTTCAAAGTCAGCATCAGCACATCAATGTCAGCATCAACATCAAGATTAACAAAAATGACATGGGAAGAGAGTGGCGGCAGGGACAGCCAAGGCACACTCTCCTGTGTCATCTGCACTCCATCCCTACAGGGCTCAGCCTCTGTCGTTAGAGCTAAACGAGAGGTTATAGCATCACAGCCATCCACGGCAAAGCTTACCAAGGTGGTATTTTATCTGTTGAAGACCACAGATCAGTGGCTGCACTCAATTGGAGAAGGAGAGTTCAGTGAGGGGTTTTTTTATCTTCTGTACATCACCGTCCTCTGAAAGTTTGGGAACCCGCACCTGAAGTACACAGCCTAACAGTGACGTGAAAGGTCATCACAGAGCCACAGCTTATTCTCTGTCTACTTGCAGTAAAAGTCACTGATCATTAACTGCAATAGCTGGCATTTTCTTAAGTATTTGGCATTTTGTAGGTCTCCAGCACATTCATGCTAAGTGCAACAAAACTCCCTGGATTTTAGACTCGGAGCGTCTTTCACACAGAGCAAACAGAAATCAGAAGATCGTGAGGACACTACTGCTCTGAGCTACATCTGAACCTAGGCACAAACCCCGTTTGTTTGATTGATTCATTATTTTGCTTTGGGAGAATACGGTCTTCTGACCGAGCTGGGGCCAAAAGAAGTGAAAACCCGGTCTTCCCACATGACAAGAAACTGGAGCTACTCAGAGAGTAGCCACGCACGCCTGCCACCGTTAGTCATGCGATACAAGAGGAATAAACTCATAAAAATCGAATGCTGACACGATGGGTGACACCATTTAGAAAGAAACTTCAAGAACAACAACAAAAAAAGCCCCCAAACATTTGTTGGCTTTGCCTTCCCAGCACAGGACGAGGGGCGCGAAAGCATGCCAGCCCACTCGGACCTGGTAAAGCCAGCCCGGGCGTGGGGAGCAGCCCACAGAACTCAAACAAGCTGCAAAATCACGAAGGAAATGACATTTTATTTTGGATGGCCATCTGCAGCGCACCCATCTCCCTACAAGCGCTGGATGCTGCTCTCGGTCCGCAGAGCGGGGCGAAGCCCGGCCGCCCCGTCCTCTCTTCACGCTGCCCGGCCGCAGACCGTGCCCACGGGCGAGGGGAGCCCACGGGAGCCCGCACCCGGCCCGGCCCCCCGCGCCCCCAGCCCCACGCCGCCGCCCTCCCGGCCGGTACAACTTTCCCGGGGCGCCCCTTACCGCCGTGGAGCCGGAGGAGGAGGCGATGTAGACCTTGATGACCATGCTGGGAGACGAGGCGGCGGCGGCAGCGGGATGCGGGGCCGAGGCGGGCGGGTTAGGTGGGTGTGTGCGGGTGCGGGCGGCACGGCGAGGCGCGGGCTGGGGCTGAGGCGGCGGCCGGAGGGCGGGAGGGAGGCAGCGGGAAGCCTCGCCCCGCCTCGCCGCGCTCACTGGGCTGCCGGCCCAGCAGTCACCGCCGCCCGGCCCGGAAGAGGGAAAAATGATTTTTTTTTTTTTTTTTTTTTTTTTTTTAAAAAAAAAAAGGAAGAAAGAAAGGGGCGAGGCGAGTTCTCGACGAACCACGCGAGACGTGCGGGGGAGGGGGTGTCGCGCCACGGCGGCGGGAAGTCCCGCTGAGGCGGCGCGGGGGCACGGGCGGGGCCGCCGCCTGAGGGAAGGGGGTGCGGGGCGGCGGGAAGCCCTTGCGGGGAGGCAGGCGGCGGGGCCCGCGGCGGGCGGGGCCGCCATGGCAGCGGCCGCCGAGCCCGACCCGTCCCTGGGCTCCGCCGTTAGCGCTCCCCGCCCGTCAGGAGCTTCCCCTCGGCGCTGGGAGCCCCATTCCCTGCCGTGCTCGGCGGGTGGGAGCGGCAGGCGGCACCCCGCTTCCCCTGCGAGGCTGGAGCCGGCGTGGGGCTTCCTGCCCGCCGGCTGCCATTACCTTGGCCTGTCACTTGGAGGGGTGGCGGACGTGTGGGGTGGATATTTAGAATTGCAGCGATATTTAGAATTAAGCATTTCCTTGTAAAATTTATTACAGCGTGAAAGTTACTGGCCAAGCGATGTGTCGGCCTGTGCCAAAAGACGAGACTTGTCTGCCATCCAGTCGAGTTCTTCGCCTTCTCATAATTACCGTAATGTATCTTCCACGCAAATAAAGCATCCAAGAAATGTTATTGGTACCGGTACCGTGGGTCTGCCCACTCCTGAGCTGGCCCCACTGCTTCCCATCCCTCGCTGGCTCTTGGCCGTGCCGTGGCCGGGGACCGCGTGCCCTGCTCACTTAATACTGGGGCTATGCAAAAGGCCTGAAGGGACGCTGCCTGCTACCATTTACTGCCATTCCACGGCATGCTATTTCATCGTTTGTATTAATTAGGACGGCTGGATGAGACCTCGAAGAGTTCTTAATTGTTATAGTCATGGCGACACATTATTTAGGGAAATTTATATTCGGCACCTGTCTTCCAATTCCCTCTGGTACTCCAAATATTGCCTTATTTATGTTTTATTATACATTCTGATAACTTCACAGAAAATGGAAAATACTTACAGTGATAAACATAGAAAGCTGAATTTTTACCACCTACAGGCTAAGATGAAAGAAGGGCATTTGTTCTGCTCTTGGCAAAAAGGAGGGGGGGCTATTTCTGAAATTATTTTTCCCAAAAAAATAAGCCTTCCTGTTTCAAATTATCAGGTGTTTTTTCTAACCACAGACATAATTTTTAAAAAAGCCTGTTGAATTACAAAGTCTATTGAATTGTCGCCTATATTCATTTTATTCATTTGCCAATAGTAAGAGGAAAGAGAACTATTTTGAGAATGGCATGCCTAATTTTGATATTACTTATGATACTTAACTGAATCTTTGAGACTGTCATGAGATTTATGTATGTTTTGAAAAGGCAGTAAACAAAAATTTATTTAGGATGACAGTACACAATAAAAATTCCCCGGTTCAGGGAATTTCAAAATTTAATAAAAATAAATAGTGTACTTTTTAATCTCTTTAAAAAAAAAATAAGTTAAGTCCAGGAGATTAAAATTCTTCAAGGAATGTTTCTTCAGATGTGTTTGTACAGCCCCCTTCACAGCTGCTTGAGAAATGCCCTGGTAATTCCCATTTCCTCCGAAGCACCACGCTATGTGCCGGCCTGTAATCTGATTTCGTGGCAAGGAACACCAGAGGTAGAAACCACAATTTATCAGAAAAGAATGAAAAAATGGAGATGGAGAACGGGATAGATAGGTTTATTTGAACTTTGGGCTCGCTTGTCATTCTGCTGGCTGGGCACCTGCTCTCTGGCCAGCTCTTCTCTCCTCCTCGTAACGCACTTCAGCTCCTCAGAATTGAAATTCTTCTGGAGTGAGCTGCACCTTGTCTTTCTGCCTACTAAAAAAATCTGGTATAATCATTACTCTCAAAAGTGCACTTCAGAAGGCATTTTATCTTCATGAGAGAAGATTTATTAAGTTAAGAGCAATACATGAATTGGGTATTATTGAAACGACTAGGTTTTCTTGACTCATAATAGTAAATCTTCTACTCTATTGGCAGAAAAGCACAATGTTTTCAATTCCCTGGATACTCTTGTAAAATCCCTGGTATTATTTTTGTTTTCACTATTAAACAGTTGTGAAGTGTTTAATTATCCTTTTCAAGGTAGACCAAAACCTCAAATAAAATGAATAGAATGATATCATGCCTCCAAGAGGAAAATCTGTTCTCCTGCAGCCAACAAAACAAGATGTATCTAATACTCAGCGACGACTGCTGTCCCCTCGATTCCTTCGGGCACTTGCTGTAGCCTGTGTTTGTACAAGGCCACCTTGTCAGGCTGCATTTTGTTTTACTGTCACTAGAAGAAGAACCAAACAGTTGAATTTCGGGTTATATTATTTTAGATATTATGAAGCGGCAATATGGAGTAAGTGGCAGGGCGCTGACTTCAGTGGCAGCAGGATTGTGAGTGCTCCCTGATGGGGAACCCAGCGCTTTGACCACCACACAATCATCCAGGGATTTCAGATAAAAATGTTGCCAGTAATAGCAAAGATCTACTCACTTTTTTTCTTAAGAGCACAGACAAGGATGGGGGCTTCTGAGTACTGGCAAATTAAGCTATTTTTAAAGAAGAAATATAGTAGAATCTCACAATGAAAGATATTACACTAATCAACTGCAAAACCCCTCTGGTACAAAAGGTCAGGAAGCACGTGTGCTCCAAATGCTCCACAGCTTCTTTGTAACAACAGAGAGAAATACAGCTAGAATTCAGTTGCGAATATTTGGAGAGTAACGTGCGAACGTGCCAGGTTTCACTCTCTGAGGGTTGCTCATACTATTGCGAGAGAAGATGATCTGGATCCGTCAGAACTCCCGAAGTGGAGGAATGTGTGATCGGTTAGAGATATGCCAGCTCACTGCTCTCAATAGGAAATAAGAAATCCATTCTTCATTTCCAGTCCCAGCCTCCCAGGCTTGCCAATGGTCAGAGCCAGAAGGCAAACTGCGACTTGGAGCACATCTCCTGACTTCACCCATGCTCTGCAAGAGCCATCTCCTGCTACAGCCTACGCCAGCACACTGCGGATGTACGGCGGGCAGAGGCTCCGCTCCTCTGCTCCAGCGTGCTTGTGGAAGCGGCTGGGGGAGCCCAGGAGATTTGCTTCTCCTCTCCTCCTCCTCTGGAAAGAGAGCAAGGCCGCATGTCCTCGCTTTGGTGTACCGTCGTGCAAGACACGCGGCAGCTGGTGCATGAAGAAGAAAACCATGCCGCGGAGAACATGGCGCTCAGCGCTATTTCTTTTCGTCTGTCGATTACCTCTACGATGGAACTCGCAGAACTCCCTCGTGGTCTACAGGTGCCTGCCTGTTCGACACAAAGCGTGACAGAACGCATCGCGGCTTCACGCCTGCCCCGCCGCTCGTTTGTGCAGGGCGTTTGCCGCGCCACACACACCCCGCGGCATCACCGCTGAGGAATTTAAAGGGGAGCGGAGGAGCAGAGCAAGGCCGAAGGCGCCTTCCCCGCCACCAGACAGCTCTGCACAGCCCCGGCGGCACGCCGGCTCTCCCGACGGAACTCGCCAGCCCCGGGCCCTGCGGGCGGCGGCACCACCCGCCCGGCCCCGCCGATGGCGGCCGGGGCGCGCCCCCTGCTGGCGGGCGGCGGCGCCCCGGCCCGGGCCCTCAGGCTCGGCGGAGACGGGCCGGGGCAGGGGCCGCCGGTCAGCGGGGCAGCCCGCCGTGACCCGCACGTTCCGGGAGCACCCGGCGGCTCCCGCGGCCTCCGCAGAGCCCCTTCTCCAGGCTGGATTTCCCTCGGGGTGAACGAGAGCACAGCGATGCCGGAGGAGCGGCCTTGCGTGCGGCAGATGCAGGCCGGCACCTTGATTCTCGGCTTGCAAATAAAAGGGGGGCGATTTTCCTGTTTGTGATAACGAGATGTCATTCCGACATTAAATGTCATTCTCTCTATAAAGAGCCCCAGGCAACTTTGTGGGTCCTCTGCACCGGCTGTTTCTCTCTACAGGTTTGTTCCTACTGCACCCCACCCTCTGCCGGAATTGATCCGGCAGGTTTGCCAAGCCTTATCCTTATTTCAGCCAGAATAACAGAACAGCCACTCTTCTAATGCCGTTGTAGGCCAGTTTGTTCAACTGGGCATTCACAGAGGGTTGCTGCCCTGAAAGGCAGAAGATACAACCCAGAAGTCTGCCAACACCCTTGCCTGGTCCCTGGCTCCCGCTGACTGGGGACCGGGGTTGGACAGAACACATTTTTGTGTTCTGAACACTAAATCTGCCTTTCCTGAGCCCGTCCAGCGAGAAACCTGCAGTTCCTGCTAGCAGTGAGCTCAGAGCAAGCTGAAAGAAGAAGTGGAGCTGCAAATCAGTACGTGATGCCTGCCACACCATTGTCTGAAGAGAAGTTTTTACATACTTGGAGATAATCGGTCCATTCACAGTTGTAGAGGGCCTGGGATTTCCTAGGACCACAGCAGTTTTGGTCAAAGGGTCCGCTCACAGGCTTGCTCTCCCGCTTCCTTCTCCTTGTTGTTCTGGGTATCTTCAAACGGCTGTTGGAAAGACTTGTTAAAAAAAAAAGTGCTAAAGGTAGCGTGGCTTTATAAAACTTCACCGTGCTTACTTGGTCACAACCCTCTCAGGTGCTGAGTCTACCCAGGAACGGCTTTTAAAAGCTGGTGGCATCAGCCATCTCCCGAGGCTTTGTGTGGAGGCAGTTTTAAAGGAAGGCTTACTCACTTCTGCGGGTGCGGTGAGGACCATCTGGCAATGGTTAGTTTGTTATTACTCGTTTTGTCGATTTACTCTAACCCTTACCGATGCTTCAGCGTGAGACAGATCCTCAGGCAAGCTTGTTGAGTTCCTGTCTGGGAACTTCCCCAGCCTCCTCCACTATAAACACAGATGCAAAAAACTCATTTGGGTTTTCTGCTCCAGTGCTGTCTTTTCTACATATTCCTTTTATATCTCAATAGCTGATTCCTTCTAGAAAATGTCTTTCAGGCTTCCTGCTCCTGACGAGACTGAAAAATGACTTCTTATGCTTTTTAAGTCTTTTTGCTAGTTGTGTGTCAAACTCTGTTTTTTATGCAATTTTTACATTTCACTTGCTTATAGTCTTTCATGTTTTCCTCATCAAAAAACAAATCAAACTTTTTGAAGGATGCCTTCCTGTTTCTGATAGCCTCCCCTGTCCCACCTTTTAGCCATGTTTGATTTTTTCGCCATTTTTTTAGCCACGCTTGATCCTCCGATGTGCTTCTTTGACCGGTGATATGCATTTGTTCAGAGCTTCCAGTGTGATGTCCTTCAGTAGTCTCCATGCTACATAAACCCCTTTTATTCTTTTAGCTACCCCTTTCAGCTTTTTTCCAAGAAGCCTTCTCACTGTTACAGAATTCCCCTTTCCAAAATTAAGAACAACAGGGTATTTCCTTGGCTTTTGTTGCTCTGATCAGAGTGGTAACTCTTAAGTACATAAAGGTCACTGATTCAAACAGATTAGTCAGGTCCTGTTCTCTGTCTTCACCAAAATCAAGTGTTGCTTCTCTTCTCTTGGCTTCCCTGACCAGCTGCTCCATAAAGAGTCATTAATAGTGTCTAACCATTCACACTCAGACATAACACCTACGTGATCTACATGGAGACACTGGACATTTCCCATTGCAGTTGTGTTTTCCGCCCTTGCCACCTCCCTTGTTTTCATCATCTCTGTTAAGTTAGCTCATGGAGTTAATCCGATGTTATACAGGTAGTAGACATCGCCACTTATTTCCATGTCGAGATGTCACCAAACCTGTTAATAATCTCCCTTGTGTTAGGCGTGGAAATATAATTTTTGGTTTATAATGTCAGATTGCACATCTGTTCTAGAATGGAGTGCACCAGACCCTGAAGGTGCCTGCTTTTCTCTGCCGACTGCATAAGGAGTCCAGACAACTAGCTCAAATGTAAGCATCTGCTTTTGGATCGATGAATCCTGCCTGGAAGTTGTTCTTGTTTTGAAAATTATATTATTTACACATCCCAGTATGGCATTTGTATTTTTTGCCACCATGTGACCCTGGAGTAAAGGTGTGTCCCAGTTTTGGGGACAGGACTCCATGCAGTACTTCGTGCAAGGCCAGGAACTAGCAATACTTCGCCCACGCAGGTGACTCCTGCCACTCTTCAAACTTCCTTTTCTCTTCTCACGTGCACTACCATAACCTTGTATTTTTGAAGAGAGAGCGTTGTTACTGTAATGGTAGTCATCACACATTTGAGACCTGTACAGCACTGCACGCCATGCAAGAATTGTGGAGGAAAAGGCAAATAAAAGACAGTGGCTGGCAACTGATCAGCTGATGAAACTACTAATTTTTCTTTTGTGCTTTTTCTGGCTTCATTTTAGTAGTAGCCTTAGTTTTGACTGCTTTTCCAAATTACATCTTCTTTTAAAGAACAAAAACTGGAAGAAATAACTAAAAGACAGACTTGCTGATGCCAGCAATTGCATCCAATTGCAATGGATTGTAATTTCGTCTTATCTATATTTTGTGTTTAATAAAAGTCTGCATTTACTTTGATGCTTGCAGTCGTCCCCTTTACTATCGGGGACAGGGTAGGAAGCTGTAGGTAAGCCAAACAGTTTTACTGAAGTAAAGATGAACAGACAGGCTCAATGAGAATCCTAAACCAACCAACAGACTTACACCCTCATGTTCCCAAATTAATAAGCACTAAATGTTTCATTACAATCAGTACTGAATTTGACACATAAATCAATTTTTACCCAGGACAAACCGTAACGCTACCAAGGACAAACTATAAAATTAACCAAGCCCAAACATCTTCTATAGATCGATAATTCACTCATCTCTAAAGTTACATAAAATAAGGCCAACAGACACTTTAAATGTGCCAGGGACATAACATGAAAACCTGTTTTGTGACATTTTGCCACAAAGCAATGTGTGTATTAATATTAGTTGTCGTATGTGCCATGACTATAAGCACATACAGAATCCTAACTTCCCTTGCCTCTAAACTCGTAATTATGGGGCTGTTGCAGTTACATGAACCAGGTAGCTATGGTGTCCAGAGCCCATGTCATGCTTGCTTCTGGTTTAACAGAAATTGTCACAGCAGACGTCAGCAAGGTAGTCAGGGCCGCCTCACCATGCCATCAGCCGCGCTGTCAGCACCTGCAGATGTGTCTCATCCACCCTGCTGTTCCAGAGATAGTGGTGTTGAAGAATTGCATAACCACTGTACCTTCAGTAGGACCAGGTCTCTTTTCGCATTAGGGGCAAATGAGTCAGGGACTAAAATGCCTGAGGTCTGAACAGCATGACCGCGAGAGCTGCAAGACTACTGGGATCCTGTGGTGGAAAAGAGTCTCCTAATGTTCAAAACTCACGTGAATTTTAGCACAAAGGAATGAGAAAACAACATATATCTAAATGCCTGTTTGGGGAAGGCTAGAAGTCAATCATCCCAGGAGTGGCTTTGGTGTATTTTGCCTTTATTCAGGAGTATCTTCATGTGCTTCCATTCAAGAAGGTAATGTAGAACATTCATTAAGTACTACAGATCTTCTCTGACATCAGGAACAGGGTCTCCTCCTCTGCAGGACATTTCTGCCTTGGGCAACAGCAGGAAAATCTACATGAGAAATTGTGGACCAACAAACATCTTGAAAACCATCCAACATTCAAGATGTGGTTAACAGGACCTTGGAGGATGTTGGAGAGATGTTGATCCCCGAGATGACTGGTTAATAGACACAGAGCAACCGGGAGTCAGACCACTGGGCTATCAAAATTGAGTTGGCTGAGTCTTGCCCTGTTTTGCAAAGATTAGGAGGCAAAACTTAAACTGAGTTGTGGTAAGTTTCAGCCTGAAAGTATTTTCTTGCACTTAGGTTGTTTGCAATTTCCCACTTTTCTAAAAATTTCTCAACATTTGAGCATCGCTTTCTCAGTTTAGTGTGGGCCATTCAGATTGGCTATTTGGAGTGTTGGCTGTGTTGGTTAGTTTTGTTCTGACATAGTGATACAGTTCTGTTTGTAAACTGGATGATTTTACCTCTGGAGTTGATAACCTAGTTATAGAAGCAGAATTTAAATTTTAACATGAAGTTTTCTCATGGAAACAGTAGCACAAAAAAGATTAATTTCTGGTTTTTTGCTTTGATTTACTCTTTACATAGTCTGGCGATATGGTATCATAAATTCAGGTTTAGGTTTTCTTGTACTGAATAAAAAAATGCCAGTTTTGGCAAAAATGCCAAAAAAGGTCACATGGTACAAACTAACGACCCAGAATAAACTTACCCTCCTAGGCCTAGTTTATCAAAAAATGTTTAACTGGTTAGTTTGGTGCCGGCAGTCCGTGTGCCAGGCTAGGTGTATCGGTCCATGCCATTCTAACACATCATTAAATCCTTTTCATCTTTCCACACCTGATGTAACACTACCGTACAGCCATAAAGCCTCTGTAAGCTCCGTACGGTGTGCTGTGGCTAATGTCACAGTGAGCCTGCTGCCTGTCTGGATCAGATTCTTGCTGCTGTATTAACGATGGTGGGACCATGGTCTCCTCTGCTTGAATACTGAAGGTGAGCAGCAAGGATGGAAGGCCTTCATCGCATGGCCAATGCTTCTTTTATCTGCTGCTTGGTTTTGGTCACAAATAAACATATGATGACTTCTGTGATTTAGAAAAAAATTCAACCAGCCATGGCCACCTCCCGATTGGTTTGATAGGTGACTTCCTATTCTTTCCAGTTATTACTGCATAAAGGAGTATTTAATTGTTCCTTCCACTTGGCCTGAAGGAAGGGTGTTTAGAATATCCATAGGCTACAACCAGGCCTGTTATTTTCTATAGGTCTACACAGTAACAGCCTTTTACACTTTCAGCATAACGGTATCGTGTGGCAGTTCATCCTGTCTATTCAGAGGGAACTGATCTTCTAAAGATTATTATGGTCAGTCTATGGTTTAACAAACATTTTTAGAAAAGTCAAAATGTTTGAACAAACACGGGGTGAAAAGGAAGGCATAGCAAATGTAATGCAAAAATTAATAGAAAATTTTAAATATGTGCTTGATTTCCAGTGAGGGTTTTGATCCAAGCTTTCAACCAAGTTGCATGACAAGCAAGTTGTTCGGGAGAAAATGTTGACAGACTCTTCAACAGACTCCTGTTGCTTTTCCACAAATGTACAAAGACTTCTCACAGAATACAGAAGGAGTGAAACAGTAACTGCAGGGAGACAGGTGAAACCTTTCAAGGCAGCTGACAAAAGCAACTGAAGCACAAACCATGTTGGCAATGGAGAACTTCTGCTATCGGACACAGACTCTTGAAAGAAGACCAAGAGCTCTTGAAATGTGTTTCAGACAATTTTTAGTTCAAAAGATGGAGACAACTACTGGAAACGCTATTTAAAATCTTAATTAATACAGGAGAACTTGAAGGTGGCATAAATTACAGGCAATGAGAGAGAAAGAAACCCATTGACAGAACAGAAAACCATCCTAACATGGCAGACAGACAGGAAAGACCAACATAAAGATGAACAAAGTACAACAGAGTTGTAAGGGCAGCTTTAGAAATACATAAGCAGTCTTTCCAAATTGTGCAAAAAGTGGAAACAAGCGGACAGCTACAAATTAGTAGAATGGAATAGCACAGGCATGTAGGAACAAAATGAAAGACAAAGGTCCAAAAGTAGTTAAAAGGAAGAAGCAAACAGGGCTAGAGAAACATGTTCTCTTTCTACGCATTGGAAGTAAAAGCAAAACAAAAGAAAATCTTATTACTGACAGAAAAGGAGAACAAATAAAGGAAAGCACAAAAAATCCCTCTGCCTTCTTTGCTTCAGCCTCCAAATAAAGTGAATTGCCACCAGTTACTAAAGCCGACGTTTAAGGAAGATGACAGCAACAGGTAGCAGCAGGGAAGAACAGACTGAATTCTACTTGGTTATGTGGTTACACCGAGGTCAGCAGTGCCTGGAAAACGCACTCCCCAGTACTTAGGAGGCCAGTAATAGACATTTTTGAGTAATGGGTGTGTATCCACAAAAAAGCAACAGCATTTGACGGTTATACATCGTCTGGAGGAAGAGGGAGAAAGGTGGACCCGTGGATGGAAAATCACTCAGTTTAAGTCCAAGCTCCAGAAAGATAATACTGAGATATAAGCACTTTGAGAATGAGGTAGTGTACAGAGTGACAAATCAAAAAGTCGCCATTGATTTGTCAAGAGTAGGTGGAACAGCTGTTCAGATAGCAGCATTGCTGAAAGGGATCAGGGGATTACAGGGGATCAGAAAAAGAATCTGAACCACCATGGTGATGCCATTGCAAAGTCAGCAAATGCCACGCTGAGACAGGTTACCTAATTAACCTGATTATTGGATATAGATGTAAGGAAGAATGCGAAGTTCAAGAGAGCCTGGAGGATCCTAAGAATGATAAAAGGTTTACAAAATATGGCCTCTGAGAATTTGTTCCATTTAGAAAAATGAAGTTTACAGGAGAGCATTATATTATGTGAAATGATACAGGATCTAAAATGTCATTGTAAATTTAAGTTGATTAACTGTTCTCTGCATCTGCTAGAGGCTGGGCAAAGAAACTTTAATTCACAACCAAAGTACAGTTTAGGTGCTGGGGAAAACTGTGTGTTTTTAAGGACAGTTGAGTGCTGAAACAGGCACTTTGCAGAATCTCCTTTATTGAAGGTTTTTAGAAAGAGATTAGACTGGCTTTTGGCAAGAATAGTCACATCTCTGAGCGACAACTCCTGCTTTTAAGTCTTAGTTGCGAAGTCCTTCGGTCCTAAAGGTGGTATTAATACATGCCTTGTGCTTTTCCCAGAGAAATACACAAAACAGAAGGCACAAACCCTGGAGAGATTGCAGTTATGATGGTAACAAGAGCAAATTTTACTTAATTTGTGCAGAAGTCCGAGACTTCACCCTATGGCCTACCTCAAACTCATAGGCCCAGCTCCAGGAAAGATTTCGCGCGCTTCAGCGGAGATGTTAACAGACCAAAAAGGCAACCCGGAGCCAAAGCTAGACCCGAAGATCCCTGCCCAGCTGTTGCCCAGCCCCAGGGGTTGTTACACCCCACGGTCACCCTATTTTTACTCCGCGGGTCCGGGGCGGACAAAGGCCGCAGCCCCCGGCGCTGGCTGAGGTAACCGCGGGGCTGACGGCCCTTGCCAACAGGTACCGCAGAGGCGGGCCGTGGCGGCCGCCGGCCGGCCCAGCTCCCTCCGCCCCGGCACCCCGGCCTCTGCCGCCGGCCGCCCTCGGCTGCCGGGCCGCAGGGCCCCGCGCGGCGAGAGGGCCGGAGCCGCCGCCGCCGAGGCGGCCATGTTGTCGTCCTGCGGCCTGTGGTAACTTTCGGGGAAGTTTCTTTCCCGGCCTCTGGGGGGAACGCGGGGAAGCAGGCGGGGGCGGGGGGGGAGGGGGGGGAGGGGTTGGAATCTGCGGCCGGCGGGGCAGAAGGCAGCGGGCGCGGAGGCACTCGGAGAGGAGGCGGCGGCTGCGAGCCGGGGTCTGCCCCCACTCCGCCTCGTCCCCGCGCCCGCCCGCCGCGGGCCGCGCTCGGGCTGCCGGCGGCGGCGTCCTCCCCCCCTCCTCCCCGCCGCGGCGGCGGCGCCGTATTCACCGCGCGCTTTAAGCCGGCTCCGCTGCGCAGACAGCGTAGAGCCGCCGTCCCTCTGTCTGCGAGCGTCTCTCGCGCTACGGCCGCGGCCCCGCCTCCCCGCCTACGCCCCGCCTCCCTGGCCGCTGCCCGCGCTCCCATTGGCCGCCGCGGCCGTCAGTCGGCGGCTGGGCCCATCTCGCGCTCCCCATTCATGCAGTTTGGTTGCGTGTTGGTGTATTTTACTGTTTGCAATAAAGAGGGGGGGATTTTTTTTTGTTCAGTTTCTGCTGCAATTAACTCTTGGTCCCTTATACATCTTTCTTTTTTTTTTTTTTTTTTGCAATTTTGCAGAACGGTTGAAACAGTTTTTTGGTGGTTACATTTATTTTTTACATATATCTATATATTTTGCAATCAACTATTAAGGTGCAACTATGCCCAAAAGAAAGGTAAGTACAAAAAAAAAAAATAGGGGAGAGAGATGGGGAACGAACGGGAGAGATTAAAGCAGCATTTGCAAAATGATCCGTAAATTTTTGCGCGCGCGCGTGTGGGTGTATGTGGAGTTTTTGCATTTTTAATTTTTTGTGGATGTCCTAAAGTGGAGCTGGGACCGGAGGGAGAGGGCTAGGGCGTGTGTTGGGGCTGCTCGGCGTGGGCAGGGGAGCCTGTGAGTTCACTTTGGGCTGTTTTTGTTTGCAAGGAGAAGGCTGAGCAGTGTCTCCATGCTGGATTACAAACAGCCATAGTGCTGCTGCTGCCCCTATGGAGAACACAGGCAGGCAGCGCTAGGCACGGAGGGCTCTGCCGCTCGCCCAGCGCCGAAAACCCCGGGGCTGAATGGCCCCAGCCCTCCCGGCTACCTCCGGGGGCATTTTAGTGCGAATCGGGCCATTCCCTGGGAGGATTTGGGTCTAAACGGTGCCTCTTTCTCCTGCGTTTGCCTTTGTTCTCTTTTTTTTTTTTTTTTTTTCCTCTCTCCCTCCTCCTCTCCCACTTCTTGTCATACCAGATGGTTGTGCAATGGTAATTTGGTGCCATTAGGCGGCGCAGAATTTGAAACTGTCCTTGAAGGAAAGCCGGGGAAAGGGATTCACCACCATAATTAGTAACTTTGCTTCGGAGGGGCCCCACCGGCTTCCCTCAAGGCTCGGCGCGAGCCGCGGCCGTTGAGGAGGAGGAGGAGGCGGTGAGGCGGACACCCCCCCGCAACCAGCCGGGACACCCGCCCGCCCACGGGCCTTCGACCCGGCCCCGCCGCCCCCGGCCCCCATGATGGCGAGGCCGAGGGCGGCGGGGCCGAGCCGAAGCCCCGTGAGAGATCGCGGCGTGGCCGGGTGACGGGCATTGTCCTTGCGCGGGGTCGGCGACGACCTTGTTGTGGCAGGTAAATTTGGCGGGAACTTTTTAAACGCGGGGACGCCTCGGCGCGGTGACGTCGCTTCGGCCGCCCCGAGGCATTATGGGAGTTGTAGTTCGAGGCGGTGAGAGGCCGCCATCGACCTCCTCGGGTCTGGGGAGCGGGGAGGGGAGGCGGGAGGTGCGGCTCATCCCCGCCGGATCTGCCTGGGGGGCGTTGGGGGTGCCCTGCCCGGCCCCGGGGCTCCCCTCAGGGCTGTAGCCGGTGCACAGGGGGATGGTGCCACCTTCTCACCTCGGCCTCTCGCTTTCCTTGCAGGCTCCAGCTGAAGGCGAGGCAAAGGAGGAGGTAGGAGCTGCTTCTCCAGTGCCAGTCCCCATTCCTCCAAGAACTTGTGTGGTGCTCCACATAAATTACGAGGCCCCCACACCTCGCGTGGGGTCTGCAGCCCCCGGGGGTGGGTGCAAGCTTGGGACCCGGGTTCAGGGTGCCCAGGCCCAGCCCTTGGTCTGTTGCCTGAGGTGGACTAAGGCCTGAGGCCGACTAAGGCCTGAGGCCATCGGTTCCAATGGCAACGTCTTCCCTTTAGCCTTACAGACAACGGCTCGGTGGCAGAGCCTTCATGACACAACTCCTGGAAGTACGGAAGCTTTATCACTTACCACCTCAGTGGGGTAAGAGGGAGGCAGCACAGAGAACTATTGAACAAAGCTGCACTTTTGGGAAGTCGTCGCCATAATGCCCGTAATGTCATAAATCCTCAAATTTGTATGGGGGCTTCATGTATGTGCCATGTTACTCTGGGTGGCAGTTCTGAGAAAGTGCTGCTATATATGCTTTCTGAATTTTAGTGACACATCTTTCTTTACACAGCCAAAGAGAAGGTCAGCTAGACTATCTGCTGTAAGTATCTTTATTTACTCTTTTAATATTACATCACGTGGGATGCTAAGTTTTAAGGGATGGTTACAGAGGAATGATTTGAGCTTTTTCTACCGGTATTGTGAAAGGCATGGTTAGGATATTGCAATATTTAAAAGTAAAATCCCTATTCTATGTTTCCAATCCTTGAGTATCAGCACATCACCGGCTTACTTTTAGACATTTCACATGAGATACAACAGCCGCGTTAGTTAACATTTCAGCCTGGACACGAGTATCCAGAGTCAAGGAGTACTGATTTCAAGATGCATTTGTTCTCTGTAGGTCTTCTCCTTGTATACCTGCTCATAGTGCGATAAATTACCTGCTCTTTCCTTATACTTGTAACTTGCCCATTGGTTTTGCAGGCCCAACTGTTGGGTAAACTGAGACCTAGAGGGTGTAAATCTGTGTCATGCAGTAGGGTTCAGCCGGAAGTCACAGCCCTAAACAGGCTCTTGGCATCCCTTTCTATAGACGCTTAGTGTACCCAGCCCTTTTTTAAGCCATTTTAGTGAAAGCTAAGGTGTGTATTCATACGTAGAGTTATGTCCAAATGTTAGTACCTTTCATTTTTGACATACGCTTGCCTTCACAGCAGACAGTACCACCCAGACACAGTAATGATCTACTTACTACTACCATCAGCATCTGTACCATAACCACCATAACATACATGAGGGAACCTGGGTTTGGGTAACAAAACATGCTGACCTGTCTCTGAAGTTTACTCCTTTATACTACAGAAGGAAGCAGACAGCTCAAAACTAGTTTTTGTTTGACTGATTTTCAAAAGTTGCCAACATATTGCTAAAACATTTCTAGCATTCATCTGACTCTGTTTCTTATGTATGTTTTGTACAGAAACCTGCTCCGCCTAAACCGGAGCCAAAGCCCAAAAAGGCAGCACCTAAGGTAAGCATTCAAGATCTCTTGAACTGAAGTTACACTTTTCTTTCTCCAGGTATTTGTAGGGAAAAAAAATATCCACAACTAACCATTCTGGTTTTTAGTATTTTCTTTAAAGATTTAACATTGAATTATGTGAGTTAAAAGAACGTGAAGGATGTAAAGACAATTTTATCCAGTTTCTAGTGAAGGAATGTGGTAAACTGAACAGATTTTCAATCAGTTGTGGTGAGGCTTTACTGCTTGCCTTGCAACGCTGTTCTGAGGTTTCATATAATGCATTGTTGGGAAAGCAATGCTTTGAATAGAGATCAGAGACTCAATTAGAGAAGGCATTGAAAATCATGCTTTTAATTACAGTTTCTTGCTATGTTTTCATTCAAAGTCGCTCTTTTCAGTTAGTTATCAGTTTATCAGATTTTAATCACTGGAGATGAAGTTCTACATGCCCATTCCCTTAAGCTGAATATTTTTGGAAATGTGAAATATTGGCATATCTGACAGTATAGTTAAAAAAGAAGCTATTTAAATCTCCTTTGTGCTTTGGAGCAACAGTTTGAAATTTAAAAAGGGACAGTTCTGCAATCCATGAGGTGTTTCTTTATAGCCTCTTTCCTGTCACAAACTTGCCCAGCAGTCACAGTTTGTGGTGCTTTTTTTAGATCTATCTGTAAATATTCAGATTGCATTTGGATTTTGCAGCTGGGAAAAAAACCCAACCAAACAACAACAACAAAACTAGTGTTCTTTAACCTGTTCTCATCATACATTTTCTCTCATGGTTTTGGATGGTCATATGGGCAAAGCAGAGGTGCAAGAGATGCTTTAGTTACAGAAGGCGATGACGGGCTGGCAACCAGCAGCTCTTTTCTGTACATTTGAAAGGCCTTGCCATTGCCTATGCCACAGCAGACTTCCAGATGATGAAAACTGTTCTGCCTCCAAATCCTGCTCTGTGGGACAGCAGAGTTGTCATGAGAAACGGACAAGAAGGAGAACCCCGTTTGTCATTTTGGGGACAGCTGGGGCTAAACCATGACAACCCCGCATCTCAGCTCTGTAATTGCAGTGCCGTGCAGAGCAAATTTTTCACATCTGCATCTTGATCGTGCAACTGAGTTTCTAGATCCCATTCCAGAGCGGCAGGGGAACCTAGGAACCCTGCTGCTCCACATTCCTGCGGTGCGAGCGGCTGGCACACTCTGGATTCCATCTCCCTCTAGTGGCTGGTCCCCTGGGAAGGGAGAGCCTACCACTCTTCCAGCCCAAGTGGCAGAGACCTGGCTTGGGGATCTAAAAGTCCAGGGTTCAGCCTCTGCTGATGGCCTGTGCAGAGGTCGGTGTGGTTGCATACAATGCACGTTGTTGGTATTTACTTTTTTGTCTTTTTCAAGTTTGCTTTTTTCATTATATAAACATCTCAGGGTTTATACACAAAAGCTGCCTTAACAGAATCTTAAAAGTTGTGAAAATAAGCATTCAAAAGTTAAGGACTGTAAGTGACTGTCAAAACTTAGTTTGGTCCCCTACTGCACAAGCTACATGGTGCGGTCTCCCTCTGGGATCATACACTGTTTAGTTCTGCTGGAAGTGGTGCCTTGGTCATTGCCCCCCAGCTGGACTGGGAGAGCGTTGGTCCTCTTGCTTCTAAGGTGCTGGTTTGAAGCCAGGATACCTGAGTTGCATTTTTGGCTCTCGAGAGCTCCTAATACTGGGTCAATATCTGTGCAAAGGGGGATGTAATAAGAATTGTGCAGGCATCTTTCATTCTTGTTCCCCCCAAATGCTTAACTTTGCAACCTTCAGGTTCTTTGAATGTTTTTTTGCGTGTCAGAATAGATTTCACCTTTTAAACTTAGCCATATTGAAAAACATAGAGCTGGGAAAAAAAGTTTTTATCACTTTATAAAACATATGACCTTATTACTGAATTGATGTTGCCATCTGTATAGAAAAGTTATTCAGGAAAACGAACACAATGGTATTGTCTCAGAACTAGCGGAGAGGATGGAAGAAGCTTGGAAATTGAAAAGTGACAGTATCTCCTTGGGTATTTTTTGTCCTGGACTCACTTGGTTGTGGGAAAGGGCTTGATCCCATACAGAATAGCCATTAGCTTGTCCCCAGAAGCCACGGAACTTGCAGAACAGAGCAGAGATACTGGGATCCTCACTCAGCTATGTGCTGCGAGACACCTTCTCTCCGGTCAGAGTCCAGCCATGGATGCCAGTTTCTGTGGATTCTCCTCAAATAATTTCTTAAGGGGGTCTTTACCATCAAAGAGTGGGCCTCAGAGGATTACACTTTTAGCTCTGTTAATACTTTGTTGCCTTTCTTTCATGGGGTAAGGGAAAAGATAGCCTTCTTCAAACAACCCCAAGTCTTTAAAAATCCCTTATGGCTTACATTGGAAGAGCCCGTGACTAACACGCCAGTGCTCGTGGGTTTGGAGCCTACTGGTGCTGCTGGAGGAACTCCTCACAGTGGACTACTTACGTGTCCTTCAAATGTCTGATGAGTTCCGTTCAAGTGACAGAGAGCAAACCAGTACCGTAGTAGTATTGCAATTCTAAATCTTGCTGCCAAATGGTACCAGAATAGTTGGGTGCGCTGATACTACTGTGATATTTATCTTTCTTCTCCCTCTCCTGGAAGTTGGACAGCCCAGGAGAAGGGGACTCCTAACACTGTATTGTAGTAGAGTTTCCCAGGTGGGCTGAAATCCCTCAGCAAGGTCAGACTGAGGAGTGGGAGGATAGGGAGGAAAGAGGCCCTCACCCGTTCAAGTGCTAGTAACCTCCTGTCTTAAATTTTCTGCATTATTACAGGGGTTGGTGTTAATTTTGGTGAATTTTTAATCATCACTATCACTGAAGAATTGGGTGTCTTTGCCCCTTATACTCTGTATCTGAGTTTACCCTTAGCAAACAGCTCATTTTTAATGTGAATTAATTTTGTACACTAATAAGCAAGGTGTTGAAATAAGAAAGCACAGTTTTTGTAACTTCTAGTCACTGAGACAACTCCATCTTCTGCGTAGAGAGAGAGGCATTCAGTAATTATCTGTTTATCTTCGCTTACCTGTGAGGAGTAATTTTGCCGATATTTATGGCTCCTTTGTTGGAACTAGGCTAATCAAGCAAGGAACTAAGCTAGTTGGCTTAGTGCAGTTACCTACTGGCAGCAAGAGGCAGATCCTCCAAAGCGAAGCTAATGAGAGTTGTGATTGTTACTGTTTTGGGGTTGGGATCTGACCTTGCCATATAGAAAACTATTACTACAGAAGTTGTAGCATCAAGTTTTGTTTTGATTTACCCTGATCTGACTTATAAGAAAGTGCACTTAAATAATAAATGCAGAGTCCTCGTTATTGAGCCCCCAACTTCTCTATCACACAAATGGTTTATTATAGTAAGGAATATTTCTGGCAGGGAAGGGGGAAAGTCCTTTGACTACAGCTTTGTTACAGTTTTCTAAATAGGCATTAATAGCACATCTGAAGTATTCTGGTATTTCCACAAGTTGTACATGTTCTTTTTGTTCTGTGGTATGCCTTTCAGCAGCACAGCAGAAATACAGGCCAGTTCAACTCCAACATTTTTTAGCTAATTTAATTGAATGCCTATTTAAAATAGGAATTCTTTTAACCCCAGCCATGGCTGCTTTTATATTATGCACTTCCCAGTAGCACATTCGGGACAGAATAGAAGGAAAACACTTCTCCTTAAGAAAATTTAATCTCATCTTTGTCAATAGGAGGTTCAGTGTGTAGAAGCAGGTTGTGTAGATGGTTTTAGAGTTGAGAATGTGCTTATGCAAATGTACGAGGTGGAAATTAGTGTTTACTGTATCACGGTCTGTTTTCTTAACAGAAAGAAAAGGCAGCAAATGATAAAAAGGAGGACAAAAAGGCAGCAACAAAAGGGAAGAAAGGAGCCAAAGGCAAAGACGAAACTAAACAAGAGGATGCTAAAGAAGAAAACCACTCTGAAAACGGAGATACCAAAACTAATGAGGTACTTTAGCTACAGTAAACATGGGAATAAACACAGATGTGTTGGTAATACATCTGCAGGAACTAACGATTGGGCCTCCTTCTCAGAAAGTGGTGTGTTACACTGCCATCCTGTAAAGACAGACCAGCTGCAGTATCTGCACAGGGCAACTCCCAGGGAGAGCCTGAAAGAATGGCATTCTCCTTCAAGCTCATTCCTGCTGTGTGATAGAGCCCTTCCACAGGTGGTCTGTGCTATCATAGTGTCCCTCTCAGGGTTGGCACAAGAGCAATGAATATTTGGGGAAGAATAGAGCTCAGTAAGATTGCTATCCAACCCTGAGCTGTCTTTGCATATCCTCTCTGGACTGCTGGATTGCCTCTTCTGCTCAGCACGGGTTGGTACTGTGCCCGAAATCTGGTTTTAAGTTTTACACAATTCTTTAAAACAATTCTTCGCCTCAGAACAGTTCAACAAGAGATCGGCAAAATAAACTTGGTCTTGTCTCTTGATCTGCAAGCCTCTTTCTTACAGGTTCTTACTGTATCAGCTACTTACCTAAGAGCTGCCATTTGCTAGGACTAGCTACAAGCTCCTGATGGCCTTTTCCTAGCAGATTTCTTGCTGATAGGAGAAGAGCAGTGTTTGCTACGGGCTCCCTTTGCCCCTGTAGGCACAGACTAGCCTGTTGTGTTCTCTGTTGCTTTTGATTTACAGTGATCTCTCTTCATGTGTTGAGTATCATTATCCAGTTAATGGGTTGTTTATTCTTTCATTTTTAAAACTAATTTGGAAGCTTCTTTGCTAACAATTAATATGGGGCTAATGTACTTCGAAGGATCTTTGATAGGAGCTTTGCATTTTGGTGTGTAGACTTAAAAAGTAATAGCAGGCATTTTTATAGAAAACAGGTGAGAACCAATTTCTGTGAATTTTGGACAACAGACAAGTGTCGTGTTTTTGTGTGCAATTCTTACACTTCCCTGTGACTTACGGAGATGAGGACTTGAACGTTCCCTAGCATATGATTGATCCTAATGTAAAGTATGTTCTAAACCTCTGCCTCTTCGGAGGCACTTAACATTCCAAAATTAACCTGATCATCAATTAATACTCATCTGTGTCTTAATTTTTAGAATTATCAGCCGACATGGTGGTGTGTTGATATTTTCTGTAGTAGCTGTGCATTCTTGTCTATCTACACAAAATGTTGTCCATGTGTGTGCTGACAAACTAGTCTCTCTTTGATGCTTGTTAGAATGGAATCCGATTAGCATTACGAATAATATTTCTATTCTTCCCAAACACTTTTATAGGCACCAGCTGCTGAAGCATCTGATGATAAGGAAGCCAAGTCCGAGTAATGTTAACCCTGCCCTATATCTCCATCATTTGGTATCCGTACCTCCATGCTGTATTGTTAACAGAGAGGAATATTTTTATCAACTATTTTATAAATGCAGGTTTTTTTAGCATGAATTTAATTATGGAACATCATCATCTCGGTTACTTGGGAATTAAATCCCTAACAAACAAAACAAAACAAAAAAAAAATCATTGTTTTTAAATTTTGTGATTGTAATAGTTTGTATGGTACATGGAAAGAATAAGTGGTGGTAGCTTTTGACTTCTGTCAGTGTGTCCCTTTTTGTGTAAGTCATGCTTACAGACTTCAGATTTTAATTTTACCCTTGTATGTGTTGTATGGTTTCTTAAAGTGGGGAGGTCTCAAAACAAATAACCGTGTTAAACATTCCAGTGGTTCTGTGGGTTGCTTTTATAAAGAAGGTGAGCTATTTTCATGAAAAACCTAAGAGCTGGAAATCTGTTGTTTCCCAAATGTAATTTTATTTTGTCAGTTTTGAAAAAAATAAATAAATAAAAGTGTAATCATGTTTTTAAATGAAATACAAACATTTCTTTTAAAAGGGCAGGTTGGTTGTATGTACCCACTGTTAGGAATTTTGCTGGATTTATCTTAATAAAAAAGACTCCTCAAAAGCTGATTGTGGTTTGTTGCTTGTGCTGCAAACGTACTGCTGGAAAGCTACCAAACTCCAGAAGAGTTGCAGTAGTACTGAGCTTCAGGCTGAGAGGGCCAGTGCAGCTAGAAGGCTTTGGGCTGTAGTGTGATGAGGGCTTGGGCCCCTGTCATCTTCAGTTGTGTAAACAAAAACGACTTTACGTCATCATGAAGTCATGAGTCCGTTTCGGCCCAGCAGCAGAAATGGGAGTAGTTGATCTCAGTGCTCGGAGCTCACCCCGGCTGGGAACCTCAGCCAGCGCTTTCAGGTGGAGGCTGACCTGGTAATCTCTGGTACTTCCGCAAGTAAAGGTGGGACACTTGGCGTTGTCCAACGTGCCTTGAGCGTTACAGATGCTATTCTAAATTCTGAAGAGTATCGTCTGGTTTTCTTCTATGTGCCTATCAATTGATTATGATTCAGAGCCCGGTTCTTTCCTCTTAGAAATATTGCAGAAGCTTAGAGACTACCACGTTTGCATCAAACCCGTAATAGTATAAAGTAGTTTTCTGTTGATGCAGGAATCGTAGTCCTGGTTAAAGTGCATACTCCCATAACTTGTTTAGAGTCATCTTCTTTAAACGTATTAGTCACAAAATGTTTTCTTGGACTTGCTTAGCTTCTCCTAGCATGATAACACGTACGTGTACAGAAGTGCTTTCCATTAATGCAAGCTTCATTGTTCTGGGAAATGACAGCTAGACTAGACAGTAGTTAAACGGGGGTTTAGTATTGGTTTTACCTAGCCTGGTTGTTGCTACAGCTATTCTATGCAACTTTTTCAAGGACACTTCAAATTTTCCTCTTAATGCCTCCTTTTACATAAAGTCTCTTCACACTGATGAACAAATATGTTATATATTTAATAAGAAGAAAAATGTCTGCAATGCAGAAACCTTATCTTTTGTATTAAATTGTTTTGCAACCCAGAAACGTGGAATTCCAAGAGCTTGCATATTTTCTCTTGTATCCAAACTGTAACTCAGCATCCAAGTGCACAGTGTCTTGTATTAAATGTGTGTTTCAGGATCAGTACCCCAGGGGCACTGGCTACTAGATGATGTTTAATGTGGACTTAATTTTCAAGGCCTAAAGCAGCGGGGATTTCTATTCCTGCTGCACCATCTTTCATTCTGCAGAGCTGCTCGGTAAAAGCATCAGGGTTAACTGAGCTAGATCTTCCTTGGCAGTAAAGGTGAGAGTATTTAGGGGCCTTTTCCTTTGCAGCGTATTCCCTTAGTCTAGTGCAGCCTCGGCACAGTGATGTTCAGGCATGCTCTGTAGTCTCTCCTGCAGTGAAAACTGATGGAGAGAAGTAGCAGGAATCCCCTGCCCGGTGGAAGCGGGGTGAGATGTGGGTGTTTCACACACCGCTAGGCTTTTTTGTGTATGTCGTGGGCATCTGGCCTTCCTGCGAGCTTTTGCCATGGGTGTGATAACAGTATCACAGGGCAGCTGGGCTGCGTTGCACATGTTCAGTTGTCATTTTTGCCTCCTAGGATTGTTTCCTATGGGATGCATAGATCAACGTCTGAAAAATGTAGGGTAATGTAGTAAAACCAGGGAGATTCTCAACATCCCAGTTTGAAGACGGTCCAGCAGTAATTCAAATATCATCCTGACACTTCTGCACATAAAAATTATTTACTGAATTTAGCCTGCTTTTGAATAATGAAAGGTCACTAACAAGCACAGCAGCGTGCTTTGGACGCATGGTACAATCGTGTTTAGGGTCTGACTGAACGCTGCTTGAAGTCAATGAGAAATACCAATGGGCCTGGACTGCTTCAGGGAGAAAATGCATACTGGAACGAAATGTTTTCTACTTGCATATTCCCCCTGCCCCCAGTGCTTTCTCTAGAAGGGCTTAAAATAGGAAATCCACTTCCACAGGAAGGTGAGCTCCTTCTCCAAATCTTGGTACCATTGAACTGTTTCTCTCTGGCTTTAGCCTCTGGTCACTGTGGGTTTCAAGCATTGCTATTTAAATAACAGCAGGCGCCATGAATATGGTTGGTATTTTCTTCTTAGCAAAGGGCTCATCCGTATGCCAAGGTATAAGCGGCCCGCCATGCGCTAACTGAGGTCATTCGGTATCTCAAGTCCTGTTTCTCCCCTTTAATATGGAGGTTGTTACACAGAAACATACAATTGAGTGGTTGGTTTTGTTTATTTCTTCCTCTTCTAGTGCCAGGGCGAGAGTTGTTCTTAATTCTATAACTATTGTTATAATCAGATTCCTGTTTCAAATAAGTACAGAAAATTGCTTAAGAACTCTTCAGACAAACCTCCTTGCTTGAATTCAGAACTTTGCTGAGCAGTGGGGTATTGAGTGAGTTGTACAACTAAACAGATTGCCTTCCTTGTGCCAAATCCTCCTCATCTCTTGGTCCTGATATCTCGACACTGAATCAAAGGCTAGCTCCACGTCAGCTTCGCTTGGTTTGTGGTTGTCCAAACTGCAGAGGTTTCAAAGGGAGAGAACTTCCGTGGTGACCAGGCAGTTGGGTGTACCTGCTTTCAAGTTTAGTTGGAATATGTGGAGAAACTACCTTCGCCGAGATCCTCGGCAGGCTGCTCAGCAGTGCTCTGGGTACAAACAGTACACGTTTGCCTATGCTGCTGCTGCTGCTGAATTGTTAGGCAGGCAAATCTGACTGTGGGAGTTGGATTTTCGCTGTTAATAATAACAATCACGGACCGTAGAAGATGTGATGTGGTGGACGGGTTCATGAGTCTAAAGGTAGCGATGGTTCTGAGGCAGCATAGAGATGTTTTCAGCTAGGGGAAGAGATTTCAGTAAGGTTGGCGACAGTTTGCAATGGTGAGATGCCCGTACAGCACGTCAGCTGTTGGACAAGATACACGTACAACCGTTGACTTGCATTTTGCAGTGAAACCTGGTGAAAGGAGGCGATGTTGCTGGTCATAATGGTTCAGATATTCATTGTTGTTTGAGGCAGCTTGACAAACTTTACATCCTGTTTAACAAGCAGACCGTGAGCACTACGGGTGCTGTTACCTGCTAAGCAGGAACCCTACAAATAGTTAGATCTTACGTGCAAAGAAAGCGGCTGTGTCAAGGTGAGTGCAGTCCGTGGGCATGTCCCACCGTGCTACGTAGCGTTGGGCATTTGAGTGAGCAGGGCCAGGCCTGGAGGGTGGTGTGGCGTCAAGAGTGGTTTGGGTGGCACTCAGTGTCTGGGGCCACATTGTCCTGTCCAGATAGAACCGCCGGTAGCGTACAGCTATAGAGCCGAGGGCAATATAGTGAGATGACTCTGAGCAACGACCCAAATTTAGTGCCACATTGGAGGAATCATTGCTCATGCTTCAGACCCGTCTTGCTGCTAAGGAGGTTCATCGTAACAATTTTATTTAGTAGCAATCATTGGACAAAGCAAGGCTCTTCACTGGGATTTTTGTTTCGTCATTCTTGCCAGGCTTGGTGCATTAATATGACTCATGATGTAACTTCTGGTGCGGGCTCCTAGTGCAGCATGGGGCTGAGGTAACTTCAAGATGCCTTTAAAGTTTAAGAGAAAGTACTGAGACTTCCCATTCCTCACAATAATTCATGTTCTTCCAGGATCTTCAACAGAACTCGGGCAACTGTTTGCTTTTTGCTCTGTCAGAACAATGAAAGGCTTAGAATAACACTGATGCCCGTCCTGGAAAGCGAGGTTTGAAATGAAAGGAAGCGTCTCTAGACTTCTTTCCGGTGTCCATCATGAGCAATGATGTGCTGGAGCAGGACAGGGAGGAATGGGAGAGAAAAAGCATGGCTGCTATCAGCAAGCAGAAAATGAAAATCCGAGTGAGATTCTTGGGATTTAAAAAAAAAAAAAAAAAGAGTAAATTATGTGTTTAAAATGGAGGAAAGAAAAAAGAAACCCAAACCATGTACAAGGAAGGCTTTTGTAGGTACATCCTACATCCACCTTCACTCCTTTGAATTAAGTGACTTCACGCAAAAGCCAGAAAATCCGATGGGTCCGATTTGCAGATCAAGAGCAACTCCCTGGTAGTTAATGGAGTTACACTGGTGTTAATCTGATGAAGCAGAAAGAAAATTGAATCCCCTCAATAGAAACGGAAGGCTCTTCTTTCTGATTGTCCCAGTGGTGATGTTCCTTCCCCACGCAGCTGGCGTGGGAGCCCCTGCTCTGAAACCTGATGCCCTGGATGGGCTCCAGAGAGCCGAGAACACCCCTCGGGCCCCGCCGCTGTGTGGCTTTCGAGGAGCCTCTCCTCATTTTGAGAGAACAATGTCCACATGGCTTCTGGCCAGAGACCGTCCCAGCGCCCGAAAGAGAGGGGAGCCGGTCACGAGGGCGCGCAGAGGTGGGTGACAGGAGTCATCCGTGTCTCGCCGTCCCCTGCTTTCGACGGAGCGCGGGTAGGATTGGGCGCGGGGCGACCCGAGGAGGGGATGGGGACCCGTCATCTACCCGCTGCCAACGCCGCCGGAAGGGGACAGCGAGAACCCCGGCGAGATGAAACGCTGCCTTCCTCCCGTGGCACCAGCGAGGGGATTGCTGTCGCGTGGGAATACGTAAGTCGTGTCCGAGTGCGTTAGCCTGAACCTCAGATGGACGCAACGCCCGAGAGCAGCGGGACGAAGTAGGTGCTTATGTGATACAAAAGGAATAAAATCGCAAATTAGAAAGCTCTGTTTCTAAAAGAGTGGAAGTCAAATTGACACCATGAAGCTCTCAGAGGCCATGTTAATACAATTGGACACATCTTAAACGTTTCCAGACGTTCTTAAAAAACAGGCGGGGAGGGGAAGCATAAATAAGGCAGGCAAAAATGCTGTATTGAAACCTAAAAATAGCGTGGTCAGGATTTAAACCAGGTTCATCTCACTGGAAATAGGAAATTCATCTCTCCCTAGGAGCGCCCAGCTGCCTTTTGCTCCTCAGCCAGGCCGTCCCGGGCAGCCGTGAGGCCGAGGTCCCGCTCGGAGCAGAAGCGAGGGCGTGCGGCGCAGGGCCCGGCCCGCGGAGGCGCGGCACAGCGCTCCCGGGGCGACATTTCTAAAGACTCGTCCCGAACTGGAAATGCCTCCCGGTGCCGAGGCGCAAACCGCGTCTGCCTGCCAGCGCCCGCGTCGCCAGCGCGCAGCCGGTGTGTGCCGGCGCCCGCGGGCGGTCCCAGGGCTCGGCGTTTTCCTTCGCCCCCCACCCGGCCGGGCCAGGTGCATCGCTTTCGTCAGGCATGAAGGGTAGCGCAGGCCTGGGATTCGCAGCCAAAGCCGCTCCGAGAGCCAAAATCCAGAAAAACCGCCGGGGTTTTGTTTGTTTAACGTTAACGATTCGGGGAGGGGGTGGAAGTACGTTTCTCGGAGCCAAAACCAGATGTGAGACATCTTAGCCACAAAGCTTTCTGGTTCTCTTCTGTTTGTTTTTCCCCCCGGTAAGATAAAAGAAACTTGCTGAGAAGGTTGAGACTGCGGCAACTCTCGGATTTCGTCCCGGCTACAAGGGCGCTGGCAGACGCGGCTCTGCGAGACCACAAGTGATCTTCTTCGTTCTGCTGATTCGGGGCCGCCGCTCCCCCAGGCTCACGTCTCGTAGTTAGAGCCCAGGACCGAGCCTCAGCTTTCCAGCCGGGCTGAAAGTTTGCTGGATTTGATTTCTGCCCCCATTGAAGCGTATCTACCGTCGCAGAGGTGCCGGCCGTAAGTACGTCGTCAAGTCGCGGTTCCGTTTTGCACGGAAAGCATCGTCTCTGCTAAGGAGGGAGAGGCTGGAGTCGCCTCCCCACGCCTCGGCAGCCCAGTCCAAGGGAAATCCTGCAGGATCTGCCTTCCCCTGAGGCCGCCTCCCCTAAATCTTTCCAGGCTGCAAACAGAAATTTGCAAATCTGGGCCAATCTTTCCCCGCTCCAGTTTCACCGCCCGTGCTCTTATAGACTGGTTATACCAACACAGCTCTTTGGAGTAAATGCTGACTTTTCTGCTCTGTGTTTACGCCTCGTAGCCCAGTGGGGTCCTCCTCTATACCTGGACCATTACCCTGGGAGTAATTAAAATAATTAAGAAGTGTAATTAACTGTTGGAGGGTGAAGGAGAGTTTTAGCACATTATATCAGCAACAATTAAATAAATTACCCTTTTTGTCTCACAAAGAATTGACAGACGGGGGAAAAAAGGAGGAGGGAGATGTGTAGACTCATGCAGTGGCACGGAGAAAGTGAATTGGGGTCGGAGGCTCTTGTGTTGGAAGACAAAGCCAACAAAGAGGCACCAAATGAAATTACCAAGTGGCAGATGCAAAACGAACATATTTCACACAACGTGTAATTAAGCCGCGGAACTCATCGCCCAAATGGATCCCCAAATTTGTAATGGTTTAGTAAATGATGAGGCAAATTCTTGGAAGATGACCCAGCGGGGCGAACACAAAGACGCATCCCCCATGCAGGACAAGCCGACGTCGCGAGCTGCGGGAGGCTGGGAGAGGACCTGGAGCCGTCCCCCGGCTCTGCCCTTCCCCGTCACCTCCGGCCGGAGCTGGAGGCACGGGGACGCAGGCCCGCACGCACCTTTGCTCTGAGCCCCTCTGCCACCCTCCTGGCACCTCGAGCGGAGAAGAACTCGCCGGCCGCCAAACCACACGTGTCTGTGGCCATCGGTGGGGACAGGCGCGTGGCGGGGACGTCGGCAGGGACGTAACCGAGGTGCCGCGGGCTGGCGAGCCCTGTGCTGCCGGACCTCGGCTTCTCAGCAGAGGAGGGCAGCTGCTGCGCACGTGCCCCCGGGCCAGCGCGTGCCCAGGAATCTGATTCTCCGTGGGAGCTGAATCGCAGGCTGCTCCTTAGCCCCCCTCGCGCGGGGGGATGCACGGGAGGAAAAGGGCACCCCATTCTGCTGCCCTTTGCAAAACTCCTTCCCCAAACGCGGCCCCCAGGGCGGCAGGTTGCTTGGTGCTGCCGTTGGCTGATGTTGCGTGGGCTGAAGTTGCGGTGAGGGCCACCGCTGGCTTGGAGAAAGGCGGTCCGGGTACCCCGCTCTCGTTGTTCCTCCATTTGGGCTCGTGAAACGTTCCTAACCCTCTTGTTGGCCCATCTTGACTACAAGTCTTTCTAGCTTCATGTAGTGCTCTAGCCTCTAGGTGGTGGTCACGTCTGAATATTCTTGTATAACCACACTGCAAACGTTAACTCGATCATCCGGGAGGACCCTGCGAGGCTGAGGTTGATCAGCCGGTCGGGGGTGACGGCACTGCGAGCAGGAGCGCGTGCCACAGCTCCCCCGGGGCGACGGGCGCTCCTCCCTGCCCGCCGGCAGCCTCCGCGGCGCGGAAGCTTGGGGTCTGCAGGTCCTCGGCCTCCGGTCCTCGCCATCAGGGACCAGAGGCTGAGTTTCGGGCAGCCGGCCTGCTTTTCCCTCGGGATGCAGCAGAACCAGCGGCTACCTGGCCGGACGCCCACGCCTTCCTGCCGCCCTGGTGATGGGGACGGTGGCTTGGGCCAGTCCTGCAGTGGCTAAGGAGCAAGCAAGTACTCTGAATTTTGCACGTCCTACGTACTAAAGTACGCGAGCTTGAAGGAAGAGAGACAGTTTGTGGAAATCCAGGTGGATACAACGATGAGGTCATTGCCCTCTTGCAGTCAACAGAAGTTTCTCCATCAGGTTTCATAAGGTGAGGATGTCAGTTTCTAAATCTTGGTATAAATTTAATGCACTGGATAAATGGTGACAGCTGCTATTTGTCATGGGAACTGTGGAAAACCAGGCCAGCTGCGCAGCGAGGCGGCAGGGACATCCATGGGCCATGCTGAAGCTAACGCATGACAAAGCCCTCCCGGTGCCTCGCTCTCCTTCCAGAGCGTTTCCACCTATAGCAGGCGGAAAGCAGCGCCTATAACTTGCTCTAAGTTGAAATCTCGGTAGCATCATCTTGGATCTATCAGTTCTGCTTCAAGTGTGCCAGTTTGGCTCAGCTGCCTGTTTTGGTTGAAATCAAAGACCTCTCATATGGTCCCCATCTCATAAATAGATGTGTTTTCTTTTAATTTCTTCCTTTCTTAATTTCACTCAACGGGCGGCTGGAACCATCAGCAGAAACTCGGTCCTGCCCCGCTGACCTTCACCCGGCAGGTCAGACTTTGGTCGGACCGTGCCCTCCGCCACCCCGGGGCTCTGGCTGCAGAGCTGTGGCACGGTTCGTTACAACACAGCCATTACACCGCTCACTGGTTTATACTTATTTACTATACCTGACATTTATCTGCTAGGATTTACATAGAAGAAACCATAGAGTGGCCATGCAGGTGCTGAAAGAGAAAAACGTAAGAAAAAAGGCTGTTGTGGAAAGATCTCTTGCACGTCCAGCCCCGCTGCCTGACATGTCATGGGAAATTCGGCCGCCTGACGTGAAAACAGGGTCAGAAGCGTTCAAAGAAGGGAATATAGCTCATCTTTCATTAGAGGTCTGTTTTAAAGATCCCTGACTTGGCCTTAAATGAACTGCAGGTGCCAACTTGCCGAGCCGTCCTTTGATCTGGGGACTCAGCTTTGTCCCGTTTTCCAGAGAAAGAGCCTTTATTTTCACATCCACGGTGACCAGTCGGGAGACGCACGAGTACGCGGGTGCTCGGGTCCGTCATTTGGGATGCGCAGTCTGGCTTCGGAGCATCCACGGCTGCTATTAATGGCTTTTCTTGCCCCAGGAAGAGCCTGACGTTACGTAAACCGGCCTGGAAATGATCTGCGCCCAAAAACCACGAGAACACGGTCCTGCGAGAACAGCCTAATGAAACCCAGAGCAGCGAGCGCTGCGAGTCCCACCGCCGTTAGCTACGAACAACCGAAACAAAACAACCGTCTGTCTTTCATAACCCTCCCTCGGCGTGCGGCCGCGAGCCCGGCGGTGAATTCGGGGCCGACGGCCGGGCTGCCGTGAGCCGCATCCGACCCGCCGCTGCGGTCCGTACGAACGCGGTGCGGAAACGTTACGCGGACAGAAGCGGTTTGAACGGCGTCGGGGGACAGGCGCCCGCGGCGGGAAGAGCACGTCTTGCTCGGCGTTCGCGGAAGGGGCCTCGGTTCGTGCGGAGGTCGGAGGCGGCCGCGTGCGCGCCGCAGTCAGCTCCCGCCAACCTCGGCGACGGCCACGGCACCGGTCGGTAAATTAAGCGGGCTCTGTGAAGGCGCCTCACCAGCACATTTTCTAACAGCCAAATTCATTTTATGGAGAGGGTAACGACCGCTCCATACATCTTCTGCAGCCCACGGGGCGGGCTACGCGCCTCTTGCAACCGATGGGAACGCGCCTTGGGGCAGCCGGCCGCGCGAGTTGGCTTTGAGCCGCGGCAGGATCCCGGAGGGGGCCCACGCGCCGTGGAAGCGGCCCAGTGAGCCCCCGTCTTGTAACCCACCGGGCCAAACGTGCCTCCCCCGCAGCAGCTCCGGCGTGGCAGCGGGGTTTGCGCTAAGGATGGAGCCGCGTATATATGCATAAACATAGACGTGTGTACGTATATATACATAAATATACATACACATACATAAATATACATGTGTGTATATATACATAATTATACATATATACGTGTGTGTATATATGTACACACACATATATGTAATATATATAATAGCTTATATATAATAAGTTAGATACACGCATATATACATAAACATACACATACGTACATAAATACATATACAGACATAAATACACATACATAGCTCTATGTATAGCGTGGTTGTAGGTCACACTTTTTACAAGAGCAGTGACTCCGCTGTTTGACGTCCCAGCACCCAGCTGCCCCAGGGCCGCGCACCCCTCGGCGGGTGCCTGTTCCCCGGGCCCGCGGCGGGGGCGGCGGGGGCAGTTCTGGTTAGTGGCCGGCTCGAGCCCCCGACCCGCCGGCTCGCCGCGGTCACGGTCCGCGTGACAAAACCACCGCGCCAGCTCACGTCGGTGACGGCTCGCACCAGGAGCCGCACGAGTTTCATCAAAAGCTTGGATGATTTTAGGGTCTACGTTTCTGTTCATTACGGCACTGGCTGACAAAGCCCATTACATCACCCGTTTGGAAGAGAAATTCTCTGCAGCTGCTTCTGGCGCGCGGGGGGGTAAAAACTTGGACGGATTTTTGTTTCTTTCTTTCTGGGCAATTTTCCTCCCAGTTGCTGGAAACCTGTGTGCTAAAAGGCTTCAAAAGTGGAAAGGAGAAGGGCAGCGCGCTGCAGTTTGAACCATTCGGTATTCTTTTTTCATTCTTTCCTCCCCAAAGACCGAGGCGGGGGGGAATAGCCCCGCCGCCCCGCGCGGCCCCCGCGCCCAGCCAGGCGTGGCAAGCAAAGCCGGTGTCACGGCAAAGGCAGATGGCACGGAGCGGGAGGGAGGGCTCCGTCCCCGACCCCCGGACGCCCCGTGCTCCTAATTAGCTCTGGAGCAGAGAGGAATTAAACCCAGAGGTAAGGCAAGTGATTACTTTTCCTCGGCCGGCGCTTGCCGGGGAGAGTGGGCAGGGACGGGCAGGGACGGGGTGCGGGAGCACCGGGTGCCCGCGGGAGCCGGAGCCACGTCAACGCTGGGAAATGGTTTTCACCCCGGCGCAGCCTCCTGCGCGGCCGGGGAGCAGGGGAGCCACGGCAGCCGGTGCCTGGCGTTCTCCAAATGACCTCGGGCTGCAGAAAATGAAATAAAATGAGGCGTTGCGAGGAAATGCCGATGGAAAGGAGGGAGGCAGCCTCGGGACTCTGCGCCGATGGTGGTAAAACGGGATGTACTCAGTTATTTAGCATCGCCACGGCACCTAACTATTCAATGCACCGACTTGAACTCGACCGATGTCAGAGCTGTACCTGTTCTTTCCTCCTCATCAGCTGGAGCATTTTGTTATGCCAGATAATCTCATTTCTTTTAACCCACTTTCCTTGGTTTGCTATGAAAGAAGCGGCTGGAAGTAAATTATTTTTGGTGCTGTCGAAACGGGCGCAAAGCTCGCACAGAGCAAGATTTACAGGGTAAAATGCACGCAGAGTGCTACGAAAAAATATTTACTCCAAAGAGTGCTCAGGGAAAAATCCATAGCCTGGTAGCCGCGTGTTGCTGGGTATCACCACTGCTTCTAGACTTCGCCGGGAAAAACGCAGCCCACAGCGGCAGGACCCCTTCCTGGTGAGAGGCACCAGCCGGCAGCTCCAGCCTGGGGGCTGGGGTCTCCTGCCCGCAGTTTGACCGCGCCAGCCTGCGTTTCGCTCGGTGCTGAGCCCGGAGCCGGCGAGCGACAGCACCATCCACGCGTCCCCCTCCATCTCGCGGCGAGGTGGGGTTTGAGCTTCCTCCCGCTCGGCTCCGCGCGTCCCGCCTGGGCGCCCGCGCCCCAGCAGCTCCCGCCTTCTCTCAGCCCACCGCCTGTCCCTCCTCTGGTCCCCGCAGCGTCCCCGTGTCCCGGCGGGCCGGGCAGACCCGTTGCCCCCCATCATGGTGACCCCAGAGCAACGACGTGGTCCCACATCCAGCCCCTGACAGGCCCAGCAAAGGGTCTTCTCAAGCGGTGTTTCCCAGGGCTCGGTTCTGGGGCTGGCCTTCTTCAATGTCTTTATCGATGACCTGGATGGGATTGAGTGCTCCCTCAGTCAGTTTGCAGATGACACCAAGCTGGGTGGGAGCGTTGATCTTGGAGGGCAGGAGGGCTCTGCAGAGGGATCTGGACAGGCTGGATGGATGGGCCAAGGTCAACTGTGTGACGTTTAACAAGGCCAAGTGCCGGGTCCTGCACTTGGGTCACAACAGCCCCAGGCAACGCTGCAGGCTTGGGCAGGAGTGGCTGGAGAGCTGCCTGGGGAAAGGGACCTGGGGGTGCTGGTTGACAGCCGGCTGAACATGAGCCAGCAGTGTGCCCAGGTGGCCAAGGTGGCCAAGAGCGTCCTGGCCTGTATCAGCACTAGTGTGGCCAGCAGGAGCCGGGCAGGGATCGTGCCCCTGTACTCGGCACTGGTGAGGCTGCACCTCGAATCCTGGGTTCAGTTTTGGGCCCCTCACAAGAAGGACATGGAGGTGCTGGAGCGTGTCCAGAGAAGGGCAACGGAGCTGGTGAGGGGTCTGGAGCACAAGTCTGATGGGGAGCGGCTGAGGGAACTGGAGAAGAGGAGGCTGAGGGGAGCCTTCATCGCTCTCTACAACCACCTGAAAGGGGGTTGTGGTGAGGTGGGGGTTGGTCTCTTCTCCCAAGTAACCGGTAACAGGACGAGAGGAAATGGCCTCAGGTTGCTCCAGGGGAGAGTTAGATTGGATATTGGGAAAAATGTCTTCACTGAGAGAGTGGTCAAGCGTTGGCACAGGCTGCCCAGGGAGGTGGTGGAGTCACCATCACTGGAGGTGTTCAAAAAACGTGTGGACGTGGCACTTCAGGACAGGGTTTAGTGGGCATGGGGGGGTTGGGTTGACGGTTGGACTTGATGATCTTAGAGGTCTTTTCCAACCTTAACGATTCTGCGATTCTGTGATTCTCCAGTTTCAACCTTGGGAACAGCCTGTTCTGCAGCAGCACCAGCACAGCCTGCAGCGGCCGCGTGGCCCGGGGTGCAGCAGGGGCTCCCTGCAGCCCCACGGACGCGGCGCGGGTGAGGAGGGTGGCAGGGTGGGTGGCAGCGGGAGGTCCCACACACGGGCTCCTGCTGGGGCTGCCGCAGCCTGCCTTCCCGCGGCGTGTCCCCGGGCTGGGCGGAAAAAGCCTTTTCTACAGAAACTGTTGCTGTGCTTTGAAAGCGGGGTAGGTGCTGGGGAGCAGAGGCAGCTTTATTCCAGAGTGAAAGTGTGAATTGTGGTAGAGGCATCAAAAGGGAAGAGTTCTCCCGTGGCCCCAGCGCCCCGAGCCCTGGCTTCAGGCACGCGTCCTTCCCAGAGATCAAACCAGCTCGTTGGGAAAAAGCTCTTCCCAACAGCAGGCGGGGAAGCTGGGTGCCCCGGAGCGGCCGTGGGGCTGCCGGCGCCGACCCTCACCGGGAAGCACAGCAGCCCCGCCATCCCTGCCGCAAGCCTCGGGGCCGAACCAAACAGCCGGGGAAAAAAAGGAAGGACTTGCCGGGAACCCCTGGGCATCCGGGGCGATGGGACGCATCCTGCACCCGCCCGCGCCTGGGTTGCGGCACGGACAGAGCCCAGCGAGGCGAGAGGGGAGGACGGCGGCGGGGCTGTGATGAAGGAGAAGGATGGCAGCGAGCTCTCCAAAGGAGCTGGATTTACCCGGGGAGGGGGACAGGAAAGTGGGGCAGAGCGGTGGCTTTTTCGGGGCAGGGAGAGATGACAGTAGGAGTCTCCTTATTCTCCCCTGGGAGGAGCAGAGTGAAGCAGCGGAGCATCGAGGACGCGCTTTATTATTTTAAATGTATTTATTTTGGCGGCAGCTCATCACCGCAACAACTTGAAGTCCAGACTTGCTGACGCAGCCGCACCTGCCGGCGATTCCGGCCGGGGCGCGCTGGGCTTTCCTCGTTTTTTACGAACGGGCCGAGCTTTGCCAAACAAATGGGCAGAATCGTGGCTCTGCGGAGCCTTCAGCACCCACTCAGGCATTTGCAGTCCGATGCTCTGTACCCAGCCCTCACAGAAGGGCCGGGTTTTCCGTAATGCCAGTTGCCTTTAAGCAACCTCTTGCTTGGCTTAAAATAGCTCCGGATCTCCCATCACCCGCCGGAGCACCAGGTACATCCCTCCGTCTGAACCGTTATCAACATCCCCGGGGTAAGTACCATTCTCAGAACAACATCTACCTCTCGCCAGCTTACCAGCCGGATGATCTTAACATCAAATGCCACCAGATCTTTGCTTCCTAACTGAAACGCTGGACAATTTTTATTTCTTTTTTGTACTGGGTTAGTCAAGGCTTGCTGCAGGGCAGGAACATGGTGCTGTGCCTTCCCGTGCGCCTTATGTTTTACCCCATAAATGCTCTTTGGAGCCCGACGGGAAAACTCCTGCTTGCTGCGGGGTTTGACCCACCAAGGAGCTGCCGGCGCTGCTCCAGCTCGGCACGGCGCGCAGCCTCGCCCGCACCACGGCGCGTTTCCCATCGAGGTTTCCCTGACGTAGAGATGCCCAAAGTTATTCGCTCCAGTTTAAAGAGCAGCCAGGATTATGAGAGACCTTGGGAACATTTCACCAGCAGCCGTCCCAACCCAGCTGGGGTGCTCACGGGGACGAAAAGAGCCTGGGAGAGTTCAGCATTCCCAGATGAATTTCCACCCATTGCCCCTCTTTAATGTGGAAACGACGGCAAAACAAACCTGGCTGGAGGGAACGAAGAAGAACCGCAGGGTTCTCCTGCTCCACGGCAAATGTGTAGTGACCTCTGCCTCGTACGGTGTTTGTGATTTTTTCTGAAGAGGGAATAAAGACAGAGCTGACGGGCAGCGGCAGCGAGGGCCGGGGCTGAGCCGGGCACGGCAGACGGGGGAAGCCAGCAGCAGCTCCTCGCTGTCCCCAAAGCAGCCTACATCTGCCCCTAATGATGGTTTTAATAGCCCGATTTATTTCAGTTACCGGAGTAGGGAATCTTGGTAAATTATGTCAGATGAGCGGGCTCTTTCTTCTCCTGAAAAATAAGACCCTCCAAAAGAGGAGGGCAGGCAGGCTGATCGGCACCCCCGCACTAAGCCCATTTACTACACAAAGGGGATTTAACTCCAAATTTCAAGTGCAATTTAAGGCTAATGCCCAACACGAAAACGGTGCTAGCATCAGGCTATTAAGAAATGCGCATACACTGCATTGCAAGTCTAAGTCGCTGGTTTCTCTTGCCTCCTTACACTGAAAAATCTGCCCTGTAATTTTAACGTGCGTGAGGTTATTTTTTTAAAATCCAAACAAATAAGAAAAGACCCAGAAAACTGAGGCGGAGCTCAGCTGCCTGCCTCGCCCTCGGAGTGGGATCGGGTGCCCTCCCCAGCGAGCCCGGGCAGCGCGGCCACAGAAACCTCCGTTAGGGAGAAGAAGCCTCCGCAGGGACGCTCGCTCCTGGCTCTGCTGTCTTCTTGCAGCTGCATCAGCCAAGTCAGGAGAGCAATTAGCTTAATCGTCCCCTCCTGGGGTTTAGAGATCAGAGGCCATTCCCCACTGAATTCTTACTGATCAAAGTACTTTTTTGTTGAGCACGGTGCTTCTGCCACTCACCTTTCCTGTAGGAAAGGCGTAAAGTAGCAGTTGGGTTTCTCTACGGGACCAGCCCGCAGCGAGGTCGCGCTCGGCTGGAACGGAGCGGCGCGTGGCCGGGAGAGCCCCTCTGCCTCCCGGGGCAGCTGCGGAAGAAAGGCAGCGCCGGGGAAAGGCAGCAGAAATGCTCGTGGAGAAAGGTGGGCTTGGGCAGAGACGCTTAGCAGAGATGCTTCCCGAGGGACATCGGGCTTTCGGGTGCAGGATGGTAAAAAAGCCGCCAGTATGGATTTGTCAAGAACAAACACCGTCGAAGAGAACTAATTTATTTTTTGACGGGATAGTTGGCCTAGTAGGGAAAGAAGCAGTGAATGTATCACATCCTGTGAATGGTGTCTGACAGCATCTTATACAGCATTCTGGTAAGCAAGGTAAAGAAAGAGCACATATCTCTCTCTCTCTCAAAAAAAATATACAGGTCATATCTTACAAATACATAAAGTATTATATCTTATAAATATAGAGTGTATATTTATAGAGGTGACAGGTCAAGAAGGAGAAAATCACTGAAATTGGTGCAACGTGCTCCCCCAAGAGAAACGGGGGGGGCACGGACTGAGCGGTCGCGGTGACGCTGCGATGACACCGTGGTGACACTGCGGTGATGCTGTGGCGATGCTGTGGCGGTGGAGCACAATGTGCAGGACTCAGGAAGGTAACGTTTGGGCAAATGTTTCCAGCAGATGAAGACGTCTGTTCTGAGTATCCAACCAGCCCAGGCTGGAAAGGACCACAGAGAAGAGGACCATCCCCCTTGGTTACGCCGCAGGGCTGGAAACGCCGCGTTTGCAGCGAACTCACGAAACCCCTTACATCTGCTCTTCTGTTATTCCCCGTCTTACCATGTACCTCCAGCAAGCTGGCTGGGTACAACATGCCCTACGCAAGTCAGATCAGCCTCTCCGGGGCCATCCGCACTACGGAGAGGCCAAATCACCACCACGTGTCGAACACCAAAATGCACGGCAACAAAGCTGGGGTTGAACCAGTCGCAAAGATGGGATTTCGGTGCGGTTCTCTTGGGCTTGGAAGAGTTACACCGTGTCATACAGACTGCAGACCTGCTATGTTTAAAATGATCAAGGTCTGCCCTGCCACACGAGTTGAATTTAGTAGGAGACCGGCTGCTCGATGGCCTCTGGGGAGGCGGACGTTAGCTTCCATCAGCGGTGTGTCCTCAGCACCACCTGCCTTAGCACCTCCCTGGTGGGGCTGCATCTCTCATCCGGGGGGGTCACGATTTCACCCTCAGAAATAGCCCCTTCCACTTCAGCGTTAAGGTAACGGAACGGGGCAATGCTGCGAGGTACGGCCATGAGCTTGTGCATCCACTAAACATGGGAAAATGCTATTTCTTGCGGGGCCAAAGGTCTGTCCCCCACTCCCATCTTCCTTGTTAACTGTGGCTCTCACCGAGCGTGCTCACATCCTCGTGTTTTGGGTTGCTGCAATAATTACGGCTGCTGTATTGGCACATCTGTCCCTATTCCCTCTCTGTCGTTACAAAGGTCTGTGCTGGCGAGCCTTGGTACCACACCAGTTTCCCCGAGAGTTTTTAAGACATTTTGACTTTATCCAGGAAAACATGGGTTTTCCTGGAAAACATTTCCATGTTTCATGGAAATTTGATCCATTGAAATGAAATAGGAAATGACAGAAAGTTCGTTTGACTTTGGCTCTCTTCCTAGCCAGAGTAGTTCATTGCAGAATGCAAGTTTGCTTTGTCTACCTGCTGCTCTTCAAAGCCAAACACCTTCCACACGTTACCTGTGGGAGACTATCGTGTGGTCCACACGCGTTGGCACAAGGGCGCATCCAGGGACGGGCTGGTGGCCCTGTCCCGCCCGTGGGGGGAGCCTGTGGCTCGGCTCAGGAGATGGGCCCTCCATCCTGCGCAGGAGAGTCCTTCTCCTCCAGTGTGACCCCGTCACCTGCTCCGTAACCCCCTTAACACCTCGGGTGAGGGAAAGAGCAAAAAGACAGACCCACGTCCAGAGTCGCCAGACAGAAGTAGGTATCATCCTTCCCCATATGCAAGGAAATGTTCTCTTCTTCTTCGTTGAAAGACAACACAGAAAGTGCTCCATTGTGTCCATTTACCAAAAAACTCAGAGATTTCCTTCATCTCATCTTAACTGAAAATCACCCACATCTGCAAGCGAGGGGATCCTCTACCCCAGCCTGGGAGCAAAAGGAAGGTGAAGATGCCTGCACAGGTACTAGCAGGTTTGCTCTCATTCCGGCCTTATTTCAGCCCGGAACAGCACGCTACTCCCGGTCACTGCCCAGCCGCGACCTCAGGCCATTAACCGTCTCCCGCAGCAGCGTGCTCGGACGCGCTTTAGTAGAAGACCCGGCCGAGGCAATACTTTGTTCCTCCAGGGACGCCGGGGTCTCGTGCCCAGCCGGGCTCTGCGACGCAGCCGAGCCGAGGCAGGACCCCGCTCAGCCCCTCGACGTGAAGCTAAAGGCATCGGGGAGTTATAAACCAACCCAGTTCGTAACACCACTGGGGGAGCTTCTTGTAGCATTGGAGATTTGGTTGTGTTCAGTTTCATTTCATTGCCAATAAAAATTGAATTTTTTTTTTTTAATACCTGCGTCAGCGTCTGTTAATAGGTCAAAAGTTCAGGAAGTTACAAAAAATTGAAAAAAAAATAGGATCTTTCTTTTTCTGCTCCCTGAACACATGAGGTTGCTTTCCAATGCACGTTTTCTTTTAAGGTGAGCTATTTTGTTGCCGTAGTGATATTATTCAGGTTTTGAACCACCACCATCGTGGTTTTCTTCCAGGCTAGACTTGTCCCAAACACTCAGCATCCCCAGCCCCTGCCCGGAGAGCAGTTTCCCACGGTGGTGCAAAGTACCTCGAAACCTCGGCTCCAACCTGCAGGACGAAGGATCGCCGATCCCTGCCGCGGCATGGGGCGGACACGGGGCAGTCAGCGGGGCGAGGATGGACGGGGCGAAAATATTCCTCGGCTCATTTATTATTCTTTCTCCCCAGCTCTTTCTTGCAATAAGGCTTTGAGAAGGTCAAAGATGACCCGGTGGCTTTACTAATTAACACTTATTAACAACGCTCATCTGGCTGTGGTGCAGTTGTGCCCAGCGGTCCTCCTCCAGGCTCCGCTCGCAGGCAAGAACAAACCCGTGTTTGCCCCAAATTGCCTAAACTCTCTGTAAATCCTATTTGTTGCTACAGAGGTGTCTCATTTCTTTACCCCAAGCCCAGCAAATTTATTTTATTACTAAGAGAACTGTACTAAAATAAAGACTTTAAATACGAGGGTCTGTAATGATGTTAGGAATGATGCAAGGAAAAGGGATTCCCCGGCAAGGAAATAGTTCTGTGGTCGTTTGGGTGAAACGGGTTTTGTAAATGTATTGGAGATTAATATTTAATTTTATATATTTATATATTAAACATTTAAACAATTCCTATCACTAAGATATTAAAATATTTAAATTTAAATTGGAAACGCTTTTTTTGCTGGAATTCATTTAATTAAAGCAGGCACAGCGTGCCGCGTATTAGCCTAAAACCTATTACATGGGTGCCAGACCATATATACGAGTGAGAGCCTGGGCACTTGTTCCACTGCACAGCCAACAGCAGTTCAAGCAAAGCGGTTTTAAAGTTTTTTTGTTTTCTGTCTTTAGTTTTGCATAAACCATTTCCAGATTAATAAATCAAGGCTACGTGCACGTAGAAGACCTGAGACCCATGTAAGCCTTCCAGAGACTGATGCATCTGGATAAATCCAGCACAGATTAAAGCAAAGCTTTCATTGCACAAGCTCCCCCCGAAAGGAGCGGGATGCTCGCCACGCTGCCGTCCCCGGGAAAAGGACGGAGTCGGGAACAGCGGGCAGCAAGTAACGACCGCCCAAGTCAGGCAGAACGATCCGGCGGCGGAGGCGTGCAGGCGACGGCCCTGCGCTGTACGCCGTCATCTTGCATTTCTCTTTCGCAGAGGGAATTACCGAAGCAGAGCCATTCCGGGAGCATTAGAGCCGCGGCAGTTTCTGTGGTTCACAAGATTACCCACGGCTCTCCAGCGCCCTGATGGAAAACCCTCTGAAACACAACGCTGTGCCTAAACACAATAGCAGTCTAGAATAAAGCAACAGCCTTAACAATGACTTTCTTTGCCTTTGTAGGTTTTAGCGAAGCCCATTGTGTTGTTTTAACACCCTTTTTTGCATTTAGATTTCTAATGGCTTTGACTGGGGGAAGGGTGGAAGGGGCAACCAATTTAATTCGATAATCCCCCTAAGCCTTGCTTAATGCAGTCACTCTGGTTTGCATCTGTGAATTTTATAGTGGTATTTTGGGTGGTTGCAGCATTGCACTGGAAAATGTCCCATCATTTATTTTGCTGCTATTCGAGGGAAATGGTTCCCAGCGCTGGGCAGCTCCTTCATTAAATCCATATTGTCAAACGAACCGAACTCTCTCACCCCAGATGTGGCTGGACCTCAGGGGTGCCCTGCCCATTCCTGGATGAGGTAGCTCAGAGTCTGGGTGCAAACTGCCAAAATTAATATTAAACCACGAGCAGGAGAATTCCACAGTCGGCGAAAAAGCTCATTTTTGGCTGAGGCGGCGGGCGGGGCTGCAGGGAACAAAGCAAAGTCCCCAGCTCGGGGATGCCTGCATCCCCCTGGGACGGTGCTCATGCAGCAGGACGGGTCCTCCTCGCTCCCCAAACACGACGGCGGCTCACGCCGTTTGCCCTCAGGGTGGACGGGATGAAAGTGCTGCAGGAGGAAAGTTCCAGCAAGAGTTTTTGTCCTGTTGCTTTCCTCCCACAACAGGGAGGGAGTGCCGCAGCGTGGGTTGTTTTTCCACATGTCTGTAAGAAAGACAAGACTCTCAGTATCGAAGCATCCCACGAGCCTCCGTTCTCCTTAAATTCCTCTGCTGGTGCTCAGCTACCAGCATGTCTCTAATATTTGCTCGAACCTGATGCTTTCAGCCAGCAGTGAATAAAACCTGCGCCAAGAGGCTAGCGGCGCTCTCGATGGGCTTTTTCGATGCCCCATTTAAGGGTGCACTGTATCTCCCAAGGAAATGTTCCTTGGCTGTTCTAGAAGCATCTCAGAAAGAGTTGCGGCAAAGACAAAAAGCAGATACACAAGGGCATGCGGGGCTGGTATAGTCAACAGGCAGTGGCAACAAAGTCAAGATGGGAGGAAGGATTTGGAAGAAAGGTCAAGGTCTGAAAGATGTTACCTGTAGCAAACTAAGTCACTCAAACAGGAGAAAGGAGCAAAGAAAGGGGAAAAAAAAATTAAGAGATTAAGGTCTACTAGACTGCCACAGAAACAGAAGAGAGAGAGGTGCCCAGAGAGACATCAGAAAACAATAGAGAGAAGAGGTTCCTCAGCAGGAACACGGCAGGATCCTTTAGACTTAATAGAGAATGTGGAGAATAAACAGGAGAAGCTTTTTTTCACCTCTACAGGCTGTGCAATCACCTTCCACGCTTATCTCATGACAATCCAGTGATAAGAATGAAACACCTTGGGAAAATAAAGATCGATGACAAAATTCTGTCTTTATGGCCACCATGTGCCTTCACAGCTTCACCTCACATCTACTGGCCTTGCGTGTTATTTTCCATCAGATACCAGCCCAGCATTCAGCCACACAGAACTGCGGGACTTACAAATTCTAAATAAAAACTCTTTTATTGGTGTAAAAGAAAGGAAAGGGAACAGCCAAAAGAGCAAGTACTTGCAGGTGTTGAAAAACACTTCACCAGAGATTAAATTAAATTAGCCCATCTATCAAGAAAAGCTTTAAGGGACGTTCCAAGAATGTAAAAGTCATCTCCAAATGGAGAAGACAGAGAAAACTTATTCCAGCAGGCTATATCTCAAGCCTTAAGGCCAAAAAAAATTTAAAACAGAGATTCTGAAAACTGAACTCCTGAGGATATCAGAGGAAAGGCTCTTCCCAAAGATAAGAAGCTGTAAGGCTACAGGAGAATGTATATGCCCACTAAATGATGGAAGTACGAGAACTAAATGAAGTATGTGGGTCACTGTTTACTACAGAGGAACTTATGGAGGCTTCCATGTTAAAGCCTTTCTTTACGAGGGATAAGATGAAGAAGTCATCTCAAACTGAAGATCACTAGAAGAAGCTTTGAACTAAATAAAAAATAAAGTAAATAAAAATAAGGGGAACAAAATTCCTGTATGGGACAGCATTTTGAGACTTCCAGAAAAGTGCTCAGATATGAAATGATCAGACTACTTCACTCTGGTTGGTCTAAACCAGACTCCAGATTTGACTAGAACGACAAACGAAAATTAAACTTTGATGGCTGCAAACTCATGCAAATCACTACCAAGACTTAGGATACAGCACCTTTAAAAACTCTTGTGAACCCTGTGCTCCCCTTCACAAAAATAGCTAATATTTTTGCAAAACTGATAGAATTGAAACATATAAATATCCTCACATCTTAACAGAGAGAAGGTATGGGATACATGGGGACATAATTCTATTTAAATTACATATTTAGCTGAGGGAGCTCCAGTAAAATTTGCATGTCCAGCTATGTGGGGAGAGAGGTGATGAACTCCCAGTCACGGTGGGATGCTATGTACCCAAGCTGCGAAGCTCCTGGGTGCTTCCAGAAGTCAAAAATGTAGGACTGGGCCCTAAAAAAAAACCCCAAATCACAAACCAAACATCAAAGGATTATTTAAAAAAAATTAGCAAGATTTGAAACTGCGGAATTAGCCCCACCAGGAAATACCAGGCGGTATTCCTGGGGCAAGAGCCCCTTTGTGCAGTGTGACCCCCCCAGACTGGCCGTGGCTGGGGCCATCTCACGAGAATGGCTGAAGTGGCTGGAAAAGGCTGGGGACAGGGGGGCAGAATCAGGGGATTCCTGGGATAAGGGATATCCCACAGGGATATAGCCAACCGCAATTGTACCACCACCAATTGCAAACACACCCTTGTCACTTACAACTAATACTAATTTTCCTGCTTATAAAACTTGCAAGTATATAAACTTATAAAACTTATAAAACAAGTGCTTTCAGGCATAATGTTGAAATTCCATGATGCTGAATATATACTGGAATACTGACATTATTTACCTGGTCCTTCTGCTCACAGAGCTATCAGCACAGAGACAGACACATCACTGTTGCCCGTGTTCATATGCATTTCAACCATATTTGAAATTTTGCATTTCTATGTAAAAGAGACACAGATCATAATATTCAGAGAGAATTAATTTGTTTAAAAAGTAGGCAAATAGTCAGTTCTCACAGTCGCAGCAGTGATGTACATACCGTCTAGCCGATCAACAGCTAACACCAGTTAATGGCTGCCATAAGAAATATGAGATATGGATTGGTCCACGGAGTAACAGATGATACTGTTCCAGGCAGGTGGCATTTTAGGCTCTAGTGAATAGATTTTAAGATGCTCAAGAGGAAGAAACACCATATTTACATCATGCAGAACAAGTAAATCTATCAACTTAGATGAATTATTGTAAGATAGAATTTAGAAACAAAGGAGAGCGGCGTCCTGACTATTCCTCAATAGCCTTTCATACAGGATAGTATTACACCCAACTCTTGGGTATCGGGCACCATCTAGAGGAAAGATTGGTATGACGCAGCAGGGAAATTAAATATTAAATTTATAAAAATAGCAAAAAACCTACATCAGATCTTGTATAATATCTAACAGCTATTTAATTATTATTTAACAGCTCTTACCAAGGGAGAAAACTGTATGAAGGAGGGGAAGTTTCGAAATTTGTCCCGCAAGACAGGGTGTTGATTTGCATACACAGGACCTCTGCACTCAAGCAAAACCCACAACTATAATTATTGCTAATTATTTTCCAGCTCATCTTTTTTTTTAGAATAAATAAGACATGGTACCAAGATTTATTTTTGAGGTTGCTCTACTTAGAGATCATCTTAAAGTAAACCTTGACTTTTCAATATCTATATTTGCTTACATCTGCAGAGTACAAGGCACCAAATACTAAGTTCTTTCTAAATAGCCCTTATTTTTGTATCAGTTAAACAAAACCTTGGATTTAACTTCTGCAACAATTACCATCCTTGTTTACCGTTTAGCTGCATATGAAAGGCCCAAGATGAGCAGGATGTACATAGAAATGTGCATGGAAAATACTCAAAAAACCCCAAAACCACAAAAATGCTTAACTTGCTCTAGTGTTTAAATCCAAATGGATTCAGATATACACAGTCTCATCTACATTTACTAAAAAGGAAAGGTAGGTACATGCAGGTACAACCCAGCATACCTGCACGATTCCAGGGGAAACTCTCTTTTTTTTTATTTGGAACCATACATTTCTGTCTGGTTGTGAAAAACTGCAACCCCGTTTTCACGCTACGTTAAAGCAGAAGTCAGAATTTGACTCATCAGGGCAAGTGTAATGATAAATAAGAGACACATTTACCTGGTGTTACAAGCCGACTATGGGGAAGTTAATTTAATTTTGTAGTCAAATCAAACAGGGGTAAACTCTGCCGCCTTGCATTTACTCTGAACTACAGTGATCGGATGTGACGGACCATTTCACAGAGGAGGTACAGGCTGCCAGTAAGTGAGGTATGAAAATTGCCCCGAGTGCAAGCACTAGCACAGCCCTGTGTGAACCAGAAAGAGGCAAAAAGCTGAAAAATGGCTTATTGTTAAGTTCTGAGAGGTTTCTACAATACCAACCGGGTGGAAGCAATGGGTATTTGAATATTACCAGTTTCTACTCCTAAAATCCTTTAAAGGCTTTCATTTTTATTTATTTTTTGAAGAGCAGCATGGAAAGAAACTGTTACAATCCAGCTTCTTCCTTAAAGCATCTCTGCTTCTGAATACCTCTGTTGTTTATTAGCGAAGATTACCACGCCAGTTAGTACATTCTTCTTCGCTACTCAGTGCCACCGCTTCTGTTGGCATTTACATAATAGAGTGCTGCTTTGGAGAGAGATGAATAAGCACAAGCATAAAATCTTGCTTTCGCTAGGAGATTGACTATCATCCCGCAGCACGCTGCTTCTTGGATGCAGAGGATCCAGAAAGAGATGAGTCATGGAGCTGCAAGATCTGCCCGTGGCTGCAGCATGCTGTGGAAATGGAGCTCCTGGGGAATGAAAGCTTGAAGATGGGCATTACTCACCAGACAGATGACTCCTTTAAGGGAAAACCCGGGAGAAGTGGGAAGAGGTATCGATCACAGTCCTTATAGCAGCCTTAGGGAATAATAAAGCAACTGGGAAAACGTTAATGATAAGAAGCTGAGGTGCCAGGGAACCAGGGACATAGGAAGAGGCTAGGGAGTCACGGCAGAGGAGTAAACCACAGCCACGATCGCACTGACAGAGCCTGGCCAAGGGAAGAGTTACACAATGGCTGTTTCAGGCATGACAAACGCTCTGTTTGTACTTGACCCAAACACAGGATGCCGTAGCCTGCATACCTGTACTCTGCAACACATCATAACAAATAGTTGGGCGATTACTAATGCACTCCTTCCTTGTTGATGCATGAATCCATCTGAGGGTGCAACACGGAACACTTCTGAGCATTGGGCTGCGAGGCTTCCAGGCGGAATGGTGTGGGAAGGACACAAGTGAGGGACAGACGAGCTTACTTTGGGAGCATTTTCTATCCCAGATTTTTAATTTGAGAGCCCATTTTAGTTAATGCAGAAATTCCCATTGGCTTTGGCTAGGCCCTAAAAGAATAATCCTGCCTATTGTGGTGGTGCAGCTTCACGTGTTGCTGCTCCCAAGCTCAAATAAAAGCAAACTACAAGTTTGCTTGCGGTGAGACACCGACCTAAAAGTGCCGAGGAAACACATCATATTCATAAAGAAATCTGTTAGGTAGCAGTTACACTAGAATGCACCAGGACGTGGTGCTGTACAATATTTACGGTGCTGTGTTTTCTCTTGACATAGAATTCTATTTAGCTCAGAAAGAATGATATGTGCCTTCAGGGCATATGATAAGACATCATCTGTGGTTTTTTTTTTTTCCTTTGCATTCCTGTCATGCATAAAAAGATGAGCTTGCAATTCTCAGCTCTGCAGACAGGTGGGAGAAACATTACCTCTAAGGATGGTGAAGATCAGCATGCTCTTTTCCTAGTTGGCAATTTATTTTGAGAACTGCCATTTTACACTGTTTCTCTCACAGGAACCACCCGTGCTGTAACTTAAAGGTCTTTTCCAACCTTAATGATTCTGTGATTTTGTGATTCAGAGGCGCTGGTGTAATGCTGGAAGGGTGGGAGAGTTGCTGCTGTTGGAAAGCCACTAGAACTGAGGTTTGCAGCTTGGTAAGGTGGCTCCTCGTGTCTCTGCTAGCAATGAGCTGATCAATGAACCTGCTTCAAAAAAAAAAAAAAAGATTCCAAGAGCTATCAGGGTGAGTGATTTTTAAAATATATTTAAACTCTCATTAGCAGCTTGAGAACTTTAGAGGCTGAAGAAGAAACGAGGTCTACACATCATCCAGTTAATCCGAGCTCCTGGCACAAAATAAACCACCTCCACAGCTGTATGAAGGGGCAGGGGAATACAGGTGAACTATGTGGAGCAGCTGAATGTCAAGTACCTGACTCCTCCAGAGAGCTACTGGCACTTGGTCAGGTACCCTGAAGCGTTCTGAGAAGAGGCTGCCAGCAGGAAGGACTGCATTGCAATGGTAATAGCAGGAAGAACTCTGAAACAGCACTTCACAGAAAGCCTAGTCATGAGTAGGTGCTATAAACATATGCTAAAAATGAATTTATTCTTAATATTCCCACAGCATCAATTTACAATGATTCAGCTCTTGGTATTCAAGGCATGAAGATAAGTTGCCTTTTTTAATTTTCCAGTTACGACAGCGATTGTTCTACTGCTGAGGCTCAGGGAGTTCTAATACCAAATGCCAGGTATTTATGGTGGCAAAACATTATTTTACACTAAAGAATGTTGTCAATTCACTTAATATGTTTTAGGAACTTATTGCTAAATTGACATAAATTTCTGGAGCTTTGACAGGATACTTCCCATATAAAAAAACATTTGTTTCCCTCAACAATATCTACAGTGCTTGATATCGAACCCTTTTTTCTTTGAACAGGTGCCGTATCAATCATATTTTCATTTCCTTGACACTGCGAGCAAACAATTTTAATTTGGCTCCTGAAGCCACCCAACGCCCTCCATTCTGTAGTCTTGGCAGGACTCTGCCCCTTGGGGTGTATCACCGACTGTATGTGCCGAGGTGAGGACACGCTGGCAACGGCCACTCTAAATTTGGAGGCACTTCTCAAGCTGCCCAACACCAGGGACCTGTACCTCAACGCTTTGTCTTGAGCGCCTTTGTCTACGTTTGTGGTGGACTGAACAATTTCATGAAGACAGCCATGGAAATGTATTTTTCTGTGCCTCCAGTACATCTGTGCAGCCGTTCCACACCTAATAATGCCTCCTCAGGCCTTTTCCCACAGCCAGGCTTTTCTTAACGGGGGCCAGTGGGGGCTGTCAGCTCTCCACCTTCATCTTTCCACCCACGCAGTCCTCCCCTGCGTGTCCCCCTCCACGAAACACGCGTGGGCTCCCTGCCCCTACCCGCCGAATCCCTGCTCTTTCTTTTAAAAACGAATTCTTCCGCGGGTCTCCGCTTCCCAGCCGCTGCCCGGCAGGACGCCGCCGCGAGGCCCCGCAGCTCCGACGCAGGGCCCGGGCGGGCCGAGGCCGGGCGGCGCTGCTGGGCGGCCAGATTCGCCCCCTCCCGTCACGACGGCGGCGACCCGGGCAAGGAGGGCACAAGCCCCGGGCGCGGCCCAACCGCCGCTACCCCGAGCCTCCGTCCGGAAGTGCCGCCTGACGCGCGAGCACCACGCCCGCTGCGTCACCGCCCGTCCCTTCCGGCCAGGCGCTTCCGCCCCGTCCCCTCCCCGCGCCGCTTCCCCCTCGCGCGAAGCCGCGCACCGCCCCCGTGCGGCGGGCGGCGCGCGCTGCACCCCGCGCGGCCGCTGCCTCTCGGGCCGGGACAGCTATGGGGCGAGCGGCGATGCCATGAGCCCGGGCGAGAGCCGGACCGGGGCCAGCGCCGCGCACGGGCAGCGGGGCCCCTCTATGGGGGCTCGGCCGCAGTAGGAGCGGCGTCTCCCCGGGGCCCGATCCGCCACCTCCCCTCCCCCTCGGGCCTCCTGAGGAGGATGGCGACGGCGGCCGCCCCGACCCAGCTCGAAGCCGGTGGGTATCGCTGGCGGCGGGGGCTGCCCTCCGCCCCGCCGGCCGCCCCCCGCGTTGTAACCGTGTCCCCTTCTCCCGCCCCTCCGCAGAGCTCTACTACCTGATCGCCCGGTTCCTGCAGTCCGGACCCTGCAAGAAATCCGCCCAGGTGAGCGGGGAGCCGGGGGCTCCGGCCGGGCCGGGCGGGCGGGGACGGGCCGGGGCCGCCGCCGGGGGGCGACGGGTGGGGGGGGGCCGCTACGCTGCGGGCGCCGGACTCACGTCCTTTGTGTGTCCGTCCGTCTCTCCCCAGGTGCTGGTGGAGGAGCTGGAGGAGCACCAGGTAAGGCGCCCGCCCCGGCAGGACGGGGGAAGCCCTCGGGACGGGGCGGGGGGGTCGGGGGGTGCCCGGCCCCGTCTAACCCAGCCCATCTCCTCCCGGGGCCCCGGGAGACCCCGCCGGAGGCGCGGGTGCCCCCACTGCGGGTGGCGGGGCCGGGGGCGAGGCTTCTCCTCACCGGGGCGGGCTGGCACCGGCGGGGGATCCCTTCGCTCGCCCGGGGAGGGGTCGCTCGGCGCGGGGTCGGCCGGAGTCTGACGGCCGCCTCCGTCCCCGTCCCGCCTCCCCTTCCCCGTCTCCCTCCCGCAGCTGATCCCCCGGCGCCTGGACTGGCAGGGCAAGGAGCACCGCCGGAGCTTCGAGGACCTGGTGAGCCAAGTTTCACTCCCGACTTCCCCAACAAGTTCCCCCCCCGCCGCCGCCCCCGCCTCGGGCGCCGCTCTCCATCGTTCCCCCCCCCCCCCGCCCGTCCTCCCTGACGGGGGCTGCGGGCTGCGCCCCGCCGAGGCCGCGGCCGCCGCCGGGGGTGCGGAGGGGAGGGAGGCGCGGCGGGGCCGGGCCGGGGGGGACGCGGCGGCGGGGGCTGCTTGGTGCTGACTGACTGCGACGTGCTATTGTGGGGCCGAGAGGGTTATCTGAGGGCACGTACCGGGGCCCGGCGCGGCGAATGGCGCCGCGTCTTACAAGCCGTAAAGCCACGGGAGGCGATGCAAGGAGGCAGCTGATTGGCTGCGGCGCCGTGGAGGAACTGGCAGGGAGGGCGGGATGGGGCGGGGGGGGGCGCGGGGTGCCGGTGCGCCCCCCCGCCCCGTGAACCGCCCCCCCCCCCCGCCGCCCTGCGCGCCCCTTGCCGGCCGACGCTCCTCAGCCAGGGTGGAGGCGGCTCCCCCGCGGCCTGCCGGGCCTTCCCCGCCCGGGGAGGTCGGGGCGCGTCGGCCGGCTTCTGGCAACCCGGCGGCAGCGGCCCCCGCGCCCCCGCCGCCCCACGGGGCGGCGGTTTGACAGGCCCCCGGCCCGGGCTGCCGGCGAGCGGGGCTGACAGGGCCTCGCTTCCCCCCTCCCCGTGCCGGGGGGAAGCGTCAGCGTGGCCGAAACACAGCGGTCCGCGGACGCCCGTGGGCTGGAGGAGGCCGCCGGGAGCGTGTGCCTGTCATGGCCCGGCCCCGGGGGGCGGTGGCGGTGGCGGTGGCGGCGGCCGGGGCAGGCCGGGCGGGGGGATTACATGTCGACGTGCCGCCGGGCCCGTCGCCGGGCAGAGCTGCTGCTCTGCTTCAGGGATTCTTGGCCTGCGGCGGCAGCCGGTGCTGAAACCCTGCTCCTCACTGGGCGGTGGGCCTGCTTTAGTGTGAAAAAGAGGGATATTTTTTTTAGGCGATGTAATGTTGAAACTGTTAAATGCCTATGAAATCTCTGGAGAGGCTACTTCTGCTAGGTGTGAACCCTATCAGTCTCTGTCATTGAGAAAGGTCAGCTTGCCTCTGCACTGCCAAGGGGCCGGGAGCGTGGGGATGGCCGTTCTCCCTTCGCCACCGTGAGACGCGCGTGTTCTTGCCGGCCTCCGCGTGAAAGCGGTGAACTGAGAGGTCATTGCGATTTGTTTCCGAGGCGTGCAGGTGTCTAGGAGCCCTGGGTAATAACGTATGGTGCTGATTTAGGCACTTGGCAGTTGGAATGCTGTAAACTTACCAGTAGCTTTTACAATATTGATATTCTGCATACCTGTGATCATCGCTGTCTCCTCAGCTGGAAGGGATTGAAGTGCGTCCTTGCCTTTCCCATCTCGCACAGTGCAATGGTGATGTGGGATTTTGATATGACTGTTGCTCAAACTGCTTTGTAGCTTGCTCAAGAGTTAAGTTTTCCACTTTAGCAGCATTGTAGAAGCTCAGATGTGGATGGGAGAGCTCCTTGCGTCTAGATGAGACATTGGTACCTGCTGGCTTTCCCTTTCCAACGTGTATTAAGAGTTTAAGATGAACATTATGCTTTGTCATACCTCTTGTGGATAATTCTGGGACTGTATATTGAGTGAACAGACACGGAGTAAGTACTGCATTCAATAAATTTTAATGCTGTATGGTCTTAGAGAATCTGAAACCTAACTACAGGCTGTTTCAGGTTTAGCTTGTGACTGCATGCGGTACCCGAGAGGAATATTAACAGTGGCAGCATGAAGTCTAATTTCAGACATACTGGTTTTGCTTAATCAGTTACATTAACATACACATTTTTTTTCCTTTCATTCTATGGGGCATAAATAAAAAAGCCCAAAACCTCTTTTTTTTTTTTTTTCCCTTGGTCTATTAGGTGACATTGTTGAAACCCTGTACTTTTCTTTAAAATTTCAGAAAGAGGAGACAAACTGTTGTAAAGTGAGGCTTGGAATTAATGGAAAATTGCTTCTCACTGTATAGAATTATCAAAATTAAGTATAAGATTTTTTTCCTCTGTCTTAAACTAATTAACAGTAATCAGTCCTTTTAGATTGCCTTTTTATCTAGTATTATTTAACTGTTTATCATTATTTAGAGTAAGGAACAGGATTATAAATCATTACAGCTAGACAGATTGATGCTAGGTAGGATGAACTGAGCTTCTTTCTATTGATCCTCAGACTGAAGCTTTTCACTGTGGAGGATGTTGGAGAAAGGCCTTTTTTCCTCTCATTGCTTAGGGGTCTGATGTATTTGGAGTTTGAACCTTGGGTGGCATACGATTGTATATTAACCTGAACTATTCGACTTCAGGGCTAGCTAGATGTCTGAATGCGACATTCAGAACAAAGCCAGGGTTGCGAAGAACACAAATCACTCTGGCCTTTGTTTTAATTATCTCAGTCACATAATGAACCAAAACTAAATTATAGTTCGTAGCAATCGGAGATGAAGTTTTTTCTAACTGTTTCTCCTTTTTAACCACTTACTGACAGAAAACCAAATTCAGTTACAATCTCAGCCTAGTGTTGGAATTTACACTGGTCAGGCAGGCCTGAGGTAATTGAACTGGACAAGAGTTTACAAACCCAGAGAAGTCTGATTTATTTATTTATTTATTTTCCCCTTTGTTTGTTTGCTCAACATTCCACTTTGGCAAATCTGACAAAGTAGTTCTTGTTCTACTTGCTGATGTTTCAGGTTTGTTTTCCATTCTCAGTTTGACTGTTCAGGTTGGTGTTGGTATTTTTCAGAAAATACTCTTGCCATTGAGTATGTTGTTATTGCTCTTAGGGCTTTTGGAAACCAAAATCGCCTACTAAGTGACTTTTGTCTAGGGAATGTTTACTCCCACTTCACTCCAGCTTTTAGTCAAGATCTGAAAACTCTCTGCTGAGGTTTCTTTTTCTTTTTTATTTGAACTTGGTCTTTTACTTTAAATGTCAGGTACCGCAAGGCAGAAGAGTAATTTAAAACACACTAGCAAGAATCGTACCTAGTGAGAAAACCCATGTGGAGAACACTAGTTTACGTGTTCCCTTTGTTTTTTCTGCTTATATCCACTTTGGAGTACTTTTTATGTGCCACATGTGGCTGCCTGTCTAGGTAATTGTGCAGGTGGACTCCAAAGCGGTATTTACTTTGCTATTGACTGCTGGTGGTCTTGAGACATGAAACATGTTTGTAAAGGGGAGGGTCCTCACTCTCCTTATGAAGGCCTGAAGTTTGTCAAACTTGCACGCAATTAGTACTCCTATTTTAAATCAACCGTAGCAGTTCAATGTGGAGTCAGCTGTTGTACAGACGAGTCAAGCTGAACGAACTCAGATTATCAGAAGCGTCTCCCGTGGACTGCTGTTTGAAATTATCTTTTTTTATTCCTGATAAAGATGACTGGCTCTGGTCTGGTTTTCAAGAACTTTTTGATGGGCTGTCTCTTCTGGCTCAGCCTGTTTTGGTCTTTGTGCTGAAGATATGTATAATTTCAGGAAAAACAGAAAACCAGCTAGTGTTGGTCAGTGGAGAATTTGCATCCGTGAACGGCTGTGCTGGTATGGAACAGCTTATGGGATTTGGCTTTGAGTTTCTGCCTTGCCCATCTGCATTGATTTAAAACTAGCTATGAGTCTGAGGTGCTGTTATTTATAGATATTGCCAATCCCAGCATTAGCAGCAGAGAGATGTTACGGTTTTGTCACCTCAGGAAAATGTCATCGGATAGTATGGTAGTTCCAACCCATGTTCTCTGGGGAAACCAAGTGGATAATGGCTTTTTAAATTCACGTGGGCTTGTGTATGTTGGCGTCTTGTGCAAATCCAGTATCTGAGCTTCCTTCTGCCGAGATTCCATATTTGAGGTCTTGAGTAATTTCCTGCTTGCTCAGCCGCCTTGGTCCTCTTGGTCTGCTCTGCTGCTTTTTGATGCAGTTGTCAATTGATTCTTAATTGATTGTTATTTTGGCAAGTGAGGGAAGCGTCGTAGAGGTTAGAAATCTGCTGCTGATGCACAACTGCCTGCCTGCCTGCCCACGGCGGACTGGGTATGAAGGAGCCTTCAAAGTTCTGCGTTGCTGCCTGCGTTTGCTGCCATTCTGCAGCACATGCATCAAATTCAGTCTGTGCTTTGAAGCAATGTTTCCCTGGGCTTCCCAAAAGAGTTGTTTCGGAGGTATCTGGTTCCGATCCCTGGGAAGACAGACATCTTGTTATAAGTAGTAATCACAAAGAGTCTTTTTTTGTTTGTCTCCTGTTTATTGAAACCTTCCTTGGAGGAGAAATTGTCTGCAGTCAGATTTTTTTTTTTTCTTTTTTAAAGAATGGATTCACTTTACCCAATTCTTGAAAGTTTTTATATCCATAAGACCTGTATGGTTACTGTGTCAGAGAAGTCTTCCGTGGTACTGCGGTGTTCTGGTGTTCTCACATTTTAACCTTTATAGAGTCTTTTACATCTTAAGGCAACAGAACGTTTTCCTCTCTATAATTTATCCCAGTGTGCAGAACTTGCTCTCCCTTAGCACATTTTCAGCTCTTCTGTGTTATTTTAACACACTCTTTTAAAGGCTCTTGTTAAGCATGTTTTTGGCCTCCATTACTCATCTCTATTTTTTCTCATTTTCTAATTATTTTCTAAAATATTCTCTAATATTCTAAAAATATTTTCTAATATATTTGAGGAGGTGATAATATCCTTGCTTGTTATTTCATTTTGCTGTGTGGGGTTTGGACTAGCATACACTAAGGGGTTTGACTATAACTGATGCTAAGCTTTGCCTTTTTCCTTCCTTCTTTTAACGAAAATCTGATTTGGGAGAGTTAGTTTTTCTCAGCTGTATGTTTGCAGCTTCATGTTTTGGAAAGATACTTAAAATCCATTTACAGCTAGCTCATGCAGAGGTGAAAGAAAGGATATTTGTTTCAAATTCTTTTGGGAACCTGAAAATAGAATTGTTTGTTTTGCTCTGGTCTGGTGGATAAAATTCCAGCATTTTATCTGGAAGTTATTACAGAAAAAAATCTCAAGGAGAATTTGCTGCTATTGCTGCCTGCCTATGTGGCTGTTTGGTAATAACAACAGTGATAATATTCTGATTAAGGTCCACTTATTTGTGCTGTTCTGCCTTGTAGAAACATGAAAATTTGCAGGGAAAGAAGCGTGATACAGCCTTTCTTCCGTAGTATGGCATGGTTCTGATTGCAGGTGGCAAATCCGGTGAGCAGGGCACGTTAATAAAGTCACTTCACTATGTGCCTGGTCTGTGCAATATGCTCCGCATTAAATGTCCCTTAGAAAAGTTTACAATCTAATAAAACTGTGCACTAAAATCTAGATGCTTCAGCAGCTCACTTGTGCCAATTTAACTCTGGCTCCGTGATGTATTTGCCAACTTTTCTGGTCTGGGCAGCGATCAAGCAGATGTCTGGTGTCCTGAGCTGCTTAACATCTGGGTGTCCCAGGTAAATTACCACCAGGCATGTGCAGATAATTGCCACGTGCTCCGTGAGTCTGGTGCGTCCGTCTTGCATCTTTGGAGGTTGGTCGGTCCACACATATGTTGATGTTAGCTCTCTTTGCTGTTTTTTATAAAACTGTGGCTTAATCTGCAGATCTTTAAGCGACAAAGTCCCTTTCCGTTTCTGAGTAGATGCACGGAGTTCATCAGGACTGCTTGTCGAATAACTTGTGCTCCACAGCAGAGTATTTGCTGTCAGGCTTAATTCAGCATCTCTCTCTAGGTACAGAGTAGTGGTGATACGTCAAAAACAGCGTGCCCCTGAGTGAAAAGGGAAGTGTTTTGCTGCATTACGCTAGGAGAATGGTTTGGACTTTCTGAGAAATTTTTGTTTTCCAAAGAGAATGGTGTGGTTTGGTTTTTTCCTACTCTAAAAGTAAAACGTGAAATTCCATAGCTTCTGGATTGGTTACTCTTTTTCTTTTTAATCTTTTAATCTTAAGCTTGATAAATTGCTAGAATTGGCAATTGTTGACTGAGAAGCATGTTACTAATTATCAGAGATGTAAAAAAGAATTTAATACCCAGATTTTATTAAATTGCAGATTCTCTCTCTAGAACTGCCTTTGCTTCAGATCCTTTCAGATCCCTTACATACTGAAGGGAGGCTAGCGCAGGATAATAAAATATTTTGTAGCATTAACACATAGCATTTCAGGAATGAGTAGGAATGATAGGCAAATACAAAAGTTCAGATAATCTTTTTATCCCATTTTGACTTCTGTTATATCATGTAATTTCCGATGAAAGAGAACTCATGCTTATATACTGAACTTCACTGGCTGCACAGTTGGGAAGGTACCAATATAATTTTGGAACTGTATGATTTTTGGAAAAAGAAAAGTTAGAATGGCTGGAGAAACCAGTTAGTGCAATGGAGAGAGCATTCATGGAGTCATTTGCTGATGCTCACAATATGAAAAGTCGTGGAATGGGACCATGTTAATGCAGTCATCGTGTTTCTCTTTCCTGGAGAGGTAGGATTCTTCTGTTTCCATCAAAAGGCCAGAGCCTGTCTCTGTCCTGTAAGAGTTTCCGTTCAGATTGGAAGAGTTTTTGGTTGGTTTAGTTGAATGATAAATTTGTGTATATTATGAAAAAAGCCTTTCCTTTTTTTGATTAAAAGCTTGTTTGTGGGATGGTGTTGATCCTGTGTGTGATGCAGGTGATTACATTATACAACACATGACTCACTGCGTTGAGCCCAGAAGCACCACTGCTGTTGCCCAGTTGGAACGAATGATTTCCCAATGACATGTAGTAATAATCTGCTTGATGACGTAGTTCAGTGAACAATGTTTTGGCAGCAGGTCTGAGCAAAGTACCTACCTTTTCCTCCTTCCCGATGCATGCCGCTCCTTCCGGTGTGCTGGGGCAGGAGCTGGGCGTATCTTTGGGGTCCGGGTGGGCCGGATACCTGGGCCTGTCTGATGATGCTCTGCTGCTGAAAGAAACGGTCCTGTTCCTTGCTTTCCACTAGCTCTGATGCTTCTCTGAATCACAGTCAGTTTTGCTAAACCTGGCAGAAAACCTTTTCCTTCTTTTGTTGGGTGAACGTTCCTAGCCAGGGCAGCGGAAACGGCTCCCTCCGCGGTGGAGGAGCACCGGAGCTGATGCAGCAGGGAGCTTGCTCATGGTTTTAGCCCAACTGGGGAACGCGCTGGCTCACTGCAGCTGCACAAACACTTGTCCTGCCCTGCCGGGAGGGAACTGCATGGGTGGTGAGCACACACAGCCCTGTCACCCCTGTTGGCCTGTGACTGGACATATTAGAAGTGGTCATGTAGGAGAGAGCGGTGTGTGCAGGCACATGCCTGCTATTATTTCTTTACAATGCACACTGTTCTGGCCTTTTCAGGTCCGCTTTAGTATTATTTGGCGTTAGTTTGTGGCTTGGTAAAACAAAAAAACTGGTTTATGACAATCTCTTTATTCATAATGCAACGGATACAAAAGTTGTAAGTAGTTCTAATCCAACTATTTTTTCCACCTTCAATCACAGGTACTTAAGAGCTGAGTGACCTGTTATAGTTAATCTTTAAAAAGGAGATGGATGTGGCGGTATGTCCTGTGTTGAAGGAGCTAAATAAGCTCTGATGTTGAGTTTCTGCTGCCAACTCGTAAATACAGCAGAAGTCAGGCAAGTGCAGGACATTGTAGATAATGAAGCACAATTTATTTGCTGTTCGAACAGACTGTCGGAAAAACTATTGTCTCTCCATAGAAAACAGTCTCGGTCTAAAGGGGAAAAGGAAGAATGTTGAGATGACAAATTAGGAGCCTACACGTGGATCTTAAACATACCGATTCCTAATAGCTAAAAACTGGAGACCGGGTATTGCTTTTAGGGTAATCTTCAGGGTTTTTAGGCTTTAGCACATCTGCTTTTTCCAGTAATGTGAGTGTCTGGCAAGGCTGTTTCAGCTAAGCAAGAAAGGTGAAAAGAATGAACTGAAGGGTAAAAAAGACTTTAAAAAAGCTCCCCAGGCAATACTTACTTTGATCAGAGTACTGCACTGGGAACTGTGAGTTTCAGGGATTTTTTGTTTGTTATTAAGGAGTATCCCAAATTACACCTGTAGCTACTACCACCTGGAATTTCTGGTCTGACTTTTTCAACGCTCCATGTCACTTTAAAAGACATCTTTGGTGTGATTACTTTTGAGTTTTTTTTCACGGGTTTAGACTTGATTTCAGTAACGTTAACACTTGAATATGAACCAAACAAAGAAATACCAGTAGAAACAAGAATAAGACAATTTTCAAACATCTGCATTATTTATATGTTTAGGTGGCTGTCAATGCACACATCCCTCCGGATTATCTTCTTAGGATCTGTGAGAGACTTGGACCCCTTTTAGACAAGGAAATCCCACAGAGTGTCCTAGGTGTGCAGACTTTGCTAGGTGTCGGGCGCCAGTCTCTATTAAGGGCAGCAAAAGGTAAGATTCTCAATTTACGTGTGATTGAATTTTACTTTAATGATCAAAAACTCTTTTGTTTTGCTTCATGTTGTGGTATCTGTGTGTGTTTGAATGAACCCTGGTTTGTCTTCTGTGCTTGTCAGCTTTCTTGTTGCAGTCTTGCTAAAATGCAGTTGTTGCTGGCCCTGTTACGCATGTTTCCTTGGTTGAAAATGCCATCTTAAGCAGCTCTTGCCTACAGTTGCCTGATCTTGTTACTTGCTTCCTCTGCCTTCCCTCCCCAGCATGTTGGACTGGTGTTTGTGTAAACGGTGTGATGAACTGGATTCGAGATTTGATCGATCTGAAAAATAGCCTCTTTCTTCATGTACATGTACACATGCCTGTGTCTGAAATAATCCAGCAGTCTATCTACTTTGCTGGGCTATTTTTCAGGCTGATTTGTTCCATTATTTGGTTCCCTGGCCATGCAGACTGGTGTGTCAGCTTGAACAGCTGGGTGGCACTTGGGGCAGCATTTAGAAGGTGGGAGAAAGTGAGACTGATTCTTCAGTGACAATTCCTGCTTGTCCTTGCTTAAAGTTAATTTGAAAGAAAGCCCCCATTCCTTTAATGAATAGAGCAGGAGTCCAATTCCTTTTGAAAAACTGCTCTGCTTGAGGTAATGATCCTGAGAGCACAGTTTTGTGTTACAACTAAACAGATCTGAGAGCCATCTGCTATTGAAAAGAGTGGTTCCTCCCTTCCCTCCTCACTCTGTGCCCCTGCCACTTCCTCCCCGTAGGAGCCAGAACTTACTTGATCTGTGATCTGCTGATTCAGAGAGCTAAAACCTTGCAAAATTTGTTATTGCTACTGTAGTGAATTAAATTAGCTCGTGGAAGGGTCAGAGTGCTGGATGTGACACAGGCAGCAGGAGCATCGCTCTGGGAGAGGAGGAGGGATGGGAGAGCAGGATCTTCCTGTTCCAGTGGCAGCTGAACATGTAATTTACCGCATCCTGTGAAGTTATGCTGTGATGCTGTCCTGGTTTCAGCCAGGATAGAGTTAATTGTCTTCATAGAAGCTAGTGTGAGGCTATGTTTTGGATTTGGGATGAGAAAATGTTGATAACGTGCTAGCCTCACACTAGCTTCTCCGAAGAACATTAACTCTGTCCTGGCTGAAACCAGGACAGATGCTAACAAGGACTATAGCATTCTGCTGATCCACTGGATATCACCTGGAGGGATACGCTGTTTGCAAACACATTTCCTTACGCAAAGTTTTGGGACCGAGTCTTGTTTTGCTTATGCTTTGCTATAATTGGGTGAAGGATCTCAGGTTTGCACGGAGGCCTGCAGAGAAACAATCCTTCATTTCACATTCAGTTTGTATCTTAGAAGAAAACAGCAGCAAAATATAAGGAGAAAATAAACATTTTTGTGCAGAAAAACAGAAGTTTCTTAGGTGAATTAGGGGACAGAGGCTAAATGAGTCACTGAAAGATGTAGTGCTTCCTAAGCTGTGTGATAAATTTATTGCAAAGACATTTCTACTAGTTTTATGGTGGGGTTTTTTCCCCTTCAGAAGCAGGTGCTGTGACATTGTGCCATTTGGTGTGTAAACCACACTCACTAATATGGAACAGCATACCTTTTTCAAAGTTGATACACATGGATTTCCGCTTCCCCTAGTTCTGTATCAATATGAAGTTTCCATTTACCATTAGTATTTATAGTTATTTTGATCTATTTTAGAAACTATGAATGCTATTTTTTGATGTGTATCATTGTAATCCTCAGTTTGGGTTTTAATCAGGAGGTGCTCTCAGGAGTCTCTTTCAGTCACTTAAGCTTGGGCACTTCATATTCAGAGATCTAAATGGTGATATACAGATCCACCAATCTGTGGCACTATCCTTCTGTTTCCGTCCTTATTCACCGTGGAAGCTCATTTCTCTCCTTCCAGATGGCCAGAAATGGAAGAAGTCCAGGTCTAATTTCTGAGGCACCCTGAACAGTCTCAGAAAAATCACTATTGTTCTAGAGAGAAGGCTTTCTGAGGCCAGTTGGCAGCAGATAGCTGGAGAGCCTTTAAAGAGAAGAGTCTTCATTTTAAAAACAATGTTTTTGGGGGGGGGTTGAGGTGCAGAGGAGAATCTGAAAGGAAGGCATATTGCCACCAATTGCAGGAAAACAGATTTATTGGGGAAAAAAAAATCTCACTTCTCCCACATCCAGGGAGCAAATGTGTGTGTGTGTGTGTATATGCGTATTCTCAAATGTACAGTTCATAAGGAGAGGTCCTGTATGCGTTGGGATTGCAGAAGGACTAAAACCACACCAAAATTCAGTGCTGCGTCAATACAAAGTGAACCCACCTTTTCCATTCTATTTTTCTTTCCATCAGTTTAGGCTCCCTACTCACCAAAATGAAGCAAAATTAAGCTGAAACCACCTACAGTCATATTGCTTAGGAACTAGAAATCAGAGTAACAGTCTTGTTTAAGTGTTAGATCTCTGACAAACTTATTTTAAAAGACAAATCTTATTTTGGGATGCTGGGAGTGGTGCTTGATGCTCTTGACTCTAAGAAGAACAGGTCAGTTAGACTCGATTGGGCTGATTGTTTCACTAACCCGCTGTTAATTTTGCTGGTACAGACTTCAGACATACACTATGGAAAGGATCTGCATTTGCAGCTCTTCACAGAGGCCGGCCTCCCGAACTACCTGTAAATTATGGGAAACCACCAAACGTGGGTGAGTTTTGAAACATACGTAAGGTGTTTTTTTCTTCTCTGTATTTTTATTACTGTTCCAGCTGAAAATTACTTTTGCTGACTGCAACATTACTATGAGTTTGCATTATTGGGTTTTTTTTGACGTTTCACTGTGAATTAGTCTAAAAAAGGTTTCTCGCTGACAATAGAATAACCCCTTTTGTATTACTCAGGCCTGGATCTTCCATAATGTGTGTACACACGTTAAAATGTTGTGGCCACGTTGAAAAGCTTTGCACATGAACTTCCTGTTTGGAAGGCAACGTGCTTGAGTATTGTTTTATCATACACCTACTTAATATGTACATATGCTTGTAAGATTGAATAGGCATGGTCACAGGAGCACGTAGACAATCTTTTCACTCAGGAGTCTTAGCCAGAACAAAGCGCCTGGCTCCCAGCGAACTTTTTTGAGTCAAGAATTTCTTTTTAGGTTGATTATGACAAAAAACAGACTGCTTACAACATCCCTGTTCGAAAAGGAAATAATCACCAAACCAACATTCGTGTTACTTCAATTTCAGTTGTTCACACAGTTAGATAAAGAACTTGTATAAAACTCAGATGCCTATAGGCATTCAGCATACATAGTAAGAGCTGCTCTGTTTTGCTTAAACTGAAAAGTATTTTCCTTATACGGTCTGAACTTTCATTAACCATTTCTATAGCAAACAAATTCGATTCTTGCAGGTGTAACTATAAGTCCTGTTGGTCATCATTTGTTTTCTTATTAGGGTATTTTATCCGTGTTTATGTGTGTTTGTGCAAATGCGTGGGCTTTTCCTGCTTTGCTAGGAGATGCATTCACATACATTTCTCCCATCCCTTTGGAGATGCAGGGATGATGGTGGCAGTCTTCTCTTTCTGCCGTGTCTCTTCCTCTGTTTGTACTTCTGCACTTTCTCACTACTAAAAATTAATCTTTGTCAGACACGAAAGTGCCGACGCCTGGGCTGTTTGTGGTTGAAATCGATAGCACGCTTTGCGTAAGGTCTGTGGTGGTGTGGCAGGAGCGTGATGGAGTAGCAAAGTTAATTATGGGTCTTTTGTATGAAAAAGAAATGGATATTTGCCTGGAACTAGTGCATAGGGAACAATTACATTAGTATATTTCCTGCTTTTGTCAGATGATTTATGAGTCTTAATGTGGACATTAAAAAAGAAAACTATTTCCATACATTAGTATGGTTACTTCTGTACATGTCTATGTATTTATTCTTTTAGGCTGTTTCTGCAGTTACTTTTTTGTTCACAGTTGGGCTGATGGATTGCTGATAGGCTAGATTATGGATTTATTGCACAGGCTCAACTTCTATCGTTATACTTCTATAAGGGCTCCTGGGCCAATTCTTTCAGAAGAGAAGAATCAGGTGGCATGTTTTTGGGATGTGCAGTGTTATTAATGAACCGTACTAGCAGATTGGCCTTCAGCATTTGTCGTGCTTTCCTGACAAAGGTTTGTGCTGCCTGCTTGGTGACTATTCAGTGACTTAGAGAACAGAATGATTTGTTGATTTTGGTGTTTTCCTATGAATTGTTATTTAAGAAATGCAAAGGTGTTATATGGCAAATGATCTTTTATAGACAGGAATTAATTTTTGTAAGTGGAAGTCGCAAAATTCTTCTGTGTATATTTGTGCAAAGTGGGTGGTTTTTTCTGGCGAGTAGTGACAGCCACATTTGCTGCAGTGTCTGTGTGTTGTTTTAAAATACAAGACGAAGAAGTGTGCCCAACCTCTTTAATATTTCAGCATAATTGTGAATTCCCATGGTGTGCTGGCTTAGTACTGTGCAGGCTTAGTCAGATTGAGTTTTCTGGAATTACTTGCTCAAGTAGTTGGGCTGAAGTAGTAGACACCCATAATAATAACGTGTATTCATGAGTGAGATTAAATGATTGTGTAATTACCTGTGTAGACAGGTAAATAAGATGTAGAACTAGCAGCTAAAAGTATTCTTATATCCTTTCCCTCCCAATGATAAAGATTTAAGCTTGCCACCATAAGTGGGTTTTTCAGCTGCAAGAATGGGATTACTTGTGGTTACCCTCCCAGCTGGAAGAGTCGGTAGCTGCAGTGGTTTGCCTTTCCATCTGAATGGGGTTGGGATGGGACCTTGTGATCTGTACTCCAGAATTTTTATTTTGGTCATGCACAGTGGACCTGGAGCAAGAAATCAGTCTTGCCTTTTCCCAGCACGTTTGTGCAGAGATGGAAATCTTCTGGCTGGGGGAGTATCTGAGAAAGTGCTGACCTGTGGAAGTTGTTCTCACAAAGTGTTGTTTGTGTGTTGAGACTTGAAGGTCTGTGGTGGTTTGCTGGGGGAAGAGAGGGGGAGAAAATGCTCTCATAGCTTTCTGATGCTGACAGCATAACGCAGTGAATATGGTGAGAATGGTCTTTTGGACTGTTTCTTTGCAGGTTTTGGACTAGTGGTATGTTTAGGACTCCCCTCTGTGCTCTTTCAGTCAGAAAATGGAAAGATTGGTCATACAGTACCTCAGCAATGGGATTTACTCACATATGATAAATCTGCTTTGGAATACTACTTCAGTTTTGTCAGAGACTTTTTTTTTTTTTCAGGCAACACAAAGTAGATTAGAAAGAAGATTGCTTTCCCTCTTCAGTTGATTACTAGAGCTATTTTAACCAGAGTATGAAAATCTTTATGTGGGTAACTGTTAGTGAAAAGAACACAAAATTTGGAACCAGAAAGTTCATAGCATAGTCTCAGTAAACAAGCAGTTCAGCTGTATGGAAACTTACAGTCAAGGTGGTGCAGCTACCTTAGGCCTGCCAAATAGCAGTGCTCTGATGAGGTCAGAAAATCAATGATGTGCCTCTGCTGTAAAGGAGTTCCATGAGGTCAGCAGCTATGAAAGCTGGAACACTTTGTTCTTTTGGTGCTTTTGCTGGGTCTAGCTGTCTTTGTGGCCACACTTCCAGACTCTGAGAAGCGTATTTTGCATGTGTGAGCCACCTGTGTTTATTCCCCAGTGTTCTTATGAATTTCCAACTTCTGTTTCTTCTGCACACTGTGAGTGGTACCAAATCTTCATGCTTGATCAGGCCCCATGATGAGGTCACAGCTTAGTCACCACATGTCTTGGCTATGTAAAATATTATGTCCTCATTAGGAAGCTATAGTGCTTATTTCAGAGGGTAAAATAGTATGTTGTGAAGCCATGACCCCTAATATTAGAGAGACTATTTTTAAAACAAACGTTTGTATTGGTATGCTGTTTTGTATTTTTGCTTGCAAAAAATGGAGCGAGGCAAGGGTTTATAGGGAGAGGAAGAATTCAAGCAGTTTTTAAACTGCTGCAGCTAGGTGACTTTGTCCATGCTGAAGTGTTTTAATTCCTTCTGAAGTTGTGACTTATCTTTGAAATTTGTGATGCCTGATGACTGTTTTTTAAATTTTGTTTGCACTGATGGGTTATTGTTGCAGGGTTTTGGTTTCATCTTTCCTAAGTGAGCTTTCTTGCAAGGGTTTTACATTTGTGCTGTTATCTCTAGTAGAATGGATTGTGATTTAAAAATTACTGTGGTACAGTGTATGTGACTCCCCTCTGCCCCCTGCAACTGTGCTCATATTTGCACAAAGGTCTGTAAAGCTTCAAGGACCAAGGACTGTGAGAAAGAAACAGAAAAATGCGTGCATTTAACGACATCACCCTCAGTTAGTACTACAGGTTGGTAGTTCGAGGAGGCAGTAGTGTACGTCTGTAAGCCCAGGCTTTGCCCAGCGTGCGGGAGCTGGCTGTGCTGATGCTGAGGCCAGAGCAGGTTACTCCCAGCACAGGCTAAGAGAGAGAAAACCCACCTCTCACGACAGCGTCGGTGGCATCTCTGCAGCTCGGCAGCAGTCATTTCAGGGGCTGGAAGTGAAGACCTTCATCTGAGAAGGTGGCCTTTCCATTTGTGGACAAAACTAACTCACTTTTCTTAATAAGAAGACTAGATATGCTCAGTTTTTAAGTGAAATAACATCAATACAGGTTTGAAAGTTTGTTGTTTTTTTCCCCCCTGGCAGGAAATTGTGAGGGGGTAGACTTGGCAGCCGTTATGTCCAGTATGGCATGAATTACAGCAGCTAATCAGATAGGCTGCTAAAAGTTTTTAGGGCTACTATGTTGCTAATTCTCTGTGTGGGAATCGGGGCTTTTTTAATGCTTTTAGGCTTTATAAGTACAATAACTTCATTGTACCGAAGAAAGCAAACTTCACGGGGCTTTTTATCATGTGTGGGTAATTCCCTGTTTAAATATTGTGTATTAATCTTCTACCAAAAGAAAAAAGAGAACTGGAATTGAGGATGTTTGGTTTGTTCTGTGGGGGATTTTTACATTGCAGTTTCTTTGAAGGCAGTGATAGTTTATGAAGTGTGGGAAGACAAAGATCTCAATCACAGCTTTGTGTATGTGCCATACTTTTCTGGCATACCCGAAGCATTTTTATGGTGAGGATCAGATACATTGAATACTTGCTACTTTTTGTTCAAAGATGCTGTTGCTTTGATAAAGATGATGTTCCTTATGGCACAACAGTAGTTCTGTATTTCTCTGAAACTTATGACTGAAGCATTTCATAAGCAGTACTTTTTATTTTTTAATTATCCATGAGAGAGAGAGGACTCTTGTCCCCATTGTGCAAATAGGTAAATAGACACGGAAAAAAAGTGAAATTACCTTCATATCCTCTGAAGCTGAACTAATTGCAAGTCTGGGAATTGACTGGAAAAGTTAGGTGTCGAGTGCCAAATGAAAGGTTTTGTGAGTTAGGTGCCTGATGGTTCATGATACCTTTTAGTGTTTCCTTTGTGTGATTTACAACAAACAGCAGTGGTAAATTTTCAGAAGGATTGCATGGGAACACCGTAATACACAGAAAGTATTGTGATTATTTGGAATATTCTTGAAATGTGAGTATACCTTTTTGATTCACACAGTTCTTTGTGTGGTTAAAAAAATGTTCAAAGCCATTTGAAATTGTTGGAAGGCAGATATGCTGTTATTATCTATTTAAATGGTTTAAGCACTGCAAGGCACAACAGAATGACCATGTTGCTAAATGACTACATCTCTGTGTTGGCATAACATTGGCTACAGTGTGGGGGGAAAGGGAGAAGTAATGTTTTTAAGAACTTGGCTTTTAAGCTGGCATACTTAAATAGTAAATAAAATAATGCGTAGGCAAACCTGATGGTACCTTTGTACAGCATTTATCACTATGAGATCTGTGTACCCTCCTGTAAGATGTGGGAAAAAGGGTTAAAGATTTCATTTTTACTTTGCTAGGGAAGACAGCTTTCATTTAACAGTTCCTGTATAATATCAGGTATCAACTGAATAGTAGGTAGATAGTAAATGAATTTGATTTAGTGTGTTTTGTTTTTTTAGTACTGATGAGTATGTGTTTTTACATGAAAAACAAATATTGACTGAAGATAAGGTCATGGTGGGAGCCTGATGTCTTTTGCAAGCATCTACACCTTTTATGCAACTTTTTTTTCTAGTATGTAGTGTTTCGATTGCATTGAGTGATTAAAAATAGTCCACATTTCAGAGCACAAAATTGAGAAACAAAAATACTTTCTGTAAGTCTGGAAAGAATTTTTTTTCCTTTCCCATTTATCGCTCTGCTTGCGTACAAATGCCTCAATCTTACAAATGTACAGAAGTGTGTTACGGGTTAGTAGCCCTTTGAAATGATGCTTCTTGACTTTGTAGAGTTCGTTTTAACATACTCCATAATCTTTTTTTGTGTAGATAGGCAATGGCATGGTGATGCAATTAAGAAAATGGGTCAAGTTGTTCACTATACTTTTAAACGAAAGGATTGAAAGGCACTAAAGAGCTTCTTCAATGTGCAGTAGACAAGATAAGAGGTTTCTTCAGGGAGCCTGTTATCACAAGGAGTCAGCAAAACCCACGAATCGAGCAATGTTAGATCTTTAAGTACCATTGAAAAAAACCTCTCAAAACTTTCAAATCAAAAGTTCAAGTGGTATAAATTAGGATAGGTAAAATTAAATACCCCAAATGCTCTCAAATTATGCATCAAATCAAAGATTAGAATTGGGATCTTTCTGTATTCCACAGCCATAACGATCTTCGTTCGGTGGTGTGTGTCCCAGCAAAGGCACATACGTGCCTGTTTTCTCCTTTTCTTGTCTAGTGGAATGAGACGTAGTTATCATCAGTGAAACTGCTAACAGTGCTTTTTTTACATGATGTTTTTGTGCATTTTGATTTCAGGCTGTTCTTGTAAGGACTCCTAGGTACAGCAATATGGAATAATTTGTTGTTGCAGTTTTTTCTTGTGCGTGCCATTCTTTTGAGTGGGGCTTTTTCCATCGGTGCCACATATTTCTTATTCTTCAGTTACATTGTCATAGAAATGCAACGCTGCTGCTACTTAAAATGAGAGAGGTTGTGTGAAGACCATTGACTGTGGCGTATGATCTGGAACCCATTCCAAAGAAAGATTTTTATCACAAAAAAAGCACTTAAAATAAACTATTATTGTACTCCAAAAATATATTTGTTGTAATTGTGATAAGGAAATTAGATGTTACTAATATCAAGTTTTCCAAATCCATATAGAATAAATGTATCTGTTGGCTGTCCATGAATTGAACACTTGGGATAACTTCTAGTTGTGATAGGAACTCTTTTATTTTGCTTTAATTTTTGTATAAGAAAGCAGGTGCAGTGTGGGGTGCAGTAAGTATTGAAAGGCTTCATCAGGAGTGGGCTTTCTTTTTACAAGACTGTACAGAATGTTCTGATAAGCTGGGAGAGGCTCAGATTTATGGATTATAATAATAAAGCTGTTACTAAACGTGATATTTGATTTAAAATTTGTTTACTTGGAATTCTGGACAAAATTTATGTCTTAGTTCTCTTTTTATTTTGTTTTGGTTTTTTTTTCTCCCAGTGAATATAATTTCTGCCAGGCAATTAACTGGATGTGGACGTTTCAGCCACTTGTTCCCAACATCCACCTACCAACACATGAAAATGCATAAGAGAATTTTGGGACATCTATCATCTGTTTATTGTATAGCCTTTGATCGCAGTGGGAGAAGAATTTTTACAGTAAGTTTAAAAATTGTACTTTTCTTGGAAGATTGCTTTGCTTGGTTTAATTTCTTTCTTTCTTGAGTCCCGCAACAGCCTGTTAGTCACTGATTGAGATGCAGACACGGCTTCCAGAAAAAGAAGGGAAGAAAAATCTTGAAATGTATGGAAAACCCATCTTTTTCTATGCTAATTTTCACTTTTTACTTGACTTGGTATTTTAAAATTGCTCGCGGCTCCGGTAGACTGAAACTTAGTCAGCTATTTGCTTTCCCGTGTAGGAACTTACAGCAGGGTTGTTCTGGTCCAGAGCTTGCAACTCTCACTTGAAACACATGCTCATTTTTCTTTATTTATCATCTTTCTTACTGAATGGCACCTGCAGTATTCTGGGATTTGGAATTAACTTGCATGCTGCTCGCTGGGTTAAATCTTAACACTTTTTTAAAAACTACATTTTACCTTTTTGGTAACCTTGGAAATGCTGGCAGTCCTTTCTTTACATTTCAGTAAAACTTGATGATAAATAGAAGACCTCATTACTTCATCTGCAATTTACTTCTCTACTACATTTTCTTTCTAGAATTTGTACTATGTCAGTGAATATATGAATATTATTTTAAGTTTTTCTCCAGAATATATTAACATACATTTCTGTGATGCTGCCCTTGCTTTTGGTTGTGCATATTTAAAAACTAACAGATTTTTCCAATAAATAATGCGTCTCTTAACAGTTAATGTCAATCCCTGTCTTGTCTTGTCTTTGCCCTTGTCTTATCAGTAGGTATTTAGAAACAGATTACCTGGCAGACCAGTTGTTGTCTTTGTGTTCTTGCTAGCTTCGCCACTCATTATGAATTGGCAAAATAGAGATGTTGTTATGATAATTACTCTGGGTCACAGGGAGGGCCTTTCCATTTTTGTTTACATGATAAAGAAATCTTTCTCATCTGCAATTATATGAAGATTTGAAAGTGATTTGTGTTCAAATTTACCTGCAGTTAAAAAAATGTAACTTAAATGACGTTGATATTGCAGTGAGTTTCATTGTGTTATGTTTCTGAATATATAGTGGCAATCCTAGCCACTAGTATTAGTATTCTTTGTAGTGTCTAAGTAGTGGAAAGGTCTGTGAACTGTCTAAAAATTCTTGGCGATATTGGGATTGAATATAAAATTATTATGTAGCTGCTACTATAGGTAACGTATTTTACAGTGATCTGTGTTGGATGTGCTTTTGAATTGTGTCCTGTCCTGAACTGAAGTCTCACTGTCATAGTATTTTGGTTGCACGTGATGCTGCGTTATTTCTCTCTTTGAGTGGTCCAACCTTTTTCTGTTAACAGAAATTGAACCTCATGGTACAGCTGCCTCACAGGTCTAGGAGCAGGGTAGAGGCTCTGAGATCCCTCAGATGCTTAAGTGCTCTTTTTCCTCAGAGCTTAAGGCTTACTTGGTTTTTACTGCTGGTTTGATCTGGCTCCCACAGATAAATATGGCTGGTAGTACATAACAGAATATTTTATCTTCTTAAATTTACCTTAATTACTACTGAACTGTACTGAGAGGAGTTTCATTAGCAGCAGTAAAATCATATCTTAGTATGAAACACAAGACAGTGGCTTCTGTTTTATAAATATCTAATTCCCTGACCTCTCAAGACGATTCCCAAACTCCGTTGTGCCTCTGTGGAACTCCACTGAAGTTGTTCTTCTGGCAGGTTCATGGCGCAATGATATTTTAGATAATTGTTCATCTGCAGTGTACACGTGTATTATGTAGACATAACATTATTTTATATAATCTTTGGAAATTTTTGTGTGGCATTAGGGGTCAGATGATTGTTTGGTCAAAATCTGGGCTACAGATGATGGGCGCCTGCTCTCAACATTGCGAGGACACTCGGCTGAAATTTCTGACATGGCTGTTAACTACGAGAACACGCTGCTTGCTGCAGGCAGTTGTGATAAAGTAGTCCGAGTATGGTGTCTTCGAACTTGCGCCCCAGTCGCAGTGCTGCAGGGCCATTCAGCTTCCATTACTTCCATACAGGTAAGCAATGACCTTTTTTCCTAAACCTTTGAATTAAAATGGTAATAAGAGATGGGGATTAGCAATCAGGGATAAAACTTAGCTTTTCATCTCTGTCTGTCAGTGTAGATTTGCCCCAACTCGAGGGTGGTGTTTCCTGGCAAACTCGTTCCGGTGCGGTGGCCTGAGGGGATGATCCTGCTTCCTCCAGCTGCCTTTAACTATGTGGTGCCATTGCTTCTTCCTTAGATCTAGCAAGTGCAAGGTCACCGAGAGCATCAGATCAACTAGCTGAGCTAGGGAGAAACGGCTGACTACCACGTTGGTGGTGATCCTTGCACAGCGACTGAAGCAGCAGCTGTGCATTCACAGAGAACGTTCATTTTTCAGAGGAATACTGCCAGATAAAAATCCTTATGCCACATTTCTTACTTGCTCGTTATCATAGCCTGAACTGTAAGGAGCTGTTCTGGATATTGGAGCATACGTAGACGCTGCTGCAGCCGCAGTACAGCACAGACCAGGGACTGCAGAGAATCTGTGCTGGCGCCCATGCAGTTTCAGCTGTGTGACAAGTGCCCAGTGAGCACCAGCAGAGCAGGAAAAAAAAAGACTAAACTGTTGGCACTCAGTTCTCTAGTGGTGGCACAGTCAGTAGTGGCTAGTAATTTGCAGTTTATTTGCTTTAAAAAAAACCCACAACTGCCAGGTTATTTAAAGAGCTCCAAGCCAAGAAAACAAAATTCTGGGATAAAAAAGACAATCCCTGCAATTTGGCAGGTTATGCACATAGAGGGGAGAAGGAGTGGGGGTGTTTGGCTCTGAATCCCTCTTTTCTGGAGCCTTGCGGCCTTTGATTCATCACAGTCTTCTCCATCGTGGCAGGAGTCCCTGGGGCCTCATCTCCCCTCTTGCCTATGCTTCCAGTTTTGTCTGATTTTAACTCTGCCACGAGTTAGTTACTTTAAGGTGATTGTTTTGGAGACATATTTTACAACCTGGTTTTGTGTTTTGTATATTATTTATTGTATATTTGCATCCCTCCCAAGCTTTTTGTAAAACTCTGGTAATTTAGAGAATAATCACAATCAGTCTTTTTGAGGAAACAGTGCTTGATCCCTTTATCAAATACCAGATAGCCAGAAGATTAAAGGTATTGCCATAGTTATGAAATTAAAGTGAGAGACTTCAGAATGAAAAGATTTCCTACTCCTTAGAGAGGCAGAGGAGAGGTTCAGGAAGAGGGAGGGAGTCGGGGTTCTATTGTGCTGCGGTTTTTTGTTGGGCTTGGATGCAGGAATCATTTTTGTCTTTGTAACATGTTTGATCCGGTTCTGTCCTAGAAAGAAGTATTTCCTTACCTTGTTTCCCCATTAAAAGGGTCTAGGCTTGTTTCATTTCTCCAATCTACTAACTTTTGTGCGGTAGAAACAAAGATTTGCTAGTCAAAATGTAGGTGTTTTCCATTTCCTCAGCTTTATTCTTATGGAATATTCCCTTGATACTGCTCTCTGTACTCCTGGGGAGAAAGCTAATATGTTCATGAAAAAGAGTCTTGTCAACGTCCATTTACAAGTTTCCACCGTGTAGGGGAGAAAGAAATTAGCTGGTTTAACTGTTACGATTTTATTTTTAGTTCTCTCCGGCAAGGAAAGGGACAACACGATACCTCACTTCTACTGGTGCTGATGGAACAATCTGTTTCTGGCAGTGGCATGCTAACACCATGAAATTTAAGTAAGCCTGTTTAGATAATTATAATAATCTTAAACAAAGGATGAATTTATTTGGAGTTTAGCGTGGAGAGGAATGCTGAGATAATTAAATAAGGGCATGTTCCTTCTCATAAACAAGTTTCTTGGGATATGTTCTCTCATAGACACACTGTGCATGAGTGCCATATCAGTGTGTGGGGCAGGGAGCCCTTTTCTTATGTGTGTTGGTGAGTCTATGGCATTACACCCAGAGGAGAGGCAGAGATCAGGGCTATTATTTCTAAGTTTTGTGCTTTGCAAGCCAGTGTTGTGGAAGAACTTTCAGCTTTTATGATTAGGATGAAATCCTTGTCCAAAATGTACAGGCAGAAGACTTTATTTGCTTTTAATCAGAAAAACACACATACGTAGATGGCATCAAACCCATACTTGATAGGGAGTAAGTGCTATTAGACTAATAGTTCGCCAGGTTCTGTTTTAAATAGATTTGAATTGATGAGTGTCATGGTAAGTTAAATAGTTTTTTCAATTTAGAAAATGATGGTTTTGTTACCAAACTAAGGAAGAAAATTGCTAAAACGAAAAATGAGTTCTAGCAAACTTAGGTGAGAATTCTGAAATTAAGAGATTTAGGATGGGCATAGTGACTGTAACCTGCTGAGCTGCAGTGCACTATTCTTGTTGAATGGCGTCAGAATAAAGTAATGAAAAGTAAAAATGCTGTGTTGTTGCATATAGGGATCGCCCTGTAAAATTTGCAGAGAGGTCCAGGCCTGGCGTTCAGATATCTTGTTCATCTTTCAGTTCTGGTACGTATGCATTGAAAGATAGCTGAAAGTATTTTATGAACTGTAATTCCTTTGGTGACAGGACTGTGACTTCTTTTTAAATACAAATAGTATTAAACCCTTTTTCAGTTAATGATAGTACTGTCGAATTGTGAATGTTTGAAATTTTCCATGCTAAGCATCTGCCTCAAGCTGCTTTTTCTCTTTTTTTTTTTTTCCCCTATAATTTAAGCTAAAATGTCTTGACCACTTCTGAGGAAGACTATGCTTTCAGTCTGTTGTTTTGCACATCAGAGGTTTTTCTTTTGTAACATCCTTTTAAGGTTTTATCTTGTAAAGTTTTTGAGTGAAAAGTTCTTGAAATCTGGCAGACAGGTGGCCTCTGTTCAAAGGTTACAGTTTTGCTCGTCTTCCAAATTTGGCTAAGTTCTAGGAGGATCAATTCAAGGCGTTTGAAAATATCAGCTTAACTGACATCTTTTGTTGCAGCTTTGAATTCTCAAAAATAGTGATTTTTACAAACAAAATTATGTAATTGCTCATTAATTTTTACTATCTGAAATTGAGAGGTATTTTAGAGCCATGTGAGCCTTGCCCACATTCCTTTTTTAAAATCAGAAAACCTGAAATAACTAAAACCATTTAAATGGAGTAAACTATACAATAGTGCTCTTTTTGTGCAATATTATAAATAGAAGAGACATTACAAGAAAATACCATAATCACAGACTCCTGATTCAGCAATAATTTCTCTGATGTGTGTCAAATAGATATGGAAAATGTGCTTAAACATTTTCTTTGATATTTACCACTGAGAGTATCAAACTATTCCCCATCTAATTTTCCTCATAGGCTGATGGAGAGCACTCTGGTAATTTCTGAGGGAAAGCAGAATATTTGTCGGATGAATGTTGTAACTTGCAATATTCTCTTCCTTTGGTCAAAAAGGTTTGCAGCTGGAAAATATTGTAGAGCTCATAGTTATGCTAAAGCTGATATGGTCTGAGAAAGTACAGATCAAAGTAGAAGCTGTCAGAGTTAGCTTTTTTTGTTCAGGATGTATGTTTTGATTACACTGAAATTTTCTTTTTAAAACTGTAGTTTGCTGCTTTGACAACAAAGCAGTAATTAAAATAAGTTGTTCCTTGGATGGCTTTTCTTCTCACAGAAAACACTGTCTTTCTTAGGTGGCATGTTCATTGCAACAGGCAGTACTGACCATGTGATAAGAATTTATTATTTGGGCTCGGAATGTCCAGAGAAAATGGCTGAATTAGAATCTCATACGGTAAGAGACAAAGCAGAAAGCAAATCTTTTTTTTTCTCCGCTTTAGGAGAACCTGAACCTTATTTCAGGAACTTAGGTTTTGTACATCCTATTCAACTTGTTTTCTGGCTTTAGAGTTTACTTGGCTCTCAACAGTGTGGTATTTAAATGCCTGGAAATTTGTGATATGTTTATTTTTAAATTCCTCAGAGGCAGGAGATGTTTCCAAAATATGCCTTTTGTATTTCATTCCCCCAGGAAACTGAGGGACGAGGTGATTTTCCCATATTCTTGAGTAAGTCTGTTTTGGAATGAGGAATTAAAGCAGTGTTCATACATGATGTCATTTTTCCTATTAAATTTACTGTTGAGTATTTAACTGTGGTTGTGACCACAGATCCACATAACAAGAAAAAACAAAGTGATTCTGGTTTTAGAGTGTGTGGTCAAACTTTGGGTCATGATGGTAATTTCATTTGGAAAATAGAGCAAACTTAAAAGCATCCTTTCGCAGGTGATGCAGAAGGGTTCTCATGAAAATTCAAACTACTTTAGATATCTGTACGATGACTTTCAAACTTGAAAACTAACGTTGAGTCTTAATAGCTTTTATTAAAACCATCAAATGGCTCAGTTTTAATGAAACCCCGTAAAGAAGCATCACTAAACCAGTATCAAATCTTTCTTCATTTCTTAGTTATTACCGAGAGCAGGTGATGATTGCTCTATTTATTACGTGCATGGTAAACAATATATCAGAAAGGCAAGCTTATAGCAACACTGATAGGGCTGTCACTTGTGAGGAGTTCATTTATCTTTGAACCTTAATAGACCAGCTGCCCACCTTAACAATATTTTATGGATTAAGGCTGAGGTCTAAATTGATTCACTGAACGTCAGCGGCAGTCTTGGGTCTCAAACACTTAAGTCTCAGAGTTCCAAGCCAACAAACCTAACAAGTATTTTGCTCACAAAAATTAAAATATTTTCTATCTTCAGCAGTTCAGGTTTGGAAGAAACTGTAATTCCTTTAATTTTTTAAAGTCTACTCTTCTTAATGCAGCAGACTGCTGTCAGCCTGCACCTGAAAAACATCCAGAATTGGACACTTGATTATCAGGAGCTGGAGATGTCAGTGAGAGTAGAGATAGCAAGTGCATGTAGCCAACACCAGTAATTAGCAAAATAAAAAAAGGGAAAAATCATGTGTAGAACTTGGTATTTGTTTCTCAACAATGTAAAAGTGGAAATAAAGCCAAGGTTTGCATTTTTTTTAGTGAAATATTTTGATGCGCTTTAATGTTAGGTCTAAAAATTGCAAACCTGCTGTGATCATTTATTTGGTTAAATTGTTCTTTCTCCATCTTGTGGAGTGCTGTTCCTACCAGGCCTTGTGAGCTCCAGGAATACCTTATTCCTGTTAACTCTGTGGAGTATAAAAGGTGCAAGGTTTCCCAGGCAGAGCTTAGCATGGGGTGCGTACGGTCCCGCGGCACTTCCCGTGCAGATGGACTGTGCTCAGGCAAGAGTAGAGCTGCTGCAGCTTCTTCCTCCTGAACATCCAAGTGTCAGGGAGACCGAGTCAGAAATCATTTGTGTATCTGAGCTACTTCTGGAGCAAAACACAGGCATCACCTCTTTGAAGTTTTGCATTTCAGTGTCTAACACAGTATGTCTGGGGAAGTTTTAACTTCAAACTTGACTTTTCTGTTCTTGAATTTGTACGATGGTACGTTGCGGGAGATGTATGGGAAGATGCAATTTGCTGAATAGAAGCTCATCGTTAAGATGTTTTTGGATGAGTGTTTCAGCTTACAAAGCACTTACAACTATTTTTTCCTCCCTCCTATTTAGGACAAAGTGGTTGCGGTCCAGTTCTGTAACAATGGTGACAGGTGAGTGGCTGTCCTGGGATTTTGGCATGAGAAGTATGGTATTGAATTTTCCACATAACTTTGCAGAGGAAATTTGGTGCAACAGGAAGACTGCACATGGCCTCTGATTAATCTTAGGCAAATTATTTAAAATATATTGCAAGATATGTGTCATATCCACAAGCTTGGTCTTGCTGTCCTCTGCTGTAAAAACAAAAACAGTCTGTAACTGTCATTTTGCTTTGTATTTTTTTAAACTGAGCAAATTGGAAACCAAATTTTGTATCCTTTCTGTGTAAGAGTGTCTTACTTCACAGGTAGCCTTGTTAAGTACAGACAGGGTTACTTCTGGAGTAAGAACATTACACTAAATGTAGTTCTAAGCATAAGTTAGAAGTGTTACACATACACACATGGTCAGACAAGTAATTCTGCAAGGAGCTGTGGTCTGATCTTCACTGAAGGAGTCTTTCTTGCAAGGTGCTTTTACCTGGTAAGATGGCAATAACTTCTGAGTATATCCATTGTTTATAATGGGATCAGGATTTGGTTTCTCAATTACTTTTCTTTCTTATTTTTTCTTAACTAGAATATCAGATTAAATGTGGGGGGAAAAAAGCCTGTTGGCTTTATCATTTCAGCCCTGTTAGAGCAAGATGAAAAATAAGCACATATACATATTTATTAATCTGTGTGGCTCTTGCTTGAGGTAGTGACTTTTGGGCATCCTTTTTTCTGGAGCTGCAGGAGTCAAAGGGGTAGGTAGCATGGTGACTGTACCACACGTCTGTATGCCAGCACTGCTGGCCAAGTTAGAGGCAAAGGGGAGGCCAAGCTACCAATGACAGTAGCGCTTTCGGTAGCCGTTGCTTTCAGAGGAGATATATTTCCCCTGTTTCTGTACTGGGGCACAGATGAAGAATCCACTTTATCAACTGCTCTTGCTCTGTCCTCTCTGTAGTAAGTAGTATGGGAATGTGACACTGACTTCCAAAGAAGTATGCTCTTAGCTTAGCATTTGAGCAATGCTTCTGCGCTGGCCAAAAGGATCTGCAAACACAGTGCTGTCGTTCATGAAAAGAAGATAAATATGAAAGGGGAAATAGAACTTGGTGTGTTGTTGGAAACGAGATGGAAGGAAATCAAGGGAATAATGGCATCTAAGTGATGAGTATCATGCATAAGGAAAACAAGGAACTGTAGAGCTACCTTGTATCTTGGAAATTTTTTTTTTTCATTATTTCGCTGTGCTCTCATTTATGATCCATATGAGAATCATGTTGAAGCTGAGTGTTGATAGATTATGTATACGCTGGGTTTTTTTGTTAAAATTTATTTCTCTTGCATATGTTTGCTGTATCATTGATACCAGCTGGGGACCAGAAAGCAGCCAATGATTAGCATAATTTGATAATGTGTTCCAAATAATATGACATTGCTGAAACATAAGGCCATCCACTCTTCACTGTCTGTCTGATTTAATTCCTTGGTGAATGATTTCTTCTGCCAGGCCCTCTCTGGGCACACTGAATAAGCAAGTTGTCTCTTCTAGTGCTCAGAGTTCTGAAAAATACGGGAAGAGTGTTTGTTTTCATGCACACACTCACAATTCGTAAGGGCTCAATTTCTGTGAGGTTCTAAGAGTGATAAACATGATCTGATAAATAACCAGGCCCTCATCCCTCATCTTGTACTTTTTAAACTCTGAAATTATAGCGGAAAAAAAGAAAAGAAAAGCCCTCTTTTATTACCAAGGGGGAATAAGCAAAGAACAGCTCTTCAATGGGATGTAAAGGTGCAGCTAATCCTTACATCCCAAATTTGGATCCAGTCTACCTGGTAGATAAAATTTCCCTGCTTAATTTGTCTGCATTTTGAGACTAAAACTTCCTCTTACACATGTTCTTCTTGTTACAATTGTTTGACTTTTCACAAGGTTTTGGATGTTTTACATAATACTTCAGGAGCGTCCTACCATATTTTTGTGGTGTCTCCTTGCAACCCACTATCTTTAGTCTTCAGCGAGTCACTGATAACGTCTGGATAGCTTAACATCACCAAGTGTGATATGGAATGGGCTAGTCTTAACATTTCCTGGAGTGAAGACTGTGAATCTGTGTTTGTTTGTGTGACTAATGATGAGCTACAGTGCTTACTTTCACCAGTTTCTGGAACGGAGTATATGGGACAATTACTCTCCACACGCATCACATACTCTCTGAACCTGCAGCCCTTGGTTGCTTCCACCTGTCTGGAACCGGTTACATGGGCACAGTCTTAGCACCTTTGGGTCTTGATGATCATTTCATTGGTCTTGATGATCATTTCATTGGTCTTCTTTATTATTCATAATAATTTACTTATCTCTGACGACATACCTGGCAAATATGTGAATTTCTAGGCAAATACATGACTTTCCAGTTAATTTGTTTAGATGATAACAGTAATCCTGTGATCTTAAAATTTACAAAGTGAATCATTCCAACCTGCAGAACTTTCAGTTTTTCAAACTGTGCTAAGTCAGACTGCTGTCTCTTATATAGCAATTAGTCAGGATGCTCATGATAAAGTGTACAAAGGTGCCTATAGGCATGTCTTAGTGTCAAACTTCGGCAGCACAGCTGTGTTGGGAGGAGTGGCATGACAAGCTTTGATTAGTGATCAACATCTTAATGTAAAAAGGTTTTAAGCCAACTTTTGTTCATACTCCTTATTTTGCTTGGCAGGAGGTTTAAGGGATGTGTGCAAGCAGGAGCCTTGCAAGCACAACTGTAGTTTTGCCAGTGGAACTGCACCTGCACTCGGAGATCTTTGTTGTGTAACATTATGTGGGAATGTACCGGTATAACTGTACTAACAGTTCCTTCTAAGCGATGTGAGCACAGGTCTCACTGCAGATACTACGTCATGTAGTCACGAAAAATTATACACATATGCTACAGTGATGCTTTTAGTGGAAAAGTTATAACTTCCTTTTTTTTTTAATGTAAAGAAGTAAAAATAAAAATGAAATACATGTCACAGGCATTTTTAAACATTTTTTTATCTTAATTAAAAAATTTAGATCAGGGAAACTGGAAAGCTGAAACAATTACTTAGTAAAATAAAATTGAATAGGCTTGTCTTTGTACAGTAATTCGGAGTATGAATGGAATATACTTTTAAAGGTGTTGGCCATCCTGTGAAGCCGTATTACTTGAGAAGCTTTTTTCAAATTTCTCAACCAAAATGGTTTCTGTGACACTGATAACCAAAGCATTATGATGTAGTTAAATGCATTTGCTGGATGCTTGAAATTTTTTAAAGAAAGAGGAGTTTAAAAATGAAAATACTCGTGTTCAACTTCCCAGGCAGGGCTACTTACTTGCGTTCAACTTGGGTTTTTCCCTTTTCTGTCTTCACCCTCTCCCTGAGTTAATGTATTATAATTTATGCTAGTCTCCTGGCATACAGTTTCTTTTTCTTTGCTGCTGCTATGAACTGCTCAAGGGATTTGCTGATGTCATTAAAAAGGGAATGTGCAGTTTGTATGAATTACGACATTGAAGTCATTCCAAGGCCATCTGCTGGCTGTAACCAAATGTAATTAATGTTGTGGGATATAAGCTCTTTTGTACCGTACAATATCTGATACGAAAATTGTAACCTCGCTGTCTTTTAATTACATTCTCTAGATCAGAGATGCACAAACAATATAAAGAATAAGTGTTAAAGAATAAGTGTTAAAAAAAGATTAAATACATTCTAGCTTCTGTGCTCGTGTGAATGGGTGTGCTCTTGGCTTGCCAGCGTTTTGTAGCTGCCTGTTTCCTGTGGTGGTAGTTCCTGGATATTTTATGAGTTGTTAAACACGCCTCTGTGTGGGCGTATATAGGGTAAGACAAGTATATATACACAAGTATATACTTCTAAGTATGCATATAGTTGTGTATGTGTGTGTGTGTGCATGTTTGTTGCAGAGTGACATAAAAGTAAGTGCTTGTAGTGACCTTTCCTAAGGTGAATGACAGTCTTCTGCCAAGCTCTAAGTATTCTTGCTGCAGGATTTAGCATGCCCACGCTGTTGCTGAGGGTGGAAAACTCCATAGCAAAGCTACTGAATAGCGAGAAAATAACATCCTGCGATGGGCATGTGGGTATTAGACCAAAAGCAGCAGTGACTTATCCTTATTCAGGATTTCATGACTTTTTTCATATTTTTTTTTCCATAGCTTGAGGTTTGTCAGTGGAAGCAGAGATGGAACAGCAAGAATATGGCACTATCAGCAGCAAGATTGGAAGAGTGTGGTCCTGGATATGGCTACTAAAATGACAGGGTAAAACAAACCAAACCAGAATGCACTTCATAGCCACGTTTACACGCAAAACAAAATCTTCCATCATATTGAAAACTATTTACTTCCATTTTGAGTTAATCTCAGCATATTTGTGTATTGAAAATGCCATGGTTCCATCTGTTAAGTCACACAGTTAATTAGCCCCCTGAAAGAAAATATAAATACATTGGTAATTCCCTAGTCTAATGGTTGGGGAATATTTAGTATTTTACACATGAAGTAAGAACGTCAGATAGAGTTCATCCCACAGGAAGAGGTTTTAGTAGAACCTCATTGATCACATGCTGATATGCTAATATAATATGTCCAGCCTGTTTTTTAACACTGTATTTTTCCTTAAGTTTTCACATAAGAGGTGAGATACAGTGATTTGGTTCTCAGGTTCAGTTAGGGTTTCAAGTTTTTCTTTTTGAGATCCTCAAGTGGCTTCTGTAAGTGGCCTTGTAATGGAATATGCACAATAACAAAAAGCAGAAATGGAGAAATCCATTAGGCATTTTGCTTTGCAGAATTCTTTATATTTCATATGGTAACATTTTTAGTAAGTTAGCTGTTGGATGTATGATTTGGATTTCTTTAGCAGGTTCTTGCTCATTTTAGAGTTTACTCATATTGATGACTGATAAGAAAAACGCCTTGTAGGAAAAAACTTAATAGAACTGAATAGCTTGAAAGAAAGAATTGGGGTAGGCGAAGATGCTTAAGAACAGAAGAGAAACTTGTCCTCTTTAAGGAAATAAAACTCTATGAATCTTAGTGGTACTTAATGTTTTCTGTATCTGGTTTTTACCACTGCAGAAGCCATCCTTCATTCTCCTGCGTTAGCCAGTAGTCAGGGTGGTGGCAGCCATGCTCTCCCTAATCTCATACTGAATTAACGCTGTTAAATGTTTACGTATATAGTTACTGATTTATTTCTTCTTTAAATTATTGATTTCCTTAGAAACAATGTAGCATCTGGGGAGGACAAGGTGACTAAACTGAAGGTTACTATGGTGGCTTGGGATAGATATGATGCCACTGTCATCACTGCAGTCAACAATTTCCTTCTCAAAGTGTGGAACTCGTCCACAGGGCAACTTCTTCATAGCTTATCTGTAAGTAAAATTCAAGTAGGTAATCCCAAACGGTTATAGTTCAACTCCAAAATTGATTTGAGGCTAAACTGCATCGGCATCATCATCCCCCCTGACAAGGAGTGTTTTGTCCTGAAGCGTGCCGCCTGTCTTATGCTTACTGGGAGGAGTGTGTATCACGGGGAAAGGAGCTGATGACCAAAATGCTGCTAGACCCTGGTGATTGCTGGCTGACAAGGGAGCCCTTTGAAGGCCACTGTTTGTGTCCAGATTAGAGGGTTGCAGCTGTCCTTGCTGCTGAGTTCTCCTTCCTCCCCATCCCTCTCCGTCTCAGTTGTGCTGAGCTACAGTCTGAGGTACTTGCAAAGTGGGCAGTGATAATGCCAAATCTCTGACAGAAATGTTGACTAAGTACAGACACAGTTTTAGTCTAAGACCGAGTAAATTGAGCTGTCATGGATGACTACCTGAACTGAGATGTCCTCACACTAAACACTACCATGTTTGGAGATGCTACTTTTTTTTTTTTTTTTACCCTGCTTTCATTGCAGGGTCACGATGATGAAGTTTTTGTTCTGGAGGCCCATCCGTTTGACCAAAGGATTGTACTTTCCGCGGGTCACGATGGAAATATTTTTGTTTGGGATATAGACAAAGGAACAAAAATTCGCAATTACTTTAACATGGTAAGAATGGTAAGGGAAGGGTGGGTTTTTTTTTTTCACATTTGTGTAAAAATGATCTTGAGGCAAAAGCAGATGTCATTACATACCGGTGTTACAACAGGATTAGGGGAAAACATCTACCTGTTAAAAAAACCACCCTGTACTCTTCAGTAAGCAATACCAAAGTATGTTTTCGCATATTGTAAGTGCAGCAGCAAGTCTTTCATGGGATCTGTTACATCTGAATATTATTCATGTGTATGGTTATGGTTATACCATGCAAAATATTATAGTGACTCCCAAGGTAGAGCAATGAAAACCAGCAAGCCTGTGTGTTGTAGCACAATGCTGTGGTCTGGGGAATGGTATGGTTGGCTCTGTGCCGCGTCTATCTTAATGCGCCCGGTGCCAGGCTTGTTGGTTTGGTTCCAGTGCTGAGCAAATGCAGCTGTACTGCGTCAGGACCTGAGCTATCCTCCTGGCACTTGGGGCTGCGAAACCTGCTTGTACGGAGCCAATACATGTCTGAGATCTTTGGGGCAGGCTTGCCCTATGTCTGCCATTAACATAAAATGTAGACTTCTAGGTGGTTGTTTCAGAACATACATTAAAATTGCACTGAAATTTCAGGACAAAGAGAAAATGCAAGGTTCTACTGCATTGTTCAGTTTAGCTTTAATAATTAAGTAGGAAAAAAAAAAGGGTAAATCAGTCTTGAGGGAGATGAGAAGTTACACAGAATTAGGATTAAATACTTGTTGGAGGACTTACGCATGCATGCTCGTATGGAGAATGCATGATTGTGAAAGGAATGTTCTGTGCTTGTATACAGATTGAGGGCCAAGGCCATGGAGCTGTTTTTGATTGCAAGTTCTCCCCAGATGGACAGCATTTTGCCTGCACAGACTCTCATGGACATCTGCTACTATTTGGTTTTGGATGCAATAAATATTATGAAAAGGTAGGTTGAATGAATTTTAAACTCCTCTGTGTCTTGACCTGATTTTGTCTGAGAAGTATTTGTGTTACAGTTCATCCCCTTGCCCTGCCCCAGACAAAAGAGTAATTAGATCATGAAGCAGTTGCTGTTTACCTGAATCAAAAAGATTTAGACAAGAGAATCTCTAGACAGGGGAACAAAGCATTAACTTGTATCTATTCACCTTTGTGGGCATATTTTATTATTGAATTTTTGCATCAGGCCTTGGTAATAAAACACATTTGTGGTAGGAATCTGTTCTCTGTCATAACATTTCTTCTGCTGATCCTAAGTGTAGGAGTTGTGGTTTATGGGTATGGGAGCCATTCCAAAGCAGCAAGACAGCTGCAAATGGCCATTGATTTATTTACTAAATTGCTTTTCTTGCAGATTCCAGATCAGATGTTCTTCCATACGGATTACCGACCACTGATCCGTGATGCAAATAACTATGTGTTGGATGAACAGACTCAACAGGCCCCACATCTTATGCCTCCTCCATTCTTGGTGGATGTTGATGGAAATCCTCATCCCACGAGATTCCAGCGGCTGGTGCCAGGGAGGGAAAATTGCAAGGATGAACAACTTATTCCTCAGCTGGGATATGTAGCTAATGGTATGCTGTCTGAAACTCATGCATAATACATGTCTCGCACACTATTGAGCACCAGCTCTGTAGGACAGTACAATAAGGATTGTTTATTTTGGTTGTCTTCTGAAACTAGTGGTTTAAATATAGTGTAGACGTAGAAGAGGAGATAGGGTGACTTTATGGCATGAGGGAAGTGTATGGAATCAACCTGACTGGAGGCGAGATGAGGAGACTGTAGTATTCCAAAATCTGTGGACTTCTACCAGGTATGTGGCAGCATGCTTAAAGAGTTGTCCCATTAACCTCGGTGTAACTGCGTATGTGAGTAAGGAAGCAAGAAGGTAAGAAAGACATTGAAAAAATAGCGTTTGTTTTTTAAAGCAGTTTTTTTTCTGCTTTATATTTCTGCTTTAAGATACAAACTTTTGCAAAATGCTGATCTCCAGAAGAGATTGTCCATTATTACCTACGGAAGCATAATGTCTTTCTGCTGTTTCTAAGGCTTTGTGTTTCTATCTTTTGTGTGGTCTGTAATTTTAGATTTTTATTGTAACCTCTCTTTTAAACTTTGCCTCCATTTATTACATGAGAGCAGAAAGCCAGCTGGTGATCAGATGTTTTGCAGAGCAGACAAATAATTGTGCACAATTTTAAATGTAATTGTTTCTATGGTATTTAGTAAAACAGAAATGAATCATTTTATAGGAAGCTGTGGCTTTGTTCTTGTTAAGGTGATGGTGAAGTAGTTGAACAAGTCATTGGGCAGCAAACTAATGACCAGGATGAGAGTATTCTTGATGGAATGATCAGAGAACTACAGAGGGAACAAGATCTGAGACTAATTAATGAAGGAGAAACTCTTCCAAACCCTCCACTCAATAGATCCCACTCTGTTAATGGAGGTAAGTGTCTTTTCTTTACCTCCGCCGTTCTTTTCCTAAAGCGTAGCAAGGCACTAATCAAAATGTGTCAACATAAGTTCTGAGACTGTCTTTGAGGATGCTTTTCTCTCGTGTTCTTGCACACGTCATTAACCTGTGCAGAGCAGTTGGATGTTCTACTGATGCTAGCAGAGGAATTAAAAGTTTAAGGTGCAGCTGAGGGCACACAATGGTCTAATTGGGCTGTATCTGATTACCTACAACTATTAGACTGTATGTTTATGTTTTAGGAAAGGTTTATAACAGGAGTAATTAAGAGTTCACTGTATTGTCTTGATGTCAAGTCACTGCAGAGATGACACTTTGTAACTGCTTAATGTCAAGATAACAGTATATAATTAGAGAATGTCAATGGAATACAATGTTGTGACAGACTAATGGCTTCCTGTTGCAGCATAAATGCTAAGGCTGAGCATCAGTGTTTATAAAATAAACGTCTGCTCTGTCTTAGTGTTTCCTTAGAAAGCGTGAGATTATTCTCCTGGTAAGTGTTCTGCTACTGTGATTTTATTTTTAATACACAAAGTGATTAAAAATTTGAAACAAACCCAATCAGACGTGAACAGCTGACTGTGAGGCAGCTGAGTGCGGTTGATGTGAGAGAGCAGATGCTGTGGACTTGTGCTGCAAACCATCCTGAGCTTTTAAAAATTTGCATCCACTAATAAATTAGTTCTAGGTTAAACGACTGATTACACGTTTGACTTAGATTTCCTGGCAAAGCTCATTAGGATTGCTAGATTTGGAGTTGATTGTCTTTAAATTCAAGAAACAGGAAAAATATTAGTGAAAAACACTGAAAATATACTTTTGCTTTGATCTAAATAGGTATTGTCAAGAAGGTGGTCTAGAAGCCAGCTTCAACTCACAAGAAGTCTTTTCTACTTGCTATGATAGGTTGATGGGTTGTGCAATCCCAGTTCTCAATTTTATTTCTATATCCCTGTATTTATGTGAAAGGGAATTTCCAGATATGAGTGGTATAGAAATTAAAGTACTGTGACCTTAACAGAATTCACATTGATCAGTGGCTTTGCTACATGAACTGCTCATTTGTGTGAGTTAATTAGAGTATATATATAAAGTACTTGATGTTTTAATAGCCTAATATTTTTATATAGGTTTCCACAACCGTGAATGCAATTTATTCATATGGTTAACCACATTTAAGAATACGGAAATTGTGTTGATGCATTCCCAAATGGTGGGATAAATTAAGGCAATGCTAGCAGTGATTCTGAAATTATCAGCCTTTTTGTCTCACTTTGCTACCTAAAGATTCAGTCTCTGTTTTCTCCTGAGTATGTAGTACTGCGTTGTTGTGCCACCAGATGAAAAGCTCAGGAAGGAGCAGTGCCTCTGGCACAGTAGATAAGCATTACAAATACAGAACAAATGGAGGTACAACAGAAACCTGAAACCGTGCAACAGTCTATTATTTTAGATGTCAACGTCATCTCTTCTTGTGCCATAGAATTTAAGACGCGTGATTTCAGAGCCTTTAAACAGTTGACAAGACTTTGATTTGAAGGTCACTTAAGTACCTTTAACACTTTTCCGTTAGATTATGTTCTTTGCTTGCCTCAGATATCTCTAAGATATAGCAAGCCACAGTATTGTTACAGTAGCATACACATCTCCAGTAGTCCAAGGCCAATACACAAAAAAGTTCACCTGAAGCAAAAGGCAAAGCCACTTAAAATAGACTTAGGTGGTGTTTATTGTCAAAAAAGAATCTCCATGCAGTCCTTAAGCTTTAAAGTCTAGATTTTGTTGATGGTTTGTAGAAGTGAAGAAAAATTTTTTTTCTCCCTTAGCTCTTCGAAGTCCAGGTTTGGATGTTACATCTCCACCAAATGTTGGTCTCCGGAGAAGTGGCCAGATTGAAGGGGTCCGGCAAATGCATCACAACGCTCCCCGAAGTCAAATGGCAACGGAGAGAGATCTCATGGCATGGAGCAGGAGAGTAGTGGTGAATGAGCTTCCTCCAGGCGTCAGCAAGTAAGATGCTAACTGAGATGGGGATAAAAGAATAAATTGTATAGTGTTTAATGATCCTTCCATGCAACTGTTACAATTTTTAAAAAATTATTTTTCAGAGATGTGTTGGCTATTTGTTTGTTTGTTTGTTTTGAAATTCAGATACTAGGATTAGAGTGGTAGCCTCTGCTGGAGAGTTGAGAATAGTAAATCCTTCTCTTCACAATTGAATCTTTCGTCAGTAGTTGAAATACCACATTTTCCTGAAACTTTACTTAAAAAAAACACAAAAATAATTTTAATACATTTAAATTTTCTTGAAAATAATTATGCATGCTCAACTAACAAGTTTGCTTCCTTAACTTGTGATTCCAGGAGTGAAATATGTGTGGATGCTGCTAGAAGGACTTGTGTACTTATAGCAAGGGAACCAGAAGTGTTTTCATGTGTATATTAATGAAACTGTCAAGTTATATGATTTATTGAATAAAATGGATGTTTCCTATGTATGATTAGGGTCCAGGAAGAATGTCGAGCTGCCAAAGGTGAAATTGAAATTAATTTATATACTGTTGAAAAGAAGAGAAAGCCATCCCACACCTTACAACGGGTGAGTTAACTGAGTAGAAGAGAGAACCTGGGTGTGAAGCAGTTCTAAGCGCTGAGCAAAAAAAAGAGAAACAAAAAAAACAAAACCAATTTATTTAAATGATTTAGGAGATCGGTAGTACTAATTGTTTCTCTGGCTCTCTCTCTTCCTTCTGTAACTGTAATTTGTCTGTCTTTATATTGTAATATGCAAACAGCAGTGGTAAATCTCTACCTTTAAGGCTTCAGTAATGGGGAGATGCTGGGAAAACAAAAGAGCAGAGCTACAGTGGATGATCAGTTTGACTTGTGGAAACTAGGAGAAATATTGGAGATGCCACACTTTTTTAAGTGGCTAGCTTTTCCAGAGACTGCAAGTATTTTCAGAAAAGCATATATTTCTCCATAACTTCCTTTCTAAGGACTGCTACTTTAAAAAGTAGAGTTGATGTTTAACCAGAAAACCCACCTGCATGTGCGCTGAAACGAATCACAAGCGTGTAAAAAATACCTTTTCTGATTCTAGATTTCCTAGTTGTCATTTGTAGATGTAATACAATGTACAGTCACTTTAATGAGGCATTTTTTAACTATGTAATTCATTATTAAATCTCTACTCATTTTCTTTTTGTCCCTCCTGTCCTATGATAAAAGAACGATTACCAACCAGGAAGTGGAAGGTCTTTGAGAAGAAACCAGCGCAAACGCCAACACGCCTATCAAACACGCTCCACCATCGAACACAATCAGCAAGGAGCAAGTCAAAACGCACGTGCACGGGAAGAATCAGACAGCTCCTCAGAGGTCTGATGCATCAAATGATTCTTCCAATAGGTTCCCTGTTCACAAGTAGCGTGGTTTGAACAACAGATGTGCTGAGAGCACTGTTACCATTAAGGCTCCAAGTTTCTCCACCTAGGAAGAAACACTCAAATCATTGAGTCATTTGGATTTGTGGTGTTAGTGTAGTAAGTTGATCTTGGAGAGGGAAGGATCATTGACCTCAATGCCAGTACAGTATTCAAAACTAGCTTAAAACAGGTTGTGTATTTTTGGAAATCTGAAACATTTTCAAGTAAATTTAACTGGGTTGTGTTAAACCACTTGCTATTTTGGGATTTCATACTGCACATATATTCTAGGTCACATTCAGTACTTTGATTTCATCTACATCTGTAGACTGCTGTTGAAAGAGATTGAGTATTGGTATTAATCATTGATATTTGCAAGGGAAGAACTTAAAATATACCAGATTAAATATAACTTGCTCTCATTAGGGAAGCATGCAAAGTAAAAAGAGACTGAACGTTGTCACTTTATAAATGCATTGAACGTACAGTTCAATATGTTCTATAAAAGCTGTTCACTTGACACTTAAATTTATTAATCATTTAAATAAGAACTCATTCTGTGGTTCTAATACTGTTGAAATTCACATCTCTTTCTATAGAAATTAGATAAGCATATAGTATAATATTAATTAAGATACAGAAAGAAATTGTGAACTGACTTTAAGTAGTCCTTAAATACAAAGCTTTCCTCAGTTGAGACAACTCATACAGCTTGCTTGCAAACAAAAGTGATACATTTTAAACTTGGCCCAAAAGTGAAACCTTCTGTTTTTAATACAGGAAGATGAGACTGTTGGCACAAGTGATGCATCTATGGATGATCCTGTGGCAGCATGGCAAAGTGAAAGCAGTTCCAGGTAGCTTTACTGCTCTCTTCATTATTAAGATTTAGTTGATTACATAATTTAAGAAAGAGGGTTGATATTGTGATACTATGACTACAAGTCAGTACAGATTTGTTACACCTTGTGACAGGTTGAAGCCAAGTGTTTGGTATGCTTAGGTAGTTTAAAACAGCAACCAACAAAATTTGTGGAGTCTGTGGACAGACACTTTTATGTATTTGAGTGACTAAGCAATTGTAGAAGTTTTTATAGAAGCATTTAACAGAAAAACAGAAAAAAAATTTCTAAGACTGACTTTTTTTGTCCCAATTCTGTGTGAAACATTTTATATTGTATTTTTTGTGCGCTTTTTTTTTTCAAAGTTGAGATCAATTTTGAAAGACCATTTGTAAGAAAATGTTGTATTTAATTAAGAACTGTTTGAAAACAATCAATGCCAGTTAGTCATATGGAATAGAAATATTGATAGATGCATACATATCTTCTGTTCATACCTCAGTATTTCCTAATTTTTCTGTTGTCAATATGTATTTGTGTACAATTTCTACAGACTCTTCTCTTATTTTTAATGTTATGCTTTTATGGCTGGAAGGGCCATGAGCCCATGGTATATAAATACCATATGTGTGTTATTTGGATATTAAAGAAATCAGAACTTTATTTTTAGAAGAGTGCTCTAGTTTTCTAAATTTTTCATGCATTTTGTGCAGTCAGTTCTTAGGAAGTCAGTCTATGAATCAATGAGATAATTAATATGAAAATAGGTATCAGCCATCACTGTAGTTTTATCCTGAGTTTGCAGTTTATAATATAATTTGTGGAAATACACAAAACTTAGATGGCACTTAGGTTTTCTTTAAATTCACATGAGAATGAAATTTTTGTGATAATCCTGACATCTGTTCCACATAACCAGAAGAACAGGTTGCATGTTTGGACCTTTCACTCCATTGTGTGAAAACTGAAGTACTGTTTTCTTTCTTACAACTTTTTATTATCTACAGTGATTCATCGAGTGAATATTCTGACTGGACAGCAGATGCTGGAATTAATCTCCAGCCTCCAAAGAGACAAACCAGGCAGGCAGCTCGGAAAATCTGTAGCAGTTCTGAAGATGAAAATATAAAGGGAGCAAAAGGGCTGGAGCCAAAACGAAGGAAACTTAAACAGCCTAGAAAAAAGGTCAGCATTTTTAATTTTTGAGGGTCTTTTTGACCTTATGAATATACATTTTTTGGAGTGGTTGTTTTCAAAGTAAAATTTTTCACAAACAAATACACAGCAAGAAAGATCCTATAGCTAGCACAATAATTGTAATACCAGAGTAATTTTTTTTTCTTTTATTTTGGTGCTATGGTGACATAGATGTACTTCCATTTTCATGTGGGTAGTTCTCCATTACAGGTGGGATGTTTTCTCCTAGGTTTATGCTCTTCACTGCAGTTAGATTTACTCTAAGGTGGTTTTGTTGTAGAATTCTAACGCATCTGTATTGTGTCTACATTGTTGGGTTTCTTTTTCCTGGTATTTTTTAAAGAAGACATTTATAATATTTCTAAGAGAAGAAATATAATTTCTTGATTTAAAAACATTTTAATCTTCTATTATATTTATAACAAATGTGCCTCATTCCCTACTATTTAGTTGAGGTTTTTGGAAGGTTGATATTCCAGCATTTTCTTTGCCCTTATATCTAGTTATCTTCAGTAAGTGCTGTATGATCAGTTTTTTGTATGTTCTGCCATAGTAATTACAGTTTGCATTCTAAATTTAATGTAATATATTTAAGAAACCAAGTGGACTGCTTTCGATGGAAGGTGAACCCAGTGAAGAATGGCTTGCCCCACAGTGGATCTTGGATACTATACCCCGCCGCTCGCCTTTTGTCCCACAAATGGGAGATGAGGTAATGAGTGTAGCAATTCTGAAATTCCCACTGAGGCTGCTGAGCTTGTTTTGGTCAGGGCTATTAAATCTAGCAATATTTTCAGTGAATCATGCTCACGATGGGTTGAATTTTGATAAGTTTTTTTTTTCTCAGTCAGTTGTTTACGCATAGTTGTCCTATGTCTCTTTTTGTGCACGTGTGACTTATGAGTAGCAGGAAGAACGGATTGTGCATCTTCAGACAAACCTGCACACTTCTTAATGATCCCAAGTTTGAAAGCACATAGCAGGTGTCACTTTTGGGGCTGATAGAAAGGTTTTTAAAGAGTAGAGTACTTTATAATGAAATAAAGAAGTGTGCAATATGTGCTGAAAGGGAAGATGCCTGACAGGTTTGTAAAAACTTTAGAATAAACAGGAAGAGAACTATCAGTAAAATAAAATAAACTTTCTTTTTTTAAATTTTCTTTTAAGATCATATACTTTAGGCAAGGCCATGAAGCTTATGTGCGGGCAGTAAGGAAAGCAAAAATTTACAGTATTAACATGCAAAAACAACCATGGAACAAAATGGAACTCAGGGTAAGTTAAACAAATACTTCAAAGAGCTGAATGTCTCTGTAAGGTTAAATTGACATTAAAAAGCCAGTATGAAAAATATGAAGAAAGCATTACTTTAAAATATTAATGTCAAAATGAAAATTGTAAATTTTAAAATCAGTGTTTTCATTTTTCATCTGTTTGGTTCCTGATAGCAGAAAGCCAGAAGGATATTGAAGAATGAGAAGGTTTACCTAGTGTGGTATTCTTGCCTGATGGATTAAAAATGTATAATATTAAATAAATTTTAAAAAAGGTCAGTGTGAGAGTAGTTAACATTGGAACAGGTTGCCCAGAGAGAGCGTGGAATCTCCATCCTTGATGACTTTTCAAAGCTCAACAGGGCAAGCTCCGAGTGGCTTGATCTAACTTGGACGTTAGCCCTGCCATAACTGGGATTTTGGACTTGATGATTCTTAGGGATCACTTTCAACCCAAATTATTTTATGACTCTGGGTTTGTTTGTTTTTCTTAACACTAATTCATGCAGAAGTCACCACTCAGAAGCTGTTTATAGTTCTAATGACACTCTACAATGACCTGAACATCTAGGTTCTATTTATTGTTTCAGATGCTATGGTGAGAAGTAAGATATATGGTGTAAAGACCTAAGTGTATGCACAAGCTCTGTTAAACAGTGGATTTATCTAAACATGTAATTGTGTATGTTCTTAAATTCTTGGCAGAGCAAGACAATATCTTACAACATATTTTTACAAAATGTAACATGGATTGCTTGGGTAGATACTAGGTTTACATAGTTCTGTGGATTTTTCTTATCCTTTTGCTTTGAACCACTGAGTCTCTTAATACTCAATCCACAGTGTTGCCATATTTTTTTCTGCTTTGCTCAGTTTTCATATCGAGAGAAGAGCACATATATGTATGCTAATATTCATATATGTGTATGCCAGTGGTTCTATTAATGAAAATAATTGCTTTACTGGGAAAATATCCAGTTACTAGTCCTAGGTATTCAGTGATTCCAGCTGTAATCTTCAAAGGCATCATCGGTTTGTAAGGCAAAGGAAATAGTGTTTCATTTAGGATCGAGATCTTACCACCGGCTGATGTTTGACAGGATGTGAACATAAAGGCTATTGTTGAATTTCCGCTTTAAGAGGAAGAGTTTCCTTTTGTTTCCCTGCATGTTGCTGTGCAAGGGTGAGAGGCCCTGGGTTTAGTCAGGTATAACCTTTGGTGCCGTCAGTGTGGTTAAAACCAGAGTGGTATGTTCCTTAGAATCTTCTTACAAAAGGTAAATAATTTGTGGGTATCTTGTTCACAAATCTACCAAGGGAATGAGCATCTTGCATCTTTTTCGTTTTTAAGGTGACCGTGATTGATTTTTAGTATTTGGAAGAGAAAACTTTATGGGTGAAATCACCTGGACTGTGGAGTGGAAACATACATGTTTTTTATTAATATATTTGGTACTTTAACACGGATGTTTTTGTTGTTAGCAAGTTAAAATAATACTCTTCCATGCTTATTGATAAATAGGAACAAGAATTTGTGAAGACTGTAGGAATTAAATATGAAGTTGGGCCTCCTACGCTCTGCTGCCTGAAGCTTGCATTCCTAGATCCAATCACAGGCAAAATGACAGGAGAATCATTTTCCATAAAGTAAGTAACTGAAATGCTAGTGACATTCTTCAAGAGATTTTCTTGCAGTTTAGAAGCTTCCCCTTCCTCCTTTCTTTTTTCTCTTGGTCGTGGCATTAATTCGTTACTACACCAAACTTGAAAATAAAATGCATGAGATGTTGTGTTTGAAGACTGTCTGTATTGTACATGTGGAACTATGTTTGTGTGTAACAGAAGCATTTTTTTATGTGTGCTTCATGAAGGTACCATGATATGCCAGATGTTATTGACTTCCTTGTGCTGCATCAGTTTTATAATGAAGCCAAAGAAAGGAACTGGCAAATAGGTAACTACTTTTTTTCCCACTTCCATATGTTTTGCAACATTTCTGCAGCTGTTTAATAGGTTACAGTGTCTGTATTACATGATGTAAAGGGCTATAGCAGACATTATAGTGATCATTGGAAACTTTATTTGATGTTTGCTACAATTCCTGTAGCAGGAAAAAAAAAAGAGAAATGAGAGAAAGTGTCACAAGGCCTGTGATAGCAGAAGAATCTACTGTTATGTTGTGATTTGAAGCATGGGGGCAGCTGTGACTAATTAACTAGAGCTGTGAAAATTCTTCCTTTAGGGGAAGTGCTTGATTCCTGTAGTGCAAAATGTAAGACCTGAAGTAGCACGTTTACAAAAGATGAAGCTGATTCTCTAAAAAGAAGCATTTAACAGTTATTTATGTTGTTCTTTTGCATCCTCGTAGGGGATAGATTTCGCAGTATAATAGATGATGCTTGGTGGTTTGGAACTGTGGAGAGTCAGCAGCCTTTCCAGGCAGAATATCCCGATAGTTCTTTCCAGTGCTACTGTGTTCAGTAAGTATTTACATAGCTGTAATGTATCACACATGTTTACACGCTCTGGGTATTCTAGATGTTTACATGCAACTTAAATGTGTACCTCAAGAACTGGGATCCTTTTTCCCATTTAAGCACACGATCAGCCACTTTGTTTTTATTTATTTAATTATGAGCTTACTCATAAAACAGTGCTTTTAGTGTAAGCAGCAGTGCAGTGAATATATAGGAGTTATAAGAAAAATAAGGAGCTGGAATGTAGCTAGTGACATGTCTTGATTCTAATAGGCAAGACCTTTTGTTTTAAGTCTGATAGAGAAAAGGTGTATCATATTCAGCTCTAACTTGTGCTTTTGAATGTTTTTTGTTTGTTTTTTTTTAATAGCTGGGACAATAATGAAAGAGAGAGGATGAGTCCATGGGACATGGAACCAATTCCAGAAGGAAGTAAGTGTGTGTTGAAATCATGTCCATGTACAAAGTAAATAGTTTTTTGCCACTGCTACTACTTACTGTTGTTGAATTCTTCATATTTAGCTGCTTATCCAGAGGAGGTTGGTGCTGGAGTTCCTGTGACTCCAGATGAGCTGACAGCTCTTCTCTACAAACCCCAGGAAGGAGAATGGGGGGCCCATTCCAGAGATGAAGAATGTGAACGAGTAATCCGGGGGATTGAGCAACTTCTTTCCCTTGGTATGTTTGAAGATAAAAGGTGGGAGGATTAAGAATATCAGTGTGGTGGCACATGACTGAGGAGTAGATAGGATGGAGTGTTGGGAGTTGGTGTGGAGTATTTGAAATGTGCTCAACTAAATCATTGAAAAGAGCCTTTTAAATTTCATACGGTGTCCTTCTCCGTTTTTCTTCTGGGGTTTGACCTGCTTCCTGTCAAGTCAATGGGGATTCTCGATGGGTCATATCTAAATATGAATGAGCAAAACATTGAATTAAACCCATTGAAAAACAGCCAACAAATCCTCACCAAGCATCTTCCCCAAAAAATACCTTGGAACTTGTTTGTAGCCATTTAATATCACACTGTGATTTAAATTCTATCCTATATTTATACACGGGACATGTCTGTATTGTTATACCTGTTGTAAGTGCATATGCCATGTTGCTTTTCAGCAATACAGTTGGCTGCTGGCATGAAAATCTCAGATGCAATACTTAAACAAAAAATGCTTTTTCAAGAGCAGTTAACAGATGGTACAAGAGGAGGAATCCTACCCTTTGGATAATGACATATCCAGCTGTATAGCTTTTGCTGAATTCTTAGAAAGCAAGCCTATTATAAGGAATCAAGTTATCTTACAACTTTCCTTCTGGTATCTTCTGAGGCATGTAAATTATTTTGATCTTTTGTCTTTCAGACATTTCTAATCCCTTTGCTGTTCCGGTGGACCTTAGTGCCTATCCCATGTATTGCACTGTTGTTGCTTATCCAACTGACCTCACCACAATCAGGAGGAGGCTTGAAAACAGGTTTTATAGGTCAGTTGGATTTTAATGTGTTTAGCTGAATACTATGTAATGCCACTTCAGCAATATATTTCTTTGATGGGCCAACTGCATACAATCAGATTCTATTTGGCCATGGGGAAAGTGAGTCTTGCCGAATAATAGTTTCTTTTGGCCACATTGTTAAGGCAAAAGCTGTTATATCTGTATCTGGAGTGTCTTTTTTATTTAACATACTGAGCTGGATGCATTATAGGCAGAACATATTTTCTTCATCTGTATCTCTACTGTCTTTGAACCAGATGCTTTGCTTGTTTTGCCATTGCCAGAAGTGGGCTAAATAGTGCTGCAAACTGGATATCTCAGTTTCTCCAGTTAGCCTGGGGCTAAATAATATCCTGTTCTTTTTCCCCACTCTGAGGACCACATTATCTCTAAGGCTTTCTCTAAGTGGGAGCAGTCAGGTGTCTCCTTCAGTAGGTTTGTTTCCTCTTTTCGTTCCATTCGTTGCTGATTTGAAGAGGGACGTCTTTCTTCCACAAAGCTGTTGCAGTCTGGCACATTGGGGCAGTCAGCAGTATGGGAACTACTTACCTTGGTCTTGGGCAACCTCTTTCTCTTGGACCTGGATTACCTGATCCCTTTTTTTTTTTTTACTGAGGAATCTTACTGAAATCAGAAGGAAAATAATGTACACCTTCCTCTCTTCTGGTTCATGCCCCCCCACCCGTTGTTGTTTTTTTTTTTTTTTTTAGGAGAATCTCTGCACTGATGTGGGAGGTACGATACATTGAACATAATGCCAGGACTTTCAACGAGCCAGACAGTCCTATAGTCAAAGCAGCCAAAATTGTAACAGATGTCTTACTTCGCTTCATTGGGTAGGCATGTTTTTTACTTTATGGATCTGACATCTTGAGTTTCTGAGATATTTGATTTCGTATTTTGGCTTTTGTTATCATCCTGCAGGGATCAGAGTTGTACTGATATATTAGAAATATACAACAAGGTGAAAGCAGAAGACCTAAGCAGTACTGATGAAGAGGAGGAGGTAAGACCATTAGGTCTGATTGTCAGAACTTCTTGCCTTTTTAAATTCAGCACCTGGAAGATTTTTGTTGAGTTTTTATTTTATAAGTGGTTGCACTGAGTTTTTGAGATGAGCCTATTTATGTCGTTTGAGTTGCTCACCTGGGGCAATAACCTCCCTTAAGTAAGAAAAATCATTCTTGGAACTGCCTATCTTTAATCTTCTCTCAGTACATGACGTTTTGTTGTGTGAGGAAGTATTAGTAAGTAAGAGGAATATGAACTGGGGCTATTATTCAGTCTGCCAAACCAGGACAACAGCTCTCCCATTGTCAACGAGGCAGCAGAGCTGGTTTTCTTATGTAATTCTGTGTCATTTCCCGTCAGTTGTACTGTGGAGTGAAATGACAGGTAGAAACCAGGTTACATATAACTTCCTTTAATTTTTTCTCTCTCCTTACACCTTCTTCCCTTAAATGCAGTTTGTAAACATTTTGAAATGTGCTGCAGTTTCTGTTGCAAAGAAGGGACCTGTTATAACCTAAGTCACTTGGTTTTGTTTTACTTTTTCAGTGTTGCTTTCCAATACATGAGCTAGTATAAGATTTAGTTAGGAGGTTTCTTCCCTCCTCCCTTCCCCCAAGACATACTCCATTGTTGCAGTTTTGAAATATTTAAGTTAAACCTGATGCTGCTTGAACACCTATATGCTTATGGCTGGTGCTGTTGTCTTGGATTTGCATTGAAACTTAAAGTCTGTACTACAATGTAATAATTTAATTACTTTTATAAAACTGAAAATATAATAATGGCATCCATTTTCATGGAATATTAAAGGAGTATTTTGAAGAAAATGAGGCATTTCTATGACTTAAATAGCAAACCCTCCTTTCCCAACTCAACCTTCTTGTGCCAGTTGCGACTCTCATTTGTTCCATGTCAAGCAGTGATCAGAAGTGTCCAGAATTGTTACTGTGTCACCTTCCTTTCTCTCTAGCCTTTCAAAGAGCATGTCTTGGTTTATAATAAGTTTTAATATAAGAGAGAAATTACTTTCAGATTTTTTGTAGGAGCTTTCAAGCAATCACTTTTCCTCTTTATTTTTAATTAGTGGTTGAAAGCTGTGTACAAAGGAGTTTTTGTTGTAATTTCTAAATCCAGATTTTGAAAAGAATATTACATACACTTCATGTAAGTAAGGTACTACATGAAACCTGAATAAACTCAGTACAGCTGCTCAGGGCATGATAATTTAGGCAGGAGAATACAGGTCTGCAAGACTGGGACTTAGCTGCATCTTAAGGACTGAAAGTAAGCCATTCATATTTCTCACGTTTGTTTATAATTTCTATGGAAGCAAACTTGGAAAAGAGATGAAACAACTTATCCACCTACTTTTTTTTTAAGGTATGCAAGCTCTAGTTTGAGACTAGTTTCTTGAACCATTCATTGCATTTGAGTAGTTTAAAATTGTGGTTGCTGTTGCCTGTTTGGTTTTAAACCCTTTTTTCGTTGCTGAGGGCGCATACAAGCATGCGTGTGTGTAATCATTACCTTTGCCTTTAGGTGGCAGAAGTAGATGTAGATTCAGATGCTCCAGGAACTTCCTCTGGAAAAAGACGAGTGAGTAAACATTTCTGCTTGCTCTAGTTCCTGAAGGGAGACAGACCAGGTACTGAAACACCCGTTTAGGTCTGGAATGGTTTAAATTTATCATAGCTTTAGAACTATCAGAGCAAATTCTACAGTCTGTAGAATAGTGTGAATTCAGTTGCATGTCTAGGTAAGTGTTGGCAGACTAAGGAAGTTATTGTGCAGGAAAATTTACTTAATTGCTGAAGAATTTTTTTTTATTATTATTATTTGATTTGAAAAATACCTAGAGAAGATTCATTTTCAGTCAAATTTGGGTGAAAGCTGACAAAAATAGCAAGGCTGGATCTGACATACTGCATACCCCTCATGGGTTTGAGTGCTTACATATTACCAGAAAAGGCGTATTTCTGCAATTCGCATACTGCGTATTGTTGTGCCATCAGCTATGCTTTAATCTTACTGCAGTACTGTTTTTAATTGTGGCGGTCTGCTTTGAATCATAAGGTTGCCAAATTAATAGGAACTTAAAGTGAAAAATCCAAATATTCTGAAAACTGATGAAATACATCTGTTCCCCTGCAGGTAAGACGACGAATAAAAAGACAGCCCATGAAAGCAAGTCCTGATGCTTGGAAAGAGCAATGCAAGCAGTTGTTAAACCTGATTTATGAAAGAGAGGACTCAGAGCCTTTCAGACAGCCAGTTGATCTCTTCTCCTATCCTGTAAGTACAACTTGCATGTCCAAAATTTAAAAAAGCCTGTTATTCATCCTTTGGCAAAACATCTGTGCTGGGCATGTTTCTAACCTCTCCCTTTCTGAGCTGGAACACACTGTGTTCTGTGCACTGACGTTTTCAGGGAATTATCTGCAGTTACTCTCAAGAATGAATAATTACGTGAGAGCCACTGTTGTGGATGAACACTTAGGTGTTTTTATTGCTGTAGGGTTTGACAGCCTTTATTATTTTCTTGTATATTCTTACAGGATTATCGAGATATTGTAGACACTCCTATGGACTTCAGCACTGTGAAAGAAACCTTGGAAGCAGGAAACTACACTAGTCCCTTGGAATTCTACAAAGATATTCGTTTAATATTCTGCAACTCTAAAGCTTACACTCCTAATAAAAAGTCTCGAGTAAGTAATAAATTTTAATACCTTCTTTACAAAGACCCTGGCCCTACGTGAATACAGTGCATGAAATAAGGTCTGTATCTGGAGAGCAAAACACTGCATTGTGAAATAAAAAGAAGTAGTATATGTCAATTCGGGGACCTAGGGTTATTAATTTGCTTTGTTCTACTTACGCGGTTCACTTCTGAATTTCATTTTCATCTGAACTTTCTGAACTTAAAGCTTTTGAGAAATTGTATGGTTACTGCTGCATCTATTTCTTCGAATATTTGTAGCAGAAAACTGATCACCAGTTGCTTTTATTTTTTCAATATTTTATTCCTGGAAACAAAGCTATCCGCTTGATTACTGCATATATATAGTAGGATCTTTTTTAAGCTACTGTTAATTTTGTGTTCAAAAAACATGTAGATGTGGCACTTTGGCACATGATTTAGTGGGCATGGTGGTGTCAAGTTGGCGGTTGGACTTGATCTTAAAGGTCTTTTCCAACCTTAATGATTCTATGATTCTGTTCTATGATTCCATGATTCCAATGCAAGTATTATGCAATATTTCTACTACTAAAGGAGATGAGAGCATTATGATACTTAATTTTTTCCAAGTTTACTTATTATGCTTGGCAAGACTTTTGCACAGTGTTGCCTGTGTTTCTTAGGTGCTAATCTTGCATTTTTTGCATGCAGGAATAGGAATCTACTTAGGCAGAAAAAATGTATTGGACTGGAGCCCTAAACAGGATATGGCAAGAGGGAAAGGCGAGATCAAAACATTAGAATATAGATATTTTTATATGAGCTAGGTAAAGTGACTACTAAGTGTATGACTGATCATGTGAACATAGCTATGTTTGATATGTGTTCCTGTGCAGTGTATTGCCTGTCAGCCTCTCCGAAGCTGCTAAATGATGAAACGATTCTAAAATTTTCCAGTGTTTGAATAATATATTGTTTATGCTCACAAAATCACAAGTCGGCAGGAGGACACAGATGCAGTTTTTACCACTGGTGATGTAGAATAGGATTCCAGTGGTTAATGTCTTCATAATATCAAAATAGAAGGAATTTTGACTGTGTTTCCAGACACTAAAGAGAATTGGGTTTGTAATGACTTATTATTATAAGGAAAAGCTGCACATTAAATAAGATGCTTAAGTTGTGACGAAACACATCATTTAGCATAGATAAGAGTGCTGGTTACAACGTTGCCTAATATTTCCATGTAGAAACAGGAGCACTTATAAACTATTAAGAAATGCGTACCATTTGGGGCTAGATTGAGCTACTGTTACTTAAAGCACAATAATACATAGAATTTAATATTTCTGTAAAATTTTCATGCGGCGCCTAACATGGTGTGACACAACATTTTATTATGCTAGGCACTCTCAAGCAGGATGAAGAGCAGAATGTGTTGCAAAGAGCTTTCAGTGTACATGTAAACGGTGCCAGGTGGGAGGAAGCAGGAGATTGTGTGACCTTACCCGTCGCTTGAGGAGTAGTAGTCTTAGCTCATCAGTGGAGTAACTACTACTGTGTTTTGTGTAAGCAGGACGATGAGAGTCAGCTTGAAGTAGGATGATGCTGTGGGAGAGGGGAATTCCAGCCGAGTGTTAGCGGGTGTGAGAGAAAGCACAAAGTTGCCGCCGCTGAAGGTAGCTGGAACTCCTGGAGTTGAGTAAGGGCTGAAAGGTGGGCTGTGGGTAAGCTCTGAAGATAAAGACCAGTAACTTTTGCTTTAATAGAAAGGAAATCAGTAGAGTATTGCAAGAAGACAGATGATTTGAGGGTGTTTTATGTGTGCTTGACATCAGAGTAAACTTGGTGAGTTATTTACTGCTCCACACTCCCTGGGAACTTGCCTCTATTAATAACTGAGCAGCTTGTGAGTCAAATCCCAAGTACTTTATTAGAGTGGCCCATCAATATCCATTTGCTTAAATGCTGTGAAATGCCTCAGTGAGATGATCCTGCAGGAGGGCTGGGGCACACAACTGGGCCTTCTGCCGCTGCAGGTTCCTCCACAGCCAAATGTGCGCCAATATCCTGGGGTTTTCTAGCCCATTTTACCATCTTTGCAACAGCATCCTGAATGGAGGCAAGAAGGGCAGAGTGCTACATACCAGAGCTGCAGAAAGAGACATTGCTAAAACGTAAGGATCTGGGCAAAAATTAAGTTATATGAATGTAAAGAAAACTCTATATCAAAGAGTTTATATATTCAGACACGCTGCAGAAAATGGAAAGTGGTCTGAGTAGAAGATGATGATATCATCTTGACGGTGTTTACACAATTTTCACAAGAGGGGATGCAGCAGAAGGGTATGGGTATGAGGAAGGAATCAAGAGCTTTGTTTTATTTATGCTGAGTTTGAACTATTAGTTTGTCAGAACTCAGACACATCCAAGGTGAAATCTTGAACAGAGGTGAATACAGTCTGAAATATGAAGAAACAGCCATGAGTGAATTTGTGGATGAGGCTACACAGAGGCAGGGCCTAGAAAAAGGACAGGCAAGTCGTTTAAGGATTTTGACATCTGGTTACAGAAAATAGGAATGAGGACATTTTAGTTGTCTTCTGTATGCAGCTCTGTGGGGGTGGTGTAAGGACTCGCCACTAGGGAATTAAAGCAAAAAACAAAGGTGAGAGGGCAGCAAAGTTCAATTGTTTTCCCTTGGTACATCAAGTTAGCTTATGGGGTGCTTCCATGCTTTATGGAGATTAAAAAAGGAGGCTATATTTCAGTAATCTAGATATCCATTTTCCTTTAACTCTATAAATATTTTGTGCTGTAAATAATTAAAACCTTTTATGAAAACACTTTCTGTTGCTGGAATACCATTGTACCATGGAAGGAAATTATCTGTAGAGAACCTTGTAGTTGAATGTCACCATGAATTTTTCTTTTGTGCTACAAAGTTGGGGCATCTTTGTGATTTTTTTTTTTTTCTTTTTTTTCTGATCTTCTAGTTATTCAACTTCTAATAAGTATGACCATGCTCTCTCACTCCAGATTTACAGCATGACACTTCGACTATCTGCCTTATTTGAAAATCATATGAAAAATATTATTTCTGAGTATAAGTCCGCAATGCAATGTCAGAAGAGGAAAAGGCCACGGTACCGAAAACGGCTAAGAAGCAGTAGCAGTTCACCGTCAACTAGCAGAGCATCTAGGTAATGTAATGATAGTGAGGCTTGCTGTCAGTGTCCTTTGAGATGAAAGTGGTAGACATGCCTTCCTGAATAAGCAGTCAGTAACAGTATTGCTCATTTCCTGATGTCATTGCTCTTTTGGGTGATAAAATCATGAGCTCAATTTGTAATTCATGCATAATTCTGGTAAGTGAAAAATATAATAGAAATATATAATACTTCTATATAATTAGAAGTATTCCCTCTGGAGAAAATGGAAGAGCAAGTTTGTTTTTGCCTTTGTTTGATAACTGTTGAAAAAAGTGTTGTATAACACTTTTTTGACTTCTGTGTGATACATTAGCTAAGTAAACTGAGTATTTGTTTTAAAAGGTGAGATAAAATCTTGTTCTTGCAGACTTACATGCCTTTCCCAAACAGAATGATATTGTCACTATTTTTAGTATTTCTACACCTGTGCAAGCATTGGGAAGAGATCATTTGTGTTACGCATTTGCTGCAAAAACCAAAACACACTGCATGGGAAATTAGTTTTGTGTTTTGAGTCTCTTGGCACTAACAGTTTTATCTCTTCGGGATATTTTGTGTTTTCAGCCCAAAAGGGAAACAGAAGCAAATGAAGATTCAACCTAAACCCAACCAGAATACCTCACTGCCTTTGACTAGGACTAGTTCTTCAGTTTCATCTCATGGTGAGGAGAAATTTTCTAAAATGCATCCTTTCTCTTGCAGCAAATTGTATGTGCAGAACGATGAAAAAGCTGAAGGATATTTAATGTTCAGTTTAAATCTTATCTTCGTGAGACGCATCCAAAACCTACCTGTTGAAAGAGCAAGTAGCAAAGTCACGTTGTCTATAGATTGTGTTAGCTGACCTTGGCCCTCCTGCCATTATTGGTAAAGGTCAGAGAACAGGGAACCTGGGACTGTCCTTGCTAAGAATTAATCTGGTGACAAGAGCCTGGATTTCTTGTATATGGGCTTTTCTCATACAGTGATTACAAATACATTAAGCTTACTTTGGATTACATCCTGGAGGAATCTATCTGTTCATGACTGCAGAAGCAGCTTGGTGAGATTAACCTCCTAACTTGGGCTGTTAACTCAGGTGATACAAAACTTCCCCAAAATGCCTTGCATTACAACCCTATGAACAGAGAATAAAAGTTACTCTGTCACATTAGTGGTGTCCTGTCTAAAGTTTCAGATACAGCAGAAGAACCTCTGGGTTCAGCCACTGGTGAAGAGATGGAAGGCCAGCCATCTTCCTCAGGCTCAAATGCACAGAACCGAAGTGGAAATACCATTGATCTAGGGAAAAGTAGGCCAATCAGGAGTAAAACTACACCAGTGAAACAAGGTGAGAAATAATAAGTATTCTGTTCTTTGAATGACTGGTTGCACCGGAAAGGAAAGATGTTGCTTCTTTCTAATGCTTATGATATTGTTGCCTGAGTCTGGCATTACACTATATCCCCAAACCATACTAAATAAGTAAATTTACCTTACTTTTCACAGCTCTATGGTCTCTTGTCCGAAGTGTGGCATGCACATGATGCCACATGTGCTTCAGTGAAGTCCTTTATAATCACTCCAGATGGAAAAGCTTGATTGCTCTTAAACTTCTTGAGAATTACAGTTCCTTCAGGAGTTATAAAAAAGCAAACCAAACCAAAAGAATCCCCACCCCAAAACATTGTCCTTTTCTTAATTAAGTTGAAACCAGAAATGAAAACAAATTACAAAGTTTTAAATATTTTTGTCATAGTCAAAGCTAAGTGGTTGTGATTAGAAGTGGAAACACTCTGTTCGAAAGCTTTGCTATTTTCTCTCTGGGACATGTTAATCAGACTTTCCACTGAGGTAGGCATCAAATGAACATTGGCTGAAACCCTGAAGCTTTTATCAAGTCCTTACTCCTGTGCTGTAGCAGTGTTGCAGGTGAGCTTTTCGTATCCCGTGTTAAATCTAATTTAATTTTCGTTGTTGGATTGGTAACTGAAAACATGCGGTATTTTGGGTCACAAGCCATCAAAATACTTCACTATAGTTTTAAGTTAAGGTGTTCAGCAGTCCTAGTGAGCACATTATTTTAATGTGTATTTTTAGGTTTGGAATGGATTTTGAAGGTTTTTCTGCCTTGACGCCCTTAGTAGGATTCATCTGACTGAATGGTAGATGTTTGTGTTTAACCTAGTCCCTCTGGGCTCCTCTTATTGACTGGATCTTCGCTGAACTAAGAAGTCAAGACAATTTGCAGTTCTTGCTTCCTGCTAAGATGAACTGTGCTTGCTTTGTCTGATAAATTTCCCCTTAGAGCAGTGTTTGTCTCCACAGCATATGAATGTCGTCTGTGGCGAGTAGCTCAGAGCTGGATCGTCCCCAGAGCACACCTCAAAGGCAGCTGAGGCGAATCCGACCTTTTGTATCCTGTTTGGCTCAGGCGTGATGATGATAACCGATAGGGTTATTTTGTGTTTGCTTAGATCACTCTCCTGATGGACCACTTACAAATGGTGATGGCAGAGAACCTCGGACGGGAGTCAAGAGGAAGTTACTAAGTGCATCAGAAGATGAGCATCTGGAGGAGGCGGAGGAAGAGGAAAAGAAGAAGAGAGAATTAAAGGAAAAATCTGGTTTGTCTTCATCAGAAAGTGGGGAATCGGGATCCAGTTCAAGTTCTGAAAGCAGAAGCGGCTCCGATTCAGACTCTGAATCAACGTCTAGAACAGATCAGGATTACATTGATGGAGACCATGACTACAGCAAAGTTGTGCAATCCAAAAAACCCAAAAGAAAAATCAAAAGAAAAATCACCGGTGGGAAACGGAATTGGCAGGGCAGAGGCACAGGGAGGAGAGGTAGATGGGGGAGGTGGGGGAGATGGAGTAGAGGGGGAAGAGGTGGTAGAGGTGGAAGAGGCTGTGGCAGAGGAAGAGGTGGCGGCAGGGGAGGAAGAAGAGGCCGAGGAGGCAGAGGAGCCTCACGAGGAGCCACCAGAGCAAAACGTGCCCGAATTACAGACGATGAATTTGAAAACCTGTTTGGAGGACAATTTGGTGAAAACGTGTTTGGAGGGCGATTCAGTAGACCGCCTCGAATCAAAACAAGGAACGAGGGCAGGAGAACTGTCTTGTACAACGACGATTCTGATAATGACAATTTTGTGCACACCGAGGATCCTTTGAACCTTGGTACTTCCAGGTCAGGCAGGGTGCGGAAAATGACAGAAAAAGCCAGGGTCAGCCATCTCATGGGATGGAATTATTGACAGATGAAAAACTTTGGAACAATTTTAAAAGAACTTCAATGGCCTTCTACTGCAGGGATTTTACCAGAAAATCTACCAAGCAAGTTGTGCGGGGACTCCACTCAAGTTTCACAGTGGTGCTTTTCCATTACGTCCGTTTGTGTTTGTTTTAAAACTTCAGATCGCCACACTTCATTGGTCAAAACAAGCCTTATTCATTAGGCCTTAAATTACAGAAATTCTTCCCCACACACTACGAGTTCATCACATTAAAGAGGCTTCCAGCTTCTCAATAAGAACATGACATTTTGAGTCATGATTATGACTTCCCTCCCTTGTTTTGTTTTTGTATTATAGAAATAGCACCTTCTTACAGAGTTTTTATGTGGTTTCTGCCATAAATCCTTATACACAGTAATAATTATAACTTTTGCACAATACACCAATCCTAAAGGCAGCTATAAAATGTTTACAGTTTCTATATTGTAAGAAGGATCTGGATTATTTTAATCTTCCCAGGCCAAATGTTCATGAATTGTGCTGAACTGAAGTATGTCTATACTACAGTTACGGGGGTCCTGATGTGCTTTCTATCGGTTCTTTATTCGTGTAAAAAGTGACAAAGGGTTGGTGCCTTGTAAATATGTAGCAAACCTTTGATGTGGTGTGTCCTATGTGTGCATTAACTTTATTAAAAAGAGAATACTTGAGAAGTATGAATATCTAGACAAAAGGTGCCAAATGCAAAAGTTACGTGCATCTATTTTCTTTTTGTCCTCTCATATTTTTATAGTATTAATAGAGATTGTGCAGCTAAGGGGTAACTTCAACATTTGAAAGGTTCCTCCTCTTCAAAGCATAGCGTGATTTTTAATAGTAGCTCAGCTACCTCTATTTACAACTACTGGAAACTTAAAAGAAAATAGATGCTATTACTCAGTACGTGTTGAAGAAGAGGGAAGAAGGAGCGTAGAGGGATGGAATTGCTCGTGAAGTTGTAGAGTAACTATATCTTCATTATGTTGACACAAGGAAAACAAATCTAATTAATTCTCAGAGTTTTCAGCAGCGTAATGTTTTCAGCAGATGACGATTTGTTTGTGCAGACAGGCCGACTCTCTGCCACACGTTTCTGCTGCCACTTGCTCGGTGCAAATCTGTTAGGTTTAATTTGCCCCTTGAAGGTGATGAGGGAGCTGAACGGAGCTCTGGTACCTCTGGTGGCAGGCAGTATGGGTAAGCCCCTGTTCACATCCTCCAGACGGACGCGTGTAACTCAAGCTTCCAGAAGAGAATTCGTGTTGCACTGTACCCTTGTTATCCTGAAAAACGCTAACTTGAAAACAGAAATCGCTTTGGTAGTAATAGTACAGTATGTGACGACATTTGTCGTCTCGCTCCTCGGTGAACAGGAGGAGGCGTTTGGCGTGGGCTGAGCTGGAGATGAGCAGCCTCTTGCGTTGTAGGGTCTGGCTGGAATATATATGGGACTTCCATTTTCTCCCGTTGTCTAAACAAATCTGACCGTTCTAGCTTGGTTAAGAGAGTGAGTTAAATTACACAGAGAGAACAAATGAAAAAAGAGGCTAGAATGTTTTGATGGAGTTTTTTGAGGGGGGTTTTTGTGTTTGGTTTTTTTTTTTTAAACTTTCATCCAATATCCTTAAGTTCTTCTGTGCACAGCTTGGTCAACAATTCTGGAAAACCTCAGGCAGCAAAGAGTGACCCATGTATATTCTCAGATGCAGAAGGGATTTAATTTTTTACTTTCTATATTAAGCGCTAGCTGTTTTATCTCGCTTTCCAAAAATGCTAGTTAGATGCAAAATTACTTGAAAAAATGCAGAGGTTTAGTTTTGTGATGGAGGAGAGTATATCCTAAATTGCTCAGAGAATTAATACGAGTTTATGGTACCGTACAAAAATCACACTTTTAATTTTTTTAAGGAATGTTTTGAATCGGCCATAATCCATTGCTGGATTTGATTCAGTTGTGTTTTGATGGGGGGGAAAAAAAGAGTGCAGAGGCTCTCCTACTTCTGTGTTGGGCTTTAAAATATAAACGCCTGTCCTATCATCTCTGTCATATATATGTATATATACACACACATATATATTTATAAGAAATGTATTATTTCTTTGACTGATCGATTCTTCTACATACGGTAACCAGGAATAGCATGTATGCATCAGTTCATAGTCAGAATCATACCCCTTTAGGTCAGTCCTGTTGAGCTAATGTAAACACTATGGTTTCTGTTCTAAAGCCTGAAAATCTTGATGTGCAAAAGAAATGCTTTTCATATATGTCTGACTGGCTGAAGATCCACTTATTTATTTTGTGTAGGGGTTTGGGAGAGATAAAACACGTGGATTCCAGAGAAATCATTTTATAAGTTTGTGTATTTTAGCAGCAATTAGAATACTATTCAATATGTTCTTACATGTATCTTTTCTATGTAATGAAGTACTGTGAAGATAACAGTGAAGCATCACTTTGCTGTGGCGTAAGTATTAATCAAATGTGTTACATGATTAAGAGCTAGACAGCAGGGTGTGCTAGAACAACAACTATTGCTTATTGTAAAAAAAAAAAAAAAAGCTTTTTTGTGCATGAGAACCTTTTATAAGCATGGAAGAAATAACTTGTTTTTAGAGATGTTATTTTTACTTGCTTTTGTATCTGGATTCTTTCTCTGAGTTAGGCAATTGATTTCTCATAGCCTCGTTCTGTGGAATAATTATAATTTCGTAGTAACTTGGACACTTTCTCTCAAAACGCAGATCCTATTAGGAGCCACTTACGGTTGCAGAAAACTTAGTATCGACCCAGAGGTGCAGCAGAAGCAGGAAAATTATTTAAACCTTGTACCGTCTTGGTCCCTGATCCAAAACCTGGGCGCTCAGCAAGCATCTCATGAACTTGCCAAGCTCCTAGCCGCTGCACTGCCCGCTGTGTTGCGGATTCAGGACCTTAGTCTCTCTCCTCGCACTTTTACCAAAAAACCTCCAAAACTCTGCCTAAGGAAAGGGTTTGAAGTTCTGATGAGGTGTCGGACTCCTGAAGGCTAACAAGGCGTGCAGGCAGGCCAGGGGTTCCTCCGCTGCAGTAGGATTAATTCTCAGGCAAGGTTTTCTCTAGGTGTGCGATCGTGGGTGATCCCTCTCCCGAGTTGCCGGGGGACTTGAGGGCATTCGGAGTCACCTTGGAAAACGGGGCTCGCGCCCCAAGGGGCTTTACTCGCAGCAGAGCGTGAGCCCCACGCACTCCGTCCTCTGTGGGGATGGGGATGAAGGTCTTGTGTGCATCTTCGTTCTCCGATTTCTCCTTACACATCTGCTGTAGCGCTCCCGTTTCTTCCCAGACCAGGGCATGAATGACGAAGCTTATTTTGCAGTAGCGAAGTGCTGTTGTCTCGGTTCAGCCCAAACTTTCCCTGCTTTTTATTTTCCCCGTCACCTTTTGCTTTTCTCTTTGCCATGCTCCACCTCTCTTCTTTAGCTTCCCTTTATTGCCCCGTAGGTTATTTATGGTACTCTTTTGGAAACTTATGATATCTTGATGAATTAGATTTCGGCTAGACTGTAAGATTTAGTTCTTTCTATGCCTCTTTTCCCCCAAGACTTTCCATATTTTTTTATATCTGCCTGCCTTTGTTTACTAGCAACATACCCAAACTGCTGGAGGTGGATCTAATGAAGACGGAAAGTTTGAGGGCTGGCTTCTTGGCTGCTCCGCACCTCTGCGGGCACCCGTACCCCATGTAGAGATTCTGCCAGAACAGACGGGGCAGCATGTGCCTTCCCTTGCTCCGAGGCAGGAGGCTGCAGGATGGCTCCCGTTGTGCTGCCCGACACCCAGCTACCTAAAAACACTTGGTTCCCCCTGCTGCCCCTTGACACCCGCCCTCCCTATCTATGGAATTACTCCTTTTTTTCTTTTCCCTTGCTGTGTGAATTGCAGTTAATATAACCCTTCTAGAAGTCGTATGCTTCCAGCCTCACGAGAGATTTGTTTTAAATAACCCATGAAACTTTTATGTTGGTGCTTGAACTTGAATGGGTCTGGGCAGTTTCATCACTCCTCTCTTTCCATCACTCCTTTCTCCATAAACTAAGCAGAGGCCACCCCCTTATCCCAATCCACCCCACCCTGCAGATAAACAAGCTAAATATAATCATGAAGAAAGACTTTGTGGAGGATTTTTGGCTGCTTAAAATTTTGCGTCCTGTTGCATATTTTAATTTTCCCGGAATGTTTTCTCAGATGTGCAGCTCGGCTGCTTCTCCCGCACAAGAGCGGAAAGACTGTGTAGTACATAGAGCACTGAAAAGAACTGACGCCGGGTGCGTAGTAAAGAGAGTTTTCAAGTAATTTAAAAATTGTGGAAAGACCAACTACAGTGTGTTGCTTTTGACGGTGTTTGGAGGCTCTCTTGACCGCAAAAAGCAAGATGAACCTTGTCAAGCATTGGAAAAAGCTGCTCCTGGGTGTCGCTGTCATGGCTTTGACAACCGTTCAAAATCACACAGTATTAACATGAGAAAATAAGTTTAAATCCCTAATTTTTGTTAAGAACGTGGTTAATATTTCATCTTTAATCTCAGCGGTGAGTAACAGGGAAAACTGAACAGCTGTAGGTTTAAGGAGCGTCTTGTCAGCCCTGACTTGGAGCGTCCTGCTATCGTTGGTCTGTGTCATGAACTCGATGTTTTAAAAATGTATTTGTGTGTTTACATGTCTTAATTTTATTTCTTTTTTAAAACCATCATGCAAAGTTTAATAAAAAGCTAATTATTTACATGATAGACTGAAGGAGCAGTTAACAATCCACGGATAAATCTATATTTAGTATTGTAGGGAGCTGTCATTGTGTTCTTACGAGTATGTATTATAGAAAATTACTGCGCATGTGCGATAGATAATTTTCAAATATTAGTATATCAGAGGTTTACACATTGAAAAAAAGTTAAAAACCCGACTCCTTTATGTACAGTAAGTAACAGCCTGCAAAATTTAGTCTAAAAGTTGTCTTTTTTAGTATTAGAAATGCAAAGACCTGTTGGAATCTTGTACATTTTTAATATGTCATGTTCAGCCCACAGCAAACTTACACAACTGTGCTATGAATCCCTGAAAAATTAGATTTCCAGTGGAATTGCTGTCACAGCCTTAACTCTAGTATTATAAAAATGGTGCTTAAATACGTTTATGTGCATGGATGTGGGTACCTGATAAGAGTTTGTGAGAATTTAAAGCAAAACCGAGCAGCTTTGTGCTGCGCTTGCGAGTTAATACTCCTGGTCGATAACGCAGCCACGTTTGGGAACCGAGAAACGTGTAAATATTTGGAAAATCTTTAAACCGTTGGACAATTAAGAGCAGTTTCTCAGTTTTGGGGTTTTTTTTAATTGGCAAGCACTGCATCTCTTCCCGATTTCTGGGTCTGTGAGAAGCAGGCAGGACAGCGAGAGGAGCTGCTCCGGAGGCCGGGGGAGCCGAGGTCCTGCCTGAATGTTCGCAGGAGGGGTTGACTGCACCGCTCTTTGGCAGACAAAATCAAAATCCTCTGTTTTTCTCTCCTTTAAAAATGCCTCCTCAGAGAGTGGTGGCTGCTCGGATATACTCAGAAATCAGAGTCTGAGAATTATTTTTCTGTAGAAATACTAATACAGGCTATTCATTCCTCCATGAGTCATTATAGCAGATTTCATTTAGAAATACCAGTTGATGTTGGAGCGATAAAATTCATGTGCTACAGGCTCTACAGTTCATGTTCTGGATGATTTAAAAATACTCCAAAAATGCACAAAACTATTAGAATTATGTCTACTTTCTATATTATTTTTTTTTCCAGGTGATATTTATGCCCATATCTTCACATCCGCGATCTCAGGTCCCTTTAAATGAATACTTCAGGGATTTTGATGCCACTTGTTGGCAGACCAAATGTAATATTTATATGCAATGAGCTGTTAGTTTTTGTATTGTACAAATGTAAATTTGTAAAGATTTTTTTCTAGTTTTTTTGAAGTCACTTATGTAATCTAGGATGTTTCATTTTCCAGCTGTGGGATTGTCTTAATAAAAAAGAAGATAAACTCTTACTTTGGTTTTGCATTACTTACTAAATAGTTTAGCTATTAAAAAGACAAAAAAAATTGAAATTGAGTTTTCAATGTAAAAAGAAAATCACTTTTTGATTCAACTGGATCATTTTATACTTTAAAAAAAAGAAACTTTAATAAAGTGGATATAGAAGCTTTTATAAACTGTGCAGATCTCGAGGAGGACAGGACGGAGACCCTCGCCTTGGCCAAAGGCAAGCACGGGGGCTCACCGGGGGTCCGTCGCCCAAATCGTCATCCGGCCTGGCTCCAAAATACTGTTTTCCTGGGCAAAAGGAGAGGAACCGCAAATGCGTTCTTGGGAAGCGGTGCGAGAAGCGCTGGCGGGGCGACAGGCCCTCTGCAGAGCCTCCCCAAGCAGCACCGACGCGGGTGCCGCGCTTTCTGGCCGAGGTCCCCGCCGCCACCGCGGCACACGCGTCGTTTCAGGCGGTGGGGTGCAGCTGGAGGAGGAAGTCGTACCTATTTTGAAGGGGTGTTTAATGCAAACCGAAAAACTACTCCTTTTTCATCCCTCTTCTCGCCCTCTTGCTGAACAGCAGCGGAAACACTGCTGCCGCGGGGCTTCCCCTCGGCAAGCGGCGCCCGCTCGGCTCCGGCTTCGGCTTAAAGCTGCCCCGGTGGCGTGGCCGGCGCGGGCTGGGCACCGCCCCAGGGTCGGGGGTCTTCGGCCTCGGCCGGGGGCCGGCGCTGACCGTCGCCTGCAAGCGGTTGAACTGTAAACTGGGCCGAGGCCGACGCCGCGCCGCCCCGCACGCGAGCGGGCAGGGGCTGGGCCCGGCCCGGGGCCCCGTTTCGCACAGGCGCTGCACAAGGGCTTTAGAGCCCTCGCGCCCCATCGGGCACCGACGGTTCAGTACTCAAAAACGGCTCCTAGAAGCTATTCGGCCAAGGGCAGCCTCCGGCCGTTAACCTGTCCCGTGCCACTCAGCTGGCTCTCGAGCCTATCGCGCCGCGTATTGCTCTCGCGACGCAGCGTTTTGGCTTCCCCCCGTTAACCTCCTGACTGACTTGACGTTTCATTTTATTGCGCTGATTCAAACAAGCCCAATGGAAACTCCTTTCAGATGGGTTAAATGCAATGCTCGTACTCCAGGCCCCGGGACCAACAGGGCGTTGTTTTTGGTTTCTTGGCCTTGTTGGTTACAGAGAACAAAATTAAACTTGTGTTGCCCAGACGCTGCAGCCCCCCTGCTAAGGACCATCAAATGGCATTAGTGAGCAGAAATTACTCTTCAGAGCGGCTTTACCTTCGTCACACCGCCCTTAGCTGTCGCCCCTGTAGATATTATATCATATACTTTATGTCATTGTATGTTGAGGTCATATGTGGTAATACATGCTATAAAATATATGATACAAAAGGTCAGCGTGGCAGGGAGCGACTCAGTTATCCTCCTAATGCACTTTGGAAACGCGTTTTGTAGAAGTACTGTTCCTAAGGGTAATTTTTGCAGATGTTTTAGAATTAAATTGTGATTTTTATGGATTTCAGCAGCGTGTGGACTACATACGGCCTTGCCCTGATGTGCAGGACAGCTGCGTCATCCCAACGCTCGTTTCCAGCCCGGAAAACCCTGAAGCGGTGTTCTCTGTCCACCCACCGGCCGCTCGCGCGGTGCTTCGCGTGCGCAGGGCCCGGCCCGTGGCGCGGGGGCTCATGGGGCACCCTCCCGCTCTCAGAGCCTCGCTGACCTTCGCAGGGGAAGCCAAACTTTGCCTCCGTCCCGTCTTTTCAGTTCAAAATGGGCAATAGGATGATCCGCCCTCCCCTCTCATGGGGAGCTGCTCTCCAAGGCTCATTAAGAGGCCTGAGAAGGGCGGCCGTGTGTGGTCGCCTACATGCCCGTTCCTCCTCCGAAGCCATTCGAAGGCCATTTTCGGGGTGCAGGAGGGGAGGCCGGGGGGAGCGCCAGGTGGGCGACCCCCTCCTCTGCCCCTGGGAGCCTGGATTTTTGGGGTTGCTTTGTTTCTTGGTGAACAAAAGCCCTTTGTTTCCGAACCCGGAGGATCAGATGTTGAGCCAGGAGAGCCTCGCCTGTGACGCAGGTGCCGGCGGTGCCAGCGGCCGTCCCACCCCAGGCCACCTTCCTCCCGCTCTGCCTCTCGGCGAAAGCCCTTTCCCCTGCCTGCCGGCAGTGCCGCGGGGTCGAGCCCGGCGGCTGATGCGGGGCGGCCCGCCCGCCTCCCTCAGTATCTGCTTGTGCGCCGGGAGGGACGGTTTTAACAGCTCCCGCTGACGCAGGGAGCTCCGGCCTCCCGGGGCTGACGGTGCCGGCGGCCGGCGTGGAGCGTGAGGGACTGGCTGGCAGAGCTGCGGCGGTGAGCCGCGGCCGAGGGGAACCCGCACGAGGACGCCTGGTGCTTTGACGATGCGGCGTTTGGCCGGGATGATGGCAGCCCCGTCAGCCGGGCCTTGCAGGAGGCGGCCGAGCTCCAGCGGGCGCTGGACGGGCTGGAGCAGCTCTCCCAGAGCATCGACAGGACACAGCAGACGGTGCTGCGCTGTGCCTCCCAGGAGACCATTGCCCGGGACAAGCAGCACGTCAGTGCTGCCAGAGCCGCCTTCGCCCGCGAGGCCGTGGCCCTGCAGCCCCAGCTGGGCGACCTGCCGGCAGCGCCAGAGGGGGGCACGGGGCGAGCGGGCCCCCGCGTCTGCCAGACCCAGCTGTGGCTGCTGCTGCGGCTGCTACCACCGTGCCGCCCTCGCCCGCCATTAACGCCCGGGAGAGCCGCTACCGGCAGAGGCTGAAGGAGCGGATCGGGAGGCATGCAGAGCTGGTGGGCATCGACCTGCGGGCTGAGGGCCTGGACGGGCTGGCCGAGAGGCCCGAGGCACCCCGCATCGTGGGCTGGGGCCTGGGGGAGCCGAAGGCCAAGCAGCGCCTGGCCTCGGCCCAGGCGCGCCAGCAGCAGCTCCTCGACCTGGAAACGCAGATGGCAGAGCTGCACGGGCTCTTCCTGCAGCTGGATGGGCTGCTGGCCGAACAGCACGGGGCCGCCGACGGCGTGGAGCGCTACGTCCTGCGCACCCTTGACTACGTCGCCCAGACCGGCGGCGAGGTGAAGAAAGCCTTCGTGTACCAGCGGCCGTCGCGGCCGTCGTGGCTCTCGGCCCTGCTGATGGCCGTGCCCAGCCTCTGCGCCTGCTGCACCCGCCTGTCCCGCCTCCGGCCGACCGTCCGATGAGCCTGAGCAGGTCCCGCCGCACTGGGAGGATGTTGAAGCAGCTCTCATGGATTTCCCTCCTGTGTCTGTGCAAGAAATGGTGTCACGAGAGGTGGCTGCTGTCTGTACTTCCTGCATGATGGCGCGGGGCCCGTGCACCCCTTGCGCGTGGATGGGTGAGTTATTTCTCCGCAGCAGTTAGCCCAAAGCCAACGAAGAGCAGAGACGGAATGACTTCTTGGTGTGTCTGTTGGGTTAAATTCTTATCAATCTAGAATGCTTGATTTTCAGGCTGATGAGCGCACCTCTTTTCCCTGTACGGGTATTTTCTGTTGACCTGGAAGACTCCCAGCATCAGGAATGTCCATCCTTGCAAGAGCGGCGGTGCCCTGGGGAGCCAGGCTGAGCCACCTCTGTTCCTGCCCGCTTTTCCTTTCCTTTTTTGTTTCTGAGGTCTAAATGAATGCTACTTTTTCATTTGAAACTTGTTGAATGGAAGCTACCTCTTTATTTATTTTAAAAATCCACAACTTTTTATCTGAGAGAAGAAATGGTCTTTTTTCTCTAGAAAATTAACCGTAATGAAAATCCAGGATGGCAAGCACAGCAAGGGTTTGTGATTTAAACACCTGAATTTTGCATTTCTCTCTTCCCTGGAACTTGCAGAAAGCACAAGTCAAACAGCACCACCGTCGTGGGAGCCCCGGGAGGCAGGTGTATGGGCGATGGAAGGATGTAGCTGGGACATCCCCACATCCCGGGATGTTTTCACTGCCCAGGCGCCCCGAGAACTGCATCCCCCCGTCCCCAACATGTCATCCCCAGGCAGTGCTAAGAAAGGGCTGTAATTTCGCTGCTCCCGCCCGGTGCTGAGGCTGGGGATGTGCTGAGCTCCCGTAACTGCGCTGCCTGGAGCGCGCTCCGAGCACCGCGCAGTTGGAAGGGGGGAACCCCGGGAAGTGAAGCAAGTGAAGCGTTGCAGAGCTGCTCGGGAGGTGAGGACAGGCCGTACGGGCACTGACGGAGGCCAGAGGCTGTGTTTGTTGCTAAAAACTAAATGCAATCATGTAATTACAAATGATCTGAAAATGCGAACACACAAGGGGAGCAAATGCAACACGAATTGCACTGAGTTGGGGCTCAGCATCCTGAACCATGTTCAATGGGATGAAGATGGGAATAATGATTTTGTCAACAAAGTTTAATGGAGAAGAGGCCTTCTCTTGGTTCATTTCTCTCCGGGTTGTCCAACAGAGGACTTCCCCAGAGGAAGTTTCCCGAAGTGGAAATCAAATAAAGTCAGCAAGCAGAAGGACAAGCTTTATTCACACTTGCCGTGCTTCGGCACGGTGCCTACTCCCAACCAGCCTCTCCAGTGCGGGGCAGGGACCGCTTGCCCTTCCCAGCTCACGTGGCCAGACTATGGGATACACAGCCTGCGTCTTATATTAAGAAATATAAATGTGATGTGCAGTTGCAAAAGCAGCCTCCTGGGAAGCACTGAAGACTATTTACAGACTCCCAGGACATACAGAGAAGGGAAAAACCTCAGCGAGAGGTTGTAGGGGAGGTGGCAAATCCAAGTGCAGCATAACTTAGATTTAACCACGCTTTATGCAGCACCAGCACGGCTCTGTGCAAACAACCTCTCCATAGAGCGAGCGCCAGCCTTGGGAGACACGTGGCTGAGCCCTGGCTTGGGTCACTGGGCAGCATCCAGCGCCAGCAGCCCTGCAGAACTGGTTGAGCTGCTCAGTAAATGATTATCTGTAAAGCACAGGAAAAAACCTCCTGTATTATCGTCAGTGCTTTCAGCCAGGGTGTATTCACAGGGGGTTTCATGGAGCACAACCTCCTCCGGAGCCCGGCGTGGAGGCAATGGTCCCCGAGCGCTCGCTCCTTTGCTGGGGGCTGCAGCTTTCTCTGCTGGCAGCAGCAGCCGGTGGCACGCTCTTACTCGCATACAGAATTAACAAGAAAATAGCCCTGATTTGTGTTAGGAGGATTGGTGAGAAGCTAAAGTAGGAGAAAAGGATGAGAAACTGCACCTCAGAGCAGATCTGTCCATCGATGGCTTCAGCAGTCTATGAGACTTTATAAGTTTATTCATGAGTTTTTTTCATGATGCTTGGTTGCCTTTCATTAAATATTGGCCTCAGATGGAGACTGATTACTGTGGAGCAAAGTAATTAACAACATTGTAATGTGAGCATGAACATTTGACAGGATGGGGAAGTTTCCTTTCTCTTCTGAGTAAATGTTGGGACTTCATCTGGAGCATGTTTGCTTTATGAATATTCCTGGAGATGATGAAGCCAAGGTGGAGGACCTGCTTTAAGGATTCAAAGTACATACATGAGAGGGCTGGTTTAATTATTTCTCAAACGAGCATCATAAATATAGGAAGTTCACATTTCAGGGGAAATGTAAGAGAAAGGCAAACGTGTTAAGTTAAAGTCAGGCTACCCAAACCCTTTAGCTCTGTTCTGCAACGACATGCTCAGAAACAGATTCATTAAAAGAGGAACTTTTTATTAAAATGTGTTAAGAGGAGCTGGCTTATACGTACAAAGCCTTTATAACTGTGCTGGCAGCACACACCGGTTTTCACTTGCGAAGTCTTCCAGTTGAAGAAATGTCACTGAAAAGAATTTTTTGGAAGAGTATAAAATCTTTTCCTGACATTTAGACAAGCAAATAATTCCAGAAAAATTTAATCACTCTATAGAACTGGTTTTTTAAGGCAAGGTAGATTATTAGATTTTAACATTCTGTTGCTCTTGCTCAGAGACCCCAGGAGGACTCGTGCATTTCAGTTCAAACACTGAATATTTATCCCTTCAACACTGCTGATTTTTCATGTCACAACAAATACCTCCCGAACAGAATAATTTCTTATAAACACAGCTTTTTAAAAGCCTCCTGAACATTGAATAGGAACTAAGCTTCCCGAGTTCTGTTCGATTTGCAGCATCTGTTTGGCCGAAACTCTAGACATACACGTTTATTGGCAAAAGTGGAGGAGAAAGTTGCCCTTGAATAACACACCCTGGCACGAGAGCAAGGATAAATTCTCAATTCAAAATATTTATATATTTTAATTCAAGATGAGAGATTTAATGAATTATATTTTCATTTTCCTCAAACTATTCCCATTGAAAACCATTACTCAATACTTCCATTTCCATAAATTTTCCACAAAGTGGGGTGGGTTTTTTTTATTCAAAAAGGCTTTGTATACCAAATCACACTTGGTATTTTTATTCTGAGTATACTTAATGTCAAATCAGAAATCCATTCTTCTATGTGGGCTACCAAGTTATTGCGATGCTTCAAAACACTTTTGCGTTTCATTCACCGATATAAAAATGTGTCAGCTGTTTACATTGACTTGATTTGTTTTTCCCCAGTTTTTCCTGTATTTTCCAGTGAATCAACAACTCTATTCATAGAGCTCATCAAATATCTTCTGCTGCCGCCTCTCTTTGAAAAATGCAGAGATTTGTCTCGCAAGCCTTTCTGCAAGAGTAGGGATCACTGCCAAGAAATTCAGGGGAGCCACTTCTTGTCTTTCTAGCAGAAGGTTGGAAACTCCATCCTTGGTTTTTACTGGCAAATTGGGCTCATTTCAGTGTCTTGTCAGTGCTTACTTCAACTGGATGTCTTTGGTGTCCCAGCAGCCCGATCTGCATGGGCAGCATGGAGCAGGTCGCATCTCAGTTTTAGATCCTTTTTAAGGGAGTTTCTCTAACAAACAGGCATGAAATAAATTGTGTTTTCCAGTGTTAGAATATTGCTATTGGATTTCCCTGGCAGGGATGAAGCTTGATCTCCTCTTCCTGCAGTCAACTCATGCACAATCTATGAGAAATAATTTAGGATGAAGCAGTTCATGTTTTCCATAGCGGTCCCTATCTTAGAAGATCCAGTCCTCTGATTTGTTGACCTGCAGCTTTCAGAACAAGAAGTTTCTGTGAAGTTTTCTCCAACACTGCCTTCTAGTGTGTCTTCAGAGCTGTGGTGCTCCAACTTACCTGTGTAGAGGAGAGCACTGCATGTATCAGCACTTCAGACCCAAGTTTGGGGAAATAAGCCAGGCTTTGAAGAAAATTGCTTTGATTGACCAGAACCAAGCAGTGTTCTTCCAGAAAAGAGCCAATTTGAGAAGACTTAAGGAAAGGGAAATACCAAACTCCTGTTGAGGTGGTTTCTGACCAAGGGCTATGTCCCTGGTGGGAAATAGGGAAAGGAAAGAACAAAACAGTCAACAATGCTCACTGAGATATTCCAGGTGTGGGGTTTTGGCCAAAAGGTCAAGTTTAAATGGGGGTTGTGGGGCAAGTGGAGGGGGAATTTGTCAAAGCTTGGACCCAGGGATGCCACTTGTTTATTCTCTCTCCAGTTTGGGGCTGAAAGCCCTGTCTGAGTCCTGATGACAGTACCACATCCCTGGGACCCTGAGCATCCCTCTGGGCACACAGAGTTAACAGCAATAGTGGCGATGGGGGTACATGTGGGTGATTGATACCAACCCTCTGCCTCTTCCCGGTGAGACCAAAACAATTGTATTTTTTTGTGATTTTTGTTGTATTCAATGCCTTTTCAGCTTTTTTTGTTTTTTATTAACAATGAACCTCTTCTCATTGATTCAGTAAAATTGCACCAGCAGAGCCCGAGCAGCTTCGCATGAGAAAGATGCACCGTGAGCTGTTGTGAGCGGAGTCATGGGACAACCATCTTGTGAGCGCTGAATTCAGGTGCCAGGTCAGGAGAAGCAGACACGTGGAGAACAGAGTCCTCATGGGTCTTTCTTGTGTGATTAAGCCCTGAAACCAGGGGTGCTTTGCCCCCTCTGTAAGGCCAGGCTGGAGGCGATGGTCCTCATGTGGGGGGGGACCCGAGGGCTGAGCCTGCCTCCACCCAGGTCCATGAGGTCTCCTAAGGTCCCTGCACACCCTGCGCTCCCAAACGTGCCCATCTCCGTGGCTTGGATATGGCTGTTCCCAAGGGGAGACGCTTGGTGCTTCCTGAACTCCCCAGTAAATCCATTTATTACCGACTACAAAATCAGAATAGGGGCATCTTTCTTTATTCTAGTTTTCTTCTGTGTTGAATATTTCTTTGCATTTTGTGTGCCAATCTTGGCATGCAAAGCACATTTTTTTGCCATTTGCTTGAGCGAGGCTGTGGCACGAACATACATTTTGCAAATTCTTAGGGAAAAAGTATCTCCACAACTCCACTGACATAAACGATGGACTGAAATCTTTCAAACTGATCACTAATGAACACACAGTTTTTTCTTAATTTCCACACTGTCTTGAAATGGTTGTGTCGCCGATTAATTTTAAGTGGTAAAAACAAGTCTTGAATTTACGGCAGGACTTCTTTTCAGTTTAAGGTTAGGCGAAACTCTAATACAGTGAGTAGGCTGACTAGATTTTTTTAATACTGAGGGTAGTGACTTCTGTTCAAGTTACTCAATCAATACTGCTCATAGGAATATGTACATTTAACATACTGTATTTTGTGGTTTTTCATCTAGCAGGGTGTTTGTATTAGCAGGTTGCTCCCACAGGCAATAACGCAAGGCATAAACATGTCTTTTAACAGCCTGTTCCAATCTTTCTACTTCTTTGCAAAATCCAGGGAATAAATCAAATCTGGGATTTCGATGGGGCACTGAAGTGGTGGGGACACGCAGAAACCAAGGAGGACCAGAGGCGTGCGCCAGCGCAGCCCTGCTTGGCACAGGCTGGGTCAAACCATCATGCCAACAGCACGATGGGCAGCTCAGACTGGAAATTCCTGTTTACCAGAGCTTGAACCTTTGTGTGCACAAATCTTTTCATTTTTCCAAGCAGAGACCTAAGAAGTTTTCCCGTGGGGCTGATTTACGGTCTCTGCTTGGCCAGGAGGGCAAAGGACTTATGGTGGGAGGGAGAGAAAAGGGATTTGTCACAATTTATTATATTCACAACTCTCCCGTCATGCCAATTCCAAATGGAAACGACGGATGCATGTCGTGGTCTGCCAGGTTCTCACATTAGCATCAGATGATGAAACGAGGAGATAATAGCTTCTCCGGGGATGATTTGCTTCTTAACTGCTATTTCTAAAGCTTCAAGACAAATCCACAGGACAGTTTGATATTGTCGCCAGCAATCTGCATTACTGAAGCCTGCGGAGGCTGGGGAGTGAGTCACGCGCGGCGACGGGACAGTGGCCGTGGTGTGACCTACGTGCGATGGCGATGCCGTGGCTTTTCTTTGGAACGAGGCACAGAGCTGCCTTTGCTGCCCATGGAGTGTGCTTGCAATATTAAACACAGATTTAAATGGCCCCTAAATTAACATCTTGGTGCAATCTTAACTTCACAGGTAGTTTTTCGCTTGGCTTTTCACGGCAAAGCAACCCTTCTGGGCTCTGTAATTTGGATCAATGTCTGGTTGTCTGAAAGTAGGGTTTGCTTTAGTAGTTTTGTCAACCAATATGCAGTCTGGGTAGCCAGCCACTACAAGATTTCCATTAATAATGGAAGCATTAAATAAAGACTTTCACTCACTTTGAAGAAGTAATTTTTCAGGTTGGATTAACAATGAGAGAAAAAAAATGACTATGAAATTCCTTTAGAAAACTGTGTTCCCATTCCCTGACATTCAATTGCACAAGCTTTTGGGTAGGTAACGTGGAGCCCCTGTGCCCTGTCCCAGCGTGTGGATGCTTCTCGCTAGAGCAAAGTAACAGCAAGCATCATCTCTTTAGTGGAGCTGCATCCCTGCTACCCCTGAAATGGTCTCAGCCCACGGCATTTGCTGCATGTGTGATGCTCCCAGCTTGAGGGGACGTGTTTCCGCTCCCTCCTACGGGACCAGGCACCCACTGCCTTTCAGCCTTCTGGAAATTCCCCTTTCTAAGCTATCTCCCTATTTCTGCCTGGCTTCCTTGCCTGCTCTGAACAGAATTCGGGCTGAGTGCTTCACTCCTGGCTTATTTCTCCTTGAAACCTTCCTTGGATTTGCTCATCGCTGGCTGTACGCAACCCGCTTTTTGTCTTTGATGGCTATAAATCAAGCGCAGAAAAGCAGAGTAAGTGCCACAGTTGTCAGCTGAACCCCTGGTTCTTTGCCATTGTAACTCACAGAATCACAGAATCATTAAGGTTGGAAAAGACCTTTAAGATCATCAAGTCCAACCATCAACCCAACACCACCATGCCCACTGAACCATGTCCCAATGTGCCACCTCCACACGATTTTTGAACACTTACTTTTTGAATACACTGTGAAACAGCATTGAAAAGAATTCCTGTTTATTCACGATCTGCCGTGTGCTGGAGTGGTGTAAGAAGGGGGTTTGGTGCCCAGCACGACTCCTCGTGCCTCTCAAAGACACGATGTTTGCTGGGCGAGCTGCATTGCATCAGCTGCTTTTTGGGGTTAATTAAAGGATCAGAGCTGCTTTCTGTCTAAGCGTTTTTTTGAAGTATACAGGAGCTGCATGAATGGCTCTCAGCTCATCCTTAAAGACTTCCATGCATGTAATATGTATTTTTCTATGCTGTTTTATAATGCAGAACAAGCTGTTTCTATAGCTTATGGAAAACATCTTCGCAGGAGCATGGGCGTGGGAAATGAGGTTGGCAGAAGCTGAAAGAGAACATCAAGTGCCACGGTGGTTTTCACTGTAAAAGATCACCAGCAGCTTTACAGGCAGATTTTATTTAAGGGGAGGAGGCTAACAAGGTACAGCAGACACAGAACAGACCAAAACCTGAATAAAGAGGTCCCGCCGAGTGCGTATGTTGAAATCCAAGTGCCAGAACAACTCGCTCCTGACGTCGGTGTTTTATTAGTGAGAGTAAACAGGAAAGTGGCTGGAGCTGACAGGTACAAATGATCTACCTCACAGAAAACCATTCACCTTGTCAGGCAGAGGCTGGATATTCTGGTGCCTTAAAATAGAGCCAAGCGAAGGCGTGAGTCACGTCAGCCACTGGGCAGGAGAGCAGCTACCAGCCAGCGGGATGGGCGAGAGGTATCTGGTATTGGGCCATCTTTTTTCTACCTTATTTAGCTACGCTGCTTTAAATACATGCATTTCCTAAGAAATACAATTAACATAGGAATAAACAAAGTTTTCCAGTAATATTTTCGGATCCCAATGTAACATGAAATAACGTGGCTCCTTTGGCTTCTTCGCTATGTATGCTGCTTCAAAACTGTAACAGATAATATTTAAAAAGGAAAAATGCCCCTAAAAATGCTGACTATAAATCCCCTCTGAGCTGTGGTACAAATATACAATATTTGCTGTACCTGTGTGTGAAACATGAGTATTTCAGGTCATGCTGAGGCAGCAGGTGACCCAGGGACGGGGAAGCAGCAGTAGCTCAGCAGCAGGGAAGAGCCTTGCTCCCTAATTCCAATTTACACCCCATTTCAATGATTTTTTTCTTGCTACCAACATCTATTTACAGCTGTGTAATGTATTAAAAAAAAAAAAATGCCTGGAGCAATTGCAAGCTTTTTTTATACCTTGATGGATGATTGCATCTTTTTGGGTGCATTGCCTTTCTGGTGGGGGGTTGACTCCCGAACCGGCACCGGGGGGGAGCTGCCAGACTTGCCGGGCGCAGCGTCGGGACCGACATCGCTCAGTCTGCTTCCCAGCCTGAGCTGCAGGCAGTCTCATCGCACAGAATAATTACCAGCTACTTAACCTCGGTGTTAAAAACCACATGGAAGTGGGAAGGGCACCTACGTAATATTTTTTCAAAACAGAAATGGTTTTTATAATAACAGGAATGGTTAAACCCCACTATAACAAAATTAATTTGATTGACATTTGTATGGACTTTCTTTTATTCCTGGCACATTCAAATGCGAGCAGGATGTTGCCCATTTTTTCATTAGCCTTTTATTTTTGCTTTTACAGATGTGCACATTAGCATTCGTTGTCAAAACATAGCTGTTAAGAGAGCCCACTGGATCTTGAGACCTCAGGCTTTTTTGTCTATATATATCTTTATTGTCATTTGAATTATTTTTTCAGAAGGCAAAAATCTGGAAATTCTCTTGCACTTTAAAGGTAGTGGCAGGCTCAGGGTGGTTTGGTGCCCCGCTAACGAGGAAAGGGGTAGCTTATGGGTGCTAATATGAATTTCTGGGACTCCGTCGCCCCTTTTACAGAGCAAACGCGCAGCAAGGGACGCGCGTGCCTTCCGCTTACCCTCGCGGTCTTGCCCAAGCGTCCTTCCTGCGGCAGAAGGCTGTGATGTGGGGGCACTGCCTCCAGGAGACCTGCTCCTCAGCCCGCCCGTCCTTCGGCCAGCCGCCAGCGTGGTCGCAATCAGAGCCAGTTGTCCCTTGCTGCCAGCAGTTGATTCATCCTGACTCATCCCTGCGTGTCCTGTTTGCGAGGAGGAACACGACAGCAACGCGGCGGGTGACGGATTCAGCGCGTCCTGCCTCGAGTGGGTGCAGCCCCCGCTGCCTTCCCCGAGCACAGCAGAACGTATTTGTCCCGCGCCGACTTCGGCGTGCGGGTAAGGCAGAGCTCAACATGGGTGTTTGCAAACGCGCTGTAGGCGCGCCCGCACCCCCGAAACACACGCCTTGGCCCTGAACGCAGAGCTGCGGTGGCAGCTGGCATAGCTGCTGGAGATGCTCTTGGGCACTTGTCCCAAGACACAGAAGACCCTCTCTAGAGGTGGGTCAGGGGCAGCGAGCACCCTTGCATCTCCCCCTGCCCGAGCCAGCCTTTCCCCCACGCAAGGAACGGCACCGACGCAACGCGGGGTGTCCCCAGGGGTGGCTGTCTCCTCTCAGTGCCCCTCTAACCCCCGCTGAGGTCTGGGTCCCTGACCTGCCGCCCCGCTCCGCAGCCTGGCTGCAAGATCCCAAGCCGTTACTCCAGGCTTTCCTATTTTAGCAGTTTCTCCCCTTGCAGCGTACGGAAACATATCCCCTTTGGAGACCACTCAGTTCTTTCCGACTGAGTGGTCTCCAAAGCAGGCACATCTGGGACAGTTTCCCATTGTGACTCCTTGGTTTGCTCCAACAGCGGCTTCACACGGTGTGTTTATGAATTTGGGCTGGAAAACGTTGAAGATCTTTCCTTGGTCTTCTCTATGGAAAAGTCCAGGGCCATTTCCATGTCCTCATTTTGACTTAAAATACGCAGAATTTTTTTCCCTTCAAAAAAAGCTAACTGGTCAGGCTGAACTTTATTGTAACAAATACACTTTAGAATGAATTTTACTTCCCATTGGTAATGACACAAAGCCATTTGTAATGAGAGGCAAGGCTATTTTACAGCTCAAGTGTGCTGTCTGGGTTGGAGGAGTCTGTCTCTGAGAGGTCTCCTGCGGCGTCTGCATTTTATGGGAGAAGAAGGTGGCCTCTCTGTCCTCCAGGGAAGTTCTAGTATTTTCTATTCTTCACATAATTAGGGCAAGTGGGTGCCATCATTTCCCTTATATTACTCAACAGAGAATCCTATTGCCAAAATATTAGGACAGCAATAAACCTGAGCCCCGTAGAAAGCTTCGGAGGCGCTGGCTGACAGCTGGGGAACTTTTGGTGACTTTCAGATGAAATTGTGGGCAGAAAACAAACCAGGAGCAGTCAATATCGTAAAGCATGATTACTGAAGTGCATCGTTCTGTGGGCCACAAAGAACACTTTTTACTTTATTTTTTGACAGGCGGTTAAGAGCTTATGAGATGTGAATCAAACATGAAGGTGGGAAGCTGGAAGAGTGGTTTCCAAAATCAATCCTTTTTCTCCTCTCACGTGCGCTTGGATGACACGGTGCAGAGCTCAGCAAAAGCCAGGCCCTTAGACCTTCACTGCCTTTTTGCCACCAAGCTTTATTCTTCAGAAGGTGGATATTTCTGCATTTAATTCTGATGTTGTGCAAATGGGAAGAGAAATAACTGTGTCCGCGCCTCTCTGAGGGACGAAGATGACCTGTCAGTGAGGGCAGCAAGTTGGAAGGCTTTCCATGGCTTTCCACGCCAGGATGACATAACTGTGCAAGTAGAAACACCATTTTGCTTGCTGTTTTACACTCAGCTCAACTCTGAAAGCGCTACTTTTTAAATTATTTACCCGATTTTTTTATATGGAACCTGCCAGTCTTCAGAATAACTGAAGTGGAGAGTATTAAGAATAGAGGAGCAGGGAAGATAAACAATCTTGATAGCATCGTACATGTGCTGCTTGTTCTGTGCTGGAATGGGAACATTCAGGCACTTTTTCCAAAAGAAGCAATTAGCACTTTTTAAACAGCTATATTATGCAGTCAAAAAAATTGCTGTGTTTACTGCGGTTGGGAATGTATTAGGTTTATTCACTGTAACAAAATGGATTTTGTTTAAGACAGAGAACAGATACAAGACTTGAAAACCAAATTTCTGTGGAAACTTAGGGAATATATAAATCCGAGTGAAGAAGGACACTAGATGGGTTAAGATGGACAGCAGATATTAGTAAGTTTGCTACAGAAGTTTCCACAGTGTTTTAAAAGTTTCCATAGTTCTTGCCCCAGCATGCTCAGAGTTGAAATGTTTCCAGACGTACTATTTCAGTATGTTGCACTCATCTTCATTGCACAGGCAGTGGACATGTCGCATGTATAGATGCACTTCTTACCATAACTACATATAGTCTATAACTATACGCATAGTCAATGGGTATAACTCATCATTCATGAGTCCCAAACAGCGTCTGAGAAAGTTGCCCCATGAGGCTAAGGTCAAGGAGAAGATATGAATGCTTAAGGTAATACACGGATACTAAGCGTGGCCTGAAGTATGGTTGAAGTTAATCAGGAGTGAAGATTCAGCATGGTGCTTCACCTCTCCATCACTGAAGGTCTCGCCTGGAAGAGGGCCGATGCAGCAGCGCCCTGTACTTACTCTTCTAGCCAAACAAGCCTGATGAAGAGACATGTGGCAAGCTGATCTCCCAGCAGCTTCTTCCTCAAAGCACGTCAAGTCAGACAGAGCAGGGAGAGCCCCTGAGCATCTCTGCTGCTCTTGCATCAGGCCCTGGGGAGCTGCATGGTCTTCTGGACTCAGCCTTCACCCACCCCTGGCAGTTGGGTTTCCTCAGAAAGAGGGGGATCCACTCTGTTCTTCTGCTGGCTTCCCACCTACACCATAAACCCCAACACCACGAACACCCCCCTGCAGGTGCTCCTTACCTGCCCTCTCTTCTCCTCGCTGTCTTTCCTACTTGTGCCCAGCTTTATCTTGGCTCACAATGTAACGTCTTTTCCAGTAATGTCTCTCTCTGCCTTACAACTTTTTCTAAAGTAGGGTGATTTTCCATTGAAAACACTGTAGCAGAGACAAATGCAGATGCAAAAGCACCGAAGTACCTTACACCATGCCTCTCTCTGATCTGGTTGCTGTATCCACATACTTTTCAGCTCCTTCCACTCTTCCTCTGTCTGTTTTCTAAGATGAGTGGTTTCAGGGTTGGTTCTTTCTCCTGTAAATGTCCTCAGGCAGAAACCTATCCTGCATGGCTGGAAAGTGCCCTTCTCATCAGGCTCCCAGTTTTGAATGGACCATTGGAATATCCTTACAACACGGATAATGATAGGCATCATCTGGTCATCGTAAGTAAATTAACCTTGGCTTTCTAAAGCCTAAGCTCCGACCTGCAATTAGAGTGAAGTGGCGAGGCCACTTCAGCACACCACATCTGCGATGCAGATGGGATTTGGTAGATGACAACCATCAGCAGCGTACGAAGACCATGGTACTTATAACCCGCACAATTAGCAACGGTTTTGATTCACCCTTATTGATAATAGCAGCAGCAGGAAATCAAATTCATAGCGATGTTGATTGGAAGAGACCTATGGGGCTCATCCAGTCCAGCATCCTGATGGGTGCGGGGCTATTGCCAGCGCCAGCCCAGGTCAGCTGGGGCTTTGCTCAGCCAAGTCTTGACAATCTGCAGGGATGGAGACTTCACAGTCTCTGGGGAAGCCACCCCTCTGGGCATCTAAGAGCCAAGTTTTTGCTAAACGTTTGGCAGATAGTGGGAAAATTCAAGTGCAGGTTGGCTGTAGCCTGGGACTTGAGACTTTTCCTCTATTTTTCTTCCATTTTCTTGTATTTTGACCATGCCTAGTTAAAGTTTAAAAAATGTAAATAGAACAGATGTGCATCAGTATCATGCGCGGGAGAGAAATACAGTATTTTTCCCTCTTATCTCTGAGTTGTTGAGAAAGCAGTGGAAGAAGATTTTGAAATAGGCCCACAATATATATACCGCCGCACAAGAAAGCATGCCTGCTCTCTTGTGCTGTCACATAATAGACTTAAAAAGAAATAAGTCTTATTTCCATACTGAGTCATTGCTTGCACTTTGTTTAGGGACTGTTGAGTCGAATTTCGTTTCAGCTGGCTGTGAAGCAGGGACAGGTGCAGAATATCATCTTTTTGTTTTCGTGGCAGATGCAAGCAGGGGAGAGAGCAATGTGTTTGTCGTCCACAAAGCAGCAACAGAATAATGTTAAATTAAGACTAAAACATTTCTGATGAATAAAAGCAGAAGCACAAAGTTCCAGGAAGAAAATATGTTCCACAAGAAACTGAAGTTTTCAAACTTGCAAAATATGAATTTGTTATAAAACCAGACATTTATAATTTATTTTAATGTTTTTGTGACTTACGTGGCAACTAACACCAGACTCAATAGGGAAAGGGCAAATTTTCTTCCAGTGCCCCTTTATGAATCGACTTGGGCAGCTGAATGCAACCATGAGAGCAGGGAAGGCTTTGGAGAAATTCAAGCTACCCGTGCTATTTTCTCAGAGGTGAAAGGGACGCAGACACAGCCTCGTATTTTGAGCCCCCCTCTGCTCTGCAGATCCCATCCTGCAGCCGAGCAGAGGGCAGACGGGGCAAACGTGGCCAGCTGGGACGTGCAAATTCCCATTTCTGGGATGCTAGCCTGGTTTTAGCAGCCATACCTCCCCTCCCAGGCTGGAGACAGAGAAGGTGGATGCTGCAGCCTCCACGCTCGTGGCACGACCGCCCACGGTGACTTCCACGAAGTCGCTCAGCCCAGCACATCTTTGTGCCAGGACGTGCAGCCTGGACGTCAAAAGCTCTTTATAATCAATGGGTAGGCAAAAACGATGAGCAATCTGTGTCCTTCCCTCCCCAGTCGCCATCCAGGCAGGAACCAGAAGAGCTGGTGGGACCTCTCCTTGCATCCACCAGCAAAGCTGTGGGTTCCTGGGTACGTGGGAGGTATTATACAAACGCACGGACCTCGGTGCTAGCACCGTGCCCAGCACACAGCTCGGTGGTACCCTTGGACCCGACATGTTGGGCCATGGCTATCTAGGCATTTCTCACCGTATCTCCCATTTCTAGACACCAGCACTGTAAGGGAGTTGGGCAGGTACTAGTTTTCTCCTTCCACAAACATTTTTAAGGTCTTGAAATGTCCCTGACCCATATCAGAAAGCTAAAAAATATCAGTTTCTTTCAGTGTTTCCACTGTAATACGATTTTTCACATGCATGTTTTTGCTAAATGTGGTTTTGGTTGGTTTGGAGGTGGGGTTTCTTCTTTAAATGGCTACTTCTCATTTAGAAAAGGCTAAAATAAAAGTTTTCAGCAATTTCATAATACTGTCTTGAGAAAAGCAATGTGATGAATCAAATTAACCATGAAAGACTTGATTAACTGATAAAAATCTTTTTGAAAAATTCCTGAGCAAATCTATCATTGGCAAAGCTGGAAGACACTTTTCACTCTTGTGCGCTAAAGCATCATCCCGGGCAGCCAGTTTTGGGGCAGGCGGATGTTCAAGCACAGGCTTTGTCGTGAAGGAAAACCTGAGTGGGGGTTTCTGGCCAGCTCCATCCCGGGCCTCACATCCTGCCTCAATTTATCTGGCCGGGGAGCTGTAATTTCACTCCAGCTTGATCGCTTCATCGCTTTTTCAGCCGGCAACGCGCAGTGTCCCAAAATTACTCTCCTGGGTAGTGACAACACATGCAGCCACTTAACCGCTTGGCAACACCGAGGATGCTGATGAGTCTCCTCCAGCCCATCTGCCACATGGCTACCGAAGACCAACGTCTCCACCGGTGATGACACAGGGTATTATCTACGTGTGGATTCACACGTGCTCCTCCTGGAACAGCCACGGCAGATGGGCCACTCGGGAAAGCTACGAATCCCCCGCTCAGACGCCTCCTGAGCCGAAGGATGGGGAGTGGCTCTTTGGGCAAGGGATGCTGGTGGTGAGGAAGGCTGGAGCCATGCCTTCTCCTGGCTCAGCGTGGCCACAGGGATGTCCGCAGCCCCGTGCTGCCGGACAGCCCCATGCCCTGCCCTGCGGATGGGAAAGAAAACCTGGCCGAAAATGGGGGCAGGTCTGAAGATGCAGTTTGGAGGGGAAAAAGTGCTGGGGAAGAGGAAGGAATTGGGGGCAACGGGGATGGGGTTGCTTGGGTTGCAAGAGAATGACGGGGCTGAAGTCCTGGCTGGTTGAATTCAGCCTGCAGACCTGCCCCACCGACCCGCTGGTGCTGGGGCCAGCCTGGGGCAGCTGGGGGTTAACTGGAGGATGACCCACGGACTGGCATCGCACAGCTTGTTTTAAAACAATGGCTGCGACTGCAACTGCTTTTGCGCTTTTTGTGAGCATCTTTGCCAACTGCCTGGGTGGTTAAATCTAGAGTAAGGCAGGAAATCGTTGGAAATTGTTGTGATACCCTGAATATTTAGGTGGTCATTCTTGACTTTTTGTGCACTAAAAATCTTCAGCCATTTCCTCCAAACTCCAGTTTCTCTGCTCCTTCCAAGAGGCCCCGTGGTCACGCAGAGAAGGGCTTTCTCCTGTCGCCTTGCACGCTTGCACGCTTGCATGCTTGCACACTCGCACGCTTGCACACTCGCAGGAGTGCAGCTGGAGCCAGCCACCGATGACACTCGTCCTCACCCGACAGCAGCGACAATCTCTGGTGGACGCAACAAAGGAAACCAGGAATTCCCCCTTCTGCCAATTAAAACCCAAACGGAAGCAATTTCAGTGTATAATTAACCTGTGAGCGCAGGCACCAAAGGCAAAACCCATCTCTCTCTTGTCTGCTGACAGCCACATTTCAGTGCACGGATGAGAGCTGAGCCTCCCACTCAACTTCACCCCAGACTGGCTCCTTTCCACCAGCCTTCAGTGTCATTAAAGTATTTTATGCATAATAATGGTTGCACTAATTAAATGTTGCTGTTTATTATTAAATAACGAAACTCATTAGTAGATGCTGGGCAGCTGAGGTGCTTGTGGCTGAGCTCCGGTGTCTGGCTGTGCCGCACTCTACCCAGGTATCCTGCGAATTCACTGCATGATCCCCATTCTTTCCAGTTTGGGCTGAGGGTATTAAAGCATTTTTACTTGTTTGGCCAAAAGTATTTTAAATTGGGAACATTTTAATAGACTGTGCAGCAGAACATCCATATGCATGCTGTTTGGGGTGACTTTTGATCCCTTTATAGTGTTCCACAGGGACTGGAAAAATCTGGTATCTAGCACATTCCCAAGGGGAACATTTTTGCATTTGTATAAAGCTAAACTGATTGCAAGCATGCAGCCAGTACTATGACAAATTTAAGCTTGTTATTTTGATGGTACATCACATAACAATGTTTTTATGAAAGCTGTATAGTTGCTACTCGATAATTTTCAGATTTCCTGAGCTAAGCTGAGCAGCAGTGTATTAAAGATTCATATATGTTGAAATATTCACAGTATAAAATCTTAACACACAACCAACCCTAATTTAAAACGTCCCAGCCATTGGGTCAAACTGGAAGCTGGGAAAATAACACAGTGTTGAAAATCCAACTTGTTTTTACCGCTCGGTTGTACATGGCCCCGGTGAATCAGAAAGTCCTGTTTACTCCTCATTTCATGTAATTTATTATCAGAGGGGCCAGCTGGGACCGCTGAGGCTGAAGGATTGTCAGCATTTCCATCACCACCACTTTATAGCTCGGCCCTAAGAATTTACTCAGAATTGTGATGGTCCAAGTCTTCGCTTAGAAAGAATTTTTTTCCCTCAAAACTATTTTAAAGTGATGTAGGAACCATTAAGTTTTGGGAAGGTAAAAGGGAAATAAAAAGGTTGGTTTTGCTGATATTAGGTGCTTTTTTACACCCTTCGGAAGCCGGGGCACTGGCAACAGCGGACACTATGGGCTGGTGCCTCCTAATTGCTTGTTTGCATTTAATGTAGAAAGTGGGGCGCAGACGAACACAGCTCCCGGGGTGAGCGGCACGACCTCCGCACGGGAGTGAAGCTGCTCCGGCACCTCCCAGCTAAAGACAACCTTTTTAGGAAAATAGCTTTATATCAGGAGCAAAAGAGGGGGGGGAAAAAAGTGTTTTTGCAGAGAGCCCATGGAAAACCCACCAGGATTCTGCCAGGCTGAGCACTGGGAATTGTCCTTCTGCAGAAAACAAACCCGGGGCAGGGGCTGAGCTGGGATTTACACCACGTTTCCCCTCATGTCAACGCTGGGAACCAGCCATGATATAGTGCCTTGAAACTGCTCTGAAGGTGGGAGAACCAAGAATGATGAAAACTGGAGCAAATGCCCTTTTTTTCTGAAATCCATCACTGAATACAATAGAATAATTTGATTTGTAAAATGGCAAATAATTTCCATGTTGGAAAAGCGGTTTTACTCAGAGAGTTTGCTAGCAAGGAAACAATGCATTCGATTCACACCATAGCCAAAGAAAACACGTGCTGTTTGAAAGAAAAGAGAGTTTCGGAGACTCAGCACGAGCACGCTGAATGCTCCTTTAACTCAACATACAGCCTCCGAGCACGGAAACGGGTCATTGCAACGTCTTATGCCATGCCCTGAATCAACAGGTCAAAGCTTTCTCATTCACTTTGTACTAGCAGGTCAAATGAAGCTTCTTGTTTCCTTCAAAACCACCTTTCGTCTTCCTTTTGTGGTGTCACAGGGGAAGGAGCTCCCTGCAACCTGTCGTGTTGGAAATTATTTCCTATTTGATAGAGTCCTACCAAACCCCTCCTGCTTCCACGCCCATCAGATGTCATGCTTGGCGTTGACCAACACCCTCAGCGTTGACCTCCTCTGCTCCGCTCTCAGCACCAGGAGGAGAAGAGGTTTGGTCCTGCTCTCCCGTTCGCTTCCCCCCAGCGGAGCCCGTCGCAGCCCGTTAAATGAGATCAGAGGCCGACTCGAAGTGCACAGATGATTCCTCTCGCTGCTAATAGCCTTGGTATTAGCAGGAAATAATTTTGTCCACCCCTCCCTAAGCAATCCAGGGCCCCCACGTCGGGCAAACATTCGGGAATTCCCTTACGCTACGCCGACGTTAGCAGATGGACGAACGCCAGGACGCCCAGGCAAAACCCATCTTCTCGCGCCGCCTGCGACCTCGCCAAGAAAATAAAGATAAAAATGAGTATCATGCCTGGCGGGGCAGGAGAAAAGGTGTTAATTGGGCCGGGTGGCAGCGGGGCCTGCCAGGAGGGATGCAGGACTGTCGCCCATCCAGGGATGCACATCGCCGGCTGCGGCGCGTCCAGGACAGCTCAAGCTGCAACCAGGACAAAAATATATTGTCATATAAGCATCTTCTGCCCAGCATTGCTCATAACCACAGCGTCCTGCCTCGAATTTATAATTCTGAGCAGATTTTTGGGAAGACTGGGGAGTTGTGCGGCAAAATTAAATTGATTTTGTATATAAATTAGCCTTTCCTGGGGCTTTGCTCACGCTAACTACGTGCTAGTGCGCTGTACCACTGCAGTGCGCACGTTTTATTCTTTCTTTAAATAAAAAACTAATGAAAATAAGAAACTATACACTTACAGGGTTGTAATGACTTCGTTGTCTCTGGAGAGAGGCAGTTTGCTCTGTCTGAAATATTTTTATTACCTATAGCTGCGAAACACTTTCCAGGCTCACAAAAACGGCCACGGTTTAGTTTGGTAGCATGTGGTGGAGTACGGCAATTATTTGAAAGACACGTTGATATCAGATATCTTCATGTACGATTCAAAATACAGAAATACACCTCAAAACTGACTCTTGTTACTTACGTAGCACAGAAGCAGCCTCCGTCCCCACCGACACTGTAACAGTCCTGCAGGAGCTGATCTCTTATCTTAATGTGTTTTTCTCAAGACTCAGAAAAAAATAAATTTTTAAAAGATTTTCCTTTATTTGTACATCACAGTTCCGCGTCCTGGTAAAACTCAACCCACGTGCTCTGAGCCGTTAGACTTTGGGAGCTGATGGTGCACCAAGATACAACAAACACCTGGATATAAAGAAGAAATATCAGACAAAACACAGGAGTCGGGATTGCTTCTGCTAGTATAGTCATGGGTATCCAGAGGGCTCAGGGAATTAGGGACTTTTCACAGAAAACTTCGGGAAAGGTTTGCCGCAGAGTTACTGCGCTGGCGACCTCCTTTGCTTTACTGTTTCACAGCACACAATGAACACAGGTGAAGGCATCATTTCCACCGCTATTTCCCTCGGGAGCTGACAAGAAACTTTTTTTTTTTTTGTATTTTAGCTCACAAGAAATACGTTGCTTTCAGCAGCCAAGCCTGCACGTGCTAATGCAAAAAGTGAGCTCCGCGTCCAGATATTGGGCTGTCACTCTGGTCTGGTTCTCCACCGGCTGCCCAGTCGGTCTCGATCCTTCTTCATTACCGAATAACAGACTTAGAAAGTACTGCTTTGTAGCAACGCTTCAAAAACTGGCGACGGGAATATTAAATTCTGCCACGGGACTTTATCGCCTGGCTTTAATCTACTCTCAATCTCCGGCTTTCAAAGGCGCGTGCAGATCCAGACACCCCTCCTGGTGCTGGAGACGGGCGTTGTGCGTCCGACCCGCCGACACCCCGCCGATGCGCTCCCCTCGTCGCCGTCGGCAGGGATGCTTCTCTGCCTGTCCAGTTTCTTGATGCATAATTGGATCAAAAGCGGGTATAATATTTCAAGATGGTGAAACCATGGCCCCGGGCGGCTTGGGAGAAGCAACGAGGACACGGTTAATTGGGGAATTCCCAATTAGAGGATCACAGGGTCAGCAAAGCTGCGTGGCGAAAAGGAAAGAGAGGGAAGAGGCTGAAATTGCAGAGCAGACCCTCGGCAATAATCCTCTGAAGTAGCTCCTACCCTGGCAGCAGCCAGGGCTGCCGTGCTGAAAAAATAGAAATAGCAATAGACGGCACCGATTTTTCCATGAGGATTACGGGTAGGGACAGGACAGTCTAGCGGCAAAACAGCATTCATCGGGTCATCTTTCAGAGGCAGGGAAAACTGTGTAGATGGAAAAAAAAAAGATGTGGCTTATAAAGGTGGTTTATAAATAATGACCATTTCCATGCTTTAAACAGCCTTGTCGCAGAAGGGCAAGGCACGAGGCTGCACGTGGGAGAGGCGCGGGGCAGGCTGGCTGCTCCCGCACGCAGAGCTCGTTTCGTGTCCGGCCAGGCTGGAATTTCTCCGGCTCTATCCCATCCATCATGATTTTATCACTGTAAACTTAAAAGGAGTTAGATTACTTCTGGATCGATCCCCAATTAATTACCTCTGCTGAACATTGTGCAAAGGAGCAATTTTTTATCTCGTTCTCCGCCCACGCGGCTGATACGCGGGTGATGGAAATCTTTGCCTACAGGCAGCGCATTTCAGTGGCGACGGCAGCCCGGTCTTCTGCTGCCCGTAAAACTCAGAGAAACTCAGAGATATTGCTTGTGTTTTCTCATATTCTTCTTTTTCTTTAGATGTCTGCATCCAAATCAATCATAGCGAATGTCTTCTCTAAGTTCCTTGTGTGTTTTTTAAAGGTCGGAATGGTGAAAACTCCTTAAGGAAGCCATGGGAACATGATTGTAAACTCGCAATTAGTGGGAAGCAACACTCACTTACGATTTTTTAATAATTTCTATGAAACGTTAAGAGTCATATTGCCGAAACCTGCTTATTTGTCTTGCACTGAGAGCTCATCAGAAGCACTTACATTGCTAAATTGACCAGCAAGCCACATTTATTGGAGTAATTTAAACTGAAAAATATCAAGTGACTTATAAAATGCAGCTGCTCGGGCAGAGGCTTTTACATTTGTTAGATTTTCATCTTCCTGACACTGAAGTCACAGTTAAAACCAACAGCTTTAATAGTAGCAAATCGTATCCCTGTGCCTGATAGGCTTCTAGCAGACAGAGCCGATCAGTCAAAAGCCTGAAATATTTGTGGTATTCTGAGGGATGAAAATAAGACTTTGGTCACCACCGTGCCACCATCAAGAAGGAAGGGTCGAGGAGCAGCCCTGGTCCTCCACGCATCTCTCCGAGGGTCTCGTCCTCCAACCAACAGGACTTCTTGCAGCAAGTGAAAGGAAATGAAATCGCCCATAAGATGGAGAATCTTGTCTCTCCCCTGCTCTTCTGAGTCTGCTAATGAGAGCGCTAATCGTTCCCAATACTGGGGTACCAAGAGAGAGGACCAGCTTCAGGGCTGGGCATTTCAGCAAGCATCCCAACGAAAACAAAATCAAACCAACTTGTATGTCTGGTCCCGGCTTGCGGTTGTTCCCTCAAGGCTATTTCATCTCTTCTGTGGAGGAATAAATAGTTAGAGAAACTGATACAGGTTCACAATTCTTATTTTTTTGGGGGGCCTCTTAACCTCCCTTAATTCAGTGAAGCCCATGTAAAACAGTGATACTGCCATCAGCTTAAGAGGGTTGTGAGGCTTAATTAAAGATCTTTGAAATGCTCGGATAAAAGAAATTGAAGAGCAAACCACTAATGAAAATAGATAACTTAAGGATTACTGATGTGGAAGATCAGCTGAAACTTGAGACCCCCCAGAAAGAAATGGAGGTTTGGGGAGCTGTTGGAAATCGTTGCTGGAGACAAACCAGTTGCACCCTGGTCTTCACCTGGAGCTTGAGCTGGGAGGAGGGCGGCAAAAATTCACACCACCAAACCCAGTTGTTGTATATGCGGTCTGGACCAGACTTTAAATACTCCTTTATGGTAATTATCATCTGAAAGAAAAACGAGTTGTCTGTGTTGTCTATATTGGGACATCCATTTGACGCGTAGAGATAACGGTCTTTGAGTTGTAGAAAAATATATTTTAGGGTTAATGACTTCTAAGTGCCGAAGGGGGGGTTGTGTTTGTGGATGCTGCACAGCAGCTAGCTTGAAACGTAAAGTCTGGCCTAGATCAGCTTGTATTCAACTAAACTTTCCTTAATACGATCAGCAAGAGGTGAAAAATAACAGACCTGACGAAAAGTGTTCACCATGGCTACGGGACGAGCTCTGAAATGCCCCCCTGCGCTAATGAGTCGTTAGCATGGGAGTTAGTCTTCCGTAGAAGCTCTCCCTACTTGTTTCTGCGATGTGGCTGCCAAGACAGCTCGTGAGGCTGTGTCCCCGGCTGGCACCACCACCCGATACTGGAAAGAAAAGACATCCGTGAAATGCGGTGGTTAGTACACTGGAGAAAGGTGAAATATTTCACCGTTACCGGGGAGGCGAAGACCTTCCTCTGAGAGCTGGAGGATGGCTGGAGATGCCTCTGGAGGATGGGCGTCCTTCAGCGTGCTACAACAAACTTTTTAAGGACTTCTGAAAGCTAGAGTCTGTGAAAGAATGTTTCCTTGAATATAAGCCCTATCATTAACTTTACAAGAGTCCTTTCCTTTTAGTGGAAAGAGGGAATATATCTCATTGCAAAGCACCTTCTTTCAAAAGGTCTCTCCATCCCGGTTCAAGGGCTATCGACCGAGGAGCCCAAGTGACACACATGACTTTACCACTGACAAGGCCAAAGATGGCTAATGAAAAGAAAAACTAAAAAAAGAACTTTGGCTCAGGAAAGACAAAAAAAACCCCCAAACCAAGGAACCAAAGCAAAACAAAAAGCCAAACCAGCAAAACCGTTTTGTGTCGGCATTTGCAGAAGTCTGTGCAGAGATGATTAAAAATATTTAATCCTGGCTTTGTGTCAGGATGAAGAGGGTTTGGTGGAAGGTGAGGAAGGATGTGACCGCTTGAAACCAGCATCTGGAACCGGTGCTTGGCTGGGAAGGGGCTGCGGTGCTGGGCTGAAATCAAGAGTCAAGCTGCCTTGCAAAGGTGTGCGCACAGCCTTGGCATCCCGGGGGCAGCGGCTGCCGGCCTTGGCAGAAGCGGGCAAGACGCGGCGGAAGACCTTAGCGCAGAGAGGACTTTAAACGTTAGCTTTGGTTGCCATTTCCATTCCAACACCTGCATTTGGAAGCGTGAAGTCATGAGCGAGTGGAAATGATGTTTGGTAACGAGGAATACAGATTAATAGCCTCTTGTCGTAGTGCTTTCTTTCACTTAAATATTGCTGGCTTATTGAAAGAAATCAGCTGTAGAAAAAATAGCTGCGCGGTAGAAGGCTGTCGGTTGTGGCGTGTAGTCATTTTTGTCAGTTGATGGCTCAAAGGCATTTTCTCTGAAGAACAAGCTATTCCCACCACGGCGGGGACGTGCCCAGAGGACTGGCTGCGTTTTGGCGACGGAAGAGCGTGTTTGGATTTGCTCAGCCCTTCCCGGTACTTGGTTATCCTGCTCGCTGGCTAAATAACTAACTCATAAATAACTGAGTCGCGCACCACAGTCAGAATTTACACACATAGTCTTACAGACACAAGTATTCTCCACTGGAAAGAACAGTTTAATTGCATTTCCAGTTTATTATTTGATCTCCTTACTGTTTATAGTGTAAATAAGGAAGACTGGGATTTGGGAACAGACTCCTGAAAACCTCCACTAAAAAGCCATTGCTTGAGGAACAATGTTCATGAATTAAGATCTCCAGAAATATGGTTATTTTGCTCGGCTGCTATAAATACTTCACGAAAATGTCGACTCTGTCAAAGAGAATATGAATTTGCTGAGTGTTGAACAGCGCTGCAGAAATGCATATTAAAGATTCACAAACCAGACCGTAGGCTTCATTCAAGAGATTCTTTCTCATCTTCTTTTCGCTTAATGGTATCCTTCGTGGGCATGAGAATATTTGTGTCTTCCTTTGACTAAAAAGCCGGTTTAAAGCACAGCTTGATGGTGTTATTCAAACAGATACAACCTTCGAAGCCGGCAGTTAAGGACTCGGGATTTTGGCAAAGGCATCGCCTCCCCACTACTGAAATATTCAGTGTTCTGTGCCGGCGCTGGGGGTCGGGGCTGCAGCTCACCCCGGCTGCCTCGCGTCGGGGCCGTGCGCAGCTTCTGGGGCTCAGGGGACGGTTTTTTCCATGTCTCCCTCACCCAATAAAAAATTAAATAGTCCAGAAATGCTTACACATAAATGAAAAAAATCCCGGTGCCTTGGGACGGGTGGCCTGGGGATCACTGCATTATGTTCACGCCCTGTTGCTCGCGTGGGCGCGTGGGATCGCTTGGCCCCACGCCGCTATGGGGGGGACGCCTTCTCCACCCCCGCGGCTGAAACCAGGGCTCATGCCCGGGCTGCGGAGCCGCCGCTTATCTGCTACGCCGTGACCTTAAACGGTGCGTGAGGTCCTGAGCGGTCTTCTAGCCACCCTGGGTATTTCGAAGGTGCTTATTTTGACGGTGGGCAAGCGCAGCAAGCCCTAAACGCGTGCACGTTGTGTGCAACACAGCGCGTGCGTATTCTAACTAAATCCCCAATGCCGTTTGTTTATTGAAGACAAAGCTATAGCTACATCTGATTTTAACTAATTCTTTTTTCCCTAACAAAGCCTGATTTATCTGAGTGGATCCTGCAACCAATTGCTCAGGGCAGTGTATCTCTCTGCAGTCGTTTGCACTGTTCTGTGTCTCACTGCGCTTATATTTTTTTTAAGGAAAATGAAATCTTCCACGTGTATTAGCCTAATTTCCTGTGAAAGCAACTGTGCTGAAGTCATTGACTAATGCAGTATGCAAACCAGAATATTTTCCACGGAGATTACTTCCTTCTGGGGAGGTATGCAAATACAGTCTTCTATTTATTCAAATATCTGGGGAATTATCAGTGGGAAATTAGCTTGTGATTGTTCCTGAATCATTATACAAGCCACTTGTACACTGACTGCATATTAAGAGTAGTTATTTATAACAATAAGTCAACTCAACAAAGGCCAGATAATATAAATAGTACTACTGGATTCACACAAACGTAATTCATTAAGGATTAACATCTGTCTAGTAGTAGAAAAACACTAAAGTAGCTACTTTGCCTTCACTAATTTCTTTAAGATAAGCATCCCTTAGAGTTTGGTGATATTTTATGTATTGCCTGTGTAGCACGGATCCAAGGAGACATCAAGGATTGACTTGAAGGTCAAGCCATGGGTTTTTATGGAGCACCAGCGGTCGAAAGGTGATGAAGCACAAGCCCTCAGCTCTCCGGCACCGCTAAAACTGGTGGCCTGTCGTGGTCCAGGGTCCAGAAATGGAAGATGCCCTCTTCGTAGAGCGTCTCCGGCCCCTTCATCGTTTCAGCAGGTCCTCGTAACATATTCCAGAAAGCAGAGGATAATCAAAAGCCAAACCTGGCAGCCCAGAAACAAGGCAAGCTCCCAAATTGTGCAGAGCTGGACCAGGAGTAGAAGAGGAGCTGAGCTGAAGTGACGGCTCTTCCAAGGATGCTCCTGCGCTAACACAGTGATCTGAGAGCTGGAGAGGCTTTTGGATGCGAGGGAAAGGTGCTTCTTGAAGACTCACAGTACACAGCTGGTTGAATAGTGGTTATCTGATGCCAAGATGACACCGTTAATGTGAGCTAAAACATGCCAATAGGAAAGTATTCTCAACGCGTTCCACAGTACACAGCTAAATAAAGTAAAACGTGACAATAGAAAGGTATTTTCAAGGATTGCCACACTACACACTTTGCCATGAGGACAATGTCAGGCCTGTTACAAGTGTGAGCCAGGGAGACTTTGAACATGGCCCATCCCCTCTCCCTTCATACAGCCCTCAAACGACCGGGTGCCCATGGAGGATTTCCCCATGCAGCAGCATTCCTGCTTTCCCGTTTCACCATGCAAGATCTGCTTGTGCCTGGAAGTTTCCATCTCAGTAGCAAGAAAAAGCAGGTTTATTGTTGACTTGGCAACATCCCATTAAAATTCAGCTGGAGATGTATCTTGCTTAGGTAAGATGCTCTGGGGGCAGCTCACCCCCTTGGGCCTATCTCGTGTAGGATGGACACCCTCAGGTACAACTGAAGGATAAGATCTTTATTACTACAGACAGAGTAAAAGCAGAAGAGATCAAGAGGGAGAGAGAGGTAGTCGTTATAGGCTGAGCAGGGGAGAAAGAAATATTATTAGTGGCTCGAATGACCTGTTTTCCCAGGGCATGGGAGGTCCACCAGAATAAACAACGGGCCAAGGAGATGCGAGTAAATAGGTAACGTAAAATTTGTCTTCCTTCGGTTCCTTCGTATTTAATTAATCTAGTGACTGGACTTGACAAGCAGGTTGTTTTGGACACCATGTTCAGCAAAAGACATCAGCTGAGCTGCTTTGAAAAAAACAGGTTGCAAAGCGTGACCTCCTTCGAGACCGTGAAAGCACTTCTCCTTCCTTGCAGACCAGAAGGACACGTGGCTTTAATAAGAAATTTTACAGGACGGCAGAAGGCTCTTCCTTGAAATGCATTGTTACAGTGGTAGAACAGAGGAGCCGCAAAAAGCCACGCGCTGGGGAAAACCATCAAGACACTGTGCTCCATCCTACTGACGTCAGCTTATAGTATTTGAGCTATCATGGGGGAAAGGAGTTTCAGTTTCACAGCGAAGCTGTTGGAGCATTCAGGAAGGTCAACGGGACAATCTCCATCCATCGCTCGGCACATGCTGACGTCCCACCGAATCGGGGATTTGCCGTGGGGGTGAGCAGAGCTGGTGGCTGCTGGTGGCACAGGGCACGGTCCGCGGCACCGGCTCGGCCCCGGGGCACTCTGCCTCACCTGTCCTCTCCTGTCCTGTCCCTCCTTATGCATTTTGCCTGATTTTCCTTTTCTTTTTTAACAGTAAGGCATAGCTTGATGTGGCCAACTTGCTGGATTTTTTTGATGGCAAAATATATTTGCACACTGAAACGGCAAATGGCAAAAGCTGGGTGGAAAAATTGTGATAACCTCCATCTGGACATTTCCATGCGCCTGTAAGGAATCCCTCCTGCCCTCGCATGGCTCCTTTGCCTCTTTGCGAGCCAATACGGCCGTTGGCGTCGGCTGCGAAGCCCCGACGTGGAAGCGCCGCATCCTGCTCTGCAGTATTGGGCTGAACGAGCAGAGCTGAGGTGGCCCTGGTGCGGGGACCGAGGCATCACCACCCCGGTCTGCCGGGCACAGACCCCAGTACAACACCTTGAGCCGGCTGGGAAAAGCTGCACCGGAGGGAGATGGGTGGGTTAGGGAGGCACGTGGGGATGGAGGTGCAGGAAACACGTTTCTCCATGGCAAATGCCAGCTCCTTTCCCAGTGTTTCACACGTGGTTGAGAAATTATCTCGGTGCATTTGTGTAATTCACCGGCAGACGTGAGCGCGCTGCATTGTTTTAACAGTGGAAGCTCAGCAAAATGTTATCAGCCTGCCTGTAAAACTAAACATTGGACTATTGCATCCCCCTCAGCCCAAAGCCTCATCCTCTCAATGGCAGCCAAAAATATGAACATCAAGCCCCGACCGCCCACGGGCTCCCCGCCAGGCGCTGCTGACTCAGCGCCGCGTCCTACACGCCGCACCGATGTTCCCGAGGGCTCCTACTCAGGGGCCGAGGAAGCTCCCGCTTAAGAGTTGGCTTTCTTTCCCTGGACGGTTTCCAGCCCATGTCTGCTATCCAGCGGCACGGTCCGGGAGTACCAGGGCTTTCCGGAGGTGCCGAGACGCTGTATCCTTGCAGAGACGGCACTCGCTGCCTTTGGAGCAATTCTAGCCCCTTTTATCATTTCTTTCATTCGGCAGAGCAAAACTTGGCCCGTCTCTGGCCGATCAGCAAATACTCCTGCCGGCACGTATTCCCGTCGGCAAAACTGGACAGACGTCTGGAAATCTTTCTGGAGCTGCTGAGGATACTCAGGCAGGAGGGAGGGTGCGTATCGGACGTGACTGTCCCACTAACGAAGCCCCGCTAAATTGCAACGGGTTTGTCAGTGCTGTGCTTGGAGAATACGGGAAGTCTGCACATAATTCACCGCGCCACACGGAAATGCGTTAGTACTCAGCTAGCTGGCTAGGAGTAGTCTAGACGGTAGTTTGTGGGCCACACGATGGAGCCTTACTCCTGCTGAGACAGCGTTTACTCGCAGGAGTAAAAGTTCACCTGCATAGGGAGGTCAGTCTGTGAAGGGAAGAGCACGAAGCGGCCGCAGCTCAGGTTTGCCGGGTGCAGCACCACTCAAACCAGTTTTGCTCCAGCACCGCTCAAACCATGAGAAGTTTTTAGTCCAGTCCTATGATTAGGCGTCCTACAGTTTGTGTTTCATTCTACAAAATGATGAGGAGAATCCCGAATCTCTGATCGTCATGGTGAAGCAAAAAATTCCAAGTCTGTTTTAGAAAAGATTTCCCTTTTTTTTTTTTTTTTTAGCATTTTTGACATTTCTCTCTGCTCAGGCGTGGCAAAACCCCACTGGAAACCATCACCTTCATCGCTCGGCCAGCCCGTCCTCTGAGAAGGGGAGCCGGGCTGGCGTCCAGCATCCCGCTCTGGTCACCATGACAACGCGATTGCACAGGACGGCCAAAGAAAAATCTTTCAGAAACCTCCGGGGCTCGAGAGGAATCTCAATAATCATCACCCTGGACTTCTCCTGTCTCCAGGGACAGCTGCGAAGGAGAAGAGTGACGCATGCTCTGATGTCAGCTCCGAGCCCCAGCGGACCCACCGTAGGAATCGGCCGCCAGCGGCATGAGTGCCAGCTCCTGGCCGCATCCCCGGTGCTACTGGTGTCACGCGGCGAGCGGCAACGAGCAGGGGAAAGGTTGGCTCCGCGTTAGGACCCGAAGAGCTAATGAACGTCAACAGCCCGTAAAAGAGCCCGTGCTCCTGCGCATCAGCAGCGCACCCGAAGCAGCGAGGAGGGACTGTGCAACGGAAACGATAATTGCAATATCCAAGGGAAAAGAAATAGATAAGCCAAGGTGAAAGGTCACTTTATTTGCACGGCAGAATTTTGCTTTTTACCTCTTTGTGCGGTGTGACCACCCGTGGGCTGCCAGGGAAAACGCAGCGGAGGGGGTGACCTGTCGCGGGCAAGCGTCAGCGTGCTGGATATTTGGCTGCTAATATTTGAAACGGCTTTTCTTTGAAAGGTGGTACAAAGCAAGCGCTGGGCACGCCGTTTCCCCGACGGCTCCAGATGTCCTTTACGCTCCGTCCTTCCCTTTTCCTTTGCGGGGCGCGTCCGCCCCGCTGCACAAGGAGCGACTCACCGGCCGCGGTGGTGTGGCACACGGGAGCCTTCTCTTCGGAGAGGGCTTTTGGTCTAATTCCGACTAACTGGGGTGTTCTTGGTCTAATTCCAACGTCAGGTTTTAAGAGCGGAAAGTTTTCTAATTGGAACAATAGTCACAGGTGGAAGGTCTTCCTGCAGCCGTTTCGAGCATCAATAACGATTCATTCTTTAAAACTTACGCAAGTTGTTTGCGTAACGAGCTCAGGCAGCGTTTTGGAGCCGCTGCGGCTCTTCCAGGTTGGAGCAGCTAAATTTCAGGGGTGTGACGATACCTGCAGCCAGGCAGACCCCTCCTGGCCTCGCCGAGCCGGGAGCGTGCCCTCAGCCCCGGCGCTTCGCCGCGCGGAGGGGCTGGTTGAGCGTCGTCACTGCGGATGTGGCAGCGCCGGGCTTAGGACTGAATGTGGGACACGTTACAGCTGAGCTTCCTGCAGGGAGAAAGAAGCCAAGCCCAGAAAAATCAGGGGAGCAGACGGGTTTAGGGGAGCCCCAGGTCTGAGCAGAGAGCGGTTTGCCCGCGGGAGCTGACTTCTTGCCCAGCCTGCGCTGAAGAATACTGAAGCTACTCCAGCATCAGCTGCATTTACTTTATTTTATTTTATTTTTTTTAAGCAAGCGCAAAAGTAAAGGTTGCTCTCTGCCCATTTCGTAACGCGCAGCTGGGAAATCCCAAGGACATGGAGCAGAAATAATTGGATATAAAATGACAAAGTGGCATTATTACATATTACAGTCTTTTTGCTGGATCAATGTGTGTCAGGAAGTATTTTGTAGCCCAGAGCTGTCAGTGAAGAAAGCTCTCCGTGGTATTCCTCTAAGTTTAGTGGGTTTTTTCCTTCTGTCTCTGTTGAAGGAGCCCACACCTCCTGGAGCAGCCGCCACAGGAGCCCCAGGAAAGAGCAGTATGTTATAGAGGAAGGCGACACAACCCTTCCCTGCTAAAATTTACTCTCATAACCCGTGTGTGAAGTACTTAGTCAGCTTTTTTCCCCCCCACAGAAAGTCAAGAGAAAAGCTTTAAAGATTTTCGGTGAACCCGGCGGGTGAGCAGGCGTGTTCGCCAGCAGTATTTTAAACCCACATTATTTGGGTGACCTGGGAAAACTCGGCCGCCTGCGCCCAGGTCCCCTCTCCTCGGTAAACTTCCACCCCAATTAACCGCGAAGAGCGTTCTCCCTCCCAGCTCCTCTCCGCGCTGCCGTTCGACGCCTGAGCCCCCGGGGGAGCTGGGCGGCGGAGCCGGGGGCCGCTGGGCACGGCGGTCCCGTCCTTCCAGGCACCGCGGCACCCTCCGGGCAAGGGCCGGCGGCGCCTTTCCCCCCGCTCCCCCCCCCCGGCCGAACGCTGCGTCGGAGCGGGAGAAGTTGCGGTAATCGCGGCTCCGGGGGCCGAGGCGCGGCTCGGGCGCAGCTCCGCCGGCGCGGCCCCGCCAGCCCCCGCCGCTCGCGGCACCGGGACTCGCCTTCCTGCTCCTGGACGGCCCTTCGCAACCGGAGCAGAGCTGCCCCGTTTCACCGCTCCGAGCCCCCACGGAGGCTCCCCGCACCCAGGGGAGAGGGGTCTGGCCTCAGCACGTCGTTACCAGCAGATAATGAAATGCAACAACGCCAGCGACGCTGCTAAATGATGATAAAACGCTACTAAATGACAATAAAAAATAAATTTTCTTTAAGTGCTAGGGATTACACCAAGCATGACCTCGGCTCCTGCGAGCAAAAGGTCCCTTTGACTGGCATGGGCAGGGCACCCGGCGCGTGGTTCAGCAGGTACGGGTGACAATGACCTGGCTGTTCATTAAAAGCTGATTATGCTCTGGAAGAAATTGCTAGCAGGTGTTCTGAGTAAATAAAAGGAGAGGCTGGGGTGGGGCTTGCCTTCGGGGGACTGGGGAAGGCTGTGTGGAGCTGTTGGGTGATGGCTGTGTGGAGCTGTTGGGTGATGGCTGTGTGGGTGGGGCTTTGTCCTCAATTTTAAGAAAATCCTATTTATTTTATTAGTTGGTTTGTTTGGTTTTTTTTTTTTGCTTGGGTGTAGTGTTGTCTCCTGGCTGGCACTGCAGGCAGGTGTCCTTTTCTTTTTCCTCTGGGGTTCTCTTATTTGAGCAGCTCTAAACCATCCTCTCATCTTTCTGTCTTCCTGGAAAAAAACCCCCAAACCCCTAAAAGAGCTGGCTATGCCTAATTCTTGCCTCTGGTTGGGTGCCAGGTTGCACTGTGCTTGTGTCTGGGGCAGTAAAAATGTCTCTGTGCTGTGGGTGAGGGTAAAAAGTGCCTTTCCGCTCTGAAAGAGTGGAAATCATCCTTATCCATAGGATGCAGAACCTAATTCTCATCTAAATCCTGAGTCAGGGCCCCCAAAACTTGGGCAAGGCAGCTCGGGGGGGCGGGCAGCGGATTCCTGGGTGACTGACACCTCGTGAGCGGTTTTTCACCAGCACCTGGAGTGGGTCTGAATAACACCTCTGAAGAAAGAGCCATGTGAGTACAGGCTGGCGTGCGTGTGTGCTTGGTGCCTGTGCGGCACTACGTGCGGGTGATTTTATATGCAATGTAAAAGGAAAATAAGGTTATTGGGAAGAAGAGGCAGCTAGCTGGACCCGTAATGCCTTATCCCGGGGCAGATTTCCTTTGAAATAGGCAACTCCCGTGCTCTCTGCCCCGTGCAAGCCACGAGCTGCGCATACGGGTGGGAGGTTTTCGGGGAGCGGGGCCAGCTCCCGCAGCCCCTCCTGGGGCGGCCACTCACACCCTCGCCCTGCCTCCTCCTCCGGGACTGCTCGAGGGAGCTTTCCCTCTGCCTCCAGCCAAGTTTGTGCGCTTTCATGGTCCTTAAAATACACAGCTGGTGGAAAAAAGGGGGCCTGGGGGAAAAAATCACCCTGACGTTCATAGCCCAGGTGGCAGATGTGGGTTTAGCTGTGAGGAGAACCAAGGATCAAGTAAATTCGGGGACAGCCGTGTAGTGGATGCCTGTGGGTGCCGTTCAGCATCCCTACCTGTGTATTTTGCTCCCCGCATCATGTCAGTGCCAAAGCAGGATCTCGAGTAACGTGGGTTCAAGGAGGAGCCTCAGGAACTGCCTGTCAACCTGACCTGGTGCCACATGGTGTCCCCGGGTGTTGAGAAGTTACCTTGTGCGGCATTTTACCTCCAGTAGTTATTTGTCATTCAGATGCTCATGGGATTTGCACAGCAATATGACACCATTGAGTTCATTTATCTGGGACGCTTGGAGGAAACCAGTAGAGCTTTTAAACCAGCCTCTGCGATGCCGATCTTCTAGTTTCCTCCCGTTCAGAGCGAATCTGTATACACCTCATCGAGCTGGGAAGGCTGTTATGTTTTTAGCTCATTTGAGGAGAAATCTCATCTTTTCTATCACCCAGTTACTGTAGGTGCATATTTCTCTTACTCAAGCCCTGTATCAATCGCTGTCCGTGCCAGCCTGAGCAGAGGCTGCCCTGGGAAGGGAACAACCAGACCGTACCGTCCATCAAACCATCCATGCCATCCTGGACGCTCACAGGATTATTCTTCCAGGCTTGGCACTATTTTATTTGCCCCATTTGAAGGGCCACAGGAAAGACACCATCTTCAGCAGCAGCATGCACAGGTTTAAATCATTAACGTCATCTTTCCACCCCTAAAAGTAATTCTTGAGACTTAAAATGGATCATTGACTGGAACTAGCAAAGCTCCTCTGATGAAAAACAAGCTGCAAGATCTAAATCAATAATATATAATTCCCCAGCTGGCTTTATCTCAACAAGGTGTTCCTCTAAGGAGAGGGGATGTAGCCACGGAGTGGCTATAAATGCTGTTTCTTTGCCAAACCTTGGGTACCTCACACAGCGGGGTAAGTCTTGAATCACGGACACCTCGTTTGCAAATGCCCAGCTGGGAACTCATCAGCCAACACGGTTATTCAGTTAATTCATGTCCCTTCCCCAAGCTCGGGCCAAAGCCTGGGGAAGCGCAGCAGGTTCACGCTCCGCTGAAGAGCGTTGCTATTTCCCCGTACGGGGCTTTTTTGTCAGGGGTTAGCCCAGAAGGCAGACGGGCAGGCTCGGAAAGTTCGGGTAGGGAATGGAAGGAATATATTGCACCGTCCTTGAAAAGTGAGAGGCGATGCTTATGCCAGCACACATCTTCTTTGCCCTCTTCCGAGAGAGGAAAAACCCCGAATCGTTCACGCATCACCGACGCGCTACATCTCGCCCCCTTAACGTAATTCTCGGGATGCCTTAAAGTGGAATGTCCATTAAAACCGGCAGAATTCCTTCTGTGCTTTAAGCAAAAGCGGGCTGGAGTTTGTCTTTCTACCCATTAGTGTCATGTGCCGTTAGCATGTACATGCCGGTCCTCGCCTGACCCCGTAACGGATCAAGAGAAGGTGGGTAAGATTTCAGTTTACATAATTTATTTGTGATTTCAGATGCCTTTAAGCAACAAATTACCTAATGTCTTCATTATTCTGACTTCAACAGAAACCAGCAATCACTTCTCTCCTTTAAGTCTGGGAGCATGAAGTTATCCGCTTTTAAAATTCAGTGCGTGCTCGTGGTTTTCTTTTTCCCAACGTGCCTGTACTCGGTGACTGAGCACCCCAAATATTTACCGACTCGCAGACGACAAGGTGGGAAAGGCCAGCTTCATTTATTTAGCCTAAATCCCTAGGCAATACACGTGACGGGCTGCTCTCTTGCTGTTTAGATATTTATATAGAGCTATCAGCTGCTTGACCCATTTCCTTCTACGTTAAACACATCCTCCTCGCTCAGCTTTCTTCTTCCATTTCAGTCGAGACCTAGGGCCGAATCCAAAAGTTTGCTGTGTTTTGGGGGTGGCATTATATTTTGCCATAAGGAACCCTCCCGTTGTGAACTCAGTGTCTGATGTAGTGGAATCCCAACAAGCGTTGCCTTTCCGGGTGAGAGCCCACACTCCTCGCCTCTCCACGCTGCCTTGTTTTAATAGTCCTTCTGGGAAGCCTGCATGATGGAAATTGTAATATTCTGTATTTCTTAGCCTTCATTATATTTTAATGGGTTTTTTAAAGCTTTCCTGATTGGTTTTGAGTTGGGTTTTTTAATGCACTTCCCCTCCCTCATTTTTTACATCTGTCTGAAGGAACCAGACACATTCTGCAGCCTCTGCCCTCGGTTGTTTTTCATTCAGCTCCTCAAACTGATTGACGGATTTTTTGAATTCAGGGTTATTAATGACTTGGCAGGATCTGAGTTAGCGTCTCCGCAACAAACCTTCTCCCTCTCTAAGCAGAGCTCACTGTACATGGTTTTTTTCTTCTTTTGGATCCTTTATTACATATTATATTCTATCCTCACACCTTGACAAGAGGTGGTTATGTTTTATTTTCCAGCGATGACGCACGGCAGCTCTGGAGGCAAGTTTGTTCCCGCGGTCTGTTGCCTCCAACTCTTGGAGCATGCTGCCTCCTCCCAAAAAACCCATCGGTGTGGAGGATCGCACAAGACCACACGTCTCTCCTCTTTACCACCACGAAGCCCATAGCTGCTGCCTGGCTGGGGGTGCCGGGGGTGGCATTTTCACCCGTTTGCGCAAGCTGCTTCAGTCTCAGCTCGCCTTCCCATCTGCTCACGCGGTTTCTGCTATGTTGAGACCCAATGCTGGGTGACTCATTAAATCAAGATTTCAATAGTTCACTGGGAAACAAGTCCACAGCTCTCTACATGTGGGTTTCTAAAACCTTCTGGACTTCTGTAGCTGTTCTTTGGGCTTTTTGTTGCAGTTTGGTTTAGTTTTCAAATGTTTTCTGGTTTATGTTTCAAAATCCAACCAAAAAAAATTGTTACAAACTGTTTTGAATGCATTTGATTAAAAGAAAAAGAAAAAAGGGCAAACGGACAAAAACAATGACAGTTTTCTATCAGTAGACTCACCTTCAAGTCCTGCCCTGGCTTGCAGGTGAGGTCCTTTCCCCTCTGCTCCTCAAGCCAAGTGGGCAACTCTTCTCAACCTCACCAGGAACCACTCAGAACCTTCAGCTGGGCCTCTGAGATGGACCTGCCTCTCCAGAGGCTATCAGTTGATGTGCCTTTGGATGTGGACCCAACGTGGCTCTTCATGACCATTTAAAGCTTCTCCATGGAGCGTGTGAAGGCTGGAGGAAGACTTGCCAGCAATCACAGAGGTGCTCCTCACAGGTGGGGAGAAATAGTTTGGTTTTAGAGGATTAAAGGCTTCTGGGTCCTAATAACAAGGTACAACACGGGCTGGTTTTGGACAACAAATTTTGCAGAATTGTGCAACTCAGGACATAGAGGGGAAAAAAACTGTATTTTGCCAAGCAGGAGCTTGTAATCAAGAGGGCTTGAGTTAAGGATAGCTCAGAGAACAAGCTTCTGCTTGTACTGACTTCCCCATGGAGGGGGAGGGAGAATTAATGGCTCTGTGGCACGACCCCGATGGTGTAAAAGGCACATCGCCTTTCCCCAGCGTTACTGATTTCAGCTCGGTTGAGTTCTGGTCTCTCCTTGCTCAGCTGGGGCTCCACAGATCTGCCTGCCGTGTGCCCCCACATCGCCGCCTCTTCTTCCTCAGCCCCAGAGGACACCGGCAGCACCTTCTGCCTTTTGGGGTTGACCCTGGGCATCTGCCCCAGGGGAGCACTGGGACACCCCAAAGGTGCTGGCTCAGTAATGCTCATGGGAGCATTTTAGCACCCCAGTTCCAAGAGCCAGCTGGATTTCAAGTATCGCTTCCCAAGCTCAGCACTGGACTGAAAATCACAAGAAAACTGGCGAGTGCACACACCTAGGTTTGTTAGACAGCCATTAACTAAAAGCAGCCACTTTGTAACCTTCACGACATAATAAAAGTGCTTTGCACTGGGCTGCAACTCAGCTATGTCATGATCAGAGGAAAAAGTTATATTTTATTAATTTTGCAGAAAGTGTGTGGTCGTCTCTGCCTAATGAATACTAATAGAACCTTTAAAGCTCATTTACCAAATACATACAATTAAAGGACAATGAGAGGCATTACTTACAGAGCACATTCGAGCGTTACCAAAATATCCCATTTGTTTATTGCAATAATTGCAAAATAAAATACATCGATTGCTCCATATTTATAAATTCAAGAGCTATTTGGGTCTGCGTGCACTCTTCCTGATGTGTAATGAAGGTTATAAAAGGAACGAGCATCTTAATATAAAACACAAGGAAAACGCTAAAACTGCCTGAAATTTGGGAACTAAGACGTTGTGAGTCAGTCACCCATATTCTCTCCTGCCAAAGTACACGAGTGATGATGCAAACAGGATTTGGGAGGATTTGTGGATATTTATGAGCAGGTGCTCTTCGGCTGGAGTCACTTTGAAATAATTGACACCTGAGGGCAGAGCCTGCCTGTGGGATTATGGTGGGCAGCAGAGATGCTTCTGCAAAGTGTCTTTGGATTTACACCACCCTCGGGGTCACATTTATCTTCTAGCCTTTTTTTCTCACCCCAAGAAAGGTGGTGGCCAGGTCACAGCCGTGCCCGTGTCACTCTGGGTCGCCGTGGGCATGGCACCGAGTGGTGCGTGGACAACAGCAGCCACCAGCAGGTTCTGCTGGTCTGTTGGAGACCTTCAGCCCTACCTTCCTCTGAGGTCCTCCTCATGAGAAGCTGGTGGAAGAGCCATAAACCGTGCTGCTGGATGGGGGGTGGCCAACCTCCCCTCCCGCTGGCGTCCTCAAGGCTGGGGCAGAAAGGGATGGGACGGGTGCAGGGACAAGTGCCCTTGAGCCCCAACCTTGCGATATAAGGTTTCCAGTCAAGAGCTCCTGCTTCCTTTCATTTGCAGGCTTGAGCCATTTCACGCTGTTTCATCTACAAAGACAAAAAGATATAACACCAGTTGACTTTTTTTCCCCCGCTTTAGACCAAGAGCAGTTCGCGGGGTCTCGAGGTCTTCAGTGATTGGAAAGGGGTGTCAGAGGTGTGTGCGTAGCCGGGTCCAGGGACGTCCCGTGCGGCGTGACGGGCAGGGGGGATAAAGATGAGCACTGCCAAAAGAGTAAAAAATCCCATTGCATTTAAAACACGGGGCTGAACCCTTAATCCCCAGAAGAACGATCCAAAATTACAGTATTTGTCTTCTGCTGAAAAACATCCACCAAGCACTTGGATTTATTCTTGGGGCTTTGGGCACATCTCCATACCATCTGTCTTCCTGCTAGTTTGCATGTTCCCCCTCCGAAGCCGTGCTATCCCGCTGCGGCAGCCCCCAGCCCTGCTGCATGCGCCGGTTATCACCCGCCAGCGATGCCGTCCAGCTCTCCCAGGCGAGGGAAAGCAGACGCGTGCGGGTTTCAGGGGCACTTTAGTAATTTCCTGTATTTTTTGACTGAATTCTGGGATTCCACAAATGCACTGTTTTTCAGTTTTCCGCTTTAAAATCCCAACTTGCCCACCTCGCCCCGCCTCTTAGTTCCCCTATTTGAGCAACTGCCACCTGCCGCTCTGCGGGGGGATCCACCTCTCGAGACACACGTATCGCCCCAAAACTGCTGCCAGCGGCAGCCGGGCTGTGGTGACGGCGTCTCTGTGAAATAGCTGGATCTTGATGAACAGCCCGAGACCCACCAGCCCATCCACAGTGGCTGCTCCTGGGGCAAAGTGGCTGGATAAGTCCACAGAGCCGATGTGTGCAGCCTTCAGGACAGGGATTTAATAACTTAAGGGTTTTTTTTTCTTCCAAGGATCATTTATTAGCTCATGATCAACATAGACGTTTGCTTCTCACTCAGAAACCAAAGCCAACTTTCTCCCTGTGTGTGTGGTTATAACCGTTTGCTAAACTTCATGGAAACCCCATCGGCAATGACTTGGCCCCAGGTACGTGCAGTTGAGGAGGAAAGGCAGCAGCCTTTTCTTGCTCACCTGTGGACCTCGGGAGCCCAGCGGACTCTTCTTGCAGCGTGGCCTGGCTGGACGCGGCTCTTGGACGTGGTGACATCCCCCACCGAGCCAGAGCCTTGTGCCAGGTGATGGACACCCACCAAAATCTCCTCCAGGCCGTTCTGAAATCTTAAAAAGCTGATTGACATCGCTGGGACCGATGGGGAAGTCCTGGGTGGAGCAGGAGGAAAGCTTTTGCTTTGCTCTTTGGTTTTGGGATTTTTTTTTTTTCATTTATTGAATTTGTTTGCTTCAGTAGATTTTGAGATGGGCACACCGTTGGGAAAAGGAGAGGCTGCAGTACCGCATGTAGGGTCGGCAGCGTGAAATGTTTTGGGGCAGAGTGTTCACAAAATTCGGATGAGCGGTTTCTCATCCCCCAAATAGAATTTTTTTATCAAATGCAGAAGTCGGCAAACCCACGCCGGGATGAGCGGCAGAAAGCTCTGACACCTCGCCACGGTCCCGGCGCATCTTGAGCACAACCCCACCGAGGCGCGGAGCCGCGTCGCTCCGGGGGCGATAACGCCAGCGCTGGACCAGGGAAGGCGTATGCCAGTTAAGTGGTACTGACACTAATGATATAATGAGCTGCGGTAAAAGTCACGTCTGGTAGCATCTACTTTGTCTCCAGGGTGACTAAAACACCATAAATAATGATGTCCAGCAGTGTTTCCGCAGAGCTGCTGTCCTCGGCGGGAGCGGGGCAGAGGGTCGTTCTTCATGGTCAACAGGCAGGAGACAGACGTGGTAAATGTTTCCATCTGCCTCCCAAACCGGCCAAGCCGAGACTGCCGAATCTCACCCCGACAAAGGGAGCGGCTCGGCTTGGCCTTGGCTGTCCACAGATAGGTGGGGTGTAAATACACGGAGAGTATTTTGGTCACCGGGAACTCGGGAGCAGGAGCCCAAACCTCAGCTCTTGCCTCCAGCCCTCCCCGAAGCTGACAGGGAGGAGAGGGAGATTCTCCAGTGAAAACCTTTGACTTGTCAAAGTGGGGAGGAACACGGTTTTAACCTGCTGCAGCCAAAGGTTTCAGGTGAAGAACCGCTTCTTTGGCCGCTCGCCGCACGGGCAGGGGAGCTCAGACGTCCCACCGCGCGTCGCCCGTGTCCCCTGGGACTCACCGATGTGGAGAAATCCTTCTGGCTCTCCAACTCCTCGCGGCTTTGCCGTACACTCACTCCTGGCTGTCGTCTGTCTGCCCAGTTTCTATTTTAAATTGCAGGTTTCTTTCAGAAATGTGGAGCTTATCGTGGATCTGATGTCCTTGATGGTCCCTGCTGGGGGACGCCCGTGCGTGAAACAAGCTGGGGGTTGGGAAGGAATCTGTCCGCAGGAAAAAATCGCTCACACGTGCTTGTTTTGCCATGTTTCCGCGAGGTTGTGGTTTGCAATTTCAATTATTTCGGCTTTTTGCTGAAGCAGAGGGCTGGATTGGGTTCATCTGCTCCGCTACCTCCATCAGTGCTGCGCAGTTCGTTTTCAGGTTGATTAAATGCACGTGTTCCCCTTCTCACTTCAACAGCCGAGCAGACCCGTTCGCGTAAGGGGGCAAGAGCTGGAGGCTGCCAGCCACGAGCTGCAGCCCCCGGGGCCGAGCTGTGCCCACGCTCTTTGCACAAGGCTGAGCTGCCGGAGGGGTCGGCGGCGTGGGCTCTAACGACCAGCCCGGAGGAGGCTTCAAACGAGGTGTGGGGAGAAGAGAGGAGGAAGAGAACATGCATTTTTAAATGAAAAGCAATCTCGAAATCTTCCGTTCCTGTTAAATCAGAAGCAGAAAGCCCTGTGCACAAGGCTGAGCCGGATCCAAACCCCATCCATATCAAAGGGAGGATTTCCAACGACTTCCAGTGGCTCTAAAATTGGTTTTTACAGTGTCTAAGATGCAACTGCGAGTGAAAAAGACCCCCAAAGCATCTATCTTTGCTGTTATTTTATTTACTCCAGTCTTCTTACCTACTTTTTATCGACCTCTACAACTTACAAGTGTAAAGCCGTAGTCGGCCGCTGTTAGCACGAGGTGCACAAAGCCTACACACGCACGGTTTCCAGCTCTGCCACCTTTGCTTATTCTTTCAAAGCATGGACGTATGCGGAGGAGGGGGTTACTGCTCTGGTTCAGGGGGTGGACTACCAGGGCAGAGCCAGGCAAGACTTTTCCACCGATTTTAAGCAACCTGAGACGTCTCCTGCCTGATTGCCAGCCCTCCACAAGGGTTTGAAGACCTAATGCCATTAAAAGAAACGGAGCTAAACTGCTAATAAAATCTGCAATGGTTTTCAAGCAGGTGCTGAGGAAAATGCTGTGTCTGGCAAACCCATTTCTCTCCACCGTTTTAACTCAGAAGTTGTTCGCTGCTTTGGCGAGCGCAACTGCTGAGACACTCCGATGGTTACCAGGAGGTGGAATTTCGGTGGTTGTATTTGTATTTTCACGCTGTCGTTGCACAAACGCCCCGCACGTCAGTGAAGTGCGCACTTATTTAATATAGGATGAATAACGAAGTACTAACAATTGAAAATAGGTCCATGACTTGGGTATTCACAGTTATACGATGAGGAAATAGTTAAATTAATCACATCTCAGCTCCAGCAATCACCACGTCGAGATTCAGTGTGTACATCCATTTGCCCAGACCGCAAAAAAAAAACCAAAACCAAACGGGACCCGGCTGCCACAGCGACATTTCATTAGTCAGCCTTACTTTATAAAATAAATTATTTTCCTTTTGCTATTTAACACAAACATGTATTGACTAATCCGCTGCTACGCAAATCCAAATCACCAAGAAAACCAAAATACCTGCCATTTAACATCACCATTAACATGATGAGGTTTTTTGTATTTCGCAAACGCTGAATTGTATTTCACGTGATGGAGAAACTTCCCCGTACTCCTTCCCTGTAGTATTGTCCTTGCAAACCCCTGAGGATGAGGTGTCGGCCCAGATGTGTGCATTGGACGTGTAGGAGGGAGGTTTTTGACACTCTGCTCAGTGTTTTAAGCCATAAGGACGTCCCAGCCCAAAAAGGAGGGTAAAAGAGGGAGCAAAAGTGGGAGAAAAAAAAAGAAAGTGCCAGAAACAAGGTAAACGAGAGCTGAACAAAAGATGTTTTTAATCTAAGGGTATTAAAAGCATGTTTTAATACAGACAAATCAGTCGTTTTTTAAACCTGAAGAACAAAACCACTTCCCATTTTTAAATACCTTTTATTATGTTTTATTGTAGCTCTGCCTCATTGTCTAACTTAATAACCTTGTTGACTCCAAGGGGAGCCAAACTTTTACCTAAAACATGCTTCTCCCACAACTTTTCGGCAGTTTGTAAACTCTAACCTCTTTTCTTGTTATGACCTTACTTAGAAACCATGGAAAAATTTTCATGTTTCCGTTCAGAAGAGCACATAAACGTCCACCTGGAAGAGGCTCCGTGGAAGCCATACGAAGCGTGTGCCTGGCTGGACGTGGGATGTAAAGTCTTCCGATGCTCTTGTTTCCTAAAATAAGACTTGAGAAATTTGTTGACCGAATACATTATTTAATGAAAGGACTAATCGATGCAATAAATTATTTAGAGTTTAGTATTAGACCAGCTGTGCTTGTCCCACGCTAGTAAATTCGACAGCTACAATGCCATTCCTTATGGTCCTCCTGCCTCTGGACTGAAAACATGACTGAGTGTTTGCACTGGAACTTACAGTTAAATCAAAGAAGCATCATGAGTTGTTTGTACTTTAATACGAGAAGTTCACAGCTTTTTCTTCTGACCTGATGGGGTGTATTTGCCGTTCAAGGCAGGTAATGAATCCAGACCCTTGACTGGAAAAACATTACCTGGGTACTTCCAGGGATATGCAGGCAACACAATAAAACGAGATACCAACATCCATTTTTATCCTGTAGGCAAAACTCCGAGCTGGAGTTTCAGCCTGTTGTCTGGAAAACGTCAGGAGCCGATAAAACGCTGGAGGAAGAGATTGTTGGCATAAATGACGAGAGCACTACGGGGTCGCATCAACCTCTCGAGCCCAGACTTGTGCTCCCAGCACCTAATGCCTCTCCTCCGCGGGGAAAACGGGACGGCGAAGCCGGCACCGGGCAGATGCCCAGGACGCGGAAACGCTGCCGGCTGTGTGTGTGCAGAAACACAGGAACATATGGGCAGCATTATGTTCCTGTCTGTTCCGGAAAGCAAAACAGAACGAGTGCGAAATAAATTCGTATCAACAACAGGATGGGAATGTTTACAGGAAAATGAAATATGGGATGGGGAGAAAGGGGCTCGTGTCAGAGGGCAGGGCTTGCGAGGGAGCAGGGCTGCGTCTCGGTGGGGTTTGCCATGCTGCCTGTGTTCACATACACCCAGCATACACAGAAAATAGAATAAAAAATTACATTATCCTGGGTACATACAAGCACACGCTTGCCCTTAAACATATATACGTGTGATCTGGATCCAGTCCTCTGGAGGACTTTTTTTTAATTTTTATTTTGTAATACATAGCTGAGCGAGCAGCCTTGGAGTGTATTTATTATGGTATTGAATTGCTTTCCATGGTAACTAATTGTGATTTCAGAAACACAGGTTCTGCCATGGTACAAGATGAAATGGAGCTGAATATGGAAGCAGCTGGTAAGAAGAAAATCGCTTGCTTATGAAATAGTATTTAGTGATGGAGACTGATGGAGCAGAAAAAATGGGGGGGTGGGCAAAAAAAAACAAAAAAAAGAAAACAAAACAGCACTCTCTTACCTTCATGTATTTCCTTAGATTTTGAATTCCTCAGGAAAGTGTCTGGTGAATATTTAAGGAAAGGAACCCCCCTCTATGTGGGCTGCCTTCCCATTTCCCCACTTACCATTTTATTAAGAGGCAGACTATTAAAAATCTGGCTGCATAAAAGAAAAGAAATGGTCAGAAAATGAAATTATGATTAAACGGTTATTGCTGGTTGAAAAAATGGGAAGGTTTTTCCAAAAATTTATCCATTCCACTATGAAAAACAGGTGAAAGAGCACATTTAGAGCGATGCTAAAAAAAAAATGAAAAAAAAAAAATTTCCCCAGACTGTGGGTGTCTCCCTGCCCTCGCACACCCAGAGCTCGGGATGGCAGCGGGCGCCCAAGGGCGAGCCGAGCAGAGCCGGCTACTCACGCATGAAGCAAAGTGGTAAAACATTGAAGACCATTTTGTGTCAACTGATGAGTGCCGCTGAAAGCAGAGACGTTTGCAGCTTCCCCTGCACAACAGATTGCCATTCCCCTTCCCACGCCTTCCATCTCATCAGGCGTTTGATAGCAAAGGGGCTTTGGGGCGCAGCTCGAAGGGGCTGGTGAGGGCGAGGGAGCCTCTCCGGCGTCCTCAGGCTGCTGGGCTGCACCAGCCCCGGCTGCTTTCCCTCCCCATTTCTGCCAAACGGCAGAATCTTTGCCGTGTGTGAACCGCAGCGAGTCTCTTTATTGCACAGTCAACACCGCAAGAGGCTGAAAGGCAATAATCACCCAAGTCAGGAATTTCCGAGCTCTCACATAGGGCTGAAACCTCCGGCGTGTTCCTTCCCCTCCTCTGTAAGGCACATGAGGGTCCATAGGATCTAACAGTGTCTTGACGCCCCCAAGAAGAAAGAACAATATTGTCTTCTCCTTTTTAAAAAATATGATTGAATTAATAAGCAGTAGTCCAAAACCCAGCCCATGAAACAAAAAAACTAACCCAACAAAAAAAACCCCCAAACCCAACCCCCACAAAACCAAGAAAATCCAAGTAAGCAACGAGAAACCCAACTGTGATGAATGTGGTTATGCTGCCCAACTGAAAACTCAAAGCTTGCAGGAGTTTCTCTGACCTTGGTCCAACATCACTGGCGTTGGCCGTGTTCATACTCAACAGAAATTCTACAGCCTGGATAAATATGTGTTTAGAATTATGGAAATGTACCTTCAGCGTAGGTAAAATGTATTTTTAGGCATATGTAAAGTCAAATCATTTGTCAAGTATTAATTTTATTTACCCAGCACACAGTCATGTTTTTGTTCTATAAATGTATATCTAGGCACTTAAAATGTGAATATTGGCACAAGCCCGTTTGACAACTAGCGTAGAGCCATTCAAATGTATCAAAGATATTTATGAGAATCCGGTTGTTCTGTACCTTCAGCGTAGGTCTGACAGCGGATCGGTGGTAAATTTGAGTCGGTGGTTTATTAACCCAACGAACCGTAACCGAATCTTTAGCAATCTTAGAGTTACGATATGCCAGCTTGGCTGGTAGAAGTCTGCACACTAGAATTGATGTCCAGCCAGAATAATGAAGGTAGTACAAGCAAACCGTATGTTAAACAAGAAAGTTATTTTAATGCTCGCTCCCCAGATACCCAAAGGCACTAGTCAACACTGTGGACTAATGACCTACAAATGTGTGTGATTAGTACACATTTTTAGCATTACAATATTTTTTTCAACAGCTGGCACATTAAGTGAAATAAATACTTCTTATTTCATCCGCAACAGCTTTGTCCTGAATACCCTTCCATTTGTTTAATTTAATAGAAAAAAGTATCAAACAAAAACTGAGCTGTAAGAACCATGCTGACCTGCCAAACTCTCTCTGCTGTCCTTCCTCCAGATATTTTGACAAATCATATTGGATACACACCTGTGTAACTCTGCATTTACGCCAATGCAACTTCTCTAACATCAGTGCAATTACACATCTAGAAAACTGAAGTGACGCCATGGTAAATCAGAGCCATTATTCCACAGATCCGCAGGCTCAGTGTAACACAACAGATGTTATAACATCTCGACTGAGGACAATTTTACATTTCTGTTATCCATTGCAAAAACCTTTTTAATGCACAAATTACATTTTAAAGGACTACCATAAAGTATATGCTTCAAATAGACCTTTTACAATATAACACAAAATTCAAATGACCTTTTTTAGGAAAGCACTTGAAACTTTAACACTTAGGTCTGGACAACATTAGATTACTTTAAGCTGTAAACCTTAAGAAGTTTTATGTGGTTAAATAAAATCAGCATTACAATTTCCAGGTATTATAATTATTGAACAGATTGTAACAACAAGATATAATGTAAACATGAAGTCAGGAGACAGCTACTGAGAAAACTCTCTCGATTCTTTGTAGAATTATATCTGCACATAGTAAAATCAGCAACAACTGGAGGAGGTTACAGTATTTCATCCTACATATTGATATCAATGTTTTGCAAGCAGCAGTCTGTACATCATCCCCTTTTTAGTATTAATTTACAGAATCACTACAACCTTGGAAAAAAAAATCTCCAGGTCAAATGCTGCTGCCAGGTATCAATACAACATTTGGAAGGAAATATTTAAAACCATCAGATTTTGTTAATTGCCCGTGTATGTGTAGATATGTGAGATTTTATATATGCAAGCATATATAAAATCATAAACCTCACTTCACTTTCAAAATTGAACTACCTCTAGGTAAGAAATACAAGACCTTTTTCAATAAATTTAAAGGGTTTATTTATACCTGAGACATTTTTGCATATTGACGTCTTTGTACCTTTACCTCTAGGTACTCCCGTAAGTCCTTTATTCTTTTCTGGGGTCTCAGCCATGGGCTTTGGCTGAGTCCTTCCTTATCTAACCTGGATGTATAAACAGAGACATAACAGAATTAAATATATATATATATATGCAAATAACCAGTTGCTGTACAAGCAGACAGGCTGGTTTATACAAAGCCAGAACTAGTTCACCATTCCTGATACTTTTCACAACGTCTGATTCAAAAAAGAACTATAGTCCTTTATAAAGGGTGATACGTGTTTCTACTCATTGGGTGAAAAACAACTTTTTGAAATATTTCTCTGGGTAATGGATCATTGGCTTTACACGACACATTGAAAACGCTCCTTCTTGGCTGACCTGTTTCCCCATTCTTGAGATCAACCCATTTCTCCACCCAGCAAGCAAGAAAACCAGGAGTTGAGGAATAATAAGTTCATGTGGCTACATTACACTAAGGTCACAGGCCAACGCAGAGGGACCGAGATTTTCAAACAAATTTAGGGAGTTTAGGAGCCCAGTTCCTCTCGAAACTCATGGCATTTGGATGCCTAACTCCCACAGATTCATCGGAAAGCGCTGGCTTTCAGCTCTTCAGCCCTGCAGATCACACGTGCTAAGCATTGAAGCACAAGCATCAGCAGGGACATAACCTACATTCTGCAAGGCTCTTGCAGAATTTCACAGTGCTATTTAATTTGGCAAATACCAAACTAAATTTAAAGGCTCCCTTTGTAATCTAAACAGCTCAATTTAAAAAAAAAAAAAATTAAAATCCACCATGTTTCACTCCATGTTGCTTCTGACAGAGGCAATTCTCTAGAAGTGCTGACATGCAAATACGGTGTTATCTTATTTGATAACATAGCAATTAGAATTGTCGATTTTATTAAATATAGTTTAGCCAATGGAAAGATACTAGTGGAAGTGAAATAAAGTGTGCTTTTAGACATGGAATTGGATATACTATAACATCAAGAAAAAAAACAGTGGTATATCCTTTAAAGACATCACAAAATGAATCAGCTTCCAAGTAGATTATTATACCCTTCTTACGTTGCAGAAACACTGTTTTTTGCACTATATTTTACAGAAAAGAGTTGACTTTAGTGATGACGGTCAGCAAACCTGTCTTTAAACAGCTCTTTGTTCTACTGTACAGGCATATAATGGGGGAAAAGAAAAGCTACATTTCACTGGCAATAGGACTTCATAGACCTTAGAAATTTTTGATTTAAAATGGTGATATGTAGCATATTTCTGTGTAAAATAAATCCAACACTCTTTCCCAAGTAGCAGACATTTCGAAGACCTGATACCTGTTGCAAGTAGATAAAATGTAGTCAGTGTTTTTAAAGATGACAAGGAGGACACACAGTGATGTACCAGTAACGACACAGTGACGTGTTAAGCATCAGATATAAGAAACTCTACTGCTTGCATCCCAGTTGGCTCTTCCGATTTTACAACCGCACCCATTCTAAATCTCCTTTTCATTGGTATTCTTTCGTGGACCATATTCTGTGGCTAAACCGAAGGCGTTTTGGGTGAGAACACCTTAGCTCCATCTGTCCCAAACCCACTCATACTGAAGCAAACGGTGCACATCTCTCCGACCTTCAGTGCTACGAACGCTTTGCGACCCGGCGGTGGAGTTTCCCTTTCTGAAATTCAGGAGCTCTCTGGCGTGATTGCCACCAGCGTTACGACTTTGACGGAGCGACTGGCACAGGGAGGCACTTATGTGACATGTTTAAAACTTATCTTTGGTAAACACACACAAGAACTTCTAACTAATGTTTTGCTTCCTGATCATAAGAGAAATCTTCATTTGCTACTAGTGTATGTGTGCAGGTATTTAAACTTATACAGGATGTTGCTAGTATAAAATATTTTTTCAAATGCCACTGCCAAGGATTTAATTTAATTCACCTAAAAACAACGCAGTTCTGGGCTTTTTGTTTTTTTCCTGACTCCGCTTATTATGCATTAAAGCACCTCTGATCAATAACAAATTAGCAATAGAAAGCAAGCCCTACGTGCTCAATTTTCACCTTCTTTCTCTTTCTATTACCTTGTTTTTCAAGACCTATTTAATCAGAATTGTTGTACCTCTTACAACTTTCATTATCTGTGAGGCATCATCCAACACTGCATTACTTAAGCAGCCAAATCCCTCACTCGGATCGGTGGGAATTTTGGATACACAAAAATGCTGAGGCTGCTCTTGGTGGGAATCCTTCCTGCTAACCATGACCAAACAGTACTCTGGTGGGGCGAAGGAACTCACGTCTCTAACTGGACTGAAGAGCGATCAGACCAGAGCCTGCAAAGCAGAGCGCAATCCACCAAGAGACAGCCCATCAACACGTCTTTTCAAAAGGTGCTGCAAATAAATGTTGCTGGAGCTGCATGGGTATAACTGGTGGATGATCTACTTTAATGTACCCAGAACACTATCACTTCTAAAATCAGACGTTTCTACTGAGAGGTATTTTATTGGTTTAGTTTTTCGTTTACACTATTCAAATTTTGCTGAAGAATTTTTTGGAACCCAGAACTTAGTGCATTTCATTTTATAAAATTAGAATAATTTATATGCTTCTCTTTTCATTGAAAAAAAAAAGTATAGCCCAAACATACATGGGGGTATAAATACTTCATAGATAGCCATTTCACTTATTTTAATCTGCTTAATGGTGATTTAGACATTGATCAACCAAATAACTTTGGCAACTTGCACAAAAATATGTCCTTAAATCAAAAATGATGATAAAACTTGCTTTAATGAGGCCTTTATTACGGAGAGAACTGGAAAGAGAGAGGAGTGTAAGTGCTGAGGAGGTTATCGTGTTCCTAAACCATGCTGCTTTGCATTTGTATGTGAAATGGGTACAGCTGGTAGATGATAGGTGGTTGTCCATGAGCAATGTAGTAATTGCTGAAGTTTCTGTCACTGATATATGGAGCAGGCTGATAATAGCATGTTACATTGGCTGCATTTGGGATGATGTTTTGTTCTCCGAGTACTTTTAAAGCCAGAATTGTGATCATATTCAGAGTTTGTCTTCGTTCATGTCCCATGAGACAGACTGTGCTCTCGTTTACAACTCCACGTAGAGTCATCAAGTAGTCATACTTGCTTTTCTCTTCCCCAATGAAGTGGTTGCGCAGATATGACTCAATTTTCCTTTGCTGCTCAGCAACATCTGGAAAATCAATAAAGAACCTGGAGCACATGTAACGTTCCAGAGATTTAATTTCAGCCTCGTCTTCTGGCTTATAGTCACGAACCAGGAGATTGCTGTACTTCAGGAGGCCACCTCCTCTGATTTCCTCCGGGTTCCTTGTGGAAATCAGTTTGTATTTTAAGTGGTCCATTGCTTCGTTGAAGTCTCCATACATACTCTCGGCGATGACAGTGGGGTGAGAGTCTTCAGTCAGTTTGCAGTCTGTTGCTCTGTAAACATTTAATATGGAGTCCAGTATGATCTGGAAGGAGTCCACACTAAACTCAAACTGCCGTCTGAGCGAGTTGACGAACTTCAGTTCTACATTCTTGCCGCTGTTGTTTGACAGTGAGATGAGGCTCCAGCGATCGTGGTCGGTGGAGACTTTGACCATCTTCTGCACATAGGCATCTTTCATGGTCTGAGCAGTGATTTTTTCCTTATTAACACATTTTGGCAAGAAGTCCAATAGACAATTAAGAACTGCTTCCTTAACGACCTGGAACTCGAGCTCACTTGGAAGTTCCACCCCAAAAATGATGTCTAGGTCCTTGTAACTGGTTCCATTCTGCTTTACTAGGATGTGACTGGCTGTCGAGCCGTTCAGGCGGATATCTCTAATGTTGATTTGCTTTTCAATGAGCTGTTCCTTTACCACATGAATGATATCCTTTGGCTTTACATCCAGTGTTGGAAAATTTCCTCTGCCATGAATAGGTATGACCTCAGCTAAAACTTGATCCAGGATTTTAATCTGATCCCAGGTGAGACTACTGAATCTGTGGTCTAAGTCCTCAGTCATTGTGATGTCGGTTGGCTAACTAGGGAGAAATAGAAATGAAGAGACAAATGTTAGAACTTGCTCAAATAATAGAGAGCCTGGCATTTCACTCCGTTATAACATATATCTTCCTTCCTCAGTGCAGGGACAAAGCTGTTCATTTTACAGAGAGACAATCCCAGTTAACGGTCTGAGTCAACCACTGCACTTGTCACAGGCTTTTAATTGAATTTTAATGTACTCAGGTTTTAATCCTGCTGAGAAACCATTGTGTTATTGTATAATCCATGACTCAAAGTAAATGCAGTAAACCATATAGACTTCATTTAAAACTACTCAAAGGTTAATAACATGAAATACTTGGTGTTTATGATGAAACTCCAAATAAATTTCACTGTGAAGACACAAAAGGAGCAAAATGAGCAAATTTGTTCTTTCTGTCCTGCCTAGAAACCTCCCTCTACCTTCAGTGACCTACATACTTAAAACTACTGAAAGACCGGGAGGTTTTAAAAAGCAGGAATGATGCAACATGCTCATTGTTTACCTAGCCATATGCCTTGGATGTACTTTAGTCTCTGCGGATCGTTTATACGCACGCATCCTTTAATACCACTTGTTACAGTTTAAGGACTGGATATCCGCTAATTGTTAAGCTGCTTCCACTACAAAAATTGAGGCAAAATTTCTGAGGCAAAATCTTTCCTTTCTAAGCCATTAACCATCTTCCTACATTAATGTTCCAATGCTGCAAGTTATGGTTTGCAGAACCGGTAAGACTATAGAATACCCATGTATTCTATAAAGCTCAGGCTCTATAATTCCGCCGTTTAAAATTATATGTTGTCTTATATCATCATATTTGGCAATCAGATAGACCTGAGCATGGACAATTTATTTACATTTTACAATGAGGGGAAAAAAAGATGTAAACCCCACAATACTGGTTTTAAAATATTTCTAATTGATCATATGCAAAACTTTAATTAAATTTTTGTAATGGGAACCTGAATGCTTTATTTTTTATTTTTATTTATGTATACTGTGAATGTAATGAAGCACAATCATGCAATTATATAACTAGGTGTGATTACTGAAAGTAAAAGAAAAGAAACTATGAAAAAGAAAAACACAACTGGGCATTAGGTGTCCAAGGTGTAATGAAAGATGGAAATCTTCATCTTACTGTCTCCTGACATTACTGTCAGTGTTACAGAACAGAAATAGTTCAGAAGGCTGAAAAACTTCCAGAATCCACAGGCATGGTTTCATGCTGTGTCCCCTCTTGCCTGCTTACGCTTCCTCGGTTCTTTTGGGGTAGTCAACGCTCGGACAGTTAATCAGAAAGGTTTATTGCTGAATCCTAACGTACCATTTTTTAACACTCTCTCATAAATCGCACGATAACTCCGAGGCGGGTATTGTGATTTACTGCTAACTTCCCGATTAACCCCAGTGCTCAGCCGCTGTGCCTCAGCGTGCTGGGTGTGAAGCTGCGTTTGCTGCTCTGAGGTGAAGGAGAACATTTACGGACATAGCGGGACCTTCCTTCATCGCTCGGGAGAGCAAAACTTCTTTAGTCAATACAGTTATTTTGGGCATTTCTTTACTCTGCCGAGTCAGGTGTGGATATCCTCAACCCATGGGAAGCTGCTTGTTTAGACAGTTTATAGATGGAGGTAGAGATACTGAAAATACTTTCGAGTACTGAAAGGAATTTCTTTCTTCTGCACAAACATTATGATTTTGCTTTCTCCTTTAATGCTGCATGTGTCAGCTAAGGCTTGTTTTAAGAATATTTCTGTTGGGTTTATGCAAGTTTAGCTCAGAGAGAATTCAGGGAAAGTAAAAATAATTTCAGAATAACTGCAATAAAATATTTGTTACATCGCAAGAGTATCGCAACAGATCATTGTGTTGAAACACTACCTGAGCACCTAAAAAGAATACAAAAACAAAGATCGCTGTATTCCTTCATACTGCACACAAACAGGGTGGGAATTATACCACGGCACTAAACTTCATAATGGATTTGCCACAGAAAAACTATGCCATCCCTTGTAGGTAGATGGCTGTTTCTCAGAAGGCAGCGATGGGGACCGCTGCTCAGACGAAGCCATCTCTCCCAGCCGGGCTGAAGCAAAGCTGGAATTTGGAGGGACTGAAGAAAAGTGACTGGAGATGCGAAACTCAGGCGGTGTTCAGGTGTGATCCGGGCCGGCTCAGTGAGTCACCCGCCGTGTGAAAGAAGTAGTTAAGTTTCTAATTTTAGTTTTGGGAAGTTCCTGCCAACACTGCAAATGTACTACTGAAACATCGAGAAATGCTTCCACAGACAGATGGCTAAAACATATTTTTTCAGCTAAGGCTCAGGAATAAAAATAAATTAAAATCACACTGAGTAATAACACTACCAAAAAGCCTCTACTGTTGTTTCTTAATCCATAGTGATTACATATGTATATTGCCGTATATTTTCCTTCCCTCACCTTCAGATTCCACATTCTGGAATATTTTAGTAATTTCAAGTCACTTGTGAGCTGACATGGCTTGGGAATATTACGGAGCTATTTTTCACATACTTCTACTACGGTTTCAGCTCCCAAGTAAGCTAATCAAGGGCATATGTAATTTCAGGCACCTTTCTGGCCTCATTACAAAGAATGGAACTAAGCCTATGTTTGAAGTTAAACGCATGCTTTAAAAGTTGGCTAAATCAGGACCAAAGTTGGGAGTTTAACTGCCTCTGAATTGACGGTGTGAAGGTCTTGCATTCAGTCCTACAGTTCTGGCACAACCCTGTAGTCCCTGGCATTGTTTCCGTAGCACATAACTCCATATACATAGCATGCAAAAATACATACGTTTGCATACGTACTCAGAAGTACAGATTATGGTGGACCGGCTCTAACAATCTCTTAGCAAACTTATAGATGTCAGAATTGCTGTATAAGCAGTAGGTTTTGTTATGTGATTTGTCTGATATTGCAAAATTTTGAGAGAGCTTTTCAAGGTTAATGCTGTGATGTAAAAGAAAAGGCTTAGAGAAGGGAATGTTGAAATTCAATCCCCTTTTTTAGCACAGGGACCCTCTTCAAATACTTTTTGAAAATCAGAAGATGGAAGTATCCCTAAATAAGGTTAGAAATCCTTCCATTATTGCTACATGTTTTTAGTTATTTTAGATTTTATTGCAATATACTAAGATTTTAAAAAGACAAGAAAAGGTAATATCAGCAAATATCTTTTTTGTATTGAAGGGTCGTACCTCAAAATGTCATTTCTCTCAAGTGATTCTGATTCCTGGAGAATCTGGTGACACTTTGTGAGTTCAGAGCCTCAACACTGATGTCTGAAAAATGTCTTATGATAAATACTAAGAATTCTGCGCTGAAATAATGACTTCAACTTTGACAAGTAAGGACAATGTCCTAGGAAAAACAGGGATTAAGTTGTCAAGAATATTATTAATTTACAGGTAGACCTAAATAACCTTTTTTAAAAAGTTATTTGCTAATTTGCTTCCAGTTTGCAACCCAGTAGATAACCCTGCACTTTCCTAGAAGGACTTTCTCTCGTTTCTCTCTTTTTGCCATCTTTTCTGGCAACAAGAACAATTTCCTGGCAATTTTATAGTCATTAGGAACCTTATTCCTTAAAGCAGTGGCAAATTTATTTACCAAGGTGCTCAGGCTAACGTCAGGAATTATTATTAATGCAAATAAGCCTCAGTTACAATAAATCAGCATCAGCATTGAGGCTATAATGAGCCAAAGTGTTGTGTAAAACAAAAGAGGTCAAGGGATGAAGGGAAGAGAACTCACTGCACGTGACAACAGCAGCCAGACGAAGCCGAACACAAGAGAGTGCCAGGGTTGGGTCGCTTAATGGAAAGAGTCTGGAAAATCGCTTAATTCTTTGGAAACTGGTGATGTTTGCAGTGGAGGATGATCCCTGGAGGCAGCTATATCTCACTGCCCTTTTGCCAGCAGCAGTATTATGCCATTTAGGGTAACCATATATGTGAGACAGACTTTGAGAGCTCTTACTTGCTGGCACCCCCAGTCTCAGCCTTCCCTAGGTCTGCCCTGCGGCACCCTGTCAAAGAATTCAGTTTCTGTAACTTCTTCCATATGAATACCTAAAAGCATTTCACATGTTTCACATTCAGTGTCTTCCTGTCTTGAAAGTGCATATATGGGCAAGTGAAAGGCTGCATAAACACTAGCACCATGGTAGTGAAAGAAACAAATAGCCTTTGAAATTGTGTATTGAAAAGAGGGGCTTTTCTCCTCACTTCATCAGTATTTGTAACTTACTGGGACTCTCTCCTAGTGATTTTTCACAGTTTTTTGTTTATGGGATTTAAAATGTTACTATAAACTACAATGGACCCTGCATTCTGCCTGATTTAAGATCTCTGCTAGATAAAGCGATGAGGAAAAGTAGTTTTCAGGGTGTTTACTGTTACATATACTGGCTAGAGAAGCACAGAATAAGATGGATCCAACCTAGTCAAGTTTTGTGATCTGTTATCCTTATTATAAGGTTAGAAAAATATTTCCCCGATTCAAGTTCCAACTTGTCCTTGGGTGGTCATCTTCAGCTGATGAAGTGGTTGCAAAGCAAAAAAATGTTTAGTTACTGTGGGATCATTAAACCAAGTTTTGCTAATTTTTATTATTTATTTTTATATTGAAATTAGAGGCTCTAATTTTCTTCAGTGGGGTTTGGATCAAACAACTATGAGTTTGGTTTTACAATGATGCTAAAAGGTTTAGTCAACCACCTCTTAGCACTCTGCCATACATCAGCTTCATCAAAACAAACAAAAGCAGATCTGGCTTTCCATTTGAATGAAGAAAATCTGCCACACCAATGATAGCTTTCATGTGCCACACAACTTTCATAGAAACAGATACTTACAGTCTAGAGGACAGTCTCATCAAATTTAGCACATATTTTACCGATAAACTGTTTAAAATTCTCTTTTTATATATTCTATAATGTTGCCTCACTGTATTTTCAAAGGGTTTGCAACGTGCTGGCATCCTCAAGCAGGATAAATCTGAAATAGTTTTTGTGCAGCTGTGTGAGGTCCGTTCTCTTCCCTTCGCTTTTATCCGCTCCCCCATCTATTTTACAACAATTATATGGAACACTTTAATGCTCCAATTGTCTTTACATTGCTTGCACTTGAAATTGGTTGTGAAGGGACCAGATCAAGCAAAATGTGTTGTCAGCTGCCATAGTAGCCTTGCTTTTGGGGGCTACCCCAGAGATGCTCAGCATAGCTATTGCAATTCGCCCCTTAGCTCTCTGTGTTGTTTTGCTGTGTACACATTATGTGCAACACTAATGATTTCCATGATATCCTGCTAAATCTTTTTTTTAATTCAAAGGCACATTTCTCTATTAAGCTGGACATTTTAAAGTATTTTGCATGCGCACTGACTTAAGGACTGCAGCTGGCATTCACTCTGAAGGCAAAAATGTCAAATGTAGAAGGAGTTCTAGTCATAATTTAAATGCGTATGAGACAAGTAGAAGCAGTAAAGCATCTGGGGCATCCTAAATGGGGACATATTTAAACTGGCTTGACAGTGTTTTTCATGAGTTTTTTCTTTCCATTAATGTTAATGCATGCAGTAAAGATACTGTTTATTTATCCTGCTATCATGAGATAACGCATGAGTTGCCATAAGTTTTCAGTACAGTTACCATCTAGTTACCCTGAAATAACAAATAATAACTCAAGGCCATATGCTCTTCTCCTGTGAGATAAGGTTGCATGGTGTGCGAAACACACTTAAGCAAAAAGCAGTTTGCTTGGGCTGTGTCACAGAATATCATCTTCAAGGGCAGAACAAGCAAGCAGAAAAGGAGAGGCTTTATCAACAAAAATGTATCCTACCTTTCCTCCAACCCAAGGCACAGGGAAAAGCAACAGGGTCGTATACCAGCCTGCACCACCCCGCCTCCCAGATGAAAACGATTTGCAGAGCAGTACGACCCGAGGGCAGCCATACTCTCCTATAGCACAAAGCTGGGAAAAGGAACTGAGTAGCCTACACTTCTACTGGAACGTTACAGGATGCTGGCTCGAGGAGCTGGGAGTTCTCAGGAGGGACAAAATAACTAAAGAGTTTAATTTGGGCAACCAGTTTGAATAGATAATCCATGTTATGTCATCCTGGAGATTTGGGGTTTTTCAGGTGTCGGATTTTTTCATCATGACTCACAGTACACTCGTTCTTAGCTGCATGTGGATCCCCTCACAGGGCAACATTTTCAAGGCTAGATATACCATGCCTTTGTATCAGTTCCCACAACACAAGGTTCCTTCTTACACAGCCTCCAGGTTCAAACACACCAAGCCCTTGTAAATAGCAGGTACGAGGCACAGTCAGTCTTCTCGTTTGCTCTAATATACTTCAATAGCTTTAAAAAAAATAGGTATGGTATGCAATATTTGGTCTGTTTTGGACTGTGGTCACCAGTGAGAAGTCAATGCTTTAAGTAAAGATTTTTTGTACTACCGAACGCATACTACGGACTAACTCCTGAATAACGTTTCCAGAGAGAATGTCAAATCCCACAGACTTACCGTGGCAGGACAATTGGCAAGCATGTATTTCAGCGGAGTTAATAGGATGACTCACTGGATCCTTTGGTAAAAATCCGAATTGTCATCTTGTCACTGACAAAAACACGAACCTCACAGGGAAAGCTGCAGAAAAAAAAAAAAAACACAACAAAAAATAACTTTCATTTTGAGATAAATGTTAACTACCAGTCACCTGCTGTACATAATAAATCATGCATTACAACTTGGCAGTCCTGCAGTCATAACAATAGCTTTTTACGTCGGAAATGATAAGGTAAAAGCAGTGGAAAGGCACAGAAGTGCTTATAAAGACTCTGGGTTTCAGGTCATACTTAATCCTCTGCAAGGATATTAACAGACTTGATATTTTCTCTATGGGATTTTGAATAGAATCTAATATTATTAATAGACATGCAAATTAGCAGGGACATAGTGGAATCATAAAAAAACCAGAACTAATAACAAATCAGCAAAATGAAAGATTATGAATTGTGTATTGGCTTCATCTTCTTTCTAAAAATGCGTGCAGATGACAGGAAGGTCTTGTTTCCTGGCAGACTAGGTTGTTGGTTCATTTACAGCAAGCCCAGGATTCAGCCTGTTGCTGGAATTTCCATGCACTGAATGGCCCGCCGACTGGCTATGCAGGAATTACAACTATTTTTGTAAATATTTGTATGCTATCATAAAAGCAGTTTTTTATATTTCTCATTTCAAAGAGTGCTGACAGCTAGGTCGCCTTTTTTAGGCTTTCTTTCAAAGACTCCATCCTACAAAGTTCACAATGCCTACACAATGTTCCCTAACTACCCTGAGCAGGGCCCTGTCCACTGTACGATTTGATATACACGTGAATTTACTTGTTGCTGAGTTGTGTTCCACAACCTCAACCTTTATGCTGAAAGTATATATGCTTCTGAGATAACTTTGCAAGTATGACTTGAGTGTAAATATATGCATAATCTGCAAGAAAAGCTGAGGTATGGACTATATTCAATTTTATTAAGACTATTGTGGATTTTTCCCTCATGCTACAGCAGTCAGATTTTTATCACTGAATGTGCCATTTTATTGCTGCCAGAAGCCCAGTACTTGCTTTCCTCACTCTGCCCTGCTGTGCCAGGATCTGTCCGCAGCTTTCATTTGCTTTCCAGCTCATGATGGGCTGCTAATTCAATGAATGCATGTTCCCCGGCTAGCTCCCCAAATCCATACAGTGATGGCTTGTGTTTGCAGCTGGGAATTCAGGGTTAAGTCTGGCAAGGGCTGAGGTCTAGTTAGGCTGAAAGTGAGAAGCCAGTTATGTCTTCAATGGCAAGGAAAAGAAGTACTGGACTGCTTAGATAAGGGTCTCAGCATATGGAGTCTGGTCTCCTGGAGAAAAAGTCAAACAGATACATAATCAGTTACTTAAAAAAAAAAGAAAAGCATCATTTTGTCTTTTTAACAATGAACTATTGTTATTTCTTTCTGTGCGAGGGTGGAAGGTTTAATGGATATATGATATCCATTAATGGATTTATCGTCATGATAGAATAGATTAACACTAGAGTAGAATTAATGGCTTCCCCTGCTGATATTTAGGGGAAGAAGAGAGAGACCTTTATATTTTTTTGTAGAAGAACACCCATTATTATATAATATGTTCATAAAAGCAGCAGCTGAGATTGATGAAGTGCTTTGGCTGTTGGGACATTATTCTCAATGGCTGCCTCTTATTGGCTCTGTCATTATGGGAAAAAGTGCATCATTTCTTGACTCTGTACTCATAGTTTCCAGGATTTTTCTAACTGAAGGAAAAACAAAAATAAAAACGACTATGTCAACAATTACCTTGTGTCTCAAAGATAGTATTTTCCTATTCCTGAATTCAAAATGTGAATTGTGATGATATGCACCAACAAACTCTGTTCAAAGTCTTTTACCCTTGTGTCTCTGTGCATAATGAGCAAAAGGCTATAACGAGACCCAGCACGGTCTAGGACCTAACGCATGCCTCTGCCCCTTGGGTTTCCCCCTCCGACGCGCTGTGCCATGCCATGAACACTGCTGGAGAGCACGCTCCCAGTCGGTCACCGCTTTTGGGTGCCCCACTTGCAGGTCCCATCACGAGGCGTCTTGACACTCAAACCTATTGGGTCCCTGCATCTCCCATGGGCTTCAGTGAGCGTGGAGGTTGCTCGGACACCTCATCAGCGAGCCATGGCATTGCAAGGCAATTCCCCCGAGTCGGCAAGAACAAGAGCCAAGGATTTTCTCCCCTCTCCAGAGAGCTTGCCTCCCCCTTTCTGTCTGCCAGCTTCCAAGAGCAGCACATGATTGCTCTGCTTAGCTCCTCAGACTAATACCAAAACCTATTTACTCACTCGAGATACCAGTGACTCAATCTAAAGCTCACTTATCAAAAACTCTCATTATTATGACTAAACTGCAGCAAAAGCAGGAAAGGTAAAGAATGAAACAGCCCTCCTTTTCCATCTATTAACCATCTCCATAATTATCTCTCCTCTTCAAATGCCAGAGAAAGAGGGATGAGCTATGCAGTGTGCTATTACAATCCTAATTCTGGTCTGTTTTCAGGGGATAGAGGGTGTTACAAAGTCAAGAAACTCTCCAGAGGCTTCCTCCCCTCATCTACACCAAGGGACACCCGGCGAGTTACAAATGTGGCCAAATGTCCCCAAGAACCTGTCTTGTGGGATGACCTTGGTCATGAAAGCATTTGCAGTCATGTTTGTTTTGAGAGGGTTCCAACACCACACGTACGGTAAATTGAATGGATTTCTTTTTTTTTTTACTGATCATACCAAAAAATGCTGTGCTTTGCTGGAAGCTGCATTTAGTTCATTCAATCAATGCAATCCTTGTTGTTTGGGTTTTTTTTCTTCTGAATCAGTACTGAGCCATTGAAGTATTGAGGGTGGATTTTGATAGTACATACAGTAGTACAATGGATTTGGAGAGTTTTCCTTGGGGTGAGCTGGAAAGCCGAAGACAAATGCACTCATGTTCCATAAAGCCCTCTCCGCGTTCACTCCTGCTCTGCTCTGCATATTTTATAAAAGCATTTGCTATTAAGCAATTATCCTGTTTCACTCCAGAAGTATTTTCCTTTTATGGCGGAAGACATGAACTCTAGGCTCCTGGCTGGTTTGTTAAGCAGTCTAGGCTCCCTCTGAATAAAGGCTCTTGGTGACTGCTACAGCAAGTGGCGAGTTTAAATTGAGTTGGAAAAAACTTCTGGACCGGGAAGAAAAGATCCTGGACCAGGCTTGGCTGGCACCCTCCACAGAAACGTGTCTCACCGAACAGATAACACAGCAAACCGGGGTCCTCTTCAAAGGTTACTCTATCTTCCACTGTTTGCTTATGTTACTGTTTGTGTTTACAATGTTAACATGTAATTCATATTTTTATGAATTATTTTTCATACTTATATTAGAAAGTTAATCTCTGACTACACAATACAGTAGTGGGGTTTCCTTTTAATGCTATTTTCCCAGTTTTATGAGTTACACTGTAAAAGTGAGGGAAAATATTTATTACTTTCAAAATACTTTCTGTACAAGAGTTTATTCTTAATTCCGCATCAGTAAGAGCTAGGATTCCCCCTGAAAATAGATTTTTGATAACTGAAATGTTTTCTAGAGTTCTGTGATAAAGTAAAAAACTGCATAACTCCACTCAAACTACATCAGGAAAAAGGATTATGGCTGCAGCACCAGGACCAGGGTGCTGCTACTCCTTTGTGGTGAAGGCAGTATGCAATGTCTCTGTGGACATTATCACTAAAAAGCAGAGAAGATAAAGCAATGATAAACCAAAGAAAAAGGCTAAGCCCCTGCAGCAAAGACATGTATTCATGACTTTTCCATCACTATCAATAATGCATAATAACCATCACTACAAACAACCAGTTTTTGAGAAAGACTGAGTCAAACTTTCTCTCACCAAATGTGAAAAAACATTCAACATGACATTGGATGTCAAGAAGACAGGACCTGCTAGATAAGCAAAGATCCAGCAGAAAGGGTAATGGAGAAGAAAATCAGCTGATGTTGACATAAATTGACATCTGCTGTACCAATTTGTAGTGTTTTATGGAGGAAAACTGTTCTTTTATTAACATGTACTGAAAGAAACAGTTTTTAGGGCCACAAAAATATCTTGGCTAGAAAACACCTGAAATGATGCTTTATCTGTGAGCAATTCTGCAACATGAAGAAACCATGTTCAATATTATGCCCAAATTTTACAGCTATCTATGTTCTCCCTTTACATACTGCACTCTAATTCTGCATGGCAGTGGACAATAGGTATGTTGCTGATTCCCTGTGGTATCTTAGATTCTGTACTGATGCTCTGAATAATTATTTTTGCATGAAGATTGTGGTGGCAAGGGGGAAAAGCCAGACTGTTAACTTTCAAAAGGTTTCTTTTTTTTAATGTTTGAAGCCCAATGACGTAAATTCAGTTCTCACACCAGAAATTGCTCTGGTGTAAATGAAAGCAGAACCAGCCAAGTATGCCCGGTATGGCTGGGCATCTAACTTCAGTAAGATAAATTCTGAGCTCGCTTCCAGTCTGTGTGGACGATCCCTCACTCCACGTTACCTATAGTTTGATGGTGAAATTTGACCTGGAGTTTGCCTGCAAATCTTGTAATTGTTTGTTGAGCTTCATCCATTAAAACCAGTGGGAGTTAAACATAGACATGTAAGACATATAGATGTCTTAAATCCATAAGGCAAATTCTTTCCCCATATGCAGATGACTGTCAGGCTACTGGGAACTCAGAAAACACTGCCAATAACCTCAGGGTGACCCACCAAGGGCTGCTCAACATGAATGAAAGAGGCAAAGCAGAGCAGAAGGTGCCAACATTTTCACCCCAAGCACTGATGGCACAGACCAAACCCGTCCTGGGGGCAAGGAGCCCTGATTCACACCCAGGAGTCCCTGATCATCAGAGCTCAGAACTAGGAAGGCCATGAAAGCAATCCGGATTATTCTGAAAATGTGAGTAGAATTTCATTCCTTCAAGCAGTGTTGTTTAATGAATGAATTTCCACTGCCAGCCTAAATGCTGCTTAATTTACTCTCCAGAATAACTCAATCTCAATGTGATTTCAATGTGATCTTTCAAGGAATGTGGTCCACTTATTTCTCCCTGATTTACAATGGATTCATAAATTATCGGACTCTACTGTGTCAGCAGTTACTTCTGAACTTGAGCAGGAGCTGTTGATACGCTCTCCAGGGCAGGAATTTAAGTTCAGGCCTTTGCTCGCAAGGGTCGACATTAGACATCTCTCTCTCTGGCAGCTGAATCATTACAGAGCACATAGTCCTTCCTACAGTGCTGTATGTCTGATGCCTAATGAGGCAACAAAACTAAATTTACTGTAAAGTTATGCCTCTAATGCATAGCTGAGCAGGAACGGTGTGCAAGCAACTCTACCACGAGGTCAAAGGTGTGCAGCAACTGCAAATTAAAGGAATTATTACTGTTCTCTCTAAACTAAGCTGTGGGAATGCAAGAGGGCTAAGATATACAGGAGTAGAAGGTATAATCCAGACTCTGCTGTTCTCCCCTCCGCACATCAAGCCCTTATTCCTCGCTCCTGGATGCTGCAGCCACAGCACACAGGAGGATGAAAGGACAAGGGTCTCGTTTTTACATTTCTGAATGGGACATACACAAGTCACATCTGACTTGAGTTTAAGGAGAACACATAAGGCGTGGGAGAGTCCCTGGTCTCGATTCACTTTCATTTATTATTCATTTCCTGGCCTTTAACAGTGATCCACATCGTTATTCATACCTACCTAGTTGCTTTTTATGGGAGCCATAACAAACTATTATTGCTAAAGCAGTACGCGGAAGACAAGGTGTACGCCGGTGTAGTCAGCTGTGCTCTTTTTGACAGAATAATAAATATGGTTGAGGATTTGCAGTGGCTTAACAGATGTAGCAAAGAGACACGCCTGTGGATGTGAGCACAGGAGGGTGATTTCCCAGCTCGGGAATACCCAGAATACTTGCCCCAAGTTGCTGGAAACCAGTTTTGCTTTGTGCACAGGCACACTTACTTGAAGAGCACTTCCAAATAGTTCAGGGCAGAGAATCCCAGCTCGCTGCCTGACCCCCACCTCTGGGCTCTGACCTCCCCAGGGAACACGGGTGGCCCTTTCTGAACACCTAGAAAAGGCCTAAAATACCAGGGCTACTTTATGCCACCTAGATCAGATGATAGAGCTTCCAGCATCTAATCGGACAGCAAGTAGTGAGCACCACACTTCTACTACTACTACTACTAATTCGGTGAGGCAGGTCTTGCCCAAAATTCACGAAGTTTTTAGGATTCGTGCAAACGAACGCCCGTAGTAAGTCAGCTTGAGTGCAACGAAAACCACCCCCCCGCCCCAAAGCACCGGCAGTTTGCCAAACTGCTCTTTTTGTAAGTTGATAAAAGTTGTTATGGAGAACGCCTTACCAAGAGAGGCAAAGGCCAAACCCGAGGCACCCTTCCAGGTTTTGCAAAGTTTTGTAACTGAGACCAGCCGCTTCCAGCCGATCCGGAACGGCCCGATCGGTAAAGCACCCGTTTCGTACCGCGGAATCCTTCAAAATTCCCAGGCCCTCGGGGAGGGGCCGCTCCGGCAGATCCCCGCCGAGCCCCGGCAGCGCTGACGGCCCAGCGACCCGCCCGCCCTGCCCGCGGCGCTTCGCCCGCCGCGCCGCCGACCCTCCGCCCGACCCGCGCCCCGGGCACCACCGAGGGGCTCGCCAGCCGCGGCACGCAGGGCCCCCACCCCACCACCACCGCCCCCGGGGGGGGGACCCGCGGGCCCTCGGGGCGGCTGCGCGGGTGAACGGACGACGGGGACTCACCGCGCAGGCGACCGCTCGCCGCCGCCGCCGCCGCAGGCCGCGCCGCCGCCGCTGCTGTCCGCGGCCGCCCTGGTGCTGAAGCGGCCCGCCCCTCCCGCCCGCCCCCGCCGGCCCTTGTAGCGTAAACCGGTGGCCATGGCAACGCGCGTCAGCCGGCCTGAGGTGGGGCCGCCGCCGCTCCCGCCCGCCGCCTCACGGGGGAGGCCGCGCGCCGCCGCCTCAGGCCGTGGTCACTCCCTCTCTGCTCCCTGAAGGCCTCCCCCGGCACTGAGGGCCGTTGGTGCGGGTGCCGAAGCCCCGCGTGGGTGAGGAAGGCCCGAGACACAAGCCTTGCACCAGAGAAGCGGGGCCGTTGAAGTTAACGGATTCCCGTGGGTGTCTCTGCACGTAAGGGGTGCCATCGACTTTACGACTGGCCTTTCCCTAGGGCAACCAGGCAGGATGCAGACCCCTGAGGCATCGACCCTCGCCCTTCACCACCTGCAGACCCCCCGTCATCCATCTCCCTGACGGCGACGGGACAAGAGAGCCAGGCGGGCCGGCCTGTCATGGCAGGGCGGCCGAAGTCCCGCCAACCCAGCGCCCGGGGAAGGAGGGTCCCAGTTACTTGGTGGCAGATGGTTTCAGCCTCCGGTGACTCATTTCGCAGCTTATTAACCCCGAGAAATGTCAGAACAAAACTTCTCTGGTTTTTGAGATCTTTCCTGCGTGAAAAGATGGTGGGTTTGGCCTCATTATTTGTATTCCAGGAGCACTAGGAAGGCTCCACCAGGGTCAGCCCCTCGCCTGGTTACACACTGGAGACAGACAGATCTATATATACTGTGCAAACGCATATATGCATAGCAAGAGGACATAAAGTTGCCAAGGGTATCTCAGCAAGGAAATCTGAAGTTTCATGGATGCAAATAGAAGGATTAAGGTGGTTTAGCTAAACTCACGCAAGAAATCAGTGACATGAGCAGTTTGGTGATGCAAACCCCCAAATCCTGCCTTACCTGCAGCAGTCCTTCCCGCAGCGGAGAGGTGCTCAGCTGCGACGGGGCCTTCAGCAGTTGGACCAGGATCTCCCTCCACCACGGCTTTGCTAGGAGACGGTCCCTCTATACACATTCCATATGCTCCTTTATGTGCAATACGTGATGTCACTGGCTCGGTTCTAGTTTTGAGCGGCAGATTTAGAAAGCCAGGCTTTCCAACTGTGTGCTTCTAAATTTATTATCTTTGATCAATTACTTAACTGGCCGGATGGAGTAAAACCCTGCGTGGGATGAGATTACAGCATTTGTGCCTTTTTTGGTCATTTCCATTACACTGTAATACTAAATACCTTACATTTGCTGTTGTACAGTGTCAAAGTTTGCTTTTTGCCACTACACAGAAATAAATGAGAGATCATTTTTACTTTACTGTTCTGAGAAACTATGCCAAATGGGTAAGCCATGATTATTTTTGAAAAAAGTGCAGATTTAATAATACGGTGACTCATAACAGTGAGCATACCTTGGCAAAAAAAAGGTTATGAAAGTATTTTAAGCTGCATTTTATCATCGGCAAATATATATAATAACCTTAAATAGCTGTGTCTGTATCTTAACTTACAGCACCAAGATACTTCTAGGCTGGCTCTTGGGTATTACGCCAAAGCAAGATTTTAACCTTTTATCTCGAAAGAATCTGCAGCAATGAAATGACCCGTGTTAAACATAAAAACCCCCAAACCAGCTGTTATTCTTTAGGGCCCTTAAAAACATCTTCAGTGTCTCTTTCCTCTTGAGAACAGTTTTATGACGCCAGTGATAAAGCAACTGCAGCAATTACAAAGCACTTCATAATTAAAGAACCTCGCTCATGAGCCAACTTCCTTTTATAACATAGATACCAGGTTAGTTTATATTAGTTTATATTCCCATTTGTCAAAATTATTTATATTTAAATGGGTGCATATTATTATATTAGTTTATTATTTATTTTATTATTTATTATTATATTACTTTCTATTCCTAGTTGTCAAAATAAATGAAAAAGTGAGGAGACTTTTGTAACTTCCAAAACCCTCATCAACTCCAAACATGAACCAATTCTCAGCTACAAGAACTGTATTTTCCAGTTGCCTGGTTCTGGGCCACAAGCAGCACGCTGCCGGAGAGATGAACAGGACGGGAGTGTGCACACTCACCCTGTGCCAGGATGAAGCCCACAGCTCTGCCCAACCACTGTAGGTAGCTATTGAGTGATTAATTGGGCAAGTTAATTAGTTAATGGTTTTACTGCACTTTGAAAACAGCAGATTACTAAGAAAAAGTTACATATCTTCCCTTTTTTTCACTCTATATCACTAGGTAATTGCCAGCACGGCTGAGTAAGGGAATAGTGTTTAATATACAGAGAAAAGCTTACGTTCGATGGCTGATAAACCTAATGTAATGTCAGGCAGGGGGAGCTGGATCTTCTTGGAATCGTGCCTTTACCACTTTGCGCGTTTTCAGGGAGGTGGATGGAAATCTGTGCCATCGTGATGTCACCAGGCTGCTGTGAATGGCCACAGGCAGGCAGGCCAGGGATGGGATCACAGGGCTGGCAGCAATACATTTTTCCACAGGTCAAAAAGTGGCAGGAGACTGAATGAAGGAGAAGGATGTCTGTATGATGACATCCCGGGGCCACTGAAGTTGCTGGGACTTTTGCTACGGAGTTCAGTAAAGCTGGGATTTCACCCAGAGCACTTTGTTTGCTTTGGAAATGAGGATTTTAAAGGTAACCTCTGAGGCCAGGTCTCCTCTGCCGGTGTGACGAACAAGAAATGCTCTCGGAAGCCTGCACTCTTGCTGCCTCCTACTTTGGCCCTAATTCAAGAAAGCACTTAACATACACATAAATACACTTCTTGTTAGTAAAGCTTTTGAGCAAACACCTAGTTTAAAGATGCGCTTATCTCTCATTCATTGGTTAAGAAGTAAGGTGTTACTCAATAGGAGTAAAAAATGGGATAATCTAGCTGTAAATCCTTATCATTTATATAATTTATAACCAGAGCTTAGTCATCTTCTGACCAGTGACGCACAGCACTGATTTCTTGTTGAATAAAATTTTAGAAGCACAGCCAATTTTTCAAAGAGGCTTGAAACTATGCCCTTTATCGGGCAAAGCTCAAGGTCCATAGCATGCAGTGGATAACCTAAAGCAAGGTCACGTTTTGCTAGAATAACAGCACCTAAATCTTCAATTGCGACGATGGGGTCCAGCCCTACTTTCAGATTTTATCAAATTTCATAGGGATTTTGATGTGCAGAACAAGTTCAACCTGTGATAGCAATAAAGGCAGTTGCAAAATGCTGAAGATTACCAAGCTCGAAACTGTAAAGGTCAGATCCTGATCTACACTTCCCAATTCTCACATGTATTTAGATCTGAGATATCCTGCGCATTTAGCTCTCCACTCTGCAGTTCAGCAAGGTGGAAGAAAATCAGCTTTACCTTTGGAAAATTCCATCGCAGGACTACATTCTCCTTCTAAAACTCCAGAATTTCATGTCATGAATGATGCATATTCTGTCTCAAAGGAGATCATCTGAGAAAAAAAAATCCCCATGGCCTTAATTTTAAGCGCATGCTTCTGAGACAACATGGTGGGGGGAAATGCACTTTCCAGGTTAGTGAGGCATTCACTTTTGCACACACACACCCAGAAATTTTCCTTTCCAGCCTGCCAGGGTGAAGGCGGCAGATTGCACACACGACTGTCAGAGCACTACAAGCTCTTCCTCTCAGCATCAGGCACCTTGAACTGAGTGCTCGGCCAGATTTCAGAAGGAATTTGTACTGTCTCTGCCTGTTTTTTCAGTTTAGTAGCCATAGCAGGAAAATCAGATCTTACTGAGCAAAAGTACTGAGAACTACTTGATGTGCAAATTTCAGAAGGCCACTGAGGTCAGAGTTTTTATAGCTCCTGCTGACTTTTACGGAATTTTACTCTTAAATGTGAAGAGACTTGTTAAGTTTATGTGTTGCCTGAACCTAGGAGTGGAGAATGTGGTCATTTGTCCAGAATGGTCTCTCTGAAGACAGAATGCAATTCACTTTTTCTTCTGCCACCGGTGCTCGGAATGAAAATGAATCAAAATAATCAAAACCATGATATTAGCCAGAATTAGCTCTTTTTCTGTACTGGTGCTCAGGCTCTGGTCTGTATGAAGTAATTTCTTGACCTTTGGCCAGAGAGGAAAAAGTTAAAGAGCACAAAATAAGCTAGAAAAATTACAATTAAAACATTTCCTCAGGAAATCTATTTAAATGCTGATATCATTTTCTACTGTAACTACTTCAATTTGTAATGGCTTCTTTAACTGTGGGAAACTAGAAAGGCACCATCAGAATCCTACGGAGATGAAGGTTTGCCGATGCGACGGCAGACACACCATGAGACACGCTGAAGGAGTAACGTACGCGCAGGGCCCCACGTGAGGGGGATGTGAAGAAGACCCTGCTCCAAGGTGAATGAGCAATTTGAGGAGAGGTGTCGCCCTGCTCTGTAATTTGAGTGCCGATCCCTGGACATTCGGCAAACTTTGCTCCAGCTGTCCCATTTTGGAGAAGCTCAGGTAAGCACAGAATTTAAATGGAGATTTAATAGTCCAACAGGTGAGAGGTTGCAGAAAATCCACTTAGTATCATGACTATATAATGGAGTGAAAAGAAGGTTTCTAATTCAAGACACAGAGTGGTGAACGTCAGTTTATTGGGAAGCCAAGGGAAACAGGAGAAAATGTGGCCTTGTAAATCTGGTTAGACTTCCAAAAATATACCATAGGAACATTAGATGCTACTGGGAACACATAGTAGAGCTAAGTGCTCAGCAAAGCATGCTAACCTAATTTCATCATTACATGAAAGAAGAAAATCCTGACTCATATTTTATGAAAATTATTATGGTGACTCAGCAAATTACTCCTGTTTATCTCCTCCGACGTCAGCACACTGAAGTCTGGAGCAACTTGAACTGATCTTAAGGCACTTGTAAATAGAATATATTCAGAGCAGATGAAGCTGGGCTAAATGGAAACGAGCACTAATTCGTCATTGGAGGACAGCTGGGAAGCTCAGAAAAATGCTATTTCCTGACTGTCCTGTCTGAAGGAAAGACAAGCTCTGTGTGTGCCTTTCACCTCTGACTCCTTTATAGGATCCCAAATAAAAATGTTTACACTTAAGAAATTTGTGGCCATTGTAACAAGATCTCCCTGTATGGCTGCTGTTTTTATATATATGCCTCTCTGTACATATTCCTGTGGTGGTAGGGAAGAACAGAAATGTATAACCTGATCTGACTTGTTTAGCTGCTAATCCAATCTTCTCTCCTAGTAAAGCTTAAATAATCGTGTGTGTAGGGCGCTCTGGAGCACCTGAAGGATGAGAATGAAATCCTGCCTAAATGCTGTAGAGGACCAGAGAAGCTACTGAAATGCCTTCCTGCACCAGTACTCAAACTGCATCATAAAATTTCTGCTGGTCACTCTCAAACCCAGGTGATCTCCTGCTGTAGGGCTTTCCTCGGAGACTCCAACCAACCTCCCAAAACTCCTTGAGAGGAGCGCATGAAGCACAGCAGCACTATGTGCCTCCATACGGGACGCTTCTGCAACTGGGGACCTTTCTGCAGCCTGGACCATGAACTTCAGCTACGGACTGAACGCAGGAAACATCCCCGCATGTGGTCACACCTGGCTGCACATCTTGCTGCAGATTTCTTGCATGCTCCACTTGTTTGTGCTGTTGTAACAGCGCGAACTGGCCGTAAATTCATGTTATCCGCTGAAAGATTTCTCTTGCAAAAACAAAAAAATCCTTGGGCATCACAGAATGTCATACCGTCTCAGCCTTTGTACTCTGGCATAAAGATTAGGAGCAAGACTAAAAGGTCCCGTAGAAACGCCTCAAGGACCATGACTTTGAAGCACTGATGGTGACTTCACAGGACCTGTGGGTCATGACTCTGGAATCAAGCAGCCTCTTAAACTTTTCTTTCTACAAGAGGGACAGAGGAGGAGGACAGGATACAGCCCAAAGGGTACCTGTGCAAAGAGGCAGCAGTCAAAGCAGGCAGGGAGCATAGGAAGGCATACAAAGGAATTTGGGGGAGTGAATGGTAAGGATGAAGGCATTTGCTGATTTAGAAGATGACTTGGAGCCAGATCTGCTCCCGTCTGAGTGACACACGTCCTAACTACTACTTTGTACGGAAAGGGGCAAAAGGGTTGAGAGGGCCCTTCCCAGCTCTCCCCGCAGGCAGCACAGGAGCGAGGCAGAGGCTGGGGGCTAGCCCGTGCCCTGGCCCCAGCCCCGGAGCCGAGACCGTGGGTGACGATGGCTCTCGTGCCCTAGTGACTGCGCCGTGATGGAGCAGGCGGTCGATCGGAGGTGACAGGTACGCAGCTGGGCTGCACGCACTGACTTCAGAGCTCAGCTGCCGCTTCGGTGCATGACGCCAGCAGCGCATGAGTCACCCGGGGTAGACAGGAACGACGTTAGTAGTTTCCACATTTACAAAGTAGAAAAAGCTTAGATCAGATTTCATGGTATTTTTAACAGAGAAATGGCTTAGCGAAGCAGCAAGGCTCTTCAGTAGTATTCAGGTACTACAAAGCATCGTTTCGTGGGCTTTGTATCAAAAGAGCTATATTGGAGCTTGATATTATTATTTACTACATTCTGCAATATTGTAGCAATCAAAAAAAAATGACAAATACAGAGCAAAAACCATTCCTTTAGAGAATAAATTGTTCTGACAAATACTGTATGGAAAGTAAAGATTTATTTTGATCATCACTGGGAAAACAACTTTTAAATACTCAGTAAAGCACAGGCAGGCCTGGTAGCAAAACTCTCTTAAATCCCAGAGCAACAGAGCAGTCATGGAGGCTTCTTGGCGGTACCCCGTCACAGCATCCGAACTCGTGAGCTGTCAGCTCCCCCCGGCATTGGAGCTGGCATGCCAGCCGCAGCGGGGGCCAGCGGAGGCATTCCTTGCAGGACAGGGGAACTGCCGGCTCAGCCCTAAATCTGGGCGAAGTTCAGTAGTTTCTGCTGAGATCTAAAATGTACGGCATGGAGCAGTAAGGATGGCATCTGCTGAGTCCTGCTGTGTACTGGTTTCAGCTGCTCTGCTGGAGAAGCTGGAAGAGGAGAAGATCTTCTAGACCTCCTGCGTCCTACTTTCTTTTCCCTGCTGAAAATGGTAAGCAAAGGAAAGGAAGGTCTTCTCCTCCACCCTCCACATGAATAATGTGTTGGCCCTGTAGGGATACAACAATCCTTCTCTTTCTGAGCCACATATCTATCTCCTCCTTGAACATGAGAGGACCAAGAGACCTCTTGCACCAGGACCAGCCCCTACATAACTCTCTTGGAGAGTCTGTGTCTTTTAAAGTTGACACTAGGCTAAAAGGGCAGCAAACATCAATTTACATGCCAAAGTGGCAGGGGATAGCCAGAGCTATCTCCAGATCAATGGGGTACTTTGAGCTGCAGCTGTAGCACAAGTCAGGCTATGCCTTTTTCTTCTCCCGCCCTCCCTGGTCTTTCCCCAGACCATGAGATGTCCAAGCAGGGCTTCCTGCTCGCCAAGGCCTCCAAACCTGAAATGAATATATTGCACTGTGCAGAAATGGGAGATCTGTTATGCTTGCAGGCTACTTTCACAGCTCTTACAGGTTGCAACCTGTTGCACTGAAGCTGACAGAACTGTAAAATAGGTTTATTGCCTCACCCAGCAAGAAGGAACCCAACCATCAAAACTTAAAGACTTTGAGGGGGAAAAAAGTCCAGATGCTCTATCCATTCACTCTAAGAATTCCTATGTGATTTCTGAGACTGATAACACAGCAAATGCTTCATGGGGAGTTGGCAAGTTGCTTTAGGATGTTCTTATTTATTTGTAAATGTCTGCACATAACAGAAATCTGCAGCTTCCTTTAATAAGCAGGAAGATCCTACGAAGGGGCGATGACAGAATACTGGGATCAGTAGAAAAACACTTAACTGACGGTTAAGCAATGACACTTACTTCTAATGGAAAAGGCTGATCATAATGATGAAGCTATCATGCCATCTGTGAGGAATTTTAGGAGGTGCTGGCACAAGCCAGGGTCACCTGGGCTTGTTCATTAAGCAGAGGTTGTGTGAAGCATCACCGAGCAGTCAGAACCACGATACCACCATGTGCCCTGAGCAGTTCCTGAGCAATACATTGTGTTCTGGTGGATGCGACAGGCGTATTTGTTCTTAAATTGCTTTCACCTCCATGTTTTCAGAAACTCTTGCAAGAAAAAAACTCCTTTGGAAGAAAATTACTTTCAGCAAAGGAGCTGAAGGTAGATTACGTGAGCTGCATCGTGTGAAATACTTGTTTGACTTCTCAAAATAGCAGTTTTAGTAGCTCGGAGACTCCAACCAACCTCCCAAAACTCAAGAGGCACAGTTGTAACACAAGCTTTCTAATAATACGCCACTACAATCCTCAGGCCACTGAGAAATGGCGTGATAGTGTTTTCTTAGTTACACTGGTTTGTTGAGAGCTTGCACTGGAGGGCACCTACTTTGCTAAATCTTGTTCTCGTATCTACCTCGCCAGCCACAGCCGTGTAACAGCTCTGTTCCCAGAGAAGGGAAAGGAATGATCTATTGAATGCATTTTTTACCTTTAGGTACAGCCTTCCAGCTAGAAACCAGATGACCACCAAGAAATGCTTCATAGAAAGCTGGAGCTCTTGGAGTATTGTTTAGGAATCACTTGAAATTAAGGTTTTAAAAGCTGTTCTTCAAAAACTAGGAGTAAACACCACTTGGTGCATAACTATATATATATAAAAAAATTGTTTTTTATTACCACCAGGTATTAGTTTTCAGCTGTATAGCCAGCAAACATAGAAGTTGCTTAAGAGACTCTAAAAGAGTCCAGCTAAATGGTGCTATGTTTATCGTAAATCTGCAAAATGAAGGCTTGGAATTTCTGGCTTGTGTATGGTTAGAAATCTCTAGCATTGTCTGAAACTCAGACTCATTTGGTTATGCAGGAAGGAACCACTAATATTAACACAAGTTGCATTGACATTGTCAAATCATAGAATCATAGAATAGTTTGGGTTGGAAGGGACCTTTAAAGGTCATCTAGTCCAACACCCAACAAAAACAAAGTACACTTTGTTTTTTTCATATAGGTATTTTCTTCCATAAGGGGGTCGAAAAGAGAAAGGCTGATGAAAGCCAGGATCAAAAGCTTATGCAAGCTGGATTGTGTTGGTTTGTTCTTTCCACTACTGTGACATCAAAGCTGCCTTGAGGATGAGAAGAACTGAGCACAGCTCTGATTAGAGGTCTCTCTCCATGGTCACAGACCAGATTTGTAATGGTTAAGTCTGGGAAAGCATGAGAAAATAAACTATGAATGGTGCTCTCCGTCCCACGCTCAAATGATCAGCTCCACTGAGCATGGGGTGGAGAGGCGTCTTGTCAAGCATGGGTTACCACACAGCAGATCCGGCCTGGCAGGACTGGTCCCTGGATACACAGAGAGGTCCTGTAACACACCCAGCTTGCACGTACGATGCCTCCACTGATGTGAACTGCTGCTTGTCCCACTGCCGCCAGGTCTCCAAGGAAGCGGTGGTGCCATGCAGACGAGGAAAGGCTGCGCCTTGCCACAAGGAACACAAAGTGGATGTGTTATGTGAGAAAACCCATACGACATTGGGCATCTACCAATCTCAACAGCAGCTCATGGACCTGGGTCTGAAGATGGCACTGGTGGAGGTTTCTGAGGTTTTGCAGTCCCTAGGAGCCGAGGAAATCACTACCTCTGCAAAGCCAGTCCTGGAGGATCTTTGGGTCTTCTCCCAGTCTATCCTCTGCTCTGTCAATCATACTTCTGCTGCAAAAGCAACGGGTTTTTTTTAAGGCAACTGATTTTAGCTGTTTTAAAATTGATTTCAGAAATATATAACATTTTTTCCCCCGAGCAAATAATTACAGGTTAATAATTAATGAAACTTCAAAAAACTTTGGCTCATTTAGTCAGCCTAGCTTCACAGTGTCGTTCGCCTTGCAGAGGAGACAGCTAGCCGGGAAAACAGGATTCCAGCTGTAAAAAAAGGGAAAAATGCTAAAAGTATTGCATATGATTATTTCTCAAAAGTGCCTCAAAATAAAATGCAAAAATGTAAAGCAAGTACATAAAAATATCTTTTTCATTTGAAAAAATACGCTATTCCAGATAAAAGCTTTTGTGTCCTGCAGTCTCCATGAGCCTTTGGAGGTCCTTCTCTTCCTCCAAGGCAATGGTTGAATTTAACCACAGCTACACAACCTGTTAAGCTGGTAGGGGCATTCCTGGGTATTGTATTGATTTACCATTAAACAGAGCATTTGGTTTTTTAAATAAATAATTTTGTATTTCTTATTTCTATGCAGGTTCTTTTAACTGCCTATCTCCTCCAGTCTTTTTCCAAAAGAAAAATCACTTCCCTGCCACATCGACTGAGTTTAATGTTCTCCTTAAATCTATCCCAGGCTTCTCGTTTGCTCAGTGGTTGACAGCGTATTTTCAAAGTCTAAATATTAATCTATTTAAGAAAAGAAATGAAGCATTTTGGGGAAAAAAATTAAACTTTCAGATCTTTTTCAGAACTAGCAGTCTATTTTCTTCAATCTGTTTTTGATTTGAGTGAAACCCCATGTGCTTATTTTAAATTGACTATCAATGTCCCATTCCAGAACACAAACATTATAGCTCAGTAGAAGGTTGTGTCAGTCTTACTGGCAGAGATAAGCTGGAAATGAAGCTTATTCAGTAAGCTCATGATAAGAGAGCAGGGGCAAAATTTGTATTAAAAATACCACCCCAGTGATGTTTCCTTTGATTTTCACTGTATCACTGACTTTCAAAAAGCCCTAGCTTAGGTTTGCACCAATTCTTATGAAAACTACACAATCTGGGAGCATGAAAAATCTTGACTGCAATTATCGTGGCAAGAACACATATGCACACATGCTGCAGGTAAGCACGACTTATTTTATTGTACCCGTGAGGTGACCCATAAGCAAGCTCCTGTAGCTGGAACGAGCTGTGGACCAAGCTCTGGGGAACAGCAAGCGGCTCTCAAGGGCCCGAGCAGCCTCTCAAACGTTAGCAGGTGGGTTGTTCCATGAGAAGTCCATTTCCCATGATATTTTACCTTATTTATACTTGAAAAGAGGGACCGGTTTTCATTTTCAAATCAAGGGCATTGCTCTGGTGGACCTCAGAGGTAGCGAATCAGATAATTAATGACAGTATTGGAGAGTTAAATGGTTTTATTGATCTGATTCTTTTATGCCCTCTGGCTGCCTGCTTTTCAGGTCCTGGCAGGTTGGGTCTGAATACCTAAATAGTACATCCAGTTACAGAGGTTTTACATTCCTCTTTTCCTTCATGGGTCTCCAAAGAGACGGGAGAAATCCCTCTGCTGCTTCATATAATGCCCATATTGGAAGTTTTCTTTCCATGACACTTGGAAGGAGAGGGTGACGTTTCAAGGGAGAGCCAGAGGGAAAGGGAGGGAGAAGCTGGCACAGAAGGATGTCGGGAAGGGACACCAGGCACCTCTGAATCAGTAATATGAGGTGCTGCTTTAGCATCTACCATCAGCACGTTCCTCATGTTGTGTTACTCCCCATCCTTGAACCCTCACCTGTACGAATTATTGAAGTGATAGGAAATCACTGGACTTTAACAGTCCACGCACTCATTTACTGCCAGAGGAGCCCAGCGTTAAAGATAACATATATAAACCGGGTCTGTCAACAGCACTCTGGCCTTCTAGAACTACTAAACAGCAAGCCAGGGATTTGGGGGGTTATTTGTTTGCTTAGCACTGATGCTATGTACACCAGGGTCTTCTGATTAAATTTATGCAGCTTGTTATTAAATTAATACCAGCTGTGACAGAATAAAACTCTGCTGCGTGATCAAATTGACTCATAAAGCACAGAAAGTTCTCCTGCTCCCAAATTTGTTTCTTTCAGTTCACTTCAGCTGGTGCAGAAAAGGCCGAGACAGAACGACAGAACACCTCTATGCACCCCTCTGCCTACGTTTCTTCCTCCTTTTGAGCATCATCTGGAACGGCTCGGTTGAACAGGGCACACCACGCTGCCTCCTCTCCAAGTCACAGGAGACTCCTCTCTCTTCACCCATGCGTGCAAAAGCCAGCTGGCTACGGGCACTGTCCTTCTTCAGGTTGCTTTTGGGGTACTTTGTGTTTCCCTCAGCAAGAAAGTCTACGATGTTTTAACAGCATGAAATATGACTAAGAGGAGTTTTTGAAATATTTGTATATAAAAATATAAAAATAACAGAAAATTAGCTTTTTAAAAACATGAATGGTTTGGACTCTCCACAGAAAATCTCACAATTTCCACTATTCCAGAATATTCATTCTAAATAAGAACAATTTTTGGTGAATTGTCCGTTAGTACTGTCCACTTTCAGTGGCAGCTCTTAAGTCAAAACATTACAGAAGTACCTCTGTGAAAGAAGAATCAGTAATAAGGCTCCCATCCTGAACGAAGTGACACTTGCATTATGTCACCATCACCGCCAACCTCATTGTCTCCTGTTGTTGCCTTATACTAACAGCGATTGTATTGAATCATGGAAACATTTATTTTGTGATTTATGATCACCCAGTATATGGTGCAAAAAATTGCCTAAATTAACAAGCCTCTTTACACCCACAGCTACATGGCCCCTCATAGTCAGAATAAGTGCGTTTACCCCAATCGTATAGAAAGTGGGTAGACCTATATTTTGCCAACATCTCTCCACACTGAAGCCGGACTAATTGCACCTTGTCTTTAAACTTGACTCGCCGCAGCTGCCAACCATTTGCAATGGAAATCTGGTGTGTCACCAGCGTTCCGGGCCATCAGTAATTCTCACTGTTTCAGAGTCCATCTGCTGTAATGAACATTGCTGCAACTAGAAGAGCGGTGTAGGCAGTGGGCAACGCGTGCACATTCCTATGCCAGTGTTCCTCTGTCAGAGAAGACTGAGGAGGCCAAGCTGCCTGGCTCACCCCAACGGCTAACATCATTCAGCCTTCTGTAGCCAACTGCTTTTGCTTCAGAGATGTATAAATGCACTGGTTAGCGAATATCCCTTATTCCCTAATGTCTTTATCACTTGAATTTCTTTCTGCTATATGTAGATTTTACGTACAATGTGAGTCAAATACTCGTATTGCTTTTACTTGGCATCTGGTAAGAAAATTGCACTTTAATTACAACAGTGCTCTCCACAGCATTACTTTTAAAGTTCTCAGTAGTGTTTGTATCATACCTAGATTTACTTTGCCTAATGTTCTATTCCCTGAACTTCTTTTTAACATTTGCTTTCTTCTGCGCATCATGCGTGACTGACATTAGGAATGACTAACAGTACGGATCAATTCTTGTGATTAAAATTGATCCTCACTGCAACACATTCCTGGCATCACAGTTCACAAACCAACGCACAGGAGCTCATTTGGCTTGGTCTTGCAACCATTAGGTGTGGTGAGAATACCATTGGGTAGAGTAGAATTATTGCCGTGTCGAAATTACGGTATTTGATCATCAGGAGAATAAAAAGCAAGCTGTGCTTATGTACTTTACACCTAGCGGTAAAGTCGTATTTGGTTTTGAAAGCATTTTAGAAATGAGCCACTTCACAGCAAGAGCCTATGTTTAGGTTTTTTGTGCAATATGGGACCTCGGATACCATGAAAATAAAATGTACCTTTGTTTCCTCTTACAAAACATGAAGAGTAACACCTATTTCTGTAGGCTTAGCTGCAAGGCATCAAATGAATGCTAACTGTTTGTAAGACTTTGCATTGATGAGTCCATCATAAATGACTAACCTGTGACAATTACTATATTGGTCTATACCTGCGTGTTAAATCACACAGGAAAGAGAAAAGAAAATTAGAAAAGGGGCATGATGAAAAAAGAATAAGAGCAAGAGAAAGATTGAGCTGAAACACCATGGACAGAGAGGGAGAGTTTTGTTTATGTAATGAATGTTTTATACCTCATTGCCTCATTCCAGTCCTAAAAGCCAACACCACGTGTAAGTCTATGCCTTACAGTGGCAAATCCATATACCCCCATCGTGTCTGGAAATTGAATTCTACTGTAGTTCTTCAGCACTCTTATTTAATAATACTGATACTTTTATCTCCTATTTTCAGTTCATTTCTTTTCTAGCTCATCCTCTTGTGCAGCTTAGTTTGTCAGTTCTGTTTCACCAAAGTACTATGGAGGGAGCAACACATAATTCACAACTCAACCAAATTTAAGGAAAAATAAATGTCTGCTGCATCAAAAATGAGACAGAGATTGTGTAGGAGGGAAGGTGAGGGGAAGAAGCAGGAGGTAGACTTTAAATTGCTTCTTTTGGAAGAGGTTTGAGAATTGAGAGTAGGTAACTCAGAGTACAAAATGGCTGAGGTTCTAAAATGGACCTATCAAGAATTCAAATGCAAAAAGCAGGAGGAAAGCCTTCAGACATAGTGGCTGTGCAGGGTGATTTCAGCCAAATGAGAAGTAAGCAGTCAGTACTGGAAATCCACGATTCGTTGGAAGAAAAGTAAACCAATTTGTTTACAATTTTATTGGCTGGAAAAAGCCAACAACTGCATCTTCATCTTTCAAAAACACCGGATACAGGACACTCCTCTTCATTTTACAGAGGCAGAAGGTCTGTACCGATAGTTCAGAGATTAGTCAGCTGCTTTATTTATTTCAAAGAGGTGGTCATTCAGATGCCAAATAAGTGACTCAAATGTCAACATTATCACTATTCCTTTTTTCTAGATGAGACAGACTGGAGGGTCTTAGCACTGAGTTACCATTAAGCGATATCTCATTCTGCCCCCAAAATACAGCTTCTGGCCCGCTGAGGAATTACTAAAATGGAGCTGAAATGGAAAAGCCCAAAGGCAACACAGCCGCACAGCACAGGTATTTTGTTTCGATATGGTACGTACAAGGCGTTTACGCTGTGCTAAATCTTGCCAAAATAGGGCCATTTCCCTTCCACGCCTCTGACGGCATTACAGCCTGCCAGAGAGCAGCAGGGAGAAGTCTCGCAAGGAGCGTTCCCCGCCGCCTTCCACGTGCGGTGCTCTCGGGGTCTGGCCGCCGTTGTGTTCCTGGCATGCGGGACGCTGCCAAGAGGATGGAAGAGAAGCTGTGAGTCTTCTTGCAGCAGCCTGCAGTGAGCGCTGGCTGTGCCAAGGGAGTAAATTGAATCAAAGTGATAACACAACTGAAAGAGTTTGCATTGACTGGATCTTTCAAGGAAGACCGGGCATTTAAGATGTACTTGCTTCTTCCAGTCCCCTTTTAACCTTTTAATCTCAAAAAGCAGCACCACACTGCTAACCTTCTAAGACAAAGAATTCTTACTGTCCTCGAAACACTGTGCTTTTACTTGGATCTCCAATTAATTAAAAAAAAAGAAATCCTTAAATGGTTATGAAATTCAGAATCAAATTCTCCACTCTGTAGCTTTTGTGCAAACGCTCCCACCTACAATGGCAGCGATGGAACTACTTTTGGTTGACAGCAGTGCAAGCAGAAACAGAAGTTGCCCCATTTTTGCTGAGGGAAAATGCGTCCATCAGAATAGATTGAAATTGGATGGGGCTCCCCCGGCGCGAGCCAGGGAGGAGGGGAGATGAGGGAGCAGCTGCTAGCAAGAATTGGGGGAAGAAGTCTCCCTGTCTTCGTATGCAACGAAGAGTTGTGCTCCTCTCGCATCAGTCCCTGCACTCGGACCTTTAAAGCATAGAACTGAAATGGTTCAAACTCTGCCTCTTCCGTAGGCAATTCCCTTCCGCAGGAATGTCCAAGTGGAACGGAGATCAGAATTATCCCTGTGCTCCCGGCAATGGCACTGGGCTGTGTATCTGCAGATTTCCCCAAGCTGCAAGATCAGCATTTTAAGAGGTCTCAGTTGATATAATTTACCCTGCAATATTTATTCTTTTCTCCATGAAATAGTAAATTTCAAATGAAAGCAAGCAAAGAATATCCAATTCATATATTTTAATGCACTTTCAGTATGTTACTGTAATGAAAATGTTTACAAATATATAAAATACATAAGTTTCACTGCAACCTTTACTAACATCTTGGTACGTCTCTACATCTACACCCACAGTTAGACAAGATATTTAACTCAGGTTGCTGACGATAAGTGCTGGGTAATGTGTCTCTTCGAAATTTCTTTATGTTTTTTTAGTCATGAAAATTCAGTGATGTCAGCAAAAAATATATAAACTGTATTTCCTAGTAACGCTGCTTGGCTCTTAATCACTGCAACACTGGCAGGATTTGATAATAAACAGGTCAATAAACCTTAAAAACTGCTCTGCAGTTTAACCTTCTCAAAAGCAACAGGACGCTGTAGAGAATAAGCCACACCATCTGCAGATAAGCTCAAAAACATCAGGTGGAGGAAAGAGTGGAGACCACCTAAAGCGTGCATTTTTGCAGTTAGATGCTGTACTCTAGCATAACTATACTTAAACAACGTGGTGCTTGGAGTGAAATCCATCTCCCGTTGAGTCAACAGGAATCCTAGTACTTCACGTACTGTATACTGACATATAGCTGACCAAGTAGTTCCAAAGCAATAAAATCTATTTTTCGTGTGACACAACAGCAACCACAAATGTTGCCATGGCAATGATTGGGCTTCATTGGCAATATTTCATCTACAATCCACCTGCCATTGAAAGGGGGTTTTCAAAAAAATAAATTATTTTTGAAGTGTGATAAAATGATGCTATAAATGGTAAATGAAGTGTGGGTCAAAAACCCAACAGGCTACTTTCTCTAGACATTTGCTGTTTTAAAATTAGACAGCAATAATTTGCAATTTTTCATAGGTGTTTACCTGGTTAAGTTTATTCTTCAAACTGTTCAACTGACCATCCCTCTGAACTTTGTGATGTGAACTTTCACTTGAACTAACACCCAGCTTTTAAAGAACATCTTCTCTACCAGCAGCGTCAGGGTACTAACACGGTTTTCAATTTGCGAGGATTTCATAGCTTGGTTATGTCTTTCTAAATTTACTCTGGCTCTTTAACAGGGAAAGCTAGCAGTGTAATCAGAGGCAAGGAGCCTGATTTCATGGGGGCATCCATAAAGTCTTCTCCCTCCTGCCTCTGTTTTTCCCCCAACAGCCATGCAGGACGTTAGACGAAGGATATGAAATAGCGTCCAAGCATCTCTGCTGCTGCAGTTGCCGTGCACCGGTTTGTAAATGCTCAGCTTTGCAGGAGGCTTGTGTGCTCGAGAAAACGGGAAAGACAGGCAGGAGCCCACCACAAGTAGGATATTTCTTCAGCAGTCAAAAAAGAAGAGGGATTTAAGTTAGAATTTGGCTCTGTCAGCTTATGTCCTCAGCAGCACTGAAGAGGCTGTAGCCTAGTTGGCTCCCTCCTGCGTCAGCTGTGTGAATCTGATTTATACTTTTTCAGGTTTGACTGAGGTAAAACATGATATGTTCCTATTTCTGAGCAGCTTTTGCTGCTTTGTTCTCTAACATTGATGTGGATAATTAGGTCAGTTTTACTTCTCTTTGACATCACTGAAATGAGTAATTTTTTTCAATGTAGATGATCACTCTAGTAGTTCCTATCCGATGTTGCTGCCACCTCCAAATCATGTCCTAATTAATGAGTTCCAGTAACATTACAGAAAAAAATTATGGGTATTTGGTGATCTAGTGTCTGTTTCTGACCCTGGAAAACCTTATTCATTTAGGTAACTATTACTCACGAGAATTGTTGCGCAAGCTTCTAGGAGGCTGATTTCAGGAGGACCGCTCACGCAGGAGCAGTCTGCTCACAGTTAGCTCTCTATTAAATATGTTAAATCTCTGCTACATCTCCCCACAGGTTTGGCTTTAAAACCGTAGACAATACTACTTGCTTCCGTGAACTAGTGATATTGAGAATTACCTACCAACGTGGATCAGATCCAGAAAATCATATGCCATAATCGTGACTTTTCCCATCTCCTGTGAAGGTACTGTGACATAGACCTCTCCCGTGAAAAACACAGAGCAGTGCAGCTGGTGGTCACCACAAGGCTGTCACCGGTAGGTATTTCAAAGCTTTTACAGCCAGGATTCGGCATTCTTTATCATTGTGAATTCAGACTCCCGAGACACAAGCTAGAATAATTACTGCTACTAGCTTTGCTCAAAAGTGTCTTCTGCCACACTTATTACAGTTCATTTGCTATAAGTACTCCTGCATTATTACCAGATCTACAAGCTATTCATACAGGAATTTCGCACAGTGGGGGTAAACGAGGAAGCTGTCAGTTCAGATACATCACTTTATTGGCAGGGTTTTTTCCTGAGATGCTTCAGCAGAACACAACATTAAAAATGCAGCAAGCAAGCTGCCTTTCCTCGTGCTGTGAGGCCGCCGCTCGCTCCCACGCTGCCCATCCAGAAGCTCCCACCTTCACATAAGATAAGTTAGGGAAGTCCTCTGGACTCCCTGACCCAATCCCAAACTTCGTGTTCTGGCCCAAGGAATGACAGGTTTTTATTTATAAACAAATGTTTTTACGTGATGTTTTCAGAAGTAATAAAATGAAGGAAGTGAGGAAGCAGGATTAAATGTCCTGTTCCAACACCTATTCTGAAGAATAGACACCCATGTTTAGGACTGAGAGATAAGTTTATTCTCATGAAGAAAAAAATGTGATTTCATATTTGAAAGTTTAGCTAGCTATGAAGTAATAAATCGGCATTTTTTCCAAAGCGTTCTCGTATCTGAAGAAAGTGTCCTCTGATGGAAGATAAGTAGTGAAGATCAACCTTCTTAGCATTGTCCTGTTTTCACTGCTCCTAAAAGCTTCCAATTACCAGCCCTAAGACATTAAAAGACTGTACTCAGTTTGGAAGAAAAACCAGAATCTTAATATCTATTTGTGTAACATTAACAAGGACTATTTGTACACTGTAAAGAGTTTTACACATCCCATTTGAAAAACGCAGTCGCTTCCCCATTCTGAAGGCTAATGGCACGCAAAGTGAATCAGTCAATAAACCAGCAAGAATGTTCTTCAGGTTTTAGCAGGAATAATCTAGTTATCTTAGCTAGAAAGATTTGTTAAAGAAAAAAAGCTGTAGTCTGATAGTTTATTTCATTTAACTTAAATGATGAATGAAGCCTAAAATCCTCCATGGAAGACCAGGTCTTGAAGAGAAAAGTATCTTGGCCTGAGTCTAACTGCAAGCTATGCTCCTCTGAAATAAGGTGCGTTTAAATCTGAGAACCATCGTTACATTTACTCTGTAGCAAGCAAAGTCTGACCATGAAAAAGCTAGGGTTTGAACTTAGGGAGCAGAACACGTTGGGTATGAGTAAGAATACTTTTAGCTTTTAGCTTGAGTAGCTGCCAGTTTTGAATTAAGTCAAGAGCGATCAGAAATTAAGTTTATGACACTTCTCAGATGTGGGATGGCAAGACTATCACTTTCAAGCACCAGAAAGCTGATTTTTCTCCCATTTGCTGCTGCCAGACGAGATGAGAGTCAAACAGTAGTGCTGGCAGCTGTGCTTCTGGGGACGATACGAGATGATTATTAACTACCCCAGTGTTCTTCTGGGACAGTGTCAGACATGGAGATTTACTTTACAGTTGGCTGAAAATTAATAAATGATTGACTCAAGAGGTCTTTTAGTATCACAAAAGATTAGAACACAACTCCTCGGTTGCTGTAAACGGCTGATGTGCTCTTTGGAATGCCAGCAGGTGAGACTCTAGCCCTATTTACTGAAAGAAATAGAAAGCAATGAAAAAAAAATTACACTTTAAAACATATAACCTGTATTTTGTATCTAACGAGGGTGTATAACTTTTTACTAAAAGCATTCATTATACTTCATCCTGTTAAAAACAGTTAATTAAAACCTGGAGGCAATGAGAAATACATTCTTTTAAAGTGATCTGAAGGGTGAAAAAAGCCCTTCAGCTAACGATATGCTTGTGAACTTCATTTTTGGTAGTTCTGTTCCTGTAATTATGTTCTCTCTCACACTAAATTCAAAAGCAGAAGATTTTATTTTTTCACTCTTTTCTGGGTGTTGAACAGTTTATTACAGATGATGATCACGGCTGTCCCGTTTCTTTCTTTTTTGGAGAAGTGGGGTTTGGGTGGTGGATCTTTGCCTTAGAAGAGGTCTGTGCATAAAGTTATGCTGTTGTTAACATATAATACAATAAATGAGAGAGAGAGAACTCTTTAGTTCTTTCAGAATTATTGGTTCAGACTCTCAATCTTTTAATAATTGGACAGAACAGCACTTACTTTAACAACTTCTGTCTGAAAGACACCACCTCAGGAAAAAACCTGCATGTCAAGATATCAGAGTGACTCAGCAAGGTGACTCAAGAAAAAATTCAACTTGCTAGAGGAATTGCCACTTATTAAAACAGACTGTCACAAGCTTATAAAATGACATCTCCAGCAATTCAACAGCGAACACAACACACGTTTGATCTTTGTGCTCCAAGTGACCCAAAGCGAAATGTTGCACACACAGTGGGCTATCTTCTACTTAGGTATACTGAAATACATGCAATAAACTGCAGAATTTGGGAACTTTTTGATAAATAGGATAAAAATACAGTTTGGTATCAAATGCTTGTACTAAAGGCTTTATTATAGGTCATCCTTGGTGCTCTGAAGAAGATCAAGGTCTCTGTTCTTCAGAATATTAGCCTTGTTCCTGTGAACTTTCGCACTAACTGCAAGTCAATGCAAGTTCTTCCGGTAACTCCAGTGGGTGTTAAATCAGTAGCTTTTTTTTTTAGGTTATTTCTCTTTTTCTCAGTGTATTAAAATTCTGCGACTTAGTCCAGTCCTGTTCTGTTCAGCCTCAAAGGGAAGACCAGAGATTGCACTATTCCAGAACAGCCTACAGCTTGCAGGTCGGACGTACTGCGGGGAAGTCAGTGGAGAGATGCAAAATTTACAGAAATATTGCATGCGGTTTATAGTTCATTTAATTAGCTCCCTGGAATAACATTCTGCTTCCTTCGAAAAGTAATTCCACCAGTTTCCTTTGCTATTGGAAGACAAGAAAGAGTAGCAACAGAAAAATCTGACGTTACAAGTTTTCAATGCTTTCCTCAGTGCATCAGAATTTTATGTTATTTGCTTGCCAAGTTTAAAATTTATTCTCACTAAAAAAGTATTAAAGTGTATTAATATTGTATTTCATTATACTTGAAATGAAACTTAACACCATAACCTGAGAGGGTATAATCTTAAAAACAGAACAGTAGTTTTAAATGAAAGTATAAATAAATTATAGGCAAGGCCTATAAATAAATTATAGGTAAGACAAATACTATGTTATTCTTGCCCTACATATATAAAGATTTCATGTACGTGTATGCGTGTAAGATACAAATACATACATATATGACCTGCTGTATAATAACCTAGCTTTAGCCAAAAATGCAGTAACACAAACTATAGCACTATGCAGCAATTGGACACGTATTTATCTTTAAACTTCTGAATTAGTCCCATCACTCTTTTGGTTTGTTTGAAGGTTGTTTACAGAAGCTTAAATACATTTTAAGGTTCGTTGAGCCGAGGATATATACTTAGCAACAGGTAGAAAAAAGTATTGGTATAATGTGCTTTCCTGCTTTCTTACTAGGTATGTCCTTACATACCTTGTTTATTTTATATTTTATAATAAAATATATCAGTCCCTCTTGATATAAATAAAAATAGCCTGAGCTGTTCTGAAACTTGGCATATAGCATTTCTGTACCAGAATCTAACTGGAAAAATCAGCATTTTTTACCTCTTTTTCAGGGAGAATAAAAGAAGGCATATCCAATCAACTTCTTCATCTTTTCCAAACCAAATAAATACAATTCTGATTTTTTAACAAATACTTAGCTGATATTTTCGAATCTTGGGTTTAAATTCTCACTATTAAGATGCTCACTCCTCAGTTGTTATTATTACATGCTTAAATTTACACACAAGGAGTTGGTTTCTTAGCACGCACAGGATGACACGGAGTGCCCATCATTAAGCCTGTACGCAAGGGTCTACAGGACCGGGGCTTTAAATTGCATCTCCTTAGAACAGGGATCCCATTTTCTTTTGGTTTAGCCCATATTTAGTGGGGATGTTATTTAAACTGGGGATGAACAGTGAGGCGGCCAACATTGCTCAGGTTGGTACGTTGCTGGTGGAAAGGCGAGAGCTGGTTGTGAAGAACCGCAGATAGTGAATGACTGGCCAGAAAAATGGCAGATGAAATTCTGTGCAGATATATGTGCAGTGATGCATGTGGAGAAAAGAAATGTAATTTCCCAAATAACACAAAGATTCTGAGCTGCCTGTTACTATTCAAGGACAAGTGTTGGGTTATGATCAAACTGCATAGACTGAATAGACTATTAGGGGCTTCCATGAAGGAACGGGGGAACAAAATGGAAAACAATATTACTATTATCAGCAAAACAAGCACAATTTTATATGAAACCATTTCTCTGTGAGAAATGAAGCACGGAAAATGCTTGCAATGAAGCAAGACTGAGATAGGAATGGCTAAGGGTGTTTTCTGGAAATTTCTACAGAACAATGAGCGTCGCCAAAAGGGTGAATAGGGAATGACTGCTTACTCCCCCTCTTGTTAATGAACTGAGATGCTGTGATGAACCTAGCCAAGAGCAAGTTCAAAGCCAACAGCGGTACTTCCAGCAACGCACCGAAAACGTTAAACACAGGGCATTTAGGATGACGGAATTTTTCACAAATCTGAAGCTCTAGGTGTAAAATGCATTGAGCCATTAAATTCAGGATGGTGCAGAAACGTGTGGCTCAGGAGATACCTGTCCCTGGGTGCTTGGAGAGGCACTCCATGCTTGCCCGGTCCTTACGCTGCTCTGCAGACACCCACCATCAGCAGCCAGCCCTGGGTCCTGCTTTGGCTTAGGATGCGCTTTTACGTTCTCATGGTATTCATCAGCACACAGATGTACATGCAAGCTGTCCAAAGTTATGTATCACATTTCTTATCTCAGCTCTAGAGCTTTTTATACCAGTATCCCCCCCTTAAAACAGTTATTGACATCCTTTGCACTTTTTCCTTAATGACTGACTCTGTCTTAACTCTTCTGAATTGCAGTAACTCCCTTAAATTCCTGTAGTGGCTCCAGATACACTTTAAGCAGCCTTCAAATATTACAAAGCAAAATGTACTGTTCTTAACGCCTTTATAAATGGATAGGGAAGGGCCAGAACAGCTGCCAGGGGAAGTAATTTCCATCTGCTCCCGTGTCCCGGTGGCGGGCGCCCAGCAGCCAAAGCCAAGGCAAACCCCTCACGCCTTCCACCCCACGCCTCAGGCGGCCGAGCCCGGGCCTCCCCGCTCAGCAAGCGGCCTGCCCGTCCGGGCTGGGGGCTGCACCGCCCGTCCCTTCCCCGGTGCCGGCCATGGCGGTGGCGGAGCTGACGGAGAGACGGCTGAGGGAGAGGAGCCGAGGGAGTGACCACATCAGTGGACAAGAGAAGAGCTACCGATGTCGTCTACTGGACTTCTGTCGGGCCTTTGACACGCTCCCCCACAATGTCCTTCTTTCTCAGTTGGAGAGAGGTGGATTTGATGGGTGGACTGTTGGGTGGATGAGGAGTTGGTTGTATGGTCGCACGCAGAGGGTGGTGGTCAACAGCTCAATGTCCAGATGGAGACTGGTGATGAGTGGTGTCCCCCAGGGGTCCCTACTGGGACCAATACTATTTAATAACTTCATCAGTGACGTAGTGGGATCGAGGGCACCCTCAGAGAGTTTGCAGATGACATTAAGCCAAGTGGTGCAGCTGATGTGCCTGAGGGACAGGATTCCATCCAGAGGGACCTGGACAAGCTCAAGGAATGGGCCCGGTGAACCTCATGAGGTCCTGCCCCTGGGTCGAGGCAACCCCTGCTATCAGCACAGGCTGGGTGTGAAGGGATGGAGAGCAGCCCCATAGAGAAGGACTTGGGGGTCCTGGTGGGTGAAAAGCTGGACATGAGCTGGCAATGTGCGCTCACAGCCCAGAAGCCAACCGTGTCCTGGGCTGCCCCCAAAGCCACGTGGCCAGCGGGGCGAGGGAGGGGGTTCTGCCCCTCTGCCCCGCTCTGGGGAGACCCCCCTGCAGGGCTGCGTCCAGCTCTGGAGCCCTCGGCACAGGAGAGACACGGACCTGCTGGAGCGGGGCCAGAGGAGGCCCCAGCGACGCTCCGAGGGCTGGAACAGCTCTGCTGGGAGGACAGGCCGGGAGAGCTGGGGGGGTTCAGCCTGGAGCAGAGAAGGCTCCGGGGGGACCTTAGTGCCGCTGCCGGGGCTGAGAGGGGCTGAGGAGGAAGATGGGGACAGGCTTCAACGAGGATGCGCGCGACCTGCCCTGACGACAGCAGCTGTCGCGCGTGCCCGCCTCCGCGCTCCCGCCCCCCCGCCACGTGACCAGCAGGCGGCCGCGCGCACGCGCGGCCCCGCCCCGGCGCGTCTGCGCGTAACGGGGCGTGCCGGGGCGGGGTAGCCGGAAGCTGGAGCCGCCGCAGCGCCGGGCGAGGGGCTGAGCACCGGCCGCGGCGTCGCGCCCCCTCCGCCGGGCCGGCCGGAGTGCCGCGGAACCGTCCGCCGCCATGTCCAACATGGAGAGTATCCTCGGGGCGCGGATCTCGTCCGTGCGCGCCCGCCGTGAGGCGGTGCTGGGGGGCGGGCGCGGAGCCCCCTGGGTCGTCAGTACCCCCTGGGTCGTCGGTACCCCGGCTGCGGCCGCTCCCTGTCACTGTTGGCGCACCGAGGCTGGCGGCGCGGAGGCGGCGGCGCTTCCTTGCGGAGGCCCGGCGGCTGGCGGCCCTCGCGGGATGGGGACAGGCCGCGGCGCGGGGCCTGGCCGGGGCTCGGTGCGGGCCGGGCCGAGCCGAGAACCGGCCTTCCTGGGGCCGGTGCCTGCTGTGGGGCGGGTGGGGGTGGCGAGCGAGGCCTCTCCGCCCGGGGAGGGGCCCCCGAGACGCGGCAGGGTGCGGCGGGAAGGAGGAAGCGAGTCCCGGCCCTCGGCGCGGCCGTGGCTGGGGGAGCGGGGCCTCGCCTCAGGGGGACAGGGCTTGGGTGCTGAGCGGGGAGCTGTGAGGGTTGCCCTCCCTGCGCGGGTGGGGAAGGGGCGTGGGAAGTGCAGTCTCTCTTACCGAGGCAAGGTCAGCGGCCCTCAGCTGGGAGGCGGAAGGGGTGGAAGGCGGTGTCGGCTCTCCAGGGCTGCGGTGCAGTCGCGGGCAGGCAGTGCGGTTTGCGGGGCAGAGTAGCGCGGACTGTGCGGCAGGGACAGTGTCGGCACTGGAACCATGTCAACCTCGCCGGCTGCCCCCCCAAACAGCCACCGCTGTCAGCTGAACAAACCCGGCGGTGTTTCCTGCTATTGAAAAGAAGTTACATGGGGGGAAAACCCTCATGGGCAAATTTAAGTTTTCTTGCTGGATAAAGCTATCTTAATGCACAGGGGTAGGGAAAAAAAGAAAAAGCCTTAAAGATTACAGAGGTCTTGGTGTGGTTGAGTTGTGCTGGGCCTGGCCAGTTGTTATGGTGGGGACTGACGGGAGTGCTGGAGCAGGTGACTGTGAGTCACGGTTCCTGGTGGAAGTTTGGTTTCGCTTGGGTTACGGCACGTCGAGAAAGGCAGTTCAAGGGAGGAGCGTGTGCTCATCATGGGATGGAAGAGCTGTGGAGGTGGCAGGGTGAGCTGTTTTAATGTAAAACGTAAATGCCCCAAGTTAGTAACTGAGGAATATATTTCAAAATAAACTGCTCTGAAATGCTCTTTCAGTGCAATTGGTGTAAATAGGTGGTATCGTGTTTTTACCTGGTTGTTCTGGTCTCTGACAGGTTGAATGAACAACCTAAAGGTATTTTCCTGTTTGGTAAATTACTTAATCTGTGGCTCGGTGCAATATACTTATTGCTGCTCAAAGGGACAGTGACCTAAGCAAAGAAATATAAATACAAGCTGCAATATTAGTGTTACTGGTAGCTACCTTAATAGATCACCTAGATGTATAGACACAGCTGTTAGCTTTTTGTAGCCTGTTTGTGATTAAATTTATAGGATAGGATAACAGACTTCCTAACGTCTTCAGGTTGCTGTCAGAGCTCTAAGATGCATGGCTGGACTTTAAAGGGGAAAAAAACCAGTTCTGGAATAATTTATATACTCAAAATGTTAAAGAAACTTCAAGTACCCCATAATTTCAAGCTTTATCTGCTTCCATTTAACTGTTAAGCATCTTAGTACTTGCTGCATCTGCCTCTTGGGATACCAAAAGGTGGCATGAAAGAAGCCAATAGAGCTTTGTGCTTCCATTATCTTTGAGAAAGACTGATACTATTTTGAAACTTTAATCAACAGTATTTTAAGAGTATGTTTTTTTTTAATTGTTATTTTTACAGCATATACTTTATTCTCTGTCATTAACAGTTTAATGCAATCATTTGAAGTCGCTACGAAGGCTTGTTCTACTGTCTTCTCAGAGCTTTCAGCTTAAGCAGGACTTGAACTTTTTGAAAAGAAAAGTCTTTCTTGCTGACTTAAGTATTCTTTCCCTAAAAGTCAGATGACACAACTGTCAGGGACCCCAGAATCACTCACATGACCCAGGGCTGGGAAGCTGCTCTCTAAAGGAGCTGCATGAGCAATTTAAACCTGAGATCATGCTGTGGCTTGAAAGGGCAGCCCTGCCTCCTGGTTTGTACCTGGGCCTGGTCAGCCAAGCCAGTTTGCTATTCCACTGTTAATTTGTCTCTTGTTCCTCGGTGGCTTTTTTTTTCGGATAGGAAGGTTCCAGGCAGGCCAGTAAACTGCACTTCCATCCCCCTGAGAGTCAAGGACTCTGGGTGCATGAGTGAAAGTAGCTGGTAGAGTAAGAATTCCGGTTCCTCTTGGGGGATGTTTGTTTTGTTGTATTTATCAGTGTGAAAAATGGAGCCCGTTTGGGCTCTGAACTTATTTTTTTATGGCCTTACCCAGATGATAAGTGACATAATTGTAAAGCAGCCTGGTAGGTCTCCTTATTGTGTGAATTTCAAGGGCTTAAATAACATTTTCCAAGTTTAAATATCACTAGTGGGGAAACACAGTATACACTAGGTTGGGTAGCACTTCGAACAGGAGAGCAAAATACTACAATGAAAGGATTGATCTTGTTCTTGAACCCTTAACTTGCGCTGCAGAACACCTGTTTAATTTGAAGTTTGCTGCAAAGGAACTCAACAGGAACTCCAAAAAATGCGACAAAGAAGAAAAGGCTGAGAAAGCTAAAATTAAGAAGGTAAGCAGTGAGTCTGAAACAAGCTCTTTAGATCTGTTGTTTACATACTGTAGCAGGAAAACTTCTGGTGTTTTTACCATTTTCCTGGTATGCATGCTGATAATATTGCAATAGATGCTTGTAATTTAAAATATATGACTCTGAATCTTCCCATACTTATTAATAAATGTGAGGATACATTCTTGTGTATCCTCTTGTACAGCTTGTGGCATTTTCTTCCTGACAAGATTGTCTTGTATGTATTTTGTTAGAGACTGTTGTTCTCAAAGTTAAAAATATTTAATCTTAATGTTTATCATCTTGTATTAAAAGGTCTTATGAAGAGGAACTTCATAAGAGCTTTTGAGTCCTTGAAGTAGTAAAGAGAGAGACTAAATTTGTTTGACTGTATTTTTGTCCATGAAATGCAACCATACCAACTGTGTCTGTGTTTGGGTCTTGATACTGAAAACGATGTTAGGAATGAGAAAACTATGTTTCTGTAGCTCTGTAAAACCTCCTACTTGAACTACATGCTGGTTACCTTCCTTGGAAAGAAGTTAGGGGTTCACATCTTGAAAAAGTTTGAGAAGTATTGGGGGAGGAGGGAGGGTTTTATTTTCTCTTTTAATAGAAAAGATATTAGGATGAATTGATGCTTACTTAAAGAAAAGAAATAGGCTGTTCAGAAATCATGTTTACAAGAGCAGGGAAGGTTAAAATGCCCTTTTTTTTTTTTTTTTTTTTTTCATTTTTCAACAGGCGATTCAGAAGGGTAACATGGAAGTCGCCCGAATACATGCGGAAAATGCAATCCGCCAGAAGAATCAAGCCATCAATTTCTTGCGCATGAGTGCCAGGGTAGATGCTGTAGCAGCAAGAGTTCAGACTGCAGTGACAATGGGCAAGGTAAGTCTGCTTTCACAAATCTCTTGCAACACTGAGACCTTTGATCTTCCTAGAAGTTACTTAATTCTATCTATAATGAGCTGAAAAGGCTCAGTTTTGGTTTCAAACGTAGCCAATAGTAAATCAGGTATTGGAATCCCCCTGGCAGCTGCTGTTTAGAAATAGATCACTACCCACTATTTTGTAGCTGGTAACTTCTGTTAGTTGTTACTGTTCATGCTCCTGAAGATGCAGCGTGTTTTGGTGGTTATACTGTTAAGATTATTTTGCAAAGATACCGCTCTAATTGCAAATTCATACAGCCATGATGTAGGATATGCGATTACAGAAATTTTTTTAGCTCTACTGCTCTTCAGCCAATGAGTTTATTCTGCCATGTGATCTGTATGCCAAATGTATCCCTTAAACATTTGACAGGTCTCAAGACCCATAAAAGTTAATGCCATATACACCTCAGTTTTTAGTGAATTTCAGCTCAGGATGCATATTTCAAGTGGTTGAGTTAATTTATAGAATTTGAAATGGTGGGAGCTATAAAAAAGTGACATTCTAGATGGCAATAGTGTGTGCCCTACTGTTTGATGCTGTAGAAACTGCAGATAGAGACAAGAGAGCTTGGGAAGAAGCTGCTCACACTTATTTCTTTGTAATAGTTTCCTTTTCCTCATTTCAGGTAACGAAGTCAATGGCAGGGGTAGTTAAGTCTATGGATGCCACACTGAAGAGCATGAACTTGGAAAAGGTGAATAGACTTGCTTTTCTTGGAGGTGGACGTGAAAAGCAGAAAGGGCAATGGACACAAGTTTCAAAAAGGGAAATTCCGATCAAGAGAAAAGGTTTTGCAGTGAGGTTGGTATCCTCACTGGATATTCTGGAACAGGTTGCCCAGTGTGTTTGTGAGGTCCTTGTAACTGGAGATGCTCAGAACTTGACTGGGCAGGGTGCTGACCAACCTGCTTGAACTGCAGTCTTAGATCAGCTTCAGAGTTGATGCTGGGAGAGGGACAAGCTTCTGACCCCCAGGAGCTGCTTGCAGCCTTCATTGTAGCGTGATTTTTACTTTTGCCAGTTCAGACATTTTTCCCTTCCGTTACCTGCAGGTCATTGATTTGATTCATATTTTTAATAGATATCTGCATTAATGGATAAATTTGAGCATCAATTTGAAACACTAGATGTTCAGACACAACAGATGGAAGACACGATGAGCAACACTACTACGCTAACGACTCCACAAGTAAGAATAGTGATTTTTTTTTTAAAGGTGATTTTAAATTGTCTAAACTGTGTGGAAATGGCTGATTCTCTTCTTTCTGTCTGCTTTGACACGTAGCGGTAACTGGAGCCTTTTCACTTTTGCTTTGTGGTGAAGAGACTATTTCGAATTATAGTCACAAGTACAGAGGATCGCATACATGTATTTTAGTCTATTTCACTGTTATATAGCAGGCTTTATATCATATTATATCTTGAAAACTTTAACCTTCCTACTGAATAAGTAGTGTTTTGACAAGTTCTTAATGACCTTCTGAACCAGAAGACGCTGCAGCATTAATTATCAAAGCAGAATATGAAGAATATGAATAGTTCTAACTCCCTGATATTAACAAAATTACATTATTCGCCCTCAAATTAGTAGTAGTATGTGGGATGGAAAGGTTGTCATTACCTACTTTCAATTTATGGGCATGTATTTATTAAAATAAATTCTTAAACAGTGCTTTACATAGTTAAGAATTCCTAGCACCTATCCCCTTGTGCTATTTCACAAGGGGCTAAATGTCCTATTCCAACAGAAGTTTTCACAGCAGGAAGTTTACTGGAGGTAATACTTTGTAAATAAAATAAACCTAAACCCGAATCCAATAAACCAAATCTATTGGAGATGGGCTTTTTCCCATATTGTGCAAAGCAGTATTTTAGTAGCCAGTAATCAGCAGCTGATAACGCTTAAAATATTCAAGTATATGTTTGGGTTTTTTACAGATAAGTTTTATTCTTTAGAAGCATTATTTCAGAAGCTAGAGTTCAATTAATGGGGGTTTAACAGGCTGAGCGCCGCTACTCATTATTGTTTGAGTTCATACAGGGCCCTCTGGTGGTTGAGCACAAAAGTGTTCTGTGAAGGACATCCACTTTTCAATCAGTTTTGTTAAAACGATTTCTGTTCTGTCAGGACTTAACAGAAGAGCTCATCATAAACTACAACATGCAGCAATCAATTTTGTTTTCTTTACCCTAGAACCAAGTGGATATGCTTCTACAGGAAATGGCAGATGAAGCAGGGTAAGTAAAATTTTGAGCGATTATTTCTTGAATAAATCTTGGTTCCGACAGCCCTTCCTGATTAACTCAAAGGTTAGATATCCTTGTTTTATATGTGCTTGTCTCTTGGAAGCAGAGAAGAATCACTGTTTTCCTTTCGCCTGTGGGCATCATTCTCGTAATAGTTTAGTTGCCGGCATTTCATTCTGCTTTTACTCAAAGCTACTGTAAATGTCAGGGTGCAGGGGTCATTGTGCAAAAGCCTAAAATCACATGTCAATTCTGTCAGGATAGTGTTTTATTACTTACTTGGACTGGCTTTAGCATTAGCAATCCTTGCCATGTTTCTCCACACTTTTCCTCTCTTTTTTTTGTTTCCCTCTCTTACCACATTAAAACTTCCTGTAGTTCTGCTCTCACAAGCCAGACATTACGAAACAGGTCATCAGGACATATTTAAGCCTTTGGGGTATACTGAAATATTTCAGAGAATTTTTCTTGCCTTCTTGGTGATGTGTAAGTTGGAAGCGTCGCCCTGTTGGCTTGAGGCTAAATACTTTTGACAAATTTTTAAGTAAAACTTTTTTTGTGAGTGAACTTTTTGTCATTTATAGTATGCCAGGTATACCTCTGTTAAACAGAAATCTTGCTCAGTCCTCATTAAGCAGAATTTATATAGCTACTGCTAGTTATAACATATGACTTGTAGTCTTGGTAATGAGTCAAATGTACTGATCAGGTTGACTAATTAGCTGGAGTTCAGTGTTCACGGGATCCTGGTGGCCTCATGCTATCTCAGTATTACTCTGCTTGTCAATTATTGTGCTTCTTCCTTCAGCCATGTATGCTTGACTTGTTTGTTTTGTTTTCTCCTATTAGTCTTGATCTGAACATGGAACTACCTCAAGGACAGACGGGTTCTGTTGGTACAAGCGTTGCCTCAGCAGAACAGGTAAATGTTAGATTCAGTTGAAATCAATGTTTCTAGAGAAACGTGACAGGAGAATTAATGCTTCACTCTGTTAAAACAGGCTTGCTAAATTGTAATTATGTTTTAGCTGTCCAAAAGAAGTAGTGTGTAGTTAAAACAGTCTTGCAATCAAAATAATTTTAACAGTATGTTTGCTTAGTAAATCCAGAAGGTGTAGATGTTTCAGCTGTATTTTTGCATAGTTATTTTGCAGAGTTCCAAGCAGTTGACTCTCCTACCTACTCCAAGTTTAATTAATCCAGCTATCTCCCGTAGCATACACGAGGCCTTTGGGCTTTTTGCCCTTTAATGTGTGAAAGGTCTTATGGGACTAGTGCAAAGGATTCCACATTTGCTCTAGATGGATAGCTTAGAATTTCTTCTGCCTGAGCAGATCCTGATGTCAATGTTGCACAGATCTTTTGGTGAGTTGCTTTTCCCGTTCTAGGGGAATATATTTGAGGGAATGGAAAGAGAATAGTGTATTTCTGTCATCCTGTCTTTGTGGAGGAGGCTTTAGAGAGCCTTATCATAACTGAACAATGTTTGGGAAGCCCCCAGTATTTCATATTCTTTGAAAAGTTCTGTTTCACCTTGTACCAGGCCCTCTAAAACAAATAGACCTACTGCTATCTCGCTGTAGCAGTTCAGCTGGATGCTAGCCTTGGTCAGTCAAGGCTGCACCCAGATAAGGATGCAGTTCTGTAAGAGCTGATTTGCACTTGCAAAGATAATACATCAAAAAAAGCACCCCAAAACAACAAAACCCAGCTCTATCTCTACTTGATATGTTCTGAAACTCCTTCCTAGGTATCCACTGCTGGAGATAAGATAGCTGTATGCACCTCTGGTTTCACCTGGTACAGCCATTCTTGAGGTCTTAAGCAAATCTTATTCACACTTGCACATGAGATAATTCCTTGTCATTTGGACATGAGATTGCTTGACCATTGCAGGACTTTGCAAAAATTAACTGTCATGTTGCTGATAGCTGGTTTCTTTGTGTTTTATGGTTCTGCAGGATGAGCTGTCACAGAGACTGGCCCGCCTACGTGATCAAGTTTAAGTTAAACAAAGCTGCAGTTCTTTGTACATGCTTTCAAAATACTCCTTCTGTAACTAACCCTTCACTATGCTAGAAAGGTGTATACCATATGGCTTGGGTATATTTGTAATATAGGGTACTTCACTCCTGGCTTGCTGTTCTTTCTAAAATACATTAAGTAACCCAAAAATATCAGCTCTCTAATGTCCTTTTCTGTACATTTTGAAGTTGATATATTTTTCGCAAGCTTTTTTCACAAAATCAACTTGATATTCGAAGTCAGCTAGGAATGTTGGTACATTCTAGCTAAAAGAAAAGCAGAGTGTCATTGATATATATTTTAAATTATGAAGTGATTTTTTTAAATTATGAGAACAGTTTATGGTTGGAGAACTGATGTATTCAGTTCAGATGATTATTGTAGATAAATTTTCTTACACAGCCAAACTCCTGGAACACGCAAAGGTAGGCAGGCATGGACTTCATGGAAAAGACATGTGTTAAATAAGTGGACTTCAGTCTGGGCTTTTTAGTCTTTTAAAGCTAGGGTAATTGTGCTGAAATTAGTTGCTCAGTTAAAAAATGAGTTCCCAAAAGCTGTTTTCTTATAATTGGGAACTTGTGTGGGGTCATCACTTTTAGTACAGGAGGAATAAAATATATTTTTCAACTCTCTGTCAGTTTTGTTGGATGTGGCAGCTTGCTTGTTGTTTCATGTCCGGTGGTGTAGCTTCTCCATTTTGCTTTCTTCTCAGTATCCTGGAGTGCAGCCAGTTCTGCCACTCACCTCTATTTCTACCAACATAACATCTAGTTTCTGTTCATAGGAAACTCATGCTATCCATTTTTTTAGGCTTAGGCTGAGAAGCCTTATATAAAGTAACTGAAGTCTGCTTTTCTCCATTCCTTCTTACCCTGTCTTTGCTTTTAATCTAGTCTCTGTTTTTATATATAAGAGCAAGTCTTGTGACCGTATTCCACACTTCAGTGTTCTTCCATATATGAAAAAATACAGAAGTGCTCTTCCTCAGGTTCAGATCTTCACAGTCCTCCTTCATGGGTCAAGGTCCCAACCCTGGCTTCTCTAACTGGGACTCTCCCTTAGATCAGCTATTCCTCCTCTGCCCCTCACGGCAGGTGAGTAGTAGATGAGTAGGATATTTCTGACCAGTAAGAGAGAATCTACTGTCTGTTTTCAGTAGTTGCAAACTCTGGCTGCAGTTGTGAAGTAAGGAAATGGTTGTAGAAATTTATGGCTGAGACTGCTTGTGATGTGTTGTGATAAACAGTGATGGTACAATTCCCTTTCTGACTTTCTGGGCTTGTGTTTTTGCTGTATCTTTGTAGGGGTGAGGGAAGGTGTGAAGCACTAGACTTACAATTAGTTCTTAATTTGCTGGTGTTCAGGATCACATGGGTTTTCCAGTGTTGGGGAAATACTTAAGAAAAGAAAAAAACATTGCTTTTTTAGTCAAGCAGGATTTTTTTTTCGGTGAAAACATGCAAAAACATGTCAGAGCAGTTTCCAACTATATTTTGAATGTGTTATTCAAATCACTTTGAAGGTTTAGCAGGATGTTACATACTGAAGTATTCAAGGCTACTGTAAAAAATAAGATATGGAGAATGAGATAGACGAAACAACCTAAAGTGTTGTGGAATCATGTATCTCATGCTGGCAGCCTAAACTAAAACAATTTGTTTAAAACGTGGTCTTCTCACTTGTTTACATTTTTTTGGATGCGGCTTTCTTTTAGAGATCTTGAATGTTCCTCCTGCAAATAGGAGAAATTGGAAGGTGTTTAAAAACCACGTACTTGCATCTGTAGTCTTGGTAATATCCTTTCAAATTTATTAATAAAACATCTTAGGAAAGGGACTATAAACTACTTCCCCCCCCCCCCCTTACCTCTTTCTGAACAACATATCAAAAACATCATGGTAAATCTATGCAACCAGGTTACCCACAACTGTGGTAACTGCTTGTGTGTGTGCCTTTGCCTTGCTGAACTTTTTTTTTTTATATTCAGTTACTTCATATCTCATGATAGGATTGGAAAGTTACTGCTGTATAATAAATCCACATCTGAGTTTATTTTGCGGTTGCTTGTTGATGGAGCTGTACCATAAACTACTGAGGTTTTCAGTCTTTGATATTGGACAACTTGAGCTAGCTTGTCTGGCTTATTTTAGTGTTGAAGGTTATGTTGCTTTTAGACTGTTCCTGGCCATTCTTAAACTATTTGAAGGGGTAGACAGCAATTCTGAGATCCCCTGTATTTGAATTTCTGAGTATGTTGCCTTGCTGTGAGCCTGGGGGCTTTGCAAGAATTGAAAAACAGAGGGGGATGAAACCGATTAGATTGCTGGCTATACACAGTCCGTTTTGTAGTTCTGATCTTATCCCAGGCTTGCTAAGTCCAGTACCAGAAGAGTTTTCAGTATTTTTTTTTTCAAAGGGATTAACAAGTGAACATTAAGGACTTGATTGACATCATGAATGTTACCTCTGCGGGACTCTGATGCAAAGAGGTAGGCAGGCTTTGCTGACTTGGGGAAGAAATACGTGTTTAAAAGAAGGGGTTTATTTATTATTATTTTTTCCCCCTGCTGACTTCACTCTGGGAACTGCTGCGTGTTTCAACAGGGCCAGCATTTTGTACTGGTTGCTTCTGTGTAGAGATCTCCTGCCCTCTCCTGGGGAAAGCAGTTTCTTTTCTCTTTAGAAGCATTTGTTCTGGCATTCAGAAAGTTTTAACAGTTACATTTTTAATGTATATATTTTTCCCACGTCTTTGGAAAATTCTTAAAACTGGAAGTTACCCTTAGAGCATTATTTGAGTTTTGTATCCTTCCTCCATTCAGGCTCTCCTCAAAACATTTGCTCTTTTCTGTACAACTCTGGCTCCTCACTCCTACATTGCCGGTATTTCTTGTAAGTTGACTCTATGTGTTTGTAGAAGTTCATTTCATGTTATAAATTGAATGTGCTTTTATGTAATCTTATTACCAGATAATATTTCAATATTTATGCTTATGAGCAGACACATCTGAAGTGAAACATTGCTTGAAATGTTGCAAGATGGTTTTGCTCGCCATTTTTTTCCCCTTGGTTACTAAAACTGCTGGTGTATGGTAGCATTAGTCTTCGTTCATTTGAATTCCAAAACTGAAAGCCATGAAGAGCTTCAGATGAAAGGAGAGGGAAGGAAAGGAAGACCAAGAACTTTCTTGACTGCAGTAGGATAAAATGATCGAGTTGCCTTTGTGGAGATCCTCAGAGCCAAAAAATAGTGAACTTTCGTTAAACATAATCAGCAGCTGCGTACAGAAATAAATTCTGAAGCTGGTGACATGTATAGAGAAGAGTAACTTTTGTAGTTCTGGTAGAGTTCATTCTGAAGACTGCTTTACTTGTACGGGACAATTTGTAAATGTAACTGCAAGTGGTAAATAAAATTGTACAGACAACTTACTTCAGATGTGTTCCTAGGTTACATGGCTGTTTGCTGGCGGGTCTCAGTACATGGATAAAAAGCAGATGTCGTAATGTCATCAATATTTTCCTGCGAGAAGATAGTCAGAAAATTAAATCTTTATGGAGACAGTATAAGAAGAAAGTGGGTACTACTGGGAAAGATTTGGGACAATAATTTAGGGAGTAATTAAGATTAAGTATAACAACATAAAAGATAATTTATATAAAATTTCGTGATTTTTTTTTTTTTGTCTGGTATGGAGTGTATCCCTCATGCTTAAACACCTAAGAGGATTTTCTCTCCTTACCACGTATAGCAAGGGGTCATGTGGAAAACTGGCAGGAGATAGTGTGGGTTTGAGTTTGTCTTCCCCAGAGCTAGGAACCTTCCATTTTTCTCTTCCCTGTCCTTTGCTGTTTGGGACCCAGCAGAGGGAGCTGCAAGCTTTGTTTTTGTGTAGGCCCTACATAAAGTTGGGGGGGGGTGGTGGTTGTTGTTGTTGTTGGTTTTTTTAATTCTTAAAACAAAGAGGACTTTCACAGAGTCCTCACAAGCTGGTTTAAGGAACTATGTCTCCTGTGGCACCTTTGTTTCTGGGCAGTATCAAAGCTTGGTAGGATGTGCCTGTATCAGGGCTTTGATCCTTGCCTAAAAGCTGCTCTGTTGCACAAAATGCAACCTGGAAAACATGTTGCACAGGGCCAGCAGCTATTTTGTGTCGACATCTAAGCATCTTCGCTAAATGTGCTTCAAAAGGTTTCTTTGCTGTCGTTAGGCATTAATTAGGGACTTGGTCATCTACCGCGAGGAATGTGATAGTGAATAACATTGTGCTTAAAACTTGTTGTAAATTCTTTTAGTTAAGTCCTCTTGGGTTCATTTAGCTGTTGTTCATTTTTTTTGTCCCGTGATGATAATTCTGTTTTATACAGAAGGAAATGTACACTGTGTGCTGATGCAAAATGTATTTTAAGAGAAAATTTTGTTTTCTTTTATTAAAGGTGTTACCCATGTTGAGATTTGATGAAGTATTTACGTTGGTTTCAGGATTCTCTCTGTGTAGTGCATTGCATTTTTTGGCTTTAGCATTAGTATTCATCTGTGGCAAAGGCCTGATTTGAACTAACATCAGCATACTGCTCAGGCTCTTCTTTTTTTTTTTTTTTTTTGTCAAACTATTTTTTCAATGAAATCCCAAGAAGGGTCAGTGGCCTTGCTTGTATCGGAAGCAGCTCTCTTCATTACCATTCAAATAAAGGAAAAGACCGATGCGAACAATCTGTAACTAATTTCAAGTGCCAATTGAGCCTTTTTAACTTGGAAGAAGAGGCAGTAAGCGAGTCTTACAGGCTTTCGCTTGACCTTTACTACTCTTTATTAAGAAAGTCATGCTGAATCAGCTGCGATACACAGTTCAAGATAGGAAATCAATGGGCTGTAGGATCCCAGCCCTCTCCAGTTCTTTGGAAAGCTTTCCAAAGTCTTCCAATGGTGCTGGTTGCCGTGAGAAGCGGCCAGAACCAGATCATCCCACAGCTTTCAAGCTCTTCCCTAGACAAGACCGATTTCAGAGGATAAAAGCATCTGAGTGTCACATATTTCCAATCTAAAAGGGGGTTTACTGTTGTGACAGCCTGTGCATATTGCTCAGGATATCCTGAAATTGTTAACCCTGTGTGAAGAGATCTTTTTGCGAAAGTCTAAAGCAATAAATGTTACATACCAACTAATATGTGTATCTGACACAAAAATAATCAGCTTTATTTAATTTCCCTACTGTCTGATTCATAATTCTTTATTACAATCGTTTTCTGTCAAAATGAGCTGTCAGGGATAGTAAAATATTTTAAAACTTACTTCAAAGACACTCAAATTTTTAATTTATTTTTTTAAGAATTCTTTCTTTTTTTAGAGATTAGTTTCACATAATTCCGGAGTCTCTATACAAGATATTTCACTTTGTTCTTTTTCCTCTTGCTGCAAAATGGGTTACTATTGGAAGCATTAAGCTCTGTTTCTGTTGCTGGTGATTTTTCAGTTGCAGGGACCAGTATGAAGCCCCAGCGTTTGACTGAGATGCATAGGAGAAGCAGGCAGTCCTGTTCAGAGTGTTGTAAATTAGTTCCAGTCTCCAAGAGACTGCTGTGACTAATTGATATGACCTGGAAGTGGATAAAGTCCATAACAGTAAGATCAACTTTTCCTCTAGTAATTTGACAAATAGAACCTTTTGTTTAAAGTCCCATGTAGGCTACATACCCCATTTGTTCTTTTGTGATGGGCATCATTTCCACATTGGAGTGCTAATGATTTTCCAGATTTCCGCTGATTTGTATAGCAGGTGCCTTAATTTATTAAAGCCAGAAGAAGGGGAAGATTCAACAGCAACAACAGAAAAGATTCCTGGCAGCAACCGTATATCAAAGTCGTTGCTTATCCAGTTACATTGCTGTAAGTATTTGACCATCGCTTAAAAACTTGATATCTCTATACAAACTGTATGCTTCTAACAACCTCTTCTGCAGAGATAATTCTATTTGTGAAGACAGCAGAGGTATCAATGTGTATTAGTGGAAATGATTACGTTTAACAATGGCACTGCTTTTCATCCAGATATTTAAAAAACACACTGTACGGTAAAGATTAATACTTGCCAAACCCTGGGTTGTCTTGTCTATAGTATGTTTAAAGCAGCAAATACAGAATATTCTGGGTTCTCTTTCAAATGTAATGCTTTTCTTGAAGCTTTACAACTTCAGTTGGCCTGTGGTTAGAGCATTAAATAGACCAGGTATTCCCAAGCCATTCATAAGGGTTTATGATGATGTTTGGGAAATCCGGATGTTTTCTCAGTATACTGTTTACCAAACCGCGCAAGCATTCCTCCTCCTGCTTATAAAACATGCGCAGGAAGCGGGGTGGTTTGCGGAGTTGCGGGACCTCATTTATTTTCTACAGCCACATGGAAATTGGAAAATTTCAGTGTTTGCGTGGGGTTTGACTCTTGCAGAGTAAGTTGGTGAAATGGGACCTGTGCAATGGAAGCTATTAAAAACTCTGCATCGGTGCCCAATTAATGTTATAAGGATAATTTTAGGCAGTCGCCGTAAGCAAATACATGCCGGTTTGTGTACGGGCAGTGATTTGGGGGGTTTCTTTGTGCACCCCTGCTCCCAGCCCCTTCCAAGCCTGCATCCCACCCATCTTCTCCCATCCCCGCCACGGACAAGTCTGTCAGGCTCCAGAATAGTCTCACTGTGAATATAAACCCCCCAGCAGTGACTCAAGGGAGTCCCGTCTCCTATTTATTTGTGCTCTAGTGGGATGTGAACCTTGGTCTTCAAGGGTGAAGGGTTGAGGGATGCCTGTCCTCTTTACCTGTGCTTTTCAGATAATGCTTGTCTTTAATCTCTTAAGCAGACACACCATTTTGTCCCGTGGCGTACAACGGGATCACTAACGATGCGCTTAATTGCTACCAAACCACGTCCGAGTGACCGATGCCAGCAGACAAGAAGAGCCAAAGCCCGATTTTCAGCCTGGAGAATCCAGCCAGGCTTCCCCAACCTCCCATGTTTGATGCAAACACCTTGGCCCAAGAGCTCTGCCCTGTCTCCCTGGTCTACGCACAGCTTCAGTGATGGGCTAAAGTCACGCTGGGTGGCTTTCCTATGAGCTCTGACTGACAGCTAAGGGGAAATCGGGTATTCACAAGTAGGAACGAGGCGATCCCAAACTATCAATGGATTTGAAAATCCAAAATTAATTCTTTTGAAAGTTATTAAAATTAAAAAAAGACCAAAAACCTAGAGATGCATGGAGTCAATTCAACCATTGTAGCCACTACTGCCTTTCCACACTTTTGAGGCTTTTTTCTTTGCTGAAGCTATTACGCTTAGATGTTTGCATGTCATTGCATACCGAAGAAGACATTTGGACTTAATTTTTGGCACGGCTGCAAAACCATTGTGTACATTAATCAGCCAAGGTATATGGCTCGGTCACATGCTACGCCAGGGCTGGTTCACAGACACAATAGGATGGAGAAGATAACAGCAACACAGCTGCTAAACATATTTACCATCGAATAGTTAGTCACACTTGTGGAGTTTTAATTGAATTACCTTTGACAGTGAACAGCAAACCTGGTGGGTGATCTACTAAATTTAACTGATGAATGGGCTCCCTAAAATCAATTAGCATCTAGGGCTGTGAGCATGAACACATCCTGCCGCTTTGCAGGGACCGGAGCGGGATCAGAATGACAGCAGCAAATGTGAGACAAAGTGAAAGCATGCATCTCCTGCCGCTGCTGACCTCTGCTACCCACATGAAAGAAAAACAGGAGTCTAACAGGAGCTGAAAGAATCTGACAGTAAATCATTTAAGCTCTGTTTTGCAGAACTGATACAGGATGCGTCTAAACTGCTTGATTAATGCTGGGCAATTTATTAAAAGCAAGATGTGGCAGAGCAAGGAGGCTACTGCCAAGTACCAGCTCTGCATCGGTGCAACAAGCTGCAAGAAATCCCATCTATTTGCTTTGTTATTTCTCAGATATTCGAGTTGGGTGGGTAGCTGGGAGGAATTAGCTATCTTTTCTTTCGCTACAGTGATAGGGTCCTGCCTGTAGCTACAGAGAAGCCCTCAGTCTTTTGGATGGCCGTTCGTTATCTAAATAATCAACGAATGGCAAAATGCAGGCTGGAGGTTCCTCTGACCTTTGCCTCGTCGCAACCCGACTCCGTGCACTGTTCAGCTAGAGCATGTAATGAGGTACAGATGCGACAGATAGGATAATTAAATACACACAAATATTCGAGCGACTTTCGGGTTGCGTCAAACTGATGAAGGCAGAAAACTCCTGATTGGGGCTGTGATCTCTGGGGTTGGGGGTGGGTGGAAAGAGGGGAGGAAGAGGAGCAAACAGCATTAGTCTTCCTTTCTTTCACCGTGTTTTGCCGGACGACCGGATAAGCGCTTCCTCAGGAAGAAATTTACTTGGTTTGAATATTGACTGAAGCAAAGAAGACTCAGTTTGGACTATACCACATGGGAATTTTCTTCTTCGTTTTTTATTGCTGAAATGAAAAGAAAATGTGTTGAGTTCAACCTGTCCAACAGCCCTTGCAGGCACTGCCGCGGGAGACTGCGATTCAAACCCCCGCTTTCCCCAGGGGTTCCCCCCATACCCACCTTCCCACGCTGGTGCCCTGGGCACCACCTTACGGGATGTTCTCAAGTCGACATAGGGCACAGGGGGATCACTTTCTTTGCCTTCATAAGTGGGTAGCATGGAGATAATTTTTTTAAAAATTTTTAAGCAAAATGGTATGAAATAGTACTTTTTAAGGAAAAATTCTCAAGGGCTCTGCAGTGAGCATGGCACTGCTGGTGGAGGTGACTCCATGCAGTTGTGAGTAAATAGGAGTGCTCAGCTGGTGCTGTGTCCTCAGCCAAATCTCCGTCTACTCACGCCACGTTTCCCATGGGATCTGGGAGCCTGGCTAGCATTAGCTTTTTGCAGAGTTAAAGTCATCCCTTCTCTCAAGGTAGATGTCACCTTGCAGCACCGATACGTTGCTTGGGAAAGGACGAAGGCAACTGGTCTCACTTGATACTTACCAAGAGAGACTATGGCTGTGCCATCAGGAGGACACAGTTCTGGCTGAAGGTCTTCTTGAGTGGTCCCAGGTCTTCATGGCAGGAATACATCTCACCCGAGACTGCAATTCCCAGCAGCCTCAGCCTGGTTTTCATGCAGGCTGGATTGAAGCCAGCTGGAGGTCTCCCACCAGGCAAGAACTCCTCTAAACCCCTGGAGTGGTGCAGCACGAAGGTGCAGCGCGATTGCCACCGTGAATGATCGTGGGTATGGCCACCACGCTGACCTCGTACAGAGAAATAGCTCCCAGCTGAGGTGCTGGGGTGGGAAGCAATCTATCCTCACCGTGCACGGAGGCTCCAAATCTCAGGGGAGACATTTGACTGCAGTGTCCCACAGCTATGGGTGCCTTCTGAGTCTCCACAGCTGAGCTGAAGATCTCTTGTGAGACTTGGCACATCTTGCGTCTGGCTGTGAGAAGAACGTGGTGTTTGGGCCACACCTGGAAAATCCTGAGCCAGGGAGATGGGAGGAGGTGGGATGAGCACCATCGCACTGCTCAGGTGCAAGTCCTGGAGAAGGGCCAGGCTGACTCTGGCGTTTCATGACTGCTTTGCAAATGTGACTTTTTTTCCCTGTAAAGTGCTGAAAAGAAAGAGGATGAGATCCGACGTGCGTTGACACTGGTCTGAAGTTCTATATAAATTATGTTGTGCATAACACAAACCTATTTCTTAATTTAATTAATTTATAAACAAGTGGCTACTGCCCGTGCAGAACTGCCCAGAAACTCCTGAGCTGCATCTGCAGCTCTTTCTCTTCTCCTCGCTTTCCTCCTCTCCTCCTTTTGGAGCTGACCCGAGGTTTCCCTCCGACGCCCGCGGCTGGGTCAGCTCCCGTGCAGCCCGAGGCAGCGCCGCACCGGCAGCCCTGCTGCAGGGTCCGACTTCAAACGCATCGTTTTGTGGCCCATCCAAGTATTTGGCTCCAAGATGAATACATGGGAACGCGGCTCCAAACACCTGGATCAGCCCCCTCAGCAAGATGTCGTGCATTTTCAAATAGTATCCATCTTGATTTGGAAAACAAAAAGCAAGGCAAAGACAACAGCTAGAAACCTTCCCGGAGCGCAAAGTGAGAAATGTGGCTTTAATTTAGACAAGTGATCGCTTCCAGCTGAACCAGCCATTAAAAACAGTTGAAGAATTACAATGTAAATAGATTAATGCAGACAAAGCAACATGTGCGCTATTCCATGTCTTCTTGTTACCTACAAAATACTTGGGCAGTGACACACTGTTAGTCTAAGCCACTTGTTAGGTTCTGTGCTAATCAGCTAAAATTAAATAAACATGACTGATAAAAATGACTGTTGTGTTTGAAAATTGATGCACCAACAGAATTTACTCCAGGAGATAATTACGGATGATTAAGTAACAAAGAAATAATTCCTACAGCAAAGGGGGAAAGCCCGTGGTGCCGGAAAGGGGCACTTCTTCACGCGCCGTCCCTTTCTCTGGGAGGGCTGAGCTGAGGCTGCGGGAAGGTCTGCAGGTGGGCAGAAACCCCAGAGGAGCTTTTTTACCCCAGGAGTCTCCAGTTACAGACCAAAAAAGGGCTGGAAAATCAGTATTTTGCTGATGGAAGAGCGCACGCCTCCAGCATCCCCTTCTTCCCACCCAAGGGATCACTCTCTTCGTTCAAATTGGTCCTTTTAAATGCTAAGCATCGCCTAGAAGAGCTCACAGGTGAACCACGTAAGTGATAAATATGTTTCTAAATGACAACGTTAATTTAAATAATAAAGCCAATTTCCTTTGCTGTCAGAATGAGAGCAGATGAAGACTCGTCTTTGAAAACAAAAAGCGTCCTTCAGGTAGTCTTTTTTAAATCTTGATTCTTAAAGCAATTTATTATTAGGACGATAATATTGACTGGCAGCCTAAGAAAGGAGGCACTTCCCAAAATAAAGAATCGGTTCTCTCTTTTTTTTTGTGCTGTTTATTTCTCCTCCACAGGGCGCATCGGCAGGAGCGTCGTGGTAGTAGTCGCGTCCAAAGGGCTGCCGGGCTGACAGACATAAATCAACGAAAGGCGTCGTTAGCAAAGCCTGGGGTGTTAATGAGGAGAACATAGAGGCCCTCGGGAGGCCGAGTGAACTGTATCATCACAAGTAAGAAGATCTCTCCGTCGGGGGATGAAGAGCACCGTGCGGCGGAGCGGCCATGTTTTGGGCCCTGTCCTGGTGCCAGGCTGGCTCTTACAGGGCTGACGGCCCACTGGGGTGGGCATCTGCAGAAAAGCACTACGCAAAGTCGGCCTTTAACCGGGAACCCATCACCCTTCTGCCCCTCATGCCTTCCCAAGGTCAGCCCATGCCTCAGCCACGAGGCTGTGATGCTTTCGCGCATCTTCTTCCGGCGGCACCGCCGATCTTCTACGTACGTCTGTGCGAGTTAACCGGGCACGTGGAGCCCAGCTCAGTGGTGGGTTTGGGGTTTCAGTGAAACCAAAGAGCTCTGGCGGCTGGGAGCAGCCTGGACATCCTCCCAAAAGGCCCTGCCCCACCGAGCGCACGCAACTCTGCTTACGCTTGCGTACAAAAATGCTAATTATCGGCTCTTCTAGGAGCCTAATATATATGCGAGGGAAACAAAACCATTGCCTGCTGTTAGTTTTGCTGGTGTATTTTAAAAATGCTAGCTACAGCCGGAGGAGGTGTCACCGGGCCTGCAGCAGCACAGGCGCCGCTGGCACGGCCCGCGGAGACGACCGATTCCCCGGCGGGCAACGGGAGACTTTAACGGGACACACGTTGCACGTGTTGGTGTTGGCAGGAATTGTAAACCTGAAAGCGTGTTTGCTCCGGCGGGAGAAAGCGGTTCCTGCTGTCCTGAGTGCAGCAGATGGGAAATAAGTTGTTTATCCCGTTTTTACTGTGATAAATTGAATATTTTGTCACAAGGAGCCATATTATTAAGCTGACTCCTCTGCAGAGCTTAACACGGGCATTCCTACACAACTTTTTTCACGTATTTTCCTTTAGCACATTCATATCCTTTAGTATCTCACCGAAACACATGTTCAAGACGAGATTACCCCTATGAAATGAAAATCGCTTGGGGTGCGCAGGGGGAAGTGGAATATTATTCTTTATCCTGAATTGAAATATTAGAAGCTGACTTCTGAATTATACTCCGGGTTAACCAAGCTATAATTGAGATTGAAATTGGTCCACTATTTTTGGTACAGCCTGCAAAGCTCCGAGTTTTATTCCCATTTGTGCCGGTGGAAATCCCCACCCATCATCTCAAATTCTGCTCTGCCTGCGCCTTCGGGGTGAAGAATGCCTCCCTGGCTCCTTCCTCCCCAAAATAACGATAAATGACAGCTAGTCAAAATTGTAGCTGGCTGTCGCTCCTCGCCAAGGAGACAAGAAGCGGGCGAGAAGGGGCTTCTCGCCCGAAAACCGATTGACAGGCAGGGGCAGGATGGGGGAAACGCTTGCTGGACCCTGTCAGATCTCAGGGAGCCGCTGACAGCTCGCACCGCGGCGCGCTGCCCTCGCCGGCGAGATTTACGCTGCGATTCGGAGGCTGCTAATTAAACTCTGCTTTGCTTAGAACAGCCTGGGGGGAAAAAAAAAAACCCCACAAACAAACCTCGCCCCCCCCCCCCAAAAAACAGAACAAAAGACCCCAAAATTACAATGTCTTCCTTTAAATCTAATTTTCTGTTCTGCGGGCGCTATCTAGAGGCTGGGTGGTTGCGTTTCTATGGAGGAACAATGGGCGATGCTTCCTAACGCTTCGAAATAATAAATCGAAGTTGATTTGAGTTTGCATTCCTCAAGGCAGCAAACGTTTCCCAGCAGGTAATCGGCAATCAGCTCGGAGAGCTGCTTATTGACCGGGACGGGCGATGCCGGGACGCGCCTGGCGTGGGTCGGCTGCGGCTCCCGGGCTGGCCGAGGCAGAGCCGTGCTCCGAGGAGCTCCTGGGTTCTCATCCAAGTGCCATTTGGAGAGTGCCAAAAGGACACGGACACTGTGCACGGCCTCACAGCTCTTCCAGAGCAGCAGAAATCCCCTGGAAATACAACCCACGGGCGTATCGCAGACGGTGGGGTGCCTATATACCGCAGCAGAAGGGAGAGAAGAGCTTCCCGAAACGGATTCATCGGCCGATTAACGGTTAATGGGAGCCGTTGTCTTTGGGACTGTCCTGCCATTAGCAGCAAGAATCAAACAAGAAGCTAATATTCCATGAAAACTCTCCCCTCCGACTCTGGGGAGAGTCACGGAAAAAGAGTCACGGAAAGATGGGGAGGAAACGGATCCTGCTTCTGCCCCTCTGCCGCGGTCCTTCAGCATCACAGTGGTTCGAAGCCAAGCCAAAAGGAGACAAAAAGGAGACGGGGTGGTGCGGGATTTCCCGGAGGAGCTCCTCGGTTTGCACCGGCAGGAAAGCGAAAGAGAGAGTGAGATTAAAAAAAGACCAAAACGAATGAAAAAAGAAACAAGAAAAGGGGGAAAAAAAAAAAAAATGGCAAATGGTCTGTGATAAGCCAGATCTCATCGTTAAATGTTAGCGGTGCCTACAGGTTGCTGGAAAAAGAAAGGGGCCAGGCGGGACCCCCTCGCCGGAGCAGGGCCGTTCGTTAGGGGCAGCCCCGGCGTGGCCGGGGAGGGACCAAAATTCCTCCTTCAGTCTCAGTTCCAGGTTCGGGAGGTCCCCACCAAGGCGTGCTGGCAGCTCCGCGGCCGCCCCCGGCCTCCGCACGGAGCAAGCGGGCGAGGAAGCCGCTGCGGTTTTGTGCGTTTTCTCGGGTTTGTGCTTTTGATGCTATTTTTCTGGTTGTTTTTTTTTCAACTAAAATTGCCCACCTGAGTGCTGGAAGCCAAAGGGCGGTGAGGTGCGAGCTGGCCCCCGCCGCCTTCAGCAGTCCTCGCTCTCATGATGGCAGAGATCGGTTATTTTTCTTACAAAATGCCTCAAAATCCACGTAAATCAGAGAAATACTAATTTGTGGGTTTCTGTGTCAGAAAGTAAAAAAATCAAAGCTGTAAACTAAGATCAAAGAAGTTTAACGTCAAGCCTGTATTTCAAAACCAAAGAAAACTTCCTCTTGCTTTAACCCTTGGAACAAACAAATCAATTTTATCTTTTATTTGCCAGCGCTGTGGGTAATTATCTTTCAACGCTGCAAAACAGTATCTTAATAATAAATTGCTCCCAGTACTTCAGTGAAGAGGCGTGTCGGATCGGTGGGATCGGGACGCTGGGAAGGAGGGGAGAGGGCACCGCGCTGGAAACAAAAGTGCGCCAAGTTGATGGATGGTAAATATTAACCAATTAATGAAATGGTTGATGGATTTAGTCATGCCAGCGAAGGCTGTTAGCGAAGTGAGGACACTACGGTGAAAACCAAGCTGCCAGGCAGAGCTGCCTGCTCCGAGAAAAGACGCTGAATTCTTTTTTTCCATCATCTCCGTTTCACGCGCTCAGCGCGTCGTGTGCGAAACAAGATGCTGCCAAGGACGCTAAAGTGCTTTTTACATAAATAACTTCACAATATCGGAGGACGGGACCCGCATCCCAGCACAGGGGAGGGGAGGGCAGCCCTCGCCGGGTGGGAGCGGGACAGCGAGACTGGGATCCAGCGCCGGGACGCGGTGGGAGCAGCACGGGGTACGAATCGCGTTGGCTGGGAGCGCACGCAAATCAAGTACGCGCCGTTTCTTAACGCTTCTGATGTGCAATCGCGCCGCTCAGACTGCGCCGCGGGGACGTGGAGGGACACGTGGAACTAATTAGCAAGCTGCAGCTCTGCCTCCCTCATTTTTTGCCCCTCCGGCGTCTCCCCGAGGCTCTCCGCGTCCCGAAGGTCGATTTGCAGACGCATGTCAGCGAGTCGCCTGCGCGCGGCCCCGGCATTTCCCGGCGCGGCGTGTGTCTGCGCGGGGAGAGGGATCCCCTTGCAAGGAAAACACGGGGCAGGTGCAGGTGTGGGGAATGGAGCCCTTCGGAATTAACAGCCTGAAGGAATCTGATTGAGCTCAATTTATCGATCGGTGCAAACAAGCAGAGAGCATGTTGGGTTGAGGTGATTCAATGCGATGGGGTCCGTCTTTTTTTTTTCTTTCTTTCTTTTGGAAAGCGCTGAAAAATACCAAAGGCATGACCGAGGAATTAATATGCAGCTTATAAACACGCTGCGGGGAAAAGTCAAGGGGAAGCAAACAAGACCCAAAATAGATTTATCTCCAAATGTCCCGTGAAGCCAAGGAATCCGCTGATGTAAACACAGGAATTGAGACTGGCCACATGAAACAAAGCTCCGCTTTCAGTGGCACCTGGGGATGGCGAGATGGAAGTAATTCCTCTTTAATGAAGATATTGTGACGTGTCCGAGGCTTTCGGCAGAGCAGCAATCTCCGCTGCCTGGGAAAAGAGGGGATTAGGTTACAGACCGGCTCCGCTGGAGGAGAAACCCCCGGTTTTAAGCAGAACCTTAGCTGGCGTTATCTGTTTAATGTGTTGCACGCCAGTTGTGGCATAAACATTTCCAGTTCATTTTAATTTCATATCGTAGGAGAATAATAAAGACAGCAGGGTTATTGGTCGCAGCTGCGAGAATGTGGCAAATGGAACTTGAAGAATTATTCTGTCAAAGAGACAGACCCAGATATTATTGTTTTTCCCTTACAGTCTTGCCAGCAGTTAAATAGGGGATTTTATTAAAAATATTCATGTAATTAAAACCTATAGTCTTGAAAGCCTTTATAGGAACTGGAGTTAAACCAAAATAACACATTTACGTTCAGATGTTGTAGGTTTGTAACGATATGACGCTGCCTTCGGTTAATAAAGCAAAAAAGGAAGGTTTTTTTAACTTAAGTCTTACGTTGTAAAATTCAGGTAGCTTTGAAACATGCAGCGATTGATGCAGCTTAAGAGGACAAGCTTTCTTTCTAGGAAACACTACATTTGGTTATAGAAGTTCATTAGTTATGATCCGGGCGACCGGTGTGTCCTGAGAGGGAGAAATGAGTTTTATTCAGCACACGTGTAGTTTTAACAACCAACGCCCGGGTTTTCAGCCGTTGTCTGTCAGCGTGATGGATTGTCCTTCCCTCCTCTCGCTTCCCAAACCCCAGCCCCGGCTGGAACGGAGAATTTTCCCAAAGCGAAGGAAACACCCCTGGCAAAAAGCAGACCCAACAGCCACCCAGAGCCGTTTCTTTTTCCTGCCTTTTTTTTTTTTTCCCCCTCTTCTTTTTCTCAAAGCTTTGTCCAGTAATGAACAACTGTTTCAATCTGCTGCACTGATCAAAAGAAATGTTTTAATCAGTCCCAGGCAAAATATCATGCTATTATGTTATCACTGGAGCAAATAATCAAAAATACAAAACAAAAATATCGGTTTAATATGCTCCAGATCAGGAATGTCTTGAAGAAGTTGCCTTCCTCACAGGTGTGTCCTATTTTAAGAAAAAAAATGTAGATTTAAAGCGTGGGGGCTGGCGCTGGGGCGAGCGTGGCTGTCAGGGCAGAAACACCGAGATCAAAACTGATCAAGCCCAATTAACCGCTTGAGACGCTTTCCCTTAGCCCAAGGATGTTTTGATGAATTTTTTTTTTAACTGACAAATTATCTGAAAATCACTCATCTGTGTTTTCACCTGCTGCAAAGCAAATCCGGGGGGAGAGCTGTGGGGACACCCACCCGGTCCCTGCTACCTCCGAGCACAAGGAGACCCAGAAGCTTCCAAATTTTGGAGACAATTTTCCCACCAGGAGCCTGAGCAGGGCCTGGATCCGGCGCGGGGTGACGGGAGCCGTCGGCGGATGCGGGAGCATCCCCGTGAGCCCGATGTGCCATCGCTTGCGGAGGTACCCGCCATCCCCTCTGACAAATTTTGGCTCGAGCAGAGCTGGATCTCATTTCCATCCTCTGCTCTGTTCTGTGTCCAGGAGACCTACCCAGTGAAATTCCTCCTTTTTATGGCCCGTGACTCCAGCTGCAAGAATGATACTCGAAAACAACTTAAAAAATAAGGGATCTTTCGGTCATTTGGGAAGCTCGAGCTGGGGGCAGGGTGCTGCGGCCGCCTCGCCAGCCGCCGCCGGCAGCCCCGCTCCTCCGACCCGCAGCTAACAGGATGCGCTCGCAGATGGACCTTCCGAACGGACCGGACCGGAGAAACCCCGGCTCTGCGCAGCGCCTTCAAAGCGGGGAGAGCAGCCGGCCGAAGGGGCGAGGTCCGCGCAGGCACGCGGGGCTCTCAAAGCCCACCCCAGCCCGTTTGACCACAAAGCACCTGGGGACGGGGGCTCGGGAAGGAGGAACGGCAGCGGGGAGGAAGCACCTGGACCTGGCCAGAGCCAGGTGAGCTCCTCCCTGTCCTCCCCTTGCCCCGGGGGCTTCCCACGGCGACCCCAGCGCGGCGAGCGTCAGCACTTTGGGAGCACAAAGCGCTTTGAAACGTTGGGTTTCGCTTCGGCTGGAAATGAAGTTTGGGGCTTCGCTTTCCTTTGATTTGGTTTAATCTCAAAAACCTCCAGGAAATAGAGTTATATTTCTTCTACCCATCTAAGTGCCTAAATTTTGGTAGTATTGAGAAGGGAAGCAAAAGGGGCTGATGTTATCCGTTAGAACAGCCCAGATAGAGACATTATCCCGCTTTTATGAAAGCCAAAGGCCAAATTCATATTTATTTGAGCTGCAGCAGAATCTGGTTTATATCCTGGACATTACAACATATTGTTTCAATCTATATTTTTATTAGCAATATCGATAACGTTGGAAGAAATACGATACAGGAAATAGCTTATCGACTTCGATTAATTTTACGGTAAGACTTTTAATGAAGATAAAAGAAGAATTCAGCAAAGGGCTGAAGCTCCAATCGTTGTGGGTAAATGGAGAGGGGAGCGGGCAGCGAGCAGCTGGGCGCTACTTGGACAGCCGGATGGTCAGCACGGTTTTTACTCCATGGAAGAATAAGAGCTGGTAATCAATGATTTTAAGACAGTTCATTCTCAACTTTAAGATTATTAATACTTTAATACGTAACGATTCGCTGCAAGACCGTAGAAATTAAGATACTGGCGTGAACCCAAATTAAATCTCTTCGCCGTGCACAGGCAGTGGTGCCTGTAGCTCCCGCTTTGAAAGCCCCGGGAAATACTCGTAGACTTGTGTGAAATGCACTCGCTGCGGGGAGGTAAAACCCCTAATTCCAGCCCCTAAACCTCAAATCCTGCAAGAGGGTCGGACCTTCCCGAGCTTCCCTCCTTGCGCTCCATCGTCTGATATTAATTCTTCGGTTTAACACTGTATTATGAACAGTTCAGCACTTGCAATGTTGCTCTGTATCTGGATTTATGCTTGCTTTTTTTTTTTTAAGTTTAAAACGGCAATCTGTGCGGAGGGCGTCACAGTGCCGGCTGAGGATAAACCAGTCCGTCTTCCCAGATCACTCCGTTTTGTCCTGGTATTGAAGAGACCCGTGAAACGCAGTCCCACCCCCAAAATTTACCCAACTGCCTTAAATATACAGGGCTTTTTCTGCAGCGCGCTTGGCGTCCCGTCAAAGGTACAAGCTCCGAGTAACGTACGACGGTCAAAACCGCCGAGCGCTGGGCGTGAGGTGGGCACCGCGTCCAACCGCGCGCACGAATCGCGGTCCTTCCCACGGCGATGCCGGCCGGCGGGTAGTAGCGTGTGCTTGAAACCTTCCTGGGGAAGACGACAGCAGCAAGCGGCTTCTCCCAAAAATGAATAAAAAAGGGTATTTCTGCTGGTTTCAGGCTGCCGGTCCGCGGTGAAGGGAGGCAGCGGCTCGCTCCGACGGACGGGCGGATGGAGCAGAAGGCAACATCCAGCCCCAGAGCATCGTCTGAGTAACCGCAGGAGTAACCCCGAGTAACCACGCGAGTCCATTACTCTTTTCCTCCTCTCGGCGTCGAGGCCCCGTTTTATTTGCGGGCCTGACTGGAAGCAGATGGGCCGTCGGGGCTGGCTGGGGCAGGTGAGCCGGACGGGGCGGATGAGCTGCTAAGTGCTCCCAGCTGCTGGGCAGGGCCCCGAGGAAATGACTGGAGCTGGGACCCAGCTCAGAGACGAGCTCTGGAGTCAGCGGCCAAGAAGGAAAAAGTGAATTTCTCCGAAAAGCTAGCCTCTTGAAACCTGAAAGAGCGAGGCTTTTACAATAAAATACCCGAAAGCCTCTTTGGCGCATCCGTCTTCAGAGGGGAGAAGCCGTCCTGAGCCCCTGCCCCACCTCTGGTTTTGTTCGGGATCTGCCTCCTCAGACAGCGAACGTTATTTTTCCTGGTGGGGGTCCCCCTTATCGCGGGTGTTTTCCTCTCCAGAAGGGTCTTGAGTTTTACTTGCTGGTTTGTGTCATTTGATTTATAAGCTCAGGGGGTCCTTCACAAAACCTGGGCCCCTTCTTGTACTTAATTGCTACAGTAAACTTAAAACTTGGTGCTTTAGGATAAGCAATCTGGGAGGAAACGGTGTGGAAGTAGGCGGTGGGTCCTTCTTGTGAACGTCACCGAAGGGACACGGAGGAGAAGCGGCTTCATAAATAACTATAAATCTCAGGAACGACGGGCGCTGGGCGGGCGGGGGCCCCGTGGAGCCGGAGCGGCTTGCGGTGCAGCACCCAAGCGCTGCAGCAGCGCTGGCAGCCGGCGAAACCCCGGCAGCCTGGATCGCCGCACGCCGGCTGCCCGAGCACGGGAAGGGGTGCCGGCAGCTTGCGCCCCAAAGCGCAGCCCAACGGGTGAAAGAAAAGGTGGGTAACAAGTCGCGAGCTGTTATTCACGTTGCGAGGAAGGTGGGGTTTTGGGGGCTTTTTTTTTCCCTTTTCCTTTTCAAAATGGCGTTCTCAAAAATAACTCCGTGCGTTTCAAAGGTTGCCGTTCCCAGCGCTCCGTGGCTGCAGCGCCAGCGGAGCCGGCGCGGATGGGGCCGCGGCAGCGGCCGGGCGATGCCTCCAAGTAACCCGGCAGCAAAGAAAATGATGAAATGCATTCGGTGGGTAAACGCCAAGGAATGAGGTATCGCTCCAGCCCCCCCGTGCTCGTAGCGCAGCCCCGGGGCTGAGTCGGGGGCCGCGTCCCCTGCACCCGGTACCCAGAACACGCCCGGGGGCCGGGAGAGCCGCCGCGGCGCTGGCGATTCTAAAGTTACGCCTGCAGATGCTGTACCTCTTATTTAGCTTTCTGAGCCCCGTTTTGAAAGAGCCACTGCGTGTTTCGTGTATTCCGGGAGACAAACAGGCACCCAAAACTGAGAAGAAAGGACACGTAAATGTTGCGGCGTCATCTGTTTCCAATAGCGCGTGTTTACATATTAATGTGCAATACAAATTTGTAAACACGAGCATTTGAAACTCTTGCAGGAACCAATACCGGCCTTTTCCCTTTCTGCAGCTTTATTGGAACAGCATGTCCCCCCCGGCCCCAGCCACACATGCACATCGTTTTAATACTGGATGCATTTCAAATGTTCTGGGTGCTTATTTGTTCTGGTCTATCTTGCGATCCAATCCTCGTTTGTTTTGCATAATTGTGATACAAATTATCATCTAATTACAGACCAAACCTCAGAAGATCAAATGTAAACCAAGGCACTTCGACCAGAACAGCTACATCTGACGCTCCCTCTACGCCTTTGGCTTCTCCGATAGATGTATTAAATTTGGGTGAAACTGGATAGCAAACTGCGCTTTGATTAAAAACATTATCGCTGGGGGTTTTTGTCTCCTTGCTTTTTAAATCCGCCTCCCGGCGCCCGAGCACCGAGCCCATCCCCTGTCCCGGTGTCGGGTGCGGACGCAGCGCCCTGGGCACGGCCGGTTTTATCTGCCGAGAGTTATAAACGGGATCAGATATTCCCCAGGAACTTCAAACTCCTCCTGGGAAAGCTCAAACGACTAATAGCTGAGATTGTTCGGCAAGTTTAATCTGTAAAAAAAAAGGTGATTGTTTTCTCCCTGTTTCCATTTAAAACCAGCACCGTAATACGGGCTGTAGGTTTGTATTCACCCACTAAGTCCAAAAGGCTGAGAACTTTTGCGGTCGCCACAGGTTTCCAAATACCGTTAGCGGGAGGAAGCACAAAGCAGCATTTGTATTCACAGGCGCGTGGTCCCGCTTGAAATACTGGCCTCGATCCCCCCAGTTTCACATTTAATAAATAATGATTTATTATCCTGACTTACCCTCTGGTGCTCTGCCACCCACCTCCCACCAGCGGCCGTGTCAAAAGCATCCGCAGAAGGCAGCGTGCACGCTACCCCGGTATTTTGGGCACAGGTTTTTTTTCGTGTAGGGAGAATCATCTATGTGCGAGCGTGAGCGATTCGGCCGAAGCACCATTGCGGGCACGGAAAATACTCCCGTGCCGGGACGGTCGGGGGGTCTTGGCCGGGTCTGAAGGTGACCACGGGTCATCGGGACAGAGAGCTATGACTGTTGGGTTTTTTTTGTTAAGAACTACTAATGTCTTTTTCATTCTTCAGGGTGGTTTTTGAAAGGCTAAAATCAGGAGGTAAAGGCAAAGGAAATAGAAAATCGCTTCAAATAACCCAGGTCCGACAGCGTCTCTCGTGCCACGCTGACCTCGCATAGAGAGCAAATCGGTATTTACGGGTCTGCCCCACCCACAGCGACGAGCCCTGCATCCTCCCAGAGCTCGGTGCCAGCACCCATGGGAGACGGGCGCCGGCGTCGCGCATCCGCGCGGCCGTGATTGGGAAGGGTGGCAAAAACCTGGCTCCTACAGGACCAGGCACGTGGAAACCCAACCCAATTCCCCCGGAATTAGCTGAGCCATCGCTGCTGGAGCGCATCACCCCGACGTCAGGTCCGTGGTCTCATGCCGAAAGGCACAGAACGAGCAAGGAAGCCCCATGTCCCTTTGGGTGGGAGGGAGGTGGGTCCCGTCAGAGAGAGCATTTGCTCAGCGGTAGTAGATGGAATTTATCTGATCCCGATTTAAATGTCTATCGCTGTACAATTATCCGTACTGAAAATAACTGTTCTGCTCATTATCAGTCACATTTTTAACCGGACAGACACCGATCCGTTGGACCACCGGCTCGCGGCCAGCAACCCTGGAGTAGCTTACGCAACCGCAAATATTTGGAAAATGGGAAGTTACCTGTTGCATCCACTTACGAATCCGTGACTGACCTGGAAGAGCCTTCCAGCTCCCCAGCAGCGTAACCGCACGTGGGGGCCGGTACTCGGTCACTCAGTCCCCCGGGAGCCCAGATCTGCCGCGCTCCGCAGAGCCCGTCCCGGCGCCTGCGGTGGACGCGCCCGCGGGAAGTTGGCCACCACCCCTGGCTTGGAAAGAAGGACTCCCGAATGAAAAAAAAAGGTTTTGGTTTTGGTTTTGTTTTTTAATAAAAATAGTGAGATAAACTGCTAAGAAAAGGCACAAAAAAGCACTTTTTTTTTGTTTTTACAGTGGTACAGCTACATTAAGCAAGGCAAGCACGGCCCACTCTTTCATGCCGGTATCGCTGGGGGCTCTGCGAACACTCAAAGCAGATAAATTAGGGAAACTGGCGTTTGATTTTTAGCAAAGCCTCATGAAAGCAAAAGTGTGACTTTTTGTTATTTTAACAGCTTTTGATACTGCTCGTTCTGTTCTTAATTTGTTGTCTGTTATGGATGAAAATAGAACCAAAACTCTGATACCAATTTTGATTCTTAAACCCACCCTTAAATCCCTATTTAGTGCTGCGTTATGTTTGTAAATACAGGATTCTCTTATCTTAATCCCAAACTGTGGCCAGTCCCAGTCAAACATTATTTTCAAATCTCTGTCCTCTATCAAGTAATAAAATTGGCTTCAGGTAGGGACTGAGCATTGATCAAACACAGAATAAAATCTGTGCCCCAATTTATTGCGAGTTATACTGTGCCCTCGGGACCTAGAGATTATTTACAGGCATAACAAGAATATCCACAGGTTACAATAAAGCAAACAGGGCTTCTGGAAGGAATGGAAAATCTCATGTTTCGGGGCCCACAGAGTTGTAGTTCTCCGGAAAGGGTCTGGGGTCTCCCCGGGACTGAGCCAGGAGCATCCCTGCCCCTTCCCACGGGCACAGGCTGGCGGGTGCGATCCCAGGCGGATCTTCTGCGTCCCCTGGGGCTGAAAGCGCCGGGTAGGAGGAATGTCCTGCAGGGCTCCCACGGGTGTTTCGTCCCACGCAGCTCTCTGAGATGGATCCCCCATTGTCCCCCAGCACGGATCCGGCTCACCATGGGGGAGATGTGTGACCGCCCGTCCCCCGTTCCTTCCCACCGTCTGGGCAATGCTGGTGCTGCTCTTCACTACCACCTCCCGGAGCCCTCCAGAAGCAGGAGCACGGAGAGGAGGGCTCTTGGGGCACCCCTGCACCAGGCTGCGCTTTCTCATCGCCGCGAGGTAGGAATGCATCTGTCTTTTCTCCCGTCTTTCTTCACCTCGGCAGCAGATACTTGAATTTACGTCCCCGCTCTGATAACCGAGTCATCTGGGTCCTGGAGCAACAAGGCGCTTTCATGTCATTAATTAGGACCCGTTAAAGCGAAGGGAACTTGGGAACGTGCTCGAGCACTTGGCCAAATATGGCTCCTTTGCTGACTCAAGGTCTCAGATAGTCCCTTTGATATTAGTGGAAAAACTCAAGTAGGGTGAGCAGAAGCTCACTAGGGCTTTGAGCTAACTAAAGGCACGCTAGAGAGAGTTTCAGGAAAACACAGTTGTAGAAATGTATACGTCTACGTTCCCCCATCAGAGTGCAAATATTAAAAAGGTGACTGTACAGTTTGCTCTTAACCTACAACCATGACATAAATACTAGCAAAAGGTATCACCTTGCTGTGGATCATCTCAGCTCCTCTACGCTCCCAGATCCTCCACCCTCCCAACACCATGACAGGTTTGCCCACAAAAAAAAGTTAAATGCCTAGACGTACCGCTCCCATACCATGCGATATTTCATAGTCAACGACTAGCAAGCCCTTGGGTATGAAGGAACGAAAGGCTTGCTTTACCTATCAACGCATAGAAATACTATATGATTCCACTAAAGGCAATGGTTAATCGTCGGGTGCCAGTTAGAGTGATTACATCTGCCATCTCTCAAAGAAGCTGGAATGCTGTCACTCACTTTGAAATGGCTTGCTGCATTCATCAGTCTAGATGGCACAGAGAAGTTATAACCGTACAAGCCATATGGAGGATTTAAGGAACAATTAAGTGCTTCCCGAGCAATGGGACTTGATGGGAAAATGTTTCCAGATGCATGTAATCCATACAGCATTTGACTAGCAGAACCGGGTACTTGTAGACATTGCCCGTTTAAGTCTTCAGCTTTAGCATTTTTCAGATTTGTTATGCCAAGGGAAGATAGTTTTGGCATATCCACCATGAAGTGGGGTACAAGATGCGGGTTGGTGCCTCCCAGTTTTTCGTGGCTTGGAAAGATGAGAGACTGTTGTCTTAAGAAGCTTGTAGGACAAATCTTGTAGCAGAGCGGCACGTTGAGGTTGTGTAGGTAGGTCTCGGGGCACGACACACCGATGTTGCTCGCCGACAAGTGAAACGTAGGAGGTGAGCACGATGGAGAGAGTAGGGGGTTGAGAGGAGAGGGCGTCCCAGCGCTGGAGGTCACCGGCGAAGAACTGGAGCTCCCACCTGAAAAGGAGAACAGAAATTGTCCAAGCTGGGCTAGCTGGTGTTCACAGCCAAGGAACCCTTGGAGGACTCCTGCTCCCACTCCGCGTCTCCCTGCTCCCGGTGTCCGTCCAAGCACGAACCCGCTCCAATCAGTCAGCGCCTGGAAAAGTGGGAAGATCTGCCCGTAAATTATTTATTGTTGTTACCTGACACTTGTCTAAGGAAAAACACCCACGCGCATCTAATCCCATTCATTTCACCGGGACAGCTCTGAGGGTCAGCGCCACACACACGGGTACGCGACCGATAGCCTTCTCCCGTCATACGCACGCCACTGCTCTTTTAGTTTCCCTATTTTCCGTGCAAATTACAGGCAGGTTTTCCCCCTTGTATAGAAGAATAAAAAAAACGTATTTAGCCTGACGGAGAATTTTTTTGTACCTTCCTGCTCACAGGAATTGACTAATTTTGCTTGGCTTCCCATGCAATTTGAAACAGACCCTTGAATACTATAGGTGCCTGCAGAAACTTTAAATGCACGTGTCATTTTAACATTCTCCTTTCTGAAATGAATCAATGAGCGCTTTCATAACGCGGTAGGAAAGCGACACCGGCTCGCTTCACGCGTGTGAGCGCTGCCGAGGCCACGGCTGTATAACGTCCCTGTTCAGCACCGGCTCGCCGCTTCTCCGAGGCAACATCCAGAGCAAAAACTAAGAGGCGGTGGCTGCTCTGGCGCGGGGATGGTGCTCTGGAGCGGCCGTCCCGGTGCTGAACAGATGCTGGTTTCCTCTAACACCATTTAAGAGCCGTATGTCTCCGCCGCACATTCATTACCACGGTTTTCCAGAGGTTTCCCCCCCTTCCTTATTTTCATTTCTTACCAAAGTCACTGGAAAAGGAAGGAAGGGAATGTAAATCCGGTTTTGCTCTGTATTTTTATCTATTTACATTTAATTCCAATTAAGATACTGCCTCGATGTGATCAGGACAGGCTTTACATACGATCGGCAACACAGAATCAAGCGTAGAACCAAGCCATGTCTGCCAGCGTATCGAACCTAAAAAACCAAACAAAACCCACAAAGACTTCGGGCATGACTTTCGCAGACTCCCAACAACCAGAGTGTCTTACAGGTTGGGTAAGGCGCAGGCGGCACGTTTTACGGCGTGAACGTCGCACCCTTCCCCGCTGATGTCAGCGGCCGATTCCGTACTGACATCAGCAGGCGCGGGATCTGGTCCTCTCCCGCTGCACGCGTCCCGATGTCCCGCCGGGACTCGGGGACTTTTGGTCGCGTAAAATGATGCGGTTGAGCCGATATTTGTGAGCGTGCGGCAGCGAGCGGGCTGTAGCAGAGCGAACGAGCGTTAGTATTTGCTTCCAGGTATCCCACGCAATAACAGCACACGGCTTCCAGGACAAATTTGGGAATGGGGGTCACAGAGGAGCCGCTCGAAGAGCTGGTTTGTTCTGCCATTTCTATTAGGCTGAAACATCCCAAGTTTACGGCCAATTCTTCCTTCACCATATCATTCATGCTTTACTTTAATTTACCTGCTGGTTTGGGGGCTTCAGGATTTCTATTTTTCAGTTTGTTTTCTTTTTTTTCAGAAATACCATTTTATTATTAGTGGAATTAGAGATTTTGTTATATTTACATTGGTCCAGGAAATCGACCCTGAAGAAAAATACCTATTACATGAAGACTAGCAAAAAAAAAGAAGAAGAAATAACCCAGGAAGCCCTAATATTTTAGCATCTGTAAAATAATCATGGCAGTTGCTCTCATTCCCCATCACAGCCCACCCATCAGCTCCTGGGTACAGCGTCGCAGCCTGCAAAATGGTTCAAAAGGGGCTTTTTGCATAAGGTCTTCTTTTCTAAATTTTTTTTAAAAAAATCGAGTTCACTTTACAACCCGGTAAACCTCTTTAATTTCTTCCAAATCTGATTTTTTTATGTCTCCGCATTTCTACCCCTGTACGGCACGGATTTTTGCTGTCATTTTTGCAGTATTTCCCTGCAGAGACAGGAACGCTTTGGTGTGCCTCAATACTTTGAAGAGCTCCTGACGTAAAGAAGAGTTAAACTGGCGACTTTAAACCCAAACTGGAGCGCTCCAGCCTGCAAATGCTCACTTCGGATTGTTTTGTGGTTTGTTTTTTTTTTTTTTCCTTCGGTGCTATCAATAATCAGTTTTCAAATAACATTTCCAAAAAACGTTTTCCTGGAAAAGGGCTGTAAGAGACCGATGGGCGCTTGTCAGGCGGAGGGAAATGATTTTCCCTGAAAAACTTTTCCCTTTTCCCCGCATTTCTGCGGAGTTAACGGGCTGTGGGACTGCTACAACCTAAACAGCAGATAATTTTCTTTTCTGTTGAATAATGCGTTTGTTCGCACAGAAGCAGCCGACTGCAGAAGACACCGGCGGTCATCATTATCACGTTTTTAGCTAATTTTCTCAAACGGGTTGGAAACAATTAGTGTAACAGGATCAAAGCTGTAACACCCGACTCTGAATTAGCCTCCTGCATACTCGGATAAATATAGGTTGTTTTTTTTTTCCCCTATGCCTCTAAATCTGATTTCTGGCAGGGGATGCAGGCAGACCGCGCCGTTGCCCTTCTCTTCCCGGGACGGGTGCTCTGCCCCCCGAATTCGTTTTAACAGGAGGGTTTTGGGGTGGGTAGTTGTTGTTTGGGGTTTTTTCCCCCCGAAAACACGTGGAATTGGCTTCTTCCCAAAACGTCCCGTTGGCCGCCGGTTCGTTTTCTGGACCCACTTTATTATCTTAATGGCTTAAGACGCCCCGACGCGCCCCAGCGGAGACCCGCGGAGTGCGGCCGCGGCGCAGCCCTGAGGCCACGGGGAGGGGCGCGGTAGGAAAAAGGCAGCGACCTGGACTTACCCTGGCTGTCTCCGCCGAAAGCCTTGAAGTCCAGGGCGAGGGGGGGCCGCCACGGGTAGGTCTCCAGGAGCCCGTCCAGGACCCCCCTGCGATGCGGGGGGAGACGGGGCTGAGCGCCGCGGCGGGGCGGGCGGCGGGGCCGGCGGGCGCGGCGGGGCGGCCCCGACCCTTACCTGTTCCTCCCGGGGTCCCGAAAACCTTTGGCGAAGGGATTCCTGTCGATCTTAAGCTTCGTGATCTGGCGGCGGCGGGGAGCGGGAACGAAAAGGGGCGGTTGGGGCGCGGGGCGGGCCGGGACCGGCCGTCGGGGCTCTCCACCCCCCCGGGCCCGGTGCCGCCCACCCGCCCCGGTACCTGCTGGTTTTGGTAGGCCGTCACGGTGGTGAACTCGGTCTCCTGGAAGGAGAAGCTCTGCACCCCCTCGGCCGGGAGCGACTGGATCTGCGCCAGGTCGAAGCGGGAGTCCTGGGCGATAACGTGGACGCGGGGCTTGTACTTGTGCATGGACTGCAGGATGATCTGGGGGGGGGCAGAGGCGAGGCTGAGCCCCCCGAGCGGGGCGAAAACCCGCTGGAAGACGCGAGGGGGGGTCCTAGCCCTCAGCCCCGGGGCTCTGCCTCCCCGCCCCGGCGGGGCTGCCCCACACCTACGTGCCCCTTGTCGTCCATCTCGTTGTTGGTGAGCTTCACCCGGTCGAAGCTGACGATCTGCCTCATCCAGGTCTCCCCCGAGCAGGGGGAGTCGGGGTGGATGTAGAGCCGTGGGGTGATGCAGGAGTGGTCCGTGTTCCCCGCCACCATCCATTGCGAGCTGTGATAGACGTACCTGGCCCGGCGCGCGCCGCGGTCAGGCGGCGCAGAGCCCCCGCGCACACCTATAGACTCCATAGGTGCACGCCAGCCCGGCCGCCCCCCCGCACGCCTGCGCGAACCCTCTTTCCCAGGGGCGCGGACGGGAACCGATCGGCCCGCAAACCGGCCGGAGGGATGGGTGTCACCCCCCGCACCTGTATCTTTTGGAGTCCACCGGGACGACGTCGATGGCGATGTAGTACTGCGTCAGCGGCTCCAGCCCCTTGACCTTCACCCTGACCGACGGGAACATCCTCCTGCGGGCAGAGGGGAAGGGTCTGAGCAAAGGGCCGAGCCTGAACGGCGAAAACGCGCTGGAAAAAACTACACGGGCACGGGAGGGGGGAGATAAAAAAAAAAAATCAAACTCAACGAAAATAGCGAAAAAAAGAAAGCAAATAGCAAAGAAAGAAAAAGTATCCCACAAAAAAAGAAAGGAAAAAAAAAAGAAAAAGAGACGCAGAAAAAAGCGGGCGGGGGGCAGCGGTACCGGCCGGCCTTGGTGATGATCATCTCGGTGCCGATCTCATGGAACCTCCTCCAGAGCTCGGAGCCCTGCAGCTCCACCTGCACCCCGGCCTTGGGCCGCTTTTCTGCGGGGGAGAGAGACGGGAGGGGGCGGCTCGGGAGGCTGCCGGGGAGCAGGGGTGGAGGGGGGACCCCCGCGGGCCCCCCCCCGGGGGTCCCCGCCGCTACCCACCCGGCTCCGGGGCTCGGCGGCTCTGCCTGCAGCCGCCCCCCGCCTCCTCGTCGCGACCATCCGGCACCTTCCTCTTGGCCGAGCGTCCCACCAAGGCTTCCACGGAGAAAGCGTGAGCCCTGGGGCTGAGCGCCATCCCCCCCGGGCCGGGGGTCCCCCCGGGAGGTAACGGGGCTCAGGCGGGCGGCGGGGGTCCCGCCGGCGGCGGCCCCATCCCCGCCGGCACCCAGCGACCCTCGCCCGGCCGCCGCACGGTTCCCGTCGGGGGGCAGCGGCCACGGCGAGATCCTCTTGCATCCAAGTGAGTCGAGAGACGGCTGCAGCCTCCGCTGTTTGTTTTGGAAACTGGTGGGAGAGTAAGAAACATTGAGTGACATTTCATAGGAGTAACGAGGGGCGGGAGGGGAGGGGAGGGCGGGGGGTGGAGGGGAAGGGGAGCCGGCCCCGTCTAGGATCAATAAAAGAGTTACTGTTCTCCATTAAATTGTAAAACTCAAAGAAATTTGACATAATTGCACACTAGGGGCCACTTTTCCAACAAAAGTGCAAATAATGTTTAACCAGAACCAGCACAAAAAGAAAATACGAAAAAAAAAAAGAAAAAAGAAAAAAGAGGGAATAAAGGCGAGGGAGGGCCGCGGCCACGCGCGCCGAGCTCCGGGCCTGGGCTGCCCCGACGGCCGGCGTCCCCCCACGACAGACCATGGTGTCACCCCCGGGATGCGCGGCAGCGCCGGACGGGCACCGCGGCTGCTCCCCTGTTCCCTTGGTTTGGCTTTGGGGGTTTGTTTGCTCAGGATTTTTGGTAGGTTTTGGGTGTTTCTGGTTGTTTGGGGGTTTTTTTGGTGTTTTTGTTTTTTTGGTTTTTTGTTTTTGTTTTTTTTTTTAATAAGGCATTAAACCTTTAAAAGGGAAAGGGCTGCACTGGATTTGCACGGCAGTTTTCGGGCCCCCACCGGGACCCTCCCCACCCTGCAAAGGTTTGAATGCACCACACTGATTTATTTTCCATCCCGGTGCTTTCCCCAGAGTCGGCACCAAAGGGGATTCCAGGGCTTGGACTTTTTTTTGGCGGGGGGGGGGGCGGTGGTATTCACGCTGAGCAGGCTGGGTGTCCACCTCCTCTGCACGCTCCTCACCCCGCTGCCTCTCCGGCACCGGGGAGGTCAGCCGGGATAGATGAGCCTTAACGGGAAAAAAACATGGAAAGGGATAAAATTCACGGGCCAGCTGAGAAAGCAGGTCGGGGGGGGGGAGTGCAGGAGCTGCGGCTTCGGGGCGAGCGGGGGTGCAGAGCTCCCTGTCCCGCTTACAGGCGCTCCCGGGGGAGCACCGGTTTATTCAAACGTTTCACTTTTCAGGGTTTTTCGCCTGATTCGTTAGGGCCTGTGACCTGGCGCACACATTTCTGCCGAGCCTTGGGCTGGCAGCAGAGCGAAAGCTGCGCTGTCTTTGTGGAGCCGCCCGCCCGCGCTCATACGCGTTAACCCTTTAAAACGCGCATTTATACGCCAAAGTCCTGGCACGTCGCGCTGAGACAGGAGCTTGTCCAAGGAAAAGGCCTTGGAGGAAGGGGATGGGTGCGATACAGGTGCTGAACGCCGGAGCTTGACATCCAGCCTGGGGCACCTGGCTGAAAGCTGCCCGCTTTTCCGGCTGCCGAATTTTCACCGTGCGCGTGGTCCCGGTGCCAGCTCCGGGTCGGAGCAGCCTGGTTTGGGAGCGGAAAGGGAGCATCCCTCTCTGCGAACGGGGCTCTGAAAGATGCGGACGAGCTCCGGTTGGACTCATGGTGGAAAACTAACGACGCCGTTTATAATGGCGGCTGGGACGGATGCACGTGAGCTGTACAATAGGTATATGGAAGGACGTCTCCGGCGTTTGCTTCCCCAGGCTTTTGCAGAGCTGGGTGTACCCGGGGTTACACGGGAGAGGAGCTGGATGCTGAAGGAGCACAGGCATCTCCTAGCGTGGCCTTCAGAGAGGCCTCTTATTGAGGATATTCTCTTCCTTCGCAAATCGCCCGAAAATCCGGGGACCGGCTTTGCCGTGGCATAATCTGAACTACGCGGCGGCTTCGCCCCCGGGTCGCTCCAGCCTCCCACGGTGTCCGTCGGCGGTGGCCCTGCGCAGCCCCAGACCCTGCTGGCGCGGTTTGTCCCTCGTGCGAGGCACGTGGGGACGCTCCCGCCCCGCGCCTCTGCCGGACCCGCGTGCGGGGGCTGCGCTGGGACCCCACGGCCAGCCCCGGCCCCCGGGGCAAGAAGCGGGTAGCGAAGAGTGCGGGGGAAGAGGCTTTGGGAGGTTATCTCGCTCTGCCCCAGGCAGGATCGGCTCCACCTATGCCGGTCTTTATTTCTTCTTGCAGAGAGAAATGAAGCAAACTTCATAAACATGTTCATAATTATAACAGCATAAGCTCATGATTTAAAGGCAAGGTGAACGGCGGGTCCTTCCCGGAGCCCGGGCGGGACGGACGCTGCGCTCCCCGGCGCTGATAGAAGCCAGCTGAGGGCATTAAGTGTGAACCTTTATCTCTGCTGACATGACATATTATTAAAAAGTATTTCGAGTAATCTTTTATTTCCTTAGCGTTGCAACACATTTCAAGAACTTGGCCAGGGATCAACCAACCCTTTTTAATTTCCTACAATGAAAAATAAAACAAAAATAAAGCCCGGTTGAGATGATATAATCAGGAACATTTTGAGGGTTTAGGTCAAACTAATATGTCGGAGAAGGGTTTTCAGGAGACTTGGAGAGCTTTAATCTGTCAAAGACTGACTCAGACCCTTCTTGGGCTTTGTAATCTTATTGTCTTTACCAAATTATGCGATGGTATGTCACGTATTACCGTCATCAGAAAATAGAACAAATAATCATTTGGCATGAAGTTCAGAATAACTAACTTGATTTTAAAGCGAGTGTTATACAATACGCCAGAAATGTTTGCTTAACTTGAAAATGATCTTTTAATACTGCCCATTAATCTGTTAAAGCACACAGGTAAATTCCAAACACAGACTTTCCCCACCACTTTAGGGGCAGATTTCGGGAGATTTAATCGTGTTCAAGCTGCGCTCAGTTTTGCAAAGATTTACTTTGCGTTTACCAGAATAAACAACAACAATAAAAAAACCCAAACCAAAGCAAACCAAACCTGACTTGTAGCTTAGGGGTAATATTTTAATATCACCTGCACTCAATTATGCATCTAATACTTTTTTCTTTTATATCTCCACCTGACATGTCATAGATCTATTTAAAGCTGCGATTATAAATTTGGTGCTTGGGACATTCTCGGTTCTGGCAGAAAAACTCAACGGGTTGTTTGATCATGCCCTTCACAAATCGTTAGCCAGAAAACGTTTTGTTGTTGTTGTTGTTGTTGTTTTTTTTTTAAATTTGGGAAAAAACCGGTTTCCAAACCTGCAGTTTCTCCTCAGCGAGACGCAGCGCTGCATCCCGGCGTGCCGTTAAAGAAGCCGTAAGACAGCCTCAGCGGCTGCTTCGCCAGCGTTTGATTAGACGACGCGTACTCAGGGCTCCCCGTTCCCCGCTGGGGGTGTGTAACGTGGGCTGCACTCCGGGCGAGTTTTTTGGGTGGTGTAACTCCTCTTCTCTTGCCGAGACGCAGCCAGAGCCAAGCAGCGGACCCCCGTCCCCGCTGCTCTCCCCTCCCCGGCCTCGGCGGCACCAGCCCCATCTGCCCCCACATCTTCCCTTCCAAAAGCGTTCCTCTGCCGTAAAAATGTATTTTAGGGTTGCTTTAACCATGTTTGCGCATGCTACTGACGGCTTATTCCAGGACTCACGGTCCAGTTTGCATTTTTTTTCGGTTTCTCAACCTTACGGTCACTAGCAAACAAATAATCTATTTTTCTTTCAGATCCCAGCCCGCTTGCCTGTCGTGTCGCAAATATAAAAGTACGTGCTGCCTCAAATCTAATAGGGATAAACCTGGCACGGAAGAAATGTGAGCTAATAGCCGATAGTCCAATGTGCAAATAGTATCAATTTCTTGGAAGAAAAAAAAAAACCAACAAACTTACGGCTGGTGCGGTGTGCCGCAAACAGCGGCCGCTATCAGCACAGGAAAGGGGTGGACGGTTTGTTCTGGGAGTATGTTAAAGTTATAATAAAGCAGATTCTGAAAGCTCTGGCTAATACACAGGCTGCGACTGGAGTGATGTGACTGGCGCCTGAATAACCCTCCTGTCGGCCGAAATACGGCCCGGTTGGGTTCTACGAGAACTGGGATTTGCAATAGCCAATTTTAATTTTTGCAAATATAACTAGCACTGCATACGAGCTACTCGCTAATTACTTATTAACGGATTAACAAATGTTTCTTTTTCTAAAACACGATCTTTTAAACAGAAACTCCTGAAGACGAAGTAAATCTTGGCAGAGGACACCCGTAGTAGCTTATAGCAGCGCTTAGGAGACTGTTTTCCCTTACGTTCTCAAGTGTCCAGTCCCACAGCAAAGCTTTAATTTCATCCTCTGTCTTATTTCCCCCCGATGAACTTTGAAAAACCTCGGCTCTCGCATCCCAGCGCAGCGCGACGGCGTGCGCTCCCCGTCCCCCGCTGGGCTGCCGCACCTCTGGGCCGAGCCTGCAACGTCCAAAGCGGGAGGTGAAGGCAAGGTTCAGCCCGTCCTTCTCCTCGGGAACATCCTGAGTTCATTTTTTGGCCAAAATGACGGGTCTGGGGAAGAAATGGCCGGCTTACGGTGGTGGAGAGCCGGCGCTGAACCTGCCCCATCGGTCGACCTCCTAAGGAGGTTCTTCAGCGCCACGTGCGCCGCATTAGCTAAAGACACGTTAAAATAAATCTCCGTTGTGTTATTTTATACATAAGCCCCCCAAAAGGCTGCGCAGGGAATAGGATTAAACTTTAAGGAAATGATTCAGTGAAGTAAGAACAATATATACAGCGTTTGGGGAGAGTTAACTCAAATTAGGGGACTCGGATCACTTCGGGAGGAGAGAAGGGTCGGTGGCGTTCGCCACCGCAGCCAGGGAGGGCGGGGAAGGGTCGGTAATGTCCACTCGATGGTGGACCACCGCGCGCACCTCCAGGACCAAGATGGGACGTGCCACCACGAGCTCTCTCATCCAGCAGCTCTGGCTGCGGCCGTGGGCGCCCTGGAGAGGTCTCCCGGGACCGCCAACGTGGCTGGGGCTGCGCGACGCGGGCTTCCGCCAGACACCTCGCTGCAACCTCAATATCTTTTCTGGAAAAGCAAGAGTTCTTGGCTCTGTGCCGTGAGGAACATTTGTTGGGTCGCCTCCCCTAGCCCAGCTCCTGGCTTTTGGCCAGGGCTTGTGCACGAGGCGCGAGAGCGAGGAGAAGCTGCTCCATCCCTTCTCCCGCCACCTCCGCCCGAGAAACCCCTGCCGGCCTGGCCACCCCCCGAGCAGCTTTCCCACCACCTTTCCTTCATCATGACTTCTCCAGAGCCAAGAAATAAGACCAAGACATGGCCCCTTCCCCGTCCAAGCAAAGGGAAAAATTCCTGCCGTGTTGAACTTTTCTCATAATACTTAAAGAAAATACTTAAAGAATGTGTAATAAGAGGGGATTTAGCGAGAGCAAAATTAACCACACGGACGAAGCAGAAAACCTGTAGAACGGCACCAAAATGTATCCTGTCCAGCTTTACCCAGGGAAGAGCTCCGGGGAGAGAAGGGGTGACCCCGCGTGAGCCCTGTGCACTGCGGGACCCCCTGTCCCCAGGGCCCCCCCCGCTCTTCCCACCGCCGGAGCGCAGGCAGGGAAGAGCCAGGGATCTCGGTTTAGCTGCCAGGGAAACCACACAGGAGCAGCGAAATTAAAATAGTTATGGGGAAGCTGATATCGCGTTATTCTATATTCCCGGGCAGGAGCGAAGCCGGGCGGACCCGGGGCTGCCGTTCCTGCGCTCCCCCCTCGGCGCCGGGGCCAGGCAGGGTCCGGCCGTGGCGCATCTCGGGAACCCCAGCCGGGGCCCTACCAGCAGCGAGCCCTTTCATGGGCAGGAATCGAGGGCAAAAAGCTTTTTTAAAGATGGAGGTGATGTTATTTTGGGGAAATACAGACTATATCCTGCTTTGCTTCACTTTACATAGTAAGTGCGTGCCTTGAGACGTCTCCTCGGCACTGGTGCACGCGGGGGAAGGTCCTTTGGTGGCCTTGGTCACATCATCTGCTCTGAAAGCAAAAATGGGCCAAAGTGTCCTGTGATGGCCAAGGTTTGGGGCCACGGAGGGTGGCGTGATTTGCTCCTCACTGGGGGAGTTGAGGGTCCACGGCACCTCCATATGTCCCAAACAGGGTCGGGCTTGCAAAGCCCACCTGAAAAACGGTCACCGCCGTGGGGTCGATACTGCACCTCCTCTAACGGGCTGCAGTAGCTGCCTCTCCCTCACCGCCGCTGCCCCGGCGGCATCCCGGGCCCACCGCCCGCACACCGGCTGCCAAAGCGCCCGTGGAGGCCGTGGGGCTCGCCCCGTGAGGAAGCAACGCCCCGTGGCCGGCGGCGCCTGCGGCGACGCTGGGGAGAGTCCGGGTCTGGATGGTGCCTTTCCCAGAGCCCGCTCCGGAGGGTGGCTTAGCAAATGGGTCCCGTCGGGGACGTTCAGGTCTACCCACGCAGACAATGCAGGTTACCGGCGCTCGCTCTACCTCACCAAACCCTGACGTCAGCGGCAAGCTGCGCCGGGCTTGGCGAGGGTGGGCCCAAAGTGGATGTGAGGAGTTACCCCTGGTCCCGCTAGTTCCGGGGCAGGGCGCTTTCCCAACCCCTTGGCTGGCTCTCGTTCCCCCGCCGCCGTCTCGGCACCGCCGGCGCTTTGCTGGAGGAGTCGACCCCAAGACAGGTTTGAAACTTTTCCATCCCACCCCGTCTGGAAAGATAAACGCAAACTCTGGCCTTAAACCAAGCCCACACCCGGGAGAGATCGAGCGGCCGCGGAGAAACTCGGCTTTGCGTCGCTGTTCTACCCTCGGTGGTCGCGGCTAATTATTGCCGTAAATGCAAGTGTGGAGGGATGAGAGGAGAAGCTGGGAAGGGGTGACGCACTGAGGAGGAGGACAGGAAATCAAGAGGTTTGCAGGGAAGCTTCCGCCCATCTTCGAAGCACCGCTACGGTTTTGGGCTGTTAGCGCGCACTCCGGTGAGGAAGCGACTTTCGAAATTAAACAGAAAAGATACGATCCTAATATTTCATGAGATCTGCCAATGCAAATATCTGTCGGCAGATATGTAAAATAATAGCTTTAAAAACAAGAAAAAGAATCACATGGCGTTTTCTAAGGAGGGTGATGTCACCCCCCAGCCAAGCTATATATCCTTTGTATTTGAAATTAAAACCGCATGAACTCTTCATGCAAAGCGGGGTGAAACTCGGCGTTTTTCAAGTATCCCCTTAGGGATGATGGATATTATTTTCTGGTTTTAATTTTAAAGTAATAAATAAATGTGATTGACTTGCCACCCAATAGCACCGAGTTGTGCAAAATAAGGAAATGCAATCCGCGCACGTTAATGTATAGGTAGTTGCTATACAGTCTGCCAAAGAAGGGTATCTATGGCGAGTGTGGCTGGAGCAGAAGAACATCAGCTTTAGCTGAACAGGTCAAAAAGCTTCAGCTTCACAAGGAATTTCAGCTCAGAGAAGAGGAAAATCTGTCTCCACAGTATTATCCCCTTTTCCAAAGTTTTCTGCTGGCTGCACTGGGTCGCAGGCTGCGGACTGTAAATTATACAGCTCGAAATCAAACGATCTTTTTCAATAAGGGAGGAAGAAAACCATGCAATGATTTAATATATGAAACAGTTCCACCTATGGCTTTCTCTTCTTTGCAAATGGGACCAGTTCTGTTGAGATCCAAAAAACCACTCCAAACGATCAAAATTAGCAAATAACCATCTGGCCGGGTGGCTCCACACCTCCTGTGGCCATAAATTCAAATCCCAGCAACATTAGCAGGGGATTTGCTCTGAAAAACAAGCCCTGTCCTCGAGTAATGTAAAAACAAGGTGAGATGGGGAAGGCTCATGGGAGAGCCGCGGCTCGGGGTGCAGCCGGCTCCGGCCGAGCGTCTGTTGGCTTTCCGTGGGGAACAGGGCTCTTGGCTCTCAAAGGAGCATCCCCGCCCCAACTCTTGGTGCCCCGCGCCACGGATGGGCTCCCCGAGCCCTTCCCCGGGGTCTGCCACCCCACCCAGCACCATCCCCGCGGCGTTTCCCCGTCAGCCTGCTCTGCCCCGGAGACTCCGCGCGCGCCCTTGGGGCTCACCAGAGCCATCCTGGGCACGGACCAGTGCGTACCAGCTATGGCTTTCGTTCTGAGGTCTCCAGGAGCAAAGGAAGTCAAGCGTGTAGGTGCTGGAGGAAAGATTTTCCTATCCGAAGTGTAAAATCCTGCGCTCCGGCGGCGGTTGCTATGATCTGCAAAGCGTTTTTCCGTCCTTGGTTGGAGCCCACACTGCGGGACGGGAAGATTTGGAGGGGACAAAATAGGTTCCCTCGTTACGTGCAACACGTTGATCTTAGCTCCTTTCCTTGCACGTTTTTTGTTTTTTAACCGAAGAATTTACAATTAGGAGTATGGAGACAATATCCCTGCGAAGCCCTGTCAGCAGGCAGAATAGACGCTGGCAGAGCCCTGAAATCCTCGTAACCACTGTCCCTCCAGGCACCACGGCCCCGGGAACTCGCATCGGGCCCTTGATCTGGAGCATCTGCCTTCATTAATACTCTGCCCTGCCAGTCTTGGCCAGAAGGCTGAGTTATGATTATAGCTCACGCACAAAAAATTTGCCTCTTCCTAACCCTCAAGACCTGGAACTAGCAGCTGAGTCTGATTTTGGATCTGCAGGAAGTTTTATCCGTCGAAAAGTTGTGTATTTTTTGCACATCTGGTTGTATTTGGGGGTGATATTACCTTTCAGAGCTGCTCAAGTCTGTCTGTGCCCATTAGTTACTGGAGTAAATAGCCCCTCCATCTGCAGAAGTGTGCTGTGGGGAACCCGCTGGACATTTGACGTTTAAATATAATTGGTAATTCATTAGCAGTCCCGTGTTTGAAGGCTTAGGACCGAGGACGGCATTAAACCACGAGGCAGGGCAGGTTTTGCTTCTCCGACGACAGTGCCGCCAAAGGCAGGCGGTCAGACAGCTCCCAGGCTGCCTGGAAAAGTAGTTTGCATTGAAAAAAATCCTTTGAAAAATGCATCTTACCCCAGAACATAAGCCGTGCCCTGAGCCGCTGGTGAGGAACGGTCTTGAAACTTCTCCTATTTTTCCGGTCAGAGCACCGAAGCCCCGCGGAGGTTCCCCAGAGCCGCCGGGCACCGGCGATGCTCCAGCGCCCGGTGCAGCGTGGCAGGAGCCCCAGCCCAACGCCGCAGCCCCTCAGGGGTCACCCGTGGGCTCCCATGCACTTGGACTTCACTCTTCCCTCCGCTTTCCCTTCCTCCTGGGACCGGCGGACCCCGTAGCAGCATGTGTAGGGGCAGGGGAGTTTCTATAAGCCGTAGGGAAAAGGACTATATATTTTTTCTGGATTTCTGCCTACATTCGTGCGTCTGCTCGCTTTTATTGTCCCACATTCCACAAACTTAAAGCGCTTCCATATAGAACGGAATTAATCCGGCTCATTGCAAATCACGATGAAGCTGATGGTACCAAAGGCTCCTGCTCTGCACAGCCTCCAGTTCCCGATCCTCAGAGGTGGCAAACCCAGCGAAGCACCGGGGAGTCGGGGACGCGCCGGCTGCGGCACTGCTTTGCCGTGGGAGGGCAGGGGAGAACTCGAAAGTCTTTAATTCACCGTACTTTCATGAGGGGTTTTGGTAGCATCGCTCACCGGGCGCTACCCACACGAGTGCCGCCGCCGTCCTCCGAGCATCTCGGGGCGAGCGGCGCTCAGAGCAGGAGCATCGCACCCGGAGACGGGATCAGGAGACGCCGCACGCGCTCTCTGCCCGACGGAGAAAGCCGGCAGATGGGAACCCTCCTGCTCGCCAGGGCTCAATTAGCTGTAGATGATGAATCCCAGTTGCCTCGGAGAGATCGTTTCCTCGCCTGAAAAACCAGCCACGGCTTTGAGGCCGCGTGCAGAAGCGCAGCCATCCCTACCGTGGCACTGCCCGGCCTGGAAAACGTGGTTTTTATTACCCTGTCCGGGCAGCTGGCGTTCGGAGGTAAGAGGACTGAAAACTCTGCTATCCTCTGATTGTTCTAATGTGGGATATAGCCAGGAGGGAAGGAGTGAATCCGTACTCCAGCAAATCGTGGGAATAAATGTTCAAAAGGCAGCGCTGGGATTTTTTTCCCCCTGTAGTTTATATCAACAATAAAATGCAAGCAGGAAGATGAGTAGAAAATTAATTAAAAAAAAAAAAAATCTTGTCTCCATGGCTGGCAAATGTAGTTTAATGATAGAAAGGGGGGTACGAGGTCTGCGACTGGCTCGCTGGGCTCGGCTGCGGGGCCGCGGGGTTTATTGCCTGTTCTGGGGAAGGCGGCTGCTCTCGCAAACCAGCCTGCAAATTTCTGGCAGTTATTGTAAGTGCGAACAAACCCGGGTTTGAAAACTATCTCAGTTTGTTTACTTTCGCAAAAACCTGGAACACACTGGGAACAATTTGCAAGACAAAAAGAAAAACCTTCATTTATCAAGCACTCCATTCAACAAATAATATTAAATACCTTGCACTACCGCGAAACCTGCAAACCTCACGCTGGGATTTCGCACGTGCCGGAGCTGGCGCTGCTGCAGGGAGCTCTCGGACAGGTTCTCAGTCCTAAAGTTACGTTAAGTTTTAAGTTTAAAGGAAGAAAGTTAAATTAAAAACTTGTAACACTTTCTGGCTTGGCCTCTGAGCCTGCCATTGCATCTCGGCTCGCTGCAATCAAGCGTGGTTGAAGGAAAATTGTGGGTTTTACTTTCTGCAGTGTGTTTCCCTTCTCTTGCATCTCGGCTTTTCCTCTGCATCTGTCGGCCAGGTCCCTCTCCCCTCCTGCTGCAGGTTTAAAAGCAAGGAGGGGAAAATACAACTGTTATTTATTATGAAAGGCAAAAGAAACTGGCAAAAAAAAAAAAAAATCCAGGGTAAAGTATAATGACTGCAATCTTTTCAGTTACGATTTTTATACGTATTTCGTTAGCAAACAGGTTTGCAAATGGGTGAGGAGGACAGTGGGTGTCGTTCCGCGTGGGCCCCTTACACCCAGCTCCATCCTTCGGCTCGGGTTTGGAGGCAGCGAGGGAAAGCGGTACCTGGCCCCGGCGCTGCCCGCCACGACTCTGGGGACAGTTTTCCGACTTCCTAAGGATTTTCTCTCCCTTGGAGAGGGAACCGCTGGCCACGGCCCGACCCCAGCAGGGAGGTTTCGGAAGGATTTGACGGGGGCAAGAGAGGATACGCGGACTTTGATGTGGGGACACACAAATTGATCAAAGCACCCGCCGAACGCAGCGTCTGCTTCGGGGGGCTGCTGGGCGCGGGAGGTGGGCTTGGCTGGAGTCAGGCAGCAAAAAGCGTCAGGCAAGGACGCGAATCCGGGGCTCATCGTGCAATACTCTGTGTTATATCATCTCCCCTTACGTCTAACACGTTTGTAATAGCTTTATAAACAGGTTCTGATGACAACTTCGGCCTCTTCGACTCGCGCCGAGTGGAAGCTTCTCCTCTGAAATCCAGGAGGTCGCTCCAGCAGCAAATCTAAATTATCCGTATCGGTACCTTTGCGATCAATGGGAGCTCTGGCACTGGCTTCTGGGCGGGCAGGACTCTGCATTACATGAACAAAGGTATCGGAACCTGGCTCCTATGCAGAAAGCAAAGCACAAATGATACAGCAGTAATTTGTTTGAGGATAAAACGTTTCTTACCCCGTTGGAAAAAAGCCCTGCAGCGACAGAACGGGAGGAAGAAAGCCTTCGCAATTAACCCCGGCTCAAAAAGCCTGCTGCGAATGAAGTATTTTAACTTCCATTTAATTTTTTTTTTTTTTAAAAGCGTCTCGGTTTACATTTATGATGTTGGTATCATCCAGAACTTTAAATCAAATTATAGCTGTATCAGGCTGCTTAACAATGTTTCTTTTTAATTAAGTTTACTAGTCCCACATGCATTTTTTTAAAAAATAAATTAAGCAACCTTAATTAAATTACATGACAGGGGTTAGGTAAAACGGCAAAAAGCCAGGCAAGAATATAAGAATTGATAAATCCTTTTGGATATACTCACATTTTGCACTTTTCCTAAACCCCGAAGCCTTCCAGACAGCCTGATGAAGGCGGCAGCCCCTGCCCGTGCCCGCAGCCCCTGACACGCACCGCGCTGGCCAGAGCCCTCTCACTCCTATATGGCATTTACCCTTACGTATGTTTTAAAATCCTGCCTTCATGGAGAGTTTAAACACCTCGGGAAGCTCCTCGGGAAGCTCAGCATCAGTGAACTGCCATTAATTTCCCTGCCTCGTAGAGGCATCGGGCTTAGGTGAAGACCTGCTGGACTTGGGGACCCTCTTGCTGGACAAGCCCCGGCGGTGGGAGCGGCTGGGGGTCCCCGGGGCATCACCCCCCGGCCGCCGGCAGCAGCCCCGGCGTGAGGGAGAGCCTGGGGACTTCCCCGGGAGTCGGCATCCCTCCCCGCGGGGTTTCGGTTTCCTCTGATTGCAGGAACCCCACCAAAATCAAGGGGCTTGTGGTGTTTCTCGCTTCTCAGAAACTCCTTTTCACGGAAAGCAAAGGCGTGTGCGCGCAGCAGCGACTACCGAGAAAAAGGCGCTTGCGTTTTCGCTGGGAAAATGTTAATACAAAAGTACGGGACGAAGGAAAAGGAAGCGAAACGGGGGTGGGCAGCGGACTGCATCCGCAGACCTGGCGGCATTCCTGCTTTTCTCAGCTTCTTCGAGAGCGCGCCCCGGAGAGATGCTCCGAGAGCTGGGACCAGCTCCCGGGAGGGCACTCGCAGCCAGGGCATCCCATCGCGTGCATTTTTTCCTGGTGCAAACAACATAAAAATATTCAGAGTGTCTATCTTTAAAAGGGAAAAAGCATTGCCGCGATGATGGCAGCTGGGGCTTACTGCGGCGGGGAAAGGCCCCGCGCTTGCACAGCACCTCTCCAAGGAAGCACGAGATACGGCCGATAGCATCGGCCTGAATTTGCACCCTGCATAACCCGTGGTCACGGTAAGATTACGGGGGTTTTCATAGGGGTTAAAATTGACTAATCTCATGGAGGGAGAGCGAAGCAGCAAATCCCCCCGTCTCCAGCCCTGTGGGAAGCACAGTGATGGGAGCAGATGAGCGTCGCGCTGTGCACGGCCACCGAAAAGCCTCACGGGGCTGTGGGGTCCCGATCGTCCCTAATACAACTTGGCCACCCCTCCCATGAAGACAGACAGCCGTCGCTAGGCGTAGAGAGCAGCCTTTTGGTCCTCTCCGTAATTCCCTCGACTCCGAGGGCTCCGCATCTGGGTCTGCAAGGATGAAGTCAGCCCCGGAGCCGCTACGGGCTGGAAATGATTTCACCGAGCTGCAATGCAGATGGATTAATTCCAGTACTGTAAAGTCAACATGGTTGAACACTGGCTACATCACAGTCTTCATTACTGTGGTCTGGATCGGGTTTTGATGAAGTAATTTCCCTTGGGTTTAGCACTTAGAAAACATATAGGGCGTCCTTCTTGGATTTGCCTGGGGAGCCATGCCCCCCCCATCCACCCCAAATTGGCCTTTATCAGTTGCACATGGACCCCTGTGATTCGGAGGGGTTTCAAACGAGGCCCATATGGTCCGTGGCACACGATGCCCAAACAGTCGGATGCATGAAATGAGACGCAGTTTGGGTGCGTACGATGGATGTTATTAATAACAAATGATATAACACTCCGAGGTTGTATCTTCAAATGCAAGGAGACGTGGGATGAGTGCGGATTAGCAATTCCTCCATCCTCCGTCACCAAATCGAATTCCCAAAGAGCTCAGCGTCAGCTTTTTGGACACCAGGAAGCCAACGCTCATCATCTTGCTCAATTTACAGTTTCCAAGACTTGAAGAGAACCCTTCATGCAGAAGTAGATGTTTGTTTTGTCATTTTTTTCTTAGCTATAAACTGTAATTGAATACTTGTCATGTGCAATTTGCTTCCTTGGGAAGGAGTTCCGCAAACGTGGACGAGTTTTGCCTGGGCACCAGGCTCCCCTCCCGCTGGTGGTGCCTCCGAGATACCGTCCCGCATGAGCCGCCCCGCGAAAAGCAGCTCTACCTCCTTCATGTAACACCAGGCCCTGACTTAAAGATGCTTTTAAGGGCTAATAACGGGGTCCCCCGACCCAATATTAATGCATTCACTTCCAAAGATCTTTTCCTAGCCCAGCTTGACGTTGGACGCCAGCACCCAGGTCCTGGTTTCCTGGAAGAGGGCAGAAAATGCTCGGGGGCAGGTGAAACTGGAGCTGCACTTTGGTGTTTTAAACCATAAAAGAGAGCTTGAGTTGCAAACGAGAAGCGATACATCAGTCGCTTTGCCTTTGCGTCTCACAGGTTAGCCCCTTCTAACTCGTGGGCAGGGAAGGATGAGGGGTGCGATACGTCAGCGCGGCCCGTCCAAGGGGATGAGCTGCCTCTGTTCAGCAAACATCTTTCCTCTCCTTTGACTTGCATTGAACCCCCCAAGACGCCCACCCTGCAGCTGTAGCGTTCAGCCCGTAAGGCTTTCTGAATACCCTTTATAGCACGATAAATATCTATAAGGAGCTGGCAACGATAAACGAAACTATGGAAACACAGCAAAGTGCTAAAAGGCTGATGCGAAGAGCTGAGCACACGTCCATGTGTGATCGCCTTTCTGTGGGCGGCATTGCAGGGGCAGAAGCTCCGGGGGAAGCCGTGACGGAGCCATGCGACGTGCCGAGGGTCCCCCGAGCCGGTGGCTCTCGGCCAGGCAAGCTGGGGTGCAAAGTTGCTTTTTTTGATAATAAAAATATAAAACATATACGGTTAAACTGAAGCAAGAGCAGGCAACTTGTGCATGCTCAAAACTACATCCTTTGAATGACTCAACGTCATTGGCCTTGACTACTTTCCTGCACAAATAACATTTTGGAGAGGGGAGGGCGGGTGGCAGGTGGGTAAGTAGGAAGCGACTTGCTCTCACTTGGGCTGAAATCAGTGTATTTTAATTCTCGGTAATCTTTCGAGCGAGGAATTCAACCCTGCATATTACTCCACTAAACGAGCTCGTTGCTTCATTGAGGGATCGATCTCTGATCCAAAGCACCCCGCCGGCCGGCCTCGGGGCTCTCCGCGCCGGTCGGTGTTGCTCTCTGCCGTAACGGAGGCCGTGGCAAGGTGCCGTCTCCCCGTGCCCGGGGCGGGAAGGATCCGGCCTCTTGCCCACGGCCACAGTGCCTCTGCCGGGGGCTGCTTCACCCACGCCGCGTCCCCGCGTGCCGCGGCTGCGCCGTGGTCACTCCTGGCTTTGCTGTGGGGCTGGATGAAAACCCCTCGAAAGGGACGGGCTGCCGCCGCCATTTATCTGCCGCCTGCGCCCGGTCGGACACAAAAAGCGGTGCCGTGCCACGGGGCAGCCGCTGAAACACCCGACGGCTGCAGCCGCTCACGAGCTGTCCCGGGGAAGCACGTCCTTGCTGCAGCCATTGCTTCCTTCACCTGTGACGGGAAGCGGCGGCGGGAGCTGCCCCGCGCGCCCGTCCAGCCGCAGGTTGGGGCGCGGGACGTGCTCGAGACGCCCCCCGACAGTCCCGCTTCCCGCGGGTCTTTGCCGTCGGCTCGGTCCTTCCAGCTGCCCCTCGTCCTCCCGTTCCTTAGCGACGGCCACCGCGCCAGCAGCACCAGCGCCGGGCTGCGGGGATGCCGGGGCGGGACTGGGGATGCCGGCACCGGGGCGCGGGGGTGCCGGCGCCGCGGTTCGGGGGTGCTGATACTGGCGCTCGGGGGGTGCTAACACCGGGATTTGGGGGAGCCGGCACAAGGCTGCCGGGGGGTGCCAACACCACGCGCGTTTTGGGACGACGGAGGTTTCATCACACAGCGGGTAACGCCTCGCGGCTGCGATCCAAGCCTCCTGCCTGCCATCTTGAGGCAAGACCGTGCTTTCCTCCGGCTTCCACCACATCCTGCGAGAGGAGAACTTCCCTGCCGCACCACGGACGCCTCGCTGGGTCCGAATCTGGGTCCGCGGCCCCGTTTTCTGGTGATGCTCATTGCTTGTGAAGTTTAGCACGAGGCGCTCGGGCAGCGGGTTGGAGAGGCAGCGCAGAGGGTGTAAATGTAAAATACTTTGGTTTATTGCTTTCGAGTGAATATCATTTTCTAGCGAACACTGTTTTCTAGTGAATCCCAGACAGCACGTGCAGTCTGCCCTGCCCAGCCGAGTGGAAGCGGCGCCGCAGTCAGGTTGTTTTTAATGATCGGAAAAAAAGATTTCTTTCTCCCTGTTTTCTTTTGCGGGTTCTCTCTGGAGTGATAACGTGGAATTTCCTCTGAAACTCGAGCAGGGTGAAGGAAATTAATTTTCTCTCTCTTTTTTTCTATGTAAAAATTATTGCATATGCCTGAGACAAAGCGCCTTAATAAGCAGACCTGCACGTTTTAAATTTGAACAGAATGATGCTCAGCAGTGCCGCTGCCATTCCTGGCACAGAGCTGGGATGTGACCGCTACTGTCGGTTCAGCTCTGCAGAAAAAGAGTTTCCTGTGGTGGTGGGCAGCGGACCTTGGGCCGGGTTTGCTGCTTTGCAGCTTCCCCGCTGAAAGGTTTTCCTGGAAAATAGAGATAATTAATTAATGTTCCTGAAGCATAAATGCGAAATGTTTACCGCTAAGAGCTGGTGACTACCTAGGCTTATTTAGCTCCAGTTATAATTTAATTCACGTTTTATAAAACGTTCAATAAAAGCATACATCTCTTAAATCACGTATTTTAAACCACATAAAAGCATGGGGAAAAGGAAATGTTCCTGACTTTGTTTCCAAAGTGAGCGCTTTATTCCTTTCGGAGGCAAAGGGAGGGAGGTGTTTCCGGAGAACGATGGTAAGGGGAGAGCGAGTGAAAGCACAGCGAGCGCGAGCGATGCTCGCGGCTCTTAGGGCTGGATTTACAGCACGGCTTCTGCTGTGCATTGCGACACTCCAGCGCATTATTTCCCACCCGGTACTATCCACATCGCTCGGTTTAATGTAAGACAGAAGGAGGGAATGCGGGGTCAGTGACTGAGGATCTGATCCAGGACCGGCCAAGGGAGCTTGGATGAGGCTGGGAGAGCGGGCGGCTCGTTTCTCCCCCTCCTCCTCCCTCATTCACTCACTCAGAATTCAGTGAAATGTTGTTTTTTTAATCTCCTGTTCTTTTTTTTAAACATCAGCAACTTTTATTCTTTTTCGACTTTAAACTGCAATATTTGGATAAAGGGACTCGTGCATCGAATTATATTAACGATAAGTGCGTGGAGCATCAAGTGGTAAAAATGGTTATCGTTATTTCCCAGATTTTTCCTGAAAATATGCCCATGTTGTAGGAGCTTTTCGACCAACTCTTCTCTTTTTAATTAAAATTATTCCTCTTTTCTCCCTCCCCTCATCCTTATTTTATGCATTTTTCTTCCTGATGCTGGGTTTGCTGGTGTAAGTTAGAACCCTTGCCATTAAATTTAATCAAAAATTACCGTGAAAACAACATCAGACCAGCCTGGATTTTCTCTGCCTTTTCCTCTAAAGCTGCATTGATTGTCGCAATAGGCTGGAGGAGGCGAAGCCGCGTCAGTTTTGGGTTATATTTGCCCCAAATCAGTCCCCTTTCCTAATATTACACTTTGAGGCCCTGTTGGAGGTGGCCACTGGCCACTGGTATCGTTTCCTCTTTTTTGTTTTCTTTGTCGATCCAGCGCCCCGTGCCGAGGGCCAGGGCAGACAGGGCTGCCGGTCAAGGGCAGGAGACGGGGACGTGCCTCTGCCCCCACCAAGCACTCAGCCACGGCTAAACTGGCAAAATACAGCATTGCCCCGTACTGCCAAAATCCACCCTCTCCCTTTTTCATGTTTTCCTTCAAAAGCCGGTTCTTGTTTCATAAAATGGCCACTCCCGAGGAAGCTTAAATGATTTACCTTTTCTCCTAGGTTTTAAAAAAAATTAGACTAATGGAAAACGTTGCAATTTATCAAATCCCTGGCACGAACCAGCCCGATTTGGAGTAATTTGTGTGATTATTTATTTACCAGGTACCCAACGCCCCATGAGCCGCTCATCCCGGCCGGGGATGCCGCTGCCGTAAGCCCGCGCTCTGCCAGCATCTCCCCGGGGTTCACGCTGCGGGAAAAAATCCCAGCGGGACTATTGCAAGATTTCCTCTAGGTTTTAATCATCAGCTCTTCAAAACCTCAAGCTCTTAACTCCCACGTTTGCATCTCCGGAGCTGCGGAGCAGAAACGGCCGGGGCACGGGCAGTTTAATAGCTTAAGTACATAGAAAATTGTCAGGATGTGCAAGATACGGAGCCTGCTAAGTTGCCTTGGCTTTGTGCCCCGGTAAAAAGGTTTTTCCTTTCATGGCCTTTCACAATACCACAAATTTTTTTTCTACTGAATTGAGCCCTGAAAGGAGTAACCCTAGACAGAGCGAAATTTTCCAATCCCGGAGCCCTTTTCTTGGCCTTTAGCAGCTTCCCTGTTATTTTTGCCCTACGACGAAATATTTTTGAATTGGTGGGAATAGAACACCCACTTCTGCCGGGATCTGAAAAATATTGTTTCTCAGAGTGAAGCAGACCCTGGTTATTCCAGTTATGGACCCAAAACCCGGGAACGCACACGAGCATTGGGCTTCCTCCCTGCGCCAATAAATGGTGATCAAAATCCATCTGCTGGGAGAGCGAGGATCTTTTTATCTGCTGGTAAAAAAAGTATCAGGTTTTCACTAATTTCTGGGCAGAAACAATGGTTTCAAACACTTGGTATGCGAATTATTTTTACTCTTTGCCGATGCGTGTTTTTTGGCAACAGGAAAACAGGAAACCGGCTTGGAAAATATTAACGGAATGGAAACCGAGATCGTAAAGTATTTCGGTCTGGAGAGCTTTCGATTTTCCAATACGCGAAGGCGGCAGAAGCAGAACCGTAAACCAATTAAAGGCAATTTAATTTAAGAGACTTCTCACGGAGGGAAGAGATCTGGCGTGTATATGGTGATGCAGTAAGCGGCGAAGACAACACAAGCCCCAGCACCTGCGGAGGTTATTGCTAACAGAGACGGAGCGGGGATTCGATGCAGATGTGGCCCGGCATCCGCCTCCCTCCCTTCAGCTGCAGATACAAAAGATGGGCCGGTCGTGTCACGTTCTTCCTCAATTATTGGGGAATTTGAAGCTTTTTTTTAGTTACACCGGTAGATATTTTGGAAAAGTTTGGGTTTATATCACAGGGGGGTTTATGTCACACACCGTCCCCGCACCAGCGCGTGGCAGCATCCAGCCCGGCACGGGGGAATATGCTCCGATGGCAAACGGGGATAGACTATTAAAAAAACCGACGAAACACAACAATAAAAAGGACCAGGTAGAGAAAGAAAGCGAATTTGTGGGTTTGCTCCAGTTCAGACGCACTGGAGCATCTCCGCAGCGCAAACCGTCGGGGCTGGGCTCGCGCTCCCCGGCAAGCGAGCAGCCCTCGACGCCGCTCCTCGCGCCTCCGCTCCTCATTTCGCTGGGGATCGAAACGCAGTTAAAGCAAAATGAACTCCCGTTCACCGCCGCTGCTGTCCGTTCGCGTGCAGAGGGATGCAGACGGGCCGCCGTTGCCCCTCTTCCTGGTCGGCTTCTCGGCAATTTTATTTCCATGCCGCCTCGCGGGCGTCTGCAGCGCAGGAGGGAGCCGCGGCGGAGCCGGGGGGGTCGGGCTGGGCTTTGCCGTCCCCGCACCAGCCCCAGCCGGGGCTGCCTGGGTGATTTACTGCCCGTCCCGCACCCCCGCGAACCTTCCCGGGACCCAAACACCCTTTAGCCGGGATTTTGCCCCCTTCTCTTAGAAATTCTTCCGGCTGTAACAACTCCCAGGATGAAACATCTCACTCCTAAGCATTTTTTCTTGCAGAGATTCATTTTTCCCCCCCGGCACACAAGCCGGCGAGCACTTACGGCCCACTTTGCATCCTGAGAACTCACCAACAAATTGCTTCCACACTACACCCCGACTTCAAAAATTGTGCAGTACAAGGGTTAACCAACTTAAACGTTTAAAGAGTCATGAAATGGACTGTTTCCGCTTTCCATCTGGCTTTTATCAATTTTAAGTCGGTTTCAGAAGTACTGCTACACAATCAAAACACACAATCTCCCTAGTCAGATAATTCAATTTTATAAATGAATTACTTATGTGCCTATAAGTAAATACATTCCTAGGCAGGCAGATATTGACTGCTGTCAATGAAATAATGAAGTCCAGGGGAAGCGGCCATGGCTGGAGCACCGGCCCCTCGGAGACATCCTTCTGGGGTGCAGCGGGACCGGTGGAGCCCCCGGCACGAGGAGGGGACACGGGTGGAAAGGAAGGGGCTGCCCGAGGGGATGGGACACCTTGAGCCACCGCTGAGGACCACGGCGCGGACCACGAGCAACGTCATGGGCGTGAAGGGAGACGGACTTGGTGCGATTTGCGGTGTCTGGGGCTAAATACGTTGAAAGAGATAGCCGAAAGGGAGACACAGAGCTGCCGCAGAGGGGGTGTAGGAGGTCCAAACCTTCCCATGCAGACATGTCCCCTCCACCAGTGCCCTTTCAGCCCCACCTTGTTCAACAGCATGCTAAAGGAGGATGAAAAACTGCAGGTAGGTCTATCAAACCTCACACAAGAAGACCTGATGCTGCAGGAAATTACTTTTCAGCTATTGCATTTTGGTGCATGGGGTCTTTATCTAACATGGACCTTGTCCAAGTGCAGAGGTGGACACAAACATGCATCTATGCACCCCAGTTCGGTGGAGGTCCAGCCTGCCGGCACCCACTGTGGGTGTCTCTCAGCAAAATGTTACACGAAGGCAAATACAGACTCAGGGCACCAAGTTCACCCTGGGGCAAGGAAATCGGTGAGGAGCCTCTGACAGCTTTGCACCTCGGGCACGGGTCTTGGCCAGGTGGCCCATGGATTTCTGCTTCCTTCTGTCGTCTTTGCTTTGTTTAACGATGAGCTAAAGGTGCCACAAAGCCTCCGTTGGGCTGGGACTGAGGAAGGGTTTCGGGCTGGGGGCTGGACCTGCCCCGACAGCCAGGACAGAGGATGGATCCCAGCTGAATCGGGGCAAAACTTTTAAAGTGCAAATATTTTGTGATCAGCAAGAAAATGGCAGTTCTTTGGGGGTGATGTAACTGTTGAAGTGTGGTTTTGTTTCCACTCGCTCTCCAAGATCTTCAGACCGAGGTCTGACGGGGCAGGAAAGGTCAGCAGTTCTTCTAGCTTTTCATGTTTTACCACCAGTTTTGAGGAGTACGAACACCACATTTCAACTAAAGCTGCTCCCAGTTCCCGCTCGCCTCGGTTCCCCGTCACACCAGCGGCTGCGTTCGCCTTCGTGCGGCACAACCGGAAAAAAGGAACGGAAGCAGCTTGGACTTGGACTGACGTAGCTCAGGTTGAATGGCACCGCTCACCCACCCACCCGAAATCCTGGCCGTGGTCCTAAAGGAGGCTGCGCTCTGCTCCTGGGACAGGCGAACCCCGGGGAGCTCGAGGATTCTCCCCGTTCCTCCACGTTCCACTACCACCGGTCCCATGGGACACCAGCCCAAGCCAGAGGGGTGCAAGCTGTAGAGGGGAAATGATGAGCTGGATAACGGGAACCGCCCGGGGTAGGCAGCAGTTGGGCTTTATCTTGTCTTTTAAACATCTGTTTAATAGGAACCAGGTCATTGCGTCGTCGCTGGAGGAAGGGCTGCCGTGAGCGCAAGCTGGTGCTGCCAAGACTTCGTATAGAGTTTCCTACTCGGGACACGCACCTCCTTGGACTAATCCTTCGCTTTTTCAGTTATTTCCTTTTGCTGCAGCAGTGATTTGACACCATCTGAGCGGTCCTGGCCGACGGGGTCGTTCCATTGGGAGATCTGCATGGTTTTCTACTGGTGCTTCGTCCCCATCAGAGGCAGCGCGTAGGCGTTCTCAACCTCCAAGTCCCTGCAGTTAAGAGCAGGGTTGTGCTGTGAAGATCCGTACCATAAGCTCTAACATGTTCTTGAGAAACGTGGGGTGCAAGCACAGCTCCTGGGAAGCAACGGCAGACAATGACCTGGCAACAAAATTCTCATCCCAGCCAGAAATTCTCATCCCAGCCAGAAATTCCCATCCCAGACCGAAAGAAACCCCGCCACTGGTCCAGTCGGGGTCTGCAGCACGTGGGGTGCCGGGTTTTACATCGATGCCCACTTCCAGTAGCGATTTCAGCTATGGAAGCGGGCTCCTGTGGCTTTGTACACGCTTTTCTCCATCTTTTTTTTTTCTTCAGCTGGAAGGAGGAGAAGCAAGGGGGTCTGGCAGCAAAATCCACATGGAGAGACCCCGCAGTGGCGCGGAGCTCTCCGCAGAAACGGCTCCCAAAGAGGTGGAATAATTTGCTGGTTTAACTACCCCAGCCTGGGAGAGATCCCTCGCAGCTACTGCTCTGCTGCGTCCCCGGGTCCCCTCCGCGGGCTGGGAGGACCAGGGCAGATCCATCCCCAATTCGAGGGCAAACTGACCTTGAGGTCGCTCCAGCCAGGAACATCCTCTCCCCCCCAGCAAATCCGGCACATTTCTGCATAATAATGCAATAAATCTTCTTTGCTGAGGGGGATTGGGAGCAAGGGTGACGTTTGCTCTCTTACGCCGCGAGTCAATTACTGAACAAATAGAGTGTTGAAAGCCTGGAGAAATTCAGGGACGAGTCTTCAAAAGAACAATTTTAGGGGGTAAAATGTGCGTTCGTGTTCTGCGTCTGGAGATAATTGTAAGCATCTGTAGTGCCAAGTGTGAGGGTGGGTGGGGACGAGGTAGGCAAGGGTAAAAATACAGGGGCATGTTCCTCCGGATCGTCGCCTGAGGTGTGGAAGTTTGGACACTGCGGGGACACCGCACGCGCTCCGGAGGAGCCACCATCACACGTACTCCGTGAAGTGCCAGGCAAACGTATGCCTCAAAGGAAATAAGAAAAGTACTTAAATAAAGTAATGAAGTGAAATTAATAAAATAAAATAAAAATAATAAAATAAAATAATAAAATAAAATAATAAAATAAAATAATAAAATAAAATAGTAAAATTAAAAAGTAAAATAAAATAAATAAAATAGTTTGGTTTTAAAGGCAAACTTCAGGTGTGCTTAAATGCTATGAAGCAGACTTGTGGCACTTCCTATCCCAGTCCTCTCTTACCTTAGAGGGAATCGACCTGCTGGAAAACACAGAAATGCGGACTACACTGATCTCTTGTAAAGGACTTCTGCTTCCTCATCTTAAAAATGCCAAATAAACAGGGTCCATTTTCTCTTTTGCTCCTTCCCTCGGTGCTGGCAAAAAGTCTTTGATGCTCAAGTCCTATTTTTCCCTCCGAGACGCTCGATGGGCACTGACAGCTGACAGGCGTTTTTACAGCCATTATGCATTCGGAGGGTAATATGCATATTTTGGCACTTTCCCTTGGAGGGGAACTGAAGCAAGGACTTGCCAATAGCCCACTAAATTACACCTCTAAAGATATTTTTTTTTTCTGTCTTGTGATGGCTAGATTCTTTTATTATAATGCTGCAGGAAAAACTGGCAGAAGTACAGTTCGACATTGCCCGAAGAACAGCTTCCGAGCAATCAGCTCTCTGCAAAGTTCAGGAGGTCCTTATTTTCGTGGGGGAAGTGCTTTAATCAAGATTAATTTTTTCCAGTTTTCAGTAATCGGAGCTCTTCCTGAGTTTTCCTCAACTCTCCTTTAGGATGAAATTATCAAATTTCCATGGCAATTAACGGAGAAAGTTCGAGCATAAGGCTCGTTCTGTACGACGGATGGCAGGGAACAAGTGACATTAGGTTGGAAGACCTGTATGAAGGGTCTCTACGTGACGCTGTCTCATAAAATGTGTCACTCTGCGACACGCAATTTTTATCTGAGGCGTAGCTGACCTCCCGACGCTCATGAAAATCTGAGTCCCGCTCTCAGAGTAAGACCGAGAAGGATTAGCAGCAGAAAGCAACTTTGACCCGGATTTAGGCTTTAGCTGAATATCCGCCAAATCTCCTTTACCTTAAAGCCACCTCGTGGCAAAGCCCTGGTGCAAGCTGCCAGCGTGGGGGGAGCTTCGCGGGTGATGGGGGAGCAGCCAGGGTGCACCCCCAGCCTCAGCCGCAGCCACGATCATCTCCTCCAGGTCGGAGCGGGTGCTCGGAGACGCGGGGCTGCAGCCCACCGCCGGCGCGCTGGCGGAATGTCCTTTCTGGGGGGACCCGAAAAGGGGCATCGCCTCCCCTGTACCCCCTCCGCAGGGGCGCACCGAGCTGCGGGGAGAGCGAACGGGGGGCTGAGGGAAGTGGGGAAAGGAGCAGAGGAAAGAAAAGCTGCTTGGTAAATGTAGAGATTTGCAATGGCTTGCACCAAAGCAAAAGAGACTTTGCAGTTCTGTGGTTCGCAGTTCCCGGGTGTGACTATTATTTATGAGAACGTGGACTGTCCCTGGGGTTGTGAAACAGCTCAGGAACGCCAGGAAGCTCACCAGCCACCTGGAAATGCGATCTCCCAAAATGCTCTTGATCACGCACTCCATTTTTAAAAGTTTAGGGCGTGCTGAGGAGGCAGAAGCAGCAGCACGGTGCAGACGATGACCAACGACATCGAATCATTTAGCTGGGTGATAAAAGCGCCGTTGGGTCTGGTTGACTCATGTCTGGAAAAACAGATGCATTTGGGATCCCGGTGTCAGGTCGCACCTCGGTGGCGGTTCTCAGAAAATGTGGGAGAAAAGAGAAGAGCCACTGCTCCGTGGTTAAATGCCAGAGCCCCAGGTGGGAGAGGACGAGGTCGGGCTCCTCCGTGCGTTGCTTTGCACTTAACATCGGCAGTGATGGCCCAGGAAGGCAACACCACCACACCAGCCCATGCCCAAACATTGTCCCCCCAAACCGAACCCCCCTCCCACACCCTCAGGGACTGACCCCGCCCCGAGCAGCCCTGCCCCTCCATGGCAGATGGGAATGGGATTTGAGAGACACGCGTGCATCCAAAGCCCAGGGACGCACCCTCTAATTCCGTTACATGGCTCAGCTGCCCATTCCTGAAGCGGATGGATAAACACGACCGAAATATTTAGCAGAGGCAGCCACAGGAGCTGGGCTTTTCAAACCGCGCGCTGCTTCGGTGGAGTTCGGGAGGGAGGGAGGGTAAAGAACAGGATAAATCAGAATCTACCAGGCTATTGGAGAATATACTCGAGAAAAAAGCTCCACAGCCATGCGCTCAGGGCATCGGGCATTTTGGCTCTGAAAGGTGCTTCAGAATAATCCCTTTCCTTTTCTAATGCAGGTTGCCGTTGCGTTTTGCATGACAGCGTTTGCCTCTGCAGCAGTCTCCGGCACGGAAGGAAGCTGGAGAGGCTGGTCATAGCCCCCGACTGCTGGTCCGTGGCGTCTGCCCCAGAGGGGGTGTGGGGAGCGGGGAGGGATGGCCCCCGCGTCCTGACCCGCAGCGCCGGGCTCTGGCACGTCTCCTTTAAGAAAAAACACAATTTAAATGCCCAGAAAAGGCTTCTCATGTCTTTTTTTTTTTTTCTTCCTTGTTTTTTCCCTCATTTTCCTTGAAGGAAATGGTGTCCCCTGCAAGCGGGAGCCACCTGCGACTGCAGCCCCAGCCCGTGGCGGGCTCTCCCGGCCATGTGAAAGCCATCATCCCTCCTCTGCGTTCAACCGGGATTGTGTTACCCTGTAGTAATTCACTTACGGTCCACAAACGATAAATCCTTGCACAGTTGGTTGAGAAATCTGGGGTAAGAAGGTATGGAAGTGTATTATTAAATCCAAATGGCTCTACAGCCCAAGCCTGTCCTACTCACTTCATAGCAAAATTAACAATATTAAGGGGCATGATGAACTGCAGCGCTGCAATAGCTGCTCCCCACGTGCACCTTCGATACAGTGATAGCTTTTTCAGTGAGGTTTTTAGCCTGACGCTAACCGAATGTTGGAAGAACAGAAATATTCGGTATTTTTCTTCCATCTCGGTGCAATTCCTGTAAGTCCTGTCCTTTCCTGTTCAGGGTGGCCGGCGGCAGGCCGGTGGCTTCCGAGCGAGCCTGGGGCTGCCCCTGACGCCGCTGCGAGTCGGAGCTTTGCCGAGCAGTTTGGGGCGGGGGTCTGCAGCGCCTGTCGCAAAAGAAATCCTTGAAAAGGTGCATTTCAGACAACAGCACCAGCCTTAAGACAGGCTCGATGGGCAGGCGGGACGGGGGGTCCCTCAGCATCCGGATGCTCAGGGGTGTCCTCCTGGGTTTCTGGAGGCCGGGAAGGCGTGAGCCGTCCCGCGGTGTGTGGGGTCTCCCCAGCCAGCGTCACGCCGAGCGAGCTGCTGCCATCGGTGATTTACAGGGCGGGAAAGAGCAGAAAGCCGCTAAATCCTGACACTCGCCCCTTGTCGTCACACGTTCGCGCTGGCTTATGGCTTTCTGTGTATCTCCCAGCTGAGCTGCCAGCTGTGTCACTAACCAGTAGCGTTACCTGTTCGGCCTTTCCAAAAACAGTCTGGGTTCAGCTCAGCGTGAAGAGAAGGATATTTTGGCCTTTGCTTCGAGGGGAGGTGAAGACTCGAGCACGACAGCTCAGCGACTGTGCTGGCGCTGACCCGCAGTGAAAATGCATATTTGTCTGACCTGTCCGTCCTCGTCTACGCCCACATTTTTTAGTCATGCGGATATAAGCTGTTCCCTCAGCCTGGATGACTTCAGGGCTGCCAGGAGCCCAGGGCAGCCCCCAAAAAGCATCAGAGCTCCTGACGAGACACCACCAACTCCGGCCAGCGCTCAGCATCCCCAGGGAGGCTTTAAGTGATGCCTGAGGCCTGCTTCTCCCTCCTTGGGACTCCCTGTTCTCCACTTGTCTCCTTCCTCCCATGCTGGGTACTCGCGTTTGGGTGGGTTTGTCTTAGCAAGAGGTGATGGTCACTGGCCTCCATGGGCTGTAGCTTCGGGAGAAGCATCCTGAGGCATATTTCATAGAAACTTGGATTCAGTAATGGAGAATCTGGCAGTGCTACGTTATAGAAAACCACAGGTTTGTGTTGGTGGTTTGTTTTTTTTTTTAATTTGCACCTTGCGTGCGAGTTGCTGTGTCGTTTTGGTGACTGCATGATTGCCTCGGCAGGACAGCAGTGCTTTGGGCAAAAAAAAAGGTGAGAAAACACCAGTTGGAGTTTCTCAAGGGTGCATAGATACACGAGGAGGATGGAGGGGACGCTGGGGAGCTGCTGTACAATGGGTGAAGCCTGCACGGGGAAACCTGGATTTCTTTATCTGTTTGCTTGGGGTTTCTTTTGTCAACGTGGGTATCACTGCAGAACATCAGGTTTCAGCTGGACTGCTTTGGGCGAGGGAAGCCATGGGGTTTGCGGCCAGTGCCGTACAGCGCTGGCCTCTCACGAGGCGAGACCGGAGCACTTCCACCCCGCCGGCCCCAGGCCAGCGCTCGTTTGCGAAGAGGGGCGGTGGGGCCATGGGGCACCGGCACGGTGGGAATGGAGACGGCTCCTTGAGCCGGGTCAGGTAATGCCACACACTGAGGAGCTTAACAAAATGCATCCAGCAGGATACAGAGCTCAGATTCGTTATACCCCTAATTCCTGGAGAAACAGAGCACACCCCAGACGTGGATTTGACTACCCCTCGCCACCTCTCTGACACACAGAAAGATTATCCGCATTTTTTCAATGCGGAAGTGGGACACAGAGAGATGGAGTGACCCGAAGTGGCAGAGGTGTGAACCCCAGGCCTGAGCACCAGGGCCTTCCTCCACAACGTCGGGGAGGGAAAGGAAAGAAAAAGTAAGAACTGGCTCTTTGCTTCTATATTTTCATGAAATATTCAGGTGCTGCTGACACGTAACGAATGAAAAACGTGAATTGAGGAGATCGGCCCTGTAAGACACTGACTTTCTGCCCAGATCTCTATCTGTGCCCTGTACCGACTTGCTGCGAGGTTTGCGAGGATTTAGGTAAATTTTAAGGTCTGTTTTTGCCAACCTCTGTGGCTTTTGGCTTGGCTTGAGTCCAGAAGGAGCCACAGCGCGGCCGCTGGATGGAGCACGTGTTTCCAAAGACGATTGCGAAAGGATGCGGCCGATGGTTTGTTTGCCAGCTCTCGGCATAAATAGCCGTGGCGGCAGGCTGCAGCCTTGGCTCTGATGTGGCAAGGTGTCCGTCCACACGCAGCCACCACCCACGGAGTTCCGCTCGCCTCGGAAATCGCGGTGACTTCAGGGGGTCACGGTGCCAGAGCCAAGTTGCCCGCGTAAATAAACGATTGCAGATTTGGGGTTTCACCGAGGCAGCAGCGGGTATTCTGGGATTTCTGGGAATCGGGCTCAATCCTGACGTCATGACGTTTGCATTGACTGAGTCGTATAACGGCTGATGCCACTCCGGTACATCCGTATTACGGGCTGCCGCCGGCGGTGCCGCGCTGTCTCTCGGTGAGGCGTTGCTCCGCGCAGCTCCGTGCTCAGAGCCGCTGGCCCACGCCTGGCCGAGCCCCTGAGCACGAGGGTGGTTTCAAACACGCGGTACAGTCCATCTCTGTTCAGCAAAGCACTTAAGCGCGTGCTTAATTTCTAGTTTAAATTCACGGGGCTACACCTTAAATCAACGGGACATTCAATCAATGGGATTTTTTCCTTCGTAAAGACCATAGGGCCAGAATTGAATACGGAAAGTCACGGGGGTTTCTCCCAAAGACTAAGTTTATAAAAATGAATATTATAGCATTGTTTTCAAGCTTATTAACTGTGTCATACTGTTATTGCCTCCAGTCATTTTTTTAGAAAATAAATAAACAGCATGTATTTGTCAGTCTCAGCAATAAACTATAGTGGCAGCAAACTTAATCTGGTGTTAATTAGGCTTGTGGAAAACTAAATCAAGCATCAGAAACCACAGATTATTTTAGGCTTCCTCTAGCATAACCACAAAGGCTTGAGGATCCATAACATATTATTTTTGTTGACAGTTTTCCACTTTTCCCCCAATTTATTTCATGTATCCGATAGGCTGCTCCTTGATTGCTCTTAGCTCTGTCTTCTTTTGGCCTCAGTGTGGCAGTTTGTTAATCCTTCCTATTTTTGTGTATTTAAGCAGGATTACAAACTTCAAATACATTGTAAAAGGAACCTGTATACAATCTTTCAAAATCACTTAAGTGGGCCAATGACAGAAGTACCAGCCTTGCAAGGAAATACAGAACATTTTGGAAATCATCCCCAGTGTTTATTTATAAGCCATTTTTAATTACTCAGCAGGAAAGAATGAAAGAACTAGAAAATGGAAAACGACAGAGGGTTTTGCATTAGGTTACAGCTCACGGAGAACAAGGGAGCGATCGCCGTGCTTTCAAGTCTAGATAATTTTGGTGTGTAATTATGCCCTGCTGGTTTATTGACAACCTAATAAAATTAAATTGCAAACTATTTCGCAAATAGCATGGGGATCTCTTGAAAGGCTCCAGATAGCAGATGTCTCCTCCCGGGGAGCAGCAGGTAAAGACGACAGGTAAGTCACAGGGCAGAAAACTCGCTGACGGATGAATTTAGGGCCGTAAAGGTTGAGAGATGCAGGCGAGAGCTTGGGAGCTTGCTCGGGCGCAGACCCAAAAGGAGAGTTGCCCACGTCCACCCTCGGCACCCGCCTGAGGATGCTGCAGCGTGGTCCAGCACCGCCGCAACCCGCGCGCCCGGCTCCCTGCCCACGGCGCTGCCGGAAGCGACGGGACGCCAACGCCTTGCCCACACATTTGAGGTTGCAAGGAGGGGGGATTTAAGACAGAGAAGTGTGAGGGCAGCTGGTGTAATGACAGCCCCGAGGGGAGGCAGGGCGGCGGGGACAGGGCAGCCCGGGGATGAGCGTGTTCCCCGGAGGGGTTCAAACTCCGGCAAGGTGCAGCTGAGCAAGGAATACAGGAGGTCAAAACGCATTCAGAGCGTTCTCCAACCTGTATGAAACAGGAACCACGAAGCTTCCGTGTGGGACTGCGAATAAAACGGAGCCGTCGGTATCTTGGTCAGCAACCGTCGGGTTGCTGAGCCGTGAGGTGGTTGGGACTTCTTCAAACTGTTTCCCAAGTTTCAGCCTCCAAAGGGATCCTTGCACCCATGGCTGGAATTTGTTGCAGGTGCCACTTGCCGAAGGGCCATTCTGCCAGCAAGTTTTCTTCTGGGAAAGGCCACTAGTGTGATACTTCAAAATAAATGCAGACATGGCAGTTATTCAGGGATTCCAGCAGCTCCCAGGCACTGACTGGAGGCAATTTGGTGATGCTGTGACACCAAGACGGGGACAGTGACAGTTGCAGAAGACAGCTTGAGCAAGGTTGGGGTGGTGGCTTTCCTCCAGATACATGAGGAGAGGAAAGACACCGCTTCGGAAAAACTCTGCCCATTCCCAGCACCAAACCAGAGTGTTTTGTGACTTGACTGCAGAGCCAAAGTGATGGAGTAAGCACATGAAGTGTTGATAGATATTCAAGTGTCCCTGCAGCTGCGTCCTTGGAGCCTCTGTTGCTGCAGCACAGCCCAGTGACAAACAAAATATGGTACACGGCATCACAGGGGTTCAAGGACCAATAAACAGGCAAAATGCATATAAAATTCCAGTTTACGTGAGACTGATGAATAATTAGTAACAAAGAAAAGGAAAAAAAAAAGGTGACGGAAACTCAGTCTCATTTCTAAAAACCCAGCTTAGCAGGTGAAGGGCAGCACATTCCCACCAAGCATGAGATGAGCCCGCAAAGACTCATCCTGACCATTAAGGCAAAAGGTTGGGAAATCTCCTACAGATGATGGTGGTTTACTCAACAGCTTAAACACATTCCTTGTCTCTTTATTCAGCGGTGAAGCTGGAGGTCAACCTGTCTCAGATGAGCTGACGTGTTGCGGAGACGGGAGGAGCAAAGTTCTCTGGCAGCTGCTGTGACTCGCTGGGAGAGCATGCTTGAGCGCGCTGGTGGAAACCAAAATTCAGCGCTTGCTGTCCTTACACGATTCCCGTTATCGTGTTGAACCGCATGGTTTTATTGATCATGTGTAAATAAGAACATGGTTGTAACTGAGAAGTGCCACGTAAAGCTTGCTCGTTCCCCAAAGCGAAGAGTCAATACTGTGACTCCTTGAGTGAGTCCATTGAGTCTTTCCCACCAGGCTGGAGGGTGAATGAGATTAGTGCCGATGAAGCCAAGAGGAATCCCAAGCTATCGCCTCCCAGGAGAGGGAACGGCCACCCTCACACTGCGAGAGCACTGTGGTTGCTCCTCTGGCTTCCTCCAGCCCTCTCCTCTTCCCCCAGCACCACCTGGACCGACTCCAGGCTGCATTCATCCAGGTCTCAGCCGTTACCAGACACTGTGAGAGCAGAGAAACATCAGCATCTGAATTAGATGTTGAGAATCTGAAAGGTAATTAAGCATCTTCGAAGGTTTTTAAGCAATAGGCCATACATTTTATGGGCTGGGAAAGGTCCGAGTTACCCACACTTCCTCGGCACACGCACACCATGTCGGGTTTATCCCTCCCAGCAGCCTCTCCAGAGAGCCGAGCCACTGCTGGGACCTGCCTAAAAATGCATAAAGGGCTGCAAAAAGTGATGCAAACTATAATTTTGTAAGTTGTATATGCATGTGCATGTGTGCTCGCCTGTCTTTAGGGCAGTCACCCCGACAAGACCGTGAGTTCTGCTTGGTCTCTCTTTAGGGAACAAATGTGCTCATGGGAAAGAGAGATGCTGCAATGCCGTAGGTTTAGCTCAAAAGTGGTTTCTCTGCAATTCCCACAAGAAAGCACAAGACGGAGCAGGCTGACGGAGCAGGAGAACTCCAGGGGCTGAGAACTCCACTCCAAAATCACCACGGAATAATAACATCAATTCTTTTTTTTCTGCAGATAGACAAGGTGTTTTCCCTGCTCACGGCAGTATCACAAAGCACGTGTAGGATTTTCTGGCAGTTCAGCTGTTTCTTACTTTGTCATGTCTGACCTTAGCTCCGCAGTTTCAAATTCATAGCTTTTTGGCTGGAATAATTAAAATATCCCTGCTTTATAGTTTACTTTCTTTTACTAATACATTCTCTCAAACTTAAGTCCACACTAATGTAGGCTTTTTTGCATAACATTTTCCTTTTTTTAAAAAAAAAAAAGGTCATTAAAAGTTTATACACAGATGCTGAGCAACAGAATACCATATGCAGTATTTCTGGGGTAAAAAAGACTGGGTTTTTTCTCACGTTACCAAAACCTGTGTTCCTTGTTGGCAGCGGAGCCAGGAGAGGTGCCGTGCTCCGGCTGGCTCTGTAAATGCATACGTGGTGTGCGACAGCGCGATGGGCTCCGAAGGAAAGATCTGGGAGCCCGGGTAAAAGGACTGCAAGGAAGTGAGAAAAAAAACCCAAAAGCCAGTGTTTTTAGATGAGCAGCCCTGTGCCACCCCTCCCTTGCCCATGCCAGGACACTGGGCACCGCCGGCAGATCTGGAGAGCGGTGCCAGCTGAGCCGCGTCGATAACGGGAGCCGCGCATGTCCCCCGTTCCTATTATTAGGCCTTTACATGTGACATTTTTAAGGTAAAAAAAAGTCCTTTTAGGTCATTTCCAAGTGATTTTTTAACGGCAACCCCTGCTCCTGCACATTTGACTTAGTGTTACCAAGGTAATAATCGGCTTAATAAACCAAGATCTGCACAGAAAAACATCCAAATAAAGTAACAGAAAAATGGCCCAAGCGTTTCTAACGTTGTTTAGCTGCAGATCGATGACAGGGTGACGCGGGAGTCATCCCCGCTTCCCGCGCCACGCAGCACCAAGGCTTTGTAACAGGTAGAAATTTCCTGACAAAATCATATTCCTTCGGCCCCTTACGAAGAGGCTACATCGCAGAGAAGTGGAAATATATATTAGGTTTTCTTTGTGATTCAGTCTGTAAGAAATTCGGGCGAAGTAACCAAAGTAATAACAAGCGGTGGGGCAATTTTTCACCTTAAGCAATTTATTTACGTCTTTCACCTTAAGCTATTTATTTATTTTGCTTCCTTGCTTACTTAAAAGACTCGGGGATATTAAACCGGGGACCGCACTGAGGAGAAAGCTCTGCACAGACAGCTATTTCCCCTTTCTCAGTGCCAAGACCCCAGTCAGACAGCCCAAAAGGGGAGGCTGCAAGGAGCTCTCTACAACACCCGTATGTACGCTATACGTTAAGGCTTGCATTCAGACCCCACCAGCACCCCCATTACAGACCTCCATTTTCCCCAGCGTTTATTCTTCCTTGAGTTTCTAGTCCCATAAAAGTTACTATTAGACCGCCCGAGAAAGAACGGAGTGATCGTTTATTTGGACAAGATGATTTTGAAGCTGATCTGCATTAATTTTGAAAGTAACATTTTTTTTGTTGTTGTTCCTGTTTCTTTCCAGGAAAAACTGAAGTCATATGAGAGCAAGCCCTGCCCTGCCCTGCCTGGTTTTGATCACTTGGCGTACTTAGAACCAAGCTCCTCAAAGTAAGTATTTCCTATGAAGATCATTAAGGGTGCGACCAACATGTAAGGAACGGCAAGGGGAAAATACCGCTTTAAACTTAATACCACATCATGTTGCATTCATTAGTTGCTTGACACTGTAGCTGGAACAGGAAAAAATAAAAAGGCATGGGGCAGAATGATATTTCAGGTTGTGAAATGCTTCTGAATCCGTACAATTCAGCCCCCAAACTGCAATAGTTCCCCACACGCCCCGCGAAGGCAGCCGCTGCTGCTGCGTCTGCGTTCACCGGTGCCCTTTTAGGTGGGCACGGGAAGGCAGGAGGGTCTGAGAGCTCATGCCCGCTCATAACCATGCCAGAGGCTGTTACCAGCCGGAGAGCCCACACGGGTACTCGAGATATGATTCGGGAGATGACGCCTTGCTCCCTGCATCACGAAAAGAGAAATGGTAGTTTTACCAGGATAAAACTAGCAGCCAGGACAGCCGGATGCAGGAGCTGCGCCTTCACCTCCCGTGCGGCACAGCCAGCAGGTCCCAGAGCTCCCCGGCTGGTTGGGGTGGACGTGTGGGCAGGGAGCACCCGTGGCTGCCTGCTGCTCCTGCCCAGGGCGTGCTCCTGGAAGCTCGCCAGCTCCTGCGTGCTAAAAACCAGCCTGACTTTATATTTAACAAAAAAACAAACAAAAAAAACCCCCAAAAAACAAAACAAAACAAAACAAAAAAACAAAACAAAACAAAACAAAACAAAAAAGACGCATTCCCACACGGTGCTGGAGGAAGGAAGATAAGGCAGCGGTCCTCCTTCCTCCCCAGCTGCCCAACAGAACACCCGTGCTTTATCTGGCGAGGCAGGGCTGCCCCGCTCCTGCTCCCAGGCGAGGGTCACGGTGCCAGGGACAGGGTTTTTAAGAAATAATGCAGCATTTTAAGAGCAGAGAGAGTGGCCAAATGGCCCTGGGTGTGAGCAAGGCGATGCCCACCCTGGCCAGGACTGCAGGGCTTCACTGCCTGGTTACACCTTCCCACTTGTAAAACAGCTTTTTTAATCAGAATTTCTACTAACTGATCAAAAATCATTCATAGTAATAATAATAACAATTTTACCATGCTTTGCACTATTGATGCAATTCTAAATGAAGGACTTCACAAGGCTAGATGAGAGACGCCAACCAAAACTGTAAGACAAATCCTACATTTTTGCAAGACATTTTTCATACAAATGTACTCGAGCACTATCATAGCAGATGCAAATATTCAGGGGGTCAGGATATGTCAGAACTATCGCAGCTCTGTCTACTGCCTGGGCTGGCAAGGGTCTTAAATACGCTGTACGGTGAGTGAGCGGAGCCCTCGGTCGTCACGGGCGAGGGGAGTCGGTTAGGATGGGCAGGAGGGCTCTGCAGAGGGATCTGGACAGGCTGGATGGATGGGCCAAGGTCAACTCTATGAGGTTTAACAGGGCCAAGTGCCGGGTCCTGCACTTGGGTCACAACAGCCCCAGGCAACGCTCCAGGCTTGGGCAGGAGTGGCTGGAGAGCTGCCTGGGGAAAAGGGACCTGGGGGTGCTGGTTGACAGCCGGCTGAACATGAGCCGGCAGTGTGCCCAGGTGGCCAAGGTGGCCAACAGTGCCCTAGCCTGTATCAGCACTAGTGTGGCCAGCAGGAGCAGGGCAGGGATCGTGCCCCTGTACTCGGTCGGCACTGGTGAGGCTGCACCTCGAATCCTGGGTTCAGTGTTGGGCCCCTCACGACAAGAAGGATGTTGAGGTGCTGGAGCGTGTCCAGAGAAGAGCAACGGAGCTGGGGAGGGGTCTGGAGCACAAGTCTGATGAGGAGCGGCTGAGGGAACTGGGGTGTTCAGTCTGGAGAAGAGGAGGCTGAGGGGAGCCCTCATCACTCTCTGCAACCACCTGAAAGGGGGTTGTGGTGAGGTGGGGGTTGGTCTCTTCTCCCACGTAACCAGCGACAGGATGAGAGGAAATGGCCTCAGGTTGCGCCAGGGGAGGGTTAGATTGGATATTAGGAAAAATGTCTTTACTGAGAGAGTGGTCAAACATAGGCACAGGCTGCCCAGGGAGGTGGTGGAGTCACCATCACTGGAGATGTTCAAAAACCATGTGGACGTGGCACTTCGGGACATGGTTTAGTGGGCATGGGGGTGTTGGGTTGACAGTTGGACTTGATGATCTTAGAGGTCTTTTCCAACCTTAACGATTCTGTGATTCTGTGTGCCTAGTGTTAACGCAGGCAGCTGTGATATTACTTAAACAGCAAGAAACACATTCCCTCTGCCCGGCACCGCCTGCCCTTCTGCTCCCACTCAGGTGAAGCTTGAGGTACCTGTCCGCAGCGATACAGCATCGTATCCTCTTCTTACAGAAGAACCAGTGGAAATAAGGAAGAGTGAATATTAATCTCACAGTAAGTGAATTTGCTTTACTTTGCCACAAGATGGAGCCTTGAGATTAAGCCATTTGTACCACGTTTGATTGTCATTTAAGAAAATTAAGCCACATTTAAAGACGCATGTTTAATTTTCCCAGATGACACTGTTTTTTTAATGAATCATATTTTTCATCACCTCCTATTAGTCAGATATGAGGAAACTCTGAAGACTCTGCCAAAATAGGTGCCACTCTGGCATAACTCAGGAGAGGAAGATGCTGAACAATGCAGCTTTTCTTCTTCAATAAGAAATCATACTCCAATACCATGCGATATTCTGGGAGGGGACGAGATGGTAGAAGAAAGAGCACTTTGTGGAAAGGCTGAGGCATGAATGAGGCATAAAAGGAAGATATTTGGGAGGCAGAAGGCTTTTTTTTTTTTTTCTCATTTACCTTGTGTTTCAATTTTACTTCTGCAAAATCCCCTAGTTATATATCCCACAGTTATTTCTGAAGAACGATAGAAAATTATCAATGCAAATATTTTACTGAGTTTCACCATTTGGCATCTGCAGCAAAATTTAAAAGAGACAGCCATCCCAGCAGCATGTTCCCCCCGACCTTTGTCAACAGGCACTTCCCCAAAATTTAAAGCCTACGTTTATAAACTTCATTTCTCTTTTGATTTCACTTCCCTTCAGCCCGGAGGGATTAAACTTTTCGTTTTGTAAGTGCTTTTCTGGTGGGGTGTTTTCTGTTTTCTAGCTGAAGTTATTGTGGAAAAACTGGGAAAAGAACTGAGGTTTGGATTTTTCTCTGAGGGCATCTGAGCTCTAAAAAAGTCTCTGAAGGTGGGTTTTACAGGAAAAAACAACACCCTTCTGTATTTGGGCATCACTCCTGAGAGCGATAGTTGCACGGCTCCAGCTGTCCCCACCCCTGCAGGGACTTGGGCCAGCAAGGAGAAGAGTTGGAGGAGAAAGAGCCAAATTTTGAAGGCAGCTCAGAGTTCAGCAGAAGGCAGGGGCCCGATAAGGCTCGCTGTGCTCTCTGCGTGCTTTTTTGTGTTTGGGACTGACAAGGAAGCTTCTAAATTCAGCGAGAGGAAGGCAGATTGGCAAACGTTGTTGAGCAGATAATAAGCTGATGAATAATCCTGCCGCTCCGGTCTTCGCCGGGAGCCAGAGCTGTGCCGCCTGCTTTGTGGGACTGTCCTCCTCAGTCAGGCGAGCAGGATCAGGGCTTGGCTGCCTGCAGTCTCACAGAGCTTATCCACCAGACCCCAGGCAAGTGCAGGCAATACTGAAGCGCCTGCGGACCTCTTGTCACCCTCGCACCACTCTCTGATCTCTTCTCCTGGGTATGGACCCTAAAGGAATGGGATGGATCAACAGTCACCCTCTTGGATTCCACCCACAGCATCACTTTATGTCTATCAGAGCAGAGCAGCAAAGGCCTGAACCCCAGCTGCTTGCTATGGTCTGAGTGGAGAGACTGAGGTGCTGCATCAACACATCCATTGCCATGGTCAACCCGATACTGGGTTTCACCACTCCAAAATTCCCAGGACTCTGCAACTCGGCCTGCCGCCATCCTTTGGGCAGAACTGTTGGGTGACGGCTCCCTGTCGCCCTGTCAAGGAGTGAACAAATTTCCCTGTACAGTTTTTCCTATGGAATATGCCACGGTCCTCTGCCTGCCGCGAGCCGACGGCACGAGCGCAGAGCGTGGAAATGCTGCGGGAGGCTGGGGAGCGAAGGGGTACCCTGCTGCAGCTGCAGCAGAGGCAGGATCAGGCAGGCTTCCTGCAGGCAGCTGCCTTCCCTGCCCTGCCACAGGTCCAGACGTTGGGCAATCCCTCTCCCAGGAGCTCCACCCTCGGAGACATCTTTGTCTTTTTTAGATAAAAAGCCAACACCCTTTCGTGTGGTTTCTTTTACCAGCTCCCTTTTATGAGAAAAACCAGTTGCAAATAATGACACGGTTATACCTGTACCGAAACCGCCATTTTCAGGCTTTGTAAATAATTTCTTTCCCTTTACCTGTTTTCTAATTGCAAACCTCAGAGCTTCCTCAGTAAGACAGGGACTCGAGGAGACAGTGATGTGCTTGAGTACACCAAGGACACTTCCTTAACATAAACAGGGCTCCGAAACTGCCCTCAGTCCAATGCTGCCTGGTAGCTGCCCTAACTCGCACGGAGGATCAGAACGGGTATCTGAAGGGTAGAATATTTTTAAAGAGCACTGGATTTAAATTACAGCAACACTTCGTTCCCTCTTCCCCCTTCCCCATGCGCTGCCCTGCACCACTTTCCCTCTTGTGCCACTTGTTCTCCTTGCCTCCCCAGCGCTTTCCCATGCCCAGCACTTTCCCAGCCCCTCCTGTCTCGCCGTTCAGACTGATTAAAACACGGTGAGCAACTTCATTATGCAAACATCCATCTGTGCAATATCTTTAGTGGAATGACCATTTCCAATGCCTGCATGATGGAAACCAGGGCTGAGGCTGCACCTTATCCTCTTAGTACAGGAATTGAACAGAAACTGGCCTCAGTTAATATTAATTTTCAATAAGTCTTGAAATGAACCAGATACAGTTTTGCTAATTAAGGTGAAAAAGCAGCTTGTCCAAGAAATTGAAGCAATGCTCTCAGCAGACAATCCCAAAGACCTATCTATTTGCTGTATTCTACATATTTGTTATTCCCAGGAGGTTATACAGGATATAAGTGGAAGAATTTCTAACGCTGTCCTTAACTTCAGTGGCATCTTTTCATATCAGCAAACACCTTCCAACTCTGCCAAATGAAAGTAGTTAAATTTCAGGAGAGTGGTGATGCACACTTGTCACAGGGTTAAATTTGGGTTTGAGATGGCAGCATCCCCAGACCTCCAGCACATGACACAGAGTAAGGGGGACACAGCAGGGGAGGTCACGTCCTTCGCTAATGGGGATATTCACCGGGGAAGAAGTAGAAGAAAATAACCTAGAAATAAGGTCATTGTTCTCCTGACAGCCCCATGGGAAACTCAAGTAGCGCTGAGACTGAACTAATTTTCCTGCTGAGCATGACAGGCATGTGGATGCCACTTCACATGGCAGCAAGAGCAGCAGGCTGTGAACACTGGAAGCAGCTCTAATTTCTTTGGAAAATATTGGAAATACAAAGAGAAGAGTCTGTAAGGAGTCTTTAGACCTTTGGGAAAATTGTCCCAATGTTGTGAATTTGCAATATCTCAATGTTGTGAGTTCCCAACACATGGATTTCGAGATTATCATTGCATGAAGCTGGGCCATAATTTGATTCCTAGTTCATCTGAGCATTACCAAAAGATGAAACGTTGCACCATAACTGTCGAGAACAGTATTTCTCTGTGATGCAATCCTTAGAGAAGTGGAAGTAAACACACTGCTACCTCAGCACGGTTCTTTCCTTTAGGGTGACTGCATTGCCACCTCCAAGAAATGGGTCTGAGCACTAAAACAATTGACACTAGAAAGAACTAAAAAGGAAATTTTAAGAAATGTCCAAATTGCAGAAGAACGGAGATTTGTTTGCTTGGACAAAAAGGTCACATTCCTGGAAACCCTTCCTCCTATACACTCAGTTACACAGCAGAGGAACAGCCACGAGTTAGAAACAGGGCAGCGGGAACATGACCTCCTCCACACCATTAGAGTTAAGAGACCTGAAGGTATGAAAGGAATGGAAATGGTGTCGAGGAGCAGGGCCCACACATCCCAAACCACAACTTTGGGTGTAAATATTCCAATCAGTCCATAATAGGGTTGACTTTTATTTTTTTAGATACTAATTATATGAACCAGAAACTCAGAATGTTTTACTTAATCACTGTATCCACTGTTAAGTGATAAGGTAATGTTCCTCCTTGTTCACCTCATTATTGACTGACTGGTCTGACTAAAGCACATATTGCATTCATATATAACACCTAAATAGCCTTGACAAAGGGTCAAAAAAGGCCCTGCGGAGGACTGCTACCGATGAGCAGAATAAGTGTTGTGTTTGAGAATAGACGTGACCCGGCGAGCCAACATCAACGCTGTATACTCTGCTGTCTGCTGGAGAGCCAACAGTCAAAAATAGCATCACAGGGGTCCTATCAAAGACTTTTAATATCACCAGGTGTCTCCTCAGTATGAAGAGATTTCTTGGAACAGGAAAATAAAGTACCACAAGTTATTTCCCGTACCATGATGTGGTATCTATCATATAAACAGAAAACACCTTCTGCCATGAAACCTGTAGTCTGTAAAAATGCTGTAGACAGTAGATTTGCTTTCCCTTAAAATCAAAAACTGTCTTCTCAAAACTAATACATTAAAAGTAATTAACAATTTTGTTAGGGTCTGTTTTAACAGCATAATATTTCATCTATGCATTAAACTTAGTTTGTGTAAGTATGTGCTTGTGCTTGTATGCAAGTGCACGTGTGTGATCACATTTCTGCACTGTAAAGAGGAAACTCGTGCGTGTTTGTGTGTGTACGATCACAGGCTTCTTCCCCTCTGCATTGCAAAGAGGAAACGCAAGCTGTGCTTGACTTACAGAACCAGCTTTCATCTTCACCCAGGAGCAGCCACTGCCACTCTGTTGAGGCTTTGCCTCTCAGAGCCGTCGGTCCCTTTGCTCGCAGACAAATACCGTAACAGGATACCGCTGTCACCTGTTCTGCTCCTTAACAGCAAATCTGCTCCCCCTTGCACGACTTCTCTGACAATCTGCAAAAAAAGAGGCAACAAATCTCTTTAACTGACAATATTTGTACTCCAAGCTGCTGTTAGGACAGGTGTTCTGCGGTATTTCTATTTTTGACAGCATAGGCTTCACACGGACGAAAAGGGACACCTGTATTCTAAGGAAATGCCCACAGGAGTAGGTGAGGGTGAAGGCAGGTTCATCTTCCATAAGTGCTTCTTTTTTGAAAGTTCCTGTTATTTCACTAGGTAAAAGAAAGCAAAAGGGCAGTGCAACTGGCTGCAAAAATGGGCACTGCGTTCTTACTCAAAGGCAAGTACGAGGCTGATTTTTGTTAACATTAATGGACTGAAGTTCGGTGAGTAAGGTGATATAATAAAATATTTTGTTCTTTAAAGTTCTTATAAATTAGTTATATTGTTATGATATCTAAAATATATACTTGCTCTTATTTAGATTGAAAAGTGATAGAAAGTAGGATGTTATTTGCAGGAAAGCTGTCTCTATAATTGTATTATAGCTTTTTTACTACCTCTATGCTATCAGTTCCAATTCTGATATACCTCTGCACGATTAACAAAACTGTGCCACAGGCCTTGAAAGATTCACCTGTGCTTTTTCACCACCGCTCCAAGACCTTCCGTAGCCTCTTAGCGCAGTGCTCAGACTGGGTGCCTAATTACATCACCTTGTAAGTAAGAAAACTCTCCAGCTGGAATTTTGCCGAGCTATAAATCCTTTATTAATGTCATATTAACAGATGCAGCTACTCAATAAGCAAGCGGCGTGCATGCAACACAAACAGATGTAAGCAATCAGACCAAAGCAGAGCTCTTGTTTCCTTGGCTTTTTTCAGAACTGTGTCTTCACTGGAAGACTTAGGTGATGTTAAACCAAAGATGTGCCTACACAGCAACCATCACGTAGTTCGGGAGTACCGTCTCCATAGGTAGTATTTTCATGCCCTGTGCGCGCAGCCATATCAACACGTTGCAAAGTAAACCCACACATAACAAGTCAAACAAGCTACACCAGTCAACGCACAGTTTTGACAGCACATTAGGGATCTCTGCCAACACAGCTTTGTTGATCTGGGAACATCTTCACACAGCCGCAGTGTAGCTGCGTTTGTAGGCAAGGACATGCCGGGTTCGGCACAGTTTGGGACCGCGCAGCCAAACAAGACGTACCCGTGTCCGCGCTCGCCGCTAAACTAAGTTCAAACTGCTACTGCGGTCACGGGCATGGTCAACACTGGGCTGTTTTGCTGCCGGTGATAAGAGGCTGGCCATTGCAGCAACGTCTGCCGAGTCTCAGGTGTAGGTGCGGGCTCTGTCGCTGCTGCGCTGCGTTCCAGCGGGCCGGTGAGACGCCATGCCGCAACGCTTACCAGCAAGTAGAGATCAGGACACAGAGAAAATGCCACGGATGGAGGGGTGGGGTTAACCCCAGCGCTTTCCCATTTAGGGTGTCTAACAAGTAGCAGCCCCCGATCAGCGCACGGCTCTTGCTCAGCCGGGGGGTCCTCGCCTACAGCAGCCCCGCGGCATGGTGCCGCCGAGCAGCGGAGCGAACTGAGCCTCGGCCAGCCCGCCTTGCCAGCGGGAGCATTGCTGGGGCACACCGTGCGGAAGGGTGGTTCCGGGGGGAAGTGTGCCCAAAAGGAAAAAGGGGGAACCCGACATGACACCACTCAATGCCAACGTAAACATTAATCTGTGTCCAAAAATGCATATTTGGTCAGCTAATAGCTTGAGTTTTGAGTGTTTATTGTTCTTCCTCTAAAATAGAGTTTAGCAATGCTTTGTCAGACTTGCCAAAGCTCTGGGTTCCTAATGTATCTCTGGTGTAATTCTGCTTGCCTCACTGCAGTTACACCAGAGGCGAATTTGGCCCTTTAATTGTTTGGGGCTGCTGATCGCTCTGGGCGTGCTGCTTGCTCGGCAGATTTTCTGGAGGACTGGAATTTCTTGTGGAATTCCATTCTGTGAGGCAATGGCTGTGTGGGCAGCGAGTCCTCTTCAACATCGGTCTGAGCGCAGTCATTAGAGGCTGTTGCTTCATCAGTAATCACCTCTTCGTCTCTTGTCTCCTTCAGGCTCACTTTTCTCTCCTCACTTCTTGAGGAGAAGTGACGTGACTTTCCCCTGAATGTAAATTGGCTGGTTTCCACTTAACTAATATCCCTGTTATAGTATTTCGTTACAAGGCAATCAGTAGAAGTGAGTAAAGCATGCTTTTTTTACCACAAATATTAATCTAATACCGCTGCAGTGAAGAAATGCCAGCCAGTAAGGGAAGCCAGTGGAGCAAACATGACGTTTACTGTCCAGAACCAGAGAACCTCAGTCAAGGGCCCAGACTCATCTCAACCCAGTGGGAAAAACTTCCTTTTACAAATGTTTGTATCGGCAGCTCTCGGCACAACGGTTTCGTAGTCTGAAATACAGATAAGATTCCTTATCAACAGCCTTATAAACAAGAGTGAGGTAGAAACGCAAAAGAGGTCTGAGGGTCACTGCTTAGAGAGGGAATGAAGACAGAGAGTGAGGGAAAACAGGCTGAGGAGGTGGCGATGGAGGAAGTCCTAGCAAGAGAGATGGAAAAGGACTGGAGGCAAAAAGTAGAACTTAGACATCTGGATAAACGTAAAACATCAAACTTGGAGAAGGTCTCCTTTCATAAAGGTGAAAGTTTGTAGTCTCTCTTTCATTTTTAACAGTCCTACGTGACGTACTTGTTGTTTACCTTTTGTTGTCCTCCTTTCAGTAATTAAGATACTCATAAAAAATTTAAATTGATAGATATAGTGTATACCAAAAACTATTATTAATTACATATATTAATTATTGTTTCTTCATATGTGCTACCTTGATTCCGGGCTGGGGCTCAGCCGTGCAATGCTCTGTGTAGGGGACAGCCCTTGTACCTGTGCATTTGCGCAACGTGCGGTGAGAGTACGAAGCTCCTGCTAAGTGAATATGCACTTCAGAACTTAACTATGTACGTGGATTTAGGTCTAACAAAAAGCTTAAATGCATGCTTAATATTAAGCTGTGAGTGACCATTGAAATGTAAGACATGCGCTGACGTGTCTTGCCAGACTGTAGCCCTGCCGGTCATAGCTTTGTTTGAACTAGAACAACATACATGGCTGAAGATTATGCACATATGTAGTACCTTCTACTTCAAGTCTGAGAACACTTCACAAACTAGGACAAATATAGTATCATATTATATAATAATAAAGAATGAACGTGAATGTATTTTAAAGTTTGATTTTTTTAAAAAAGTACATTAGAATAGTTAAAAAATTCCTACACAGTAAAAATTAGCTTTAGTCCCATGCAGAATTGCTCAAAAAGATGTTTCAGGTGGCATTATCTGCTGAATAAAAGATACTACCTCACCTTACAAACCTTGTTCGTTAATATTCTTAGACTGTCTGGGCTACGTACATCATCAGTACTGCTAAAAAGGGAGGTGTCGGTTTTTAACATCACTTTTAATACAGTTCGCTTTTCTTTGTGGGTAAGCTTGAAGGTAACAGAATCATAGCCACAAAGGCACACCAGTTCACCCTTCTTTTTAGCCAAATTCCTGCGATCTCTACGACAATGTAGTCCGTATATTTGTTAAATTTTTAAGCAGCGTTGCTTTAACCTTACAAACACCAGAAGGATTAAAAGAATAATTGAGGATAAGGGGATAATCTCCTGCCTTTGAAGGTGATAACGATGATCTCAGAATAAATACCAGCAAAATAAACCCAGGGTATTTTAGTGGAAAGGAAAATCAGAAATACTATGGAATTCAAAAGAATAAATGATATTACTTGTTTAGGTGTTTTGGGATTTCCAGGCCTAAACTGCAGCCAAAGTATGGCAAAAGTCTGAAAGAAAACTGCGCCAATACTAAGAGGCTGATGCAAAAGCATTTTAGAGGTGAAGTGGTGGAGTCACCCACGGAGATCTCTAATACCTATTCAGTTGAATTGCCGTCAGATGATTTCAGGATGGCAAAAAAAATCCACGTTTTTGTACATGTATGCATCTCAGGATGGAATTTGTCTTCCCAGACCTGGTAATTCAGATTGCAACTGCTCTACGAAATACAGTCAGGCTATTGTAGGAGCCTTATTTGGAAGGAGTAGTTACTGACTGAATTGACAATTATTACCAGGTGTATAAGGATAGGAAAAATTGCTTGAAGATACTGAAATTACTCTCTCCTGGACACTGCACATTTTAAATGAGTTTTGAACACATTAAGATAAATGATTGTCACAGATGCTACAAGTAGAAACGCACAAAGAAAAAATCACCACAAATCTTACGAGAGTTCCAGTTTTGCAAATTCAGCGAGTGCAGATAAATGGCAAAAAGACTTCCTATTTTTAAATTTTTATCTGAGCACAATATTTCAAGGTCCATCCCTTGCAACAGATCACAGAATACAGACAGTGAGCAAGATGCGATATACAGACACCAGTCTTGAAAAATACCACGGGTCTATTTCAGCTTTATTTCTGTGTGCTTTTTCAAGTACAGATGTTGGGTGATTGGAAGATAAAGTCAATTTGTTTAAGCATGAAGTAATTATACTAGGTTAAGATACTGAAAATTATTCATATAATTTATAAACTACCAGGTTGTAGAGTACAGATATTGCATCGGCCATACAGGAAACTAACTTAATCTGTTTTACAATCCGTGCTTCAGGGACTTTGATGAGAGTCTGGCTTAACTTATTCCTAACACGCTAAAGCTAGGAAGTATGAAAATTAATTTTTCGCTGGTTTCTTGGTAAAATGAGGTAAAAGTGTTTTCTGTTACTAGACATTCAGGTTAAATAGACTTCTTCTCTGACTGAAGTCAAAGTCAAAATTCTTATTAACATGAAAGGGAGCAATATCAAACCTATGATCTTGAAAGGAAATAACAGTGGTATTGCATCCGTAGAATAACAGGAACATGCTTTGAATGCTGGAATACGCGCTGCATTTTGTTTACACTTAGAAGAATTACTTATTGCAATATTTGCATAGTACTCAGTTCTGTTTAATTACAGCTGTCTGCGAGGAAGAGTTCAATGGTGTAGGCACCAGATTCAAACCAGATTTCTTTCTAAAGCTGTAAAGTCAAATTCCAGTGAGACGGACACAGACTTTCATCCATATGAAGGAGAAGATCGTTTCAGACAGTCTAATACATGAAGGCTTTTCTTATTCTCCCTCTTTGGAGACATTAAATGATCGGTGATGCCTTGTCTGTCTCCTTGGCTGTTAAAGATCCCTTAGGCTGTGTTTCACAAAAGAAGGGAGGTAGCTTGACTCAAAATATCCCCATCCCTCTGCCATGCTGAATGTGGCCCACAGACGCCTCCTTTTCAGCAGTGATGCACTCCTGGTGTAAAATACAGAGTATTAGATGTGTACGATTGCCTGCACAAAACTAAAGGGAAAGAAAATGACTGATGTGGAGGCAGGCTCGACAAACGTGCAATGGATGCTGTCTCCTGCCGCTACTCGTTGCTGTCCCCCCACCGTCTCGCCCTCCTCACACCACAGTCAGCTCTCTCAGAGCTCAGGCTGGCTTTAGGATGCAGGTCTTTTAAAGCAGCAGTTTGGTCCCTGCCCTTGCCTGTGAAGCTCCCTGTGCAGCCATGGAGCTGCATAACCCCCTAACAGGGACAGCCGTGGTGTTTCTAGAAAGCTCCAGAAGAATAAAGGCCGCTCAAGCCAGACCTTGCATGAGGAGCCGGTGCGGCGGGCTCGGCCTCAGCGCCAAGGACAGGCGGTGGCGGCGTTCCCCGGCCGATCACACTCCTAACCCCTCCAAGGACCTGACCATCCCTGGCGGGATGCCATCCTCCACACAAACATGGAGAGAGAAGGAAGTTTTGGTCACCCCCAAGGAGTTTATGGCATGTCTCCCTTTTGGGGTCAAGTACTCTGCCCACTGTAATGGCGCCTGGGCGTCATTAAATTTCTAATTCAGCATCACTTTCTGAAGGGAAGTAGGACGTTTGTACGGCTGAGAAGGCATGTCGGCACCCTGCCAACGCCGTGCTCAGCTTCCCAGCACGGGGAGCCCCGTCCGGGTATGCCGCTCCCCAAGGTGAGCGCGGCGGGGCCGCCCGCTCTCCCGCCCCGGCGCCCGGTGGGGCCCAGCCATTGTGAGGCGCCCGGCCTGCAGGGGGCGCACCGCCTCCCCCCCGACCAGCTCCCCTGCCCTGGAGGCGGTGCCTTGCGGCGGCCCGCCCCCGCGCGGGGCGGGGGTGGGTGGTGGGCGTGGCCAGCTCGGCGTGCGCCACGCCCCGCCGCCCGGAGTCTCTTCAGCGGGGAGGCAGTGGTGCGCAGCAGCGGCGCGATGGTGAAGATCGCGTTTAACTCTCCCTTCTCCCAGAAGGACCAGCCGAAGAAGGAGGCGGCCGAGGCGCTGGTGGCCGATAAGGTGCGGGGAGCCGCGTCTCCCAGCTGCCGGGCCGCGGCGGGAGGAGCGGGGCCGAGGGGTGGCGGTGGCGGTGGGGGCAGGCGGAGGTGGAAGCCGCCGCCATCTTTTCGCGGAGGCAGCGGGCCGGGGCAAGGCAGCCGGTAGCCCGCGGAGCCCCGGGCTCGCCTGGCGGCCGCCTCGCCGCCCCCTTCGGCGCTCCCCGGCACTGGGGCAGCCTTCCAGCGCAGGGGCGGCCGCTCTGCCGCCCGCCCCGGGAGGCCGGCGGGGGCAAGAAGGGTGTCTCTGCTCTCAGGGCCTTCGCCGTGAGGGGCTGCGGGGCTGAGCGGGCCCGAGCGTGTCGCGCTGCTGCAGCAGCGGAGATTTGCGGTTCCCTCACCACGACCATTTCCACAGCCGGGCTGCCGCGCGGGAGGCCCCGGGCGATGCCGAGCTGCGTGACACAAGCGCGACGGCTTCGGGCCCGCACGCTGGGGGCAGGCCCGGCTGTTTATCTGGCAGCTGGGCCCGTGCCAGGGCCGTGTTTCCTGACGGGGTTTTAAACCTTAGTAGCTGGCAAACGGGTGAGTCCGGGGCTGGGCTGCGGCCCGGGGGAAGGCGCAGTGCCCGCGGTGGCAGCCCGGTTCCCCCTCCCAGGAAAGAGCTGGTTTGCATCTTCCGAGCAAGGAAAGTGGGTTGGGGCTCGACCTCCGCCCGCTGCTGCTCTGAAACCCTCGTAGGCAGCGAGTTGGAGAGCGGGCTGCGGTGAGGTGTCTGGGCTCCTGGTGTGTCTAGCTTAAATTAAGAAACCTGCCATAAAGGGTTTTAAATAGAAACCCAGGCAAGTACTCTGCGGTTGGCTTTTCCTTCCTAACGAGTTGCTGTGTTGCTGACTTGAGTTTAACTTTCCAAATCTGCGGGAGACTTTATTCTGAAGATGTCTTGCTTAGTTGCTGACGTTTTTAGTCAGATGAAGAAGATCAGCTGCTAGGTAAATAAATCAGTAGCCCTAGAGGAGGAATATGGGATGGACTGAGTTTATTTGTAGTCAAGGAGTGGGGCTATTAAAAAACAAACACCTGTGAACTTGGACTCCAGTTAGAAGGGGAGAAAAAAATTCCAGAGAGCAGCTTTCCTTCCAGCCGACAGAGCCTCTCCCTCGCCTGAAACAGCCTCCGATTAAAAGGAGAAGGAGTGCAGAGTGCTGTTACTGTTCCGTGGACTCTTTTGAGCTGTAGCAGTTGTATCTGTGCACGGTTAATACAGTCGCACTGAATTACTGGATCAAGAGGAGGGGGAGAAAGTAGTGAAACAATGTAATTAAAGGAGTTATTTAAATTTTGAAAATGTCATTAGCCTGTCCAGTTTCTTGTAGGACAAACTCATTGGCTACTCCTGAGGCAACTTGTTATACATATTTTTACTGGCCCTGTACCATGCAAAGTCAGAGTATTGTAGTTCTAATATACACTTACACCCTTTCTTCTCATCTCATGATAGCTGCTCTTCTCAATTTAGAAGCTACTCATGCTGTTTTGTAATACCTGTCATAATATTCTCTGTGTTTGAGCATGTGTACATGTTTTTTTAACAACTCTTCACTCTGACCTCAGTGCCTAGAGTTGGATGTAAACATAAAGTTCACAATTTTACTCCAGGACAAACTTGTTCTAGTGCTTGTTAATGTCTACTTTTGCTGGAATATTTGTGCAGAGCAAACAAGCTTACTGGCTAACATTGGCTGAAACAGCACAATAAAAGTCCCCTAGAATATCTGCACAAAACACTTGTGCTTGCAGAATACTCTCCCTGCAGATTCTTTGGAGCTGACTGTGTTAACAGTGTCTCTTGAGCTAGCTGCAGGTGTTAATACGAGTGATTTTTTTTTTTTTTTTTTTTTCTTCTCCTCTCTTAATCCTAGTTTGCTTTGCTTGCTACTGGACAGCTTAGAACTGCGTTATCTTTGCAGGTTTTTTAATTACGTGTATTTTTGAGCAGGGGCTTTGCAACCTACTGGAGCAAAGTCTTGGTATTGTGTTCTCTTATCAGCTCTGTCAACTCTTCCTTCTCAGATTCAGGCTGCCTACCTTGCTTCTTAAATGATAAATACCTTTGCTTTGTTTGAAATATGCGTAGTGCAAGTGTAGCTAATTACATGTCGATGTCATCCAAGCACTGAGGTGTCTGTGGTGCCAAAACCAGCTGCACATTGCTATGTTCAAGTAATGATAGGCTAGATGAGTAAATTACTGAAAGATGTAGATGAAGGTGGCAGAATATGAAGAGAACAGAATTAGTCTTGATCTTAAAAGCCAGTTAAGTCTGAAAGATGGTTTTCACATAATGGCATTATAAATGTGGCATAATTCTGACTTGAAACTGTTTTTTTGTGGTTTCTTTTGACAAATGCTTAACTAGCCAATTGTAGCGGCTTATGTCTTGCTGAACCAACATTTTTCTGTTTGGAGGATGCAAGAGTGGAATGTAGGAGTATTGACTTTCGCAAAAGAGCTTGTTTTTTGTGTCAGTACTTGCATAGCTGATGCGTTTGACTTTTACACTGCTATATGTTGCTGAGCACAGAAATATCTGCAACCTTTGTAATAATACTGTGGCTTGTTGTGATCACATGTCACTTAAATATATTGTGTTCTACAGGAGTGCAAATAGTGTGACCCAAATAGAGAAAGGCCATGGAAGCTGCTGTGCTAAATCTAGCTACTGATTCTAGGAACAACATGAAGGAAAAAATGTTTTGCTGTGAAATTGAGTTTTTCTTCCTGGCCAGTACAAAGAGCAGGTCTTGAAAGTGAGCTGCCTAAATACTGCAGTCATGAATCACTAAAGGGACATAATTGACCAAATGTATAGATTATCTAAATTGGGGATTGTTTGGTTTTGTGTGTTTTGTTCTTTTTTTTTTTTTAAGACCCAAAACCAGTGTGCCTCTGCCCAAAGGGAACATCTCTTCTGTTTGTTTAGTATTTGACAGTACTTTTGCTGTTCTCTTCTCAACTTGGCTTGTGTGAGCCTTTCACCTGGAAGTCTAGAAAGGCACTAAAAGAATTCTTGAGTGTTAAACTTGCCATTCAGAAACCACTACTAACTTTGCAATCGGTATTACACAACTCATTGCCGTGTTACGTGATGGTGATAGTGGTTTCCTTTGGATGCAGTCATCTTCCATTTGAGAGAATATGGAGGGGGGAGGAAAAACAAGATACTGAACTAAAGAGATGAAGTTTTAGGCTGCTAGAACCAAAAGTTCCCTGGGACTGGGGTGAGAGAGAGAGTATTTTGAAGCTGCAAGCTAGGATGTGCCGCAGGGACTTACTTTTATTTGGCATAATTTGAAGCTGCATTTAAGCTGATGAGTGGTTCTCTTTCATAGTAGACTTCACTTGTAATGTGCAAAAGTTCTAAAACCTGAATGTTTGACTCGAGTGTCAGATGTTCCCCATCTAGTAAACAAAGCTGCATCTTAACTTTTACTGTTATCCAGCTTTGTAAGGAGGAGTAATGGTATCTTAGTCTGATAGCAAGAGGTGGCTAGGAAATAGGCTTTTGGGAAGAGGCCTGAAAACACTGTGTACCTTAAAATGACCTTGCTCTACAAACCTTGCTTTCCTTGTACTGTATTGCAGCTGCAGCACTGTCTTTTGTTACAGTTATTTAAAGTTCTTACACCTGAAATAGTTTCTGGATAAAGGCTTGTCTAGAAAGCATGCTTTAACTAAGAAAATACCCTCTTTCAGTGCTGTTTGAAAACCGTTTCTAATATCATGCAATAGTATTTCATGTAAGTGTTTTCTTATTATATGATGCTTAACTTACAATTCTTACTGCACACACAGAAGAAACAGAAGATGATAGGTCAAAAGGAAGCAGTAGATAACAGCTTACTTTAAAATCAGAGTAGCTACACTTTCTAAGTTCTCATCCCCCTTTATTTAAAGGATCCAGAAGTTGCTACACATGGAGGTGAAAACTCGTCTGGAAGATGTCTGCTGACTCTGCTGGGTCTAGCGTTCATCTTGGCAGGAGTTGTTGTCGGTGGGGCCTGCATCTACAAGTACTTCATGCCTAAGGTAATGTGAAAGGGTGGGGGGTTTTTTTCAGCATTACTGAATAAAAAAAGTGTAATTATAAATGGATTACCGCTGTAATAGAAAACAGTCAATAACTAGGACATGAAGACTGCTTTGTCCTTTAGAAGAGCTCCAGGTGTGACAGACCTGTGCTTTGTTTTAAGTGTTTGGAATCCAGTTTTAAAGCAACACTTGCCGTAGAAATAACTAGCCTTGCTCTTACTTTCAGCATAAGGTGTACCGTGGTGAAATGTGTTACTTTGAAAACGAAAATCGTGATCGTGCGGTAGAACCTTACTTCCTCCCTATTGCTGAAGAAGCTGACATTCGAGAAGATGATAACATAGCCATCATTGATGTGCCCGTTCCAAAGTTCTCGGACAGTGATCCAGCAGCGATCGTTCATGACTTTGATAGGGTGAGTATATGTGACACAGTAAGAAATAACTAGTCTTGTAGCTCACTGGGAAACTGTGGAGAGGGTGGTCGTCATAAAGGTCTTAAGAATGAAAATCATGGAGCTGTTAAACCCACCCCCAAAGAGAGAAGCTTGCACTGCCAGTAAGCTTTAAGTGTGGGAAATCTGAACCTTTTAACTCTATTATAGTAGACTTAACACTCCTCCCTTGCAGAAGTTAAAAGAATCACAGACTCATTAAGTTTGGAAAAGACCTTTAAGATCATCAAGTCCAACTGTCAACCCAAGACCACCATGCCCACTGAACCATGTCCCGAAGTGCCACGTCTACACATTTTTTGAACACTTCCAGTGATGGTGACTCCACCACCTCCCTGGGCAGTCTGTGCCTATGTTTGACCACTCTCTCAGTGAAGACACTTTTCCTAATATCCAGTCTAAACCTCCCCTGGCACAACTTGAGGCCATTTCCTCTCGTCCTATCGCTGGTTACGTGGGAGAAGAGACCAACCCCCACCTCACCACAACCCCCTTTCAGGTAGTTTTAGAGAGTGATGAGGGCTCCCCTCAGCCTCCTCTTCTGCAGACTGAACACCCCCAGTTCCCTCAGCCGCTCCCCATCAGACTTGTGCTCCAGACCCTTCACCAGCTTCGTTGCCCTTCTCTGGACACACTCCAGCACCTCGATGTCTGTCTTGTAGTGAGGGGCCCAAACCCAAACACAGTATTTGAGTTGTGGCCTCACCGGTGCCGAGTACAGGGGCACGATCACTTTCCTACAATGTTAGAGGAGTTCATACCTGCAGTGACTCTTAACGGGATCATTTCTCAGAACTATGCAGTCTCAGGGCTACACAACTTTAAATATTGTTGTCCATAGGATGTCTGGTAGTGACACTTGCTTTCGTCATGAATCCTATGTAAGGGAAAGGGAGGGTAGAACGTTGTGAATGTGACTGAAGAAATGGGGAAACTGAGGATTTGGTCTAAGATTCTGTTAAACTGTATTACAGCAAAATGTAGAATTCCAAACAAGTGTGGGCCTTGGATAAGTGAATTGAAAAATCACTTCAAGTGGCTGAAAACTAAAACTTGAAAATACTCTGTTAGTTCCATGTAGTTTCTCTGAAGCAAAGAGGAAAGGATTGTTTTAATTTGACTTTTTTTATGAAAGTTGCACTGATAGTATTAATGGTTATCCTTAGTCAGCTCTAAAAGCTCTTGTGGGTTGTTTGTAAATCAAACCTTGGCAATGCAGATACAATCATGGTAAAGACACTGGAACTGACCTCTGGATGTGCTGCCTTTAACAGTAGCATGGAATGCCACGCAGCCAAGCTGTGCCATCTGCGTTTGCAGTATGTGCAGCTTATCTGTGTTGTCTTGACAGAATCTTGGCTATAATGTAAAGGATTCAGGCAACTGAAGAACTTCAGTTGATTCTGGTTAAGTGCTGTTCAAAGACATAATAAAACAAGTAGTATGTTGGTAATTTTAGTCTCTGCAGTTCTCGCACTCAGCAGCAATGCTGGTGTGACTTTCTAGACACATACTTTTTCTGAAGAACTGTTTACAGGGGATGATTGCTTATCAGCAGTTGGATTCCTTTTGTTTGCATGATGCTTAATTGGACTTGTGAGTATGCTCTCAAAAACGAACAAGTACTTCCTCTGTACTAACACAAACTGTGCTTGTCTAGAATTATGATAAACAGCTTTTATAGTCAGCTCTCACTTCTGTACAGAAGTCCTGCTGTAAACCATAGCTGTAACCACTTTTGTTTGCAAAAGTGGTAATTAGCAAAGTTCTTATACTAGACAGTTCCCGAATGTATCGCTTTGATACTAGCTGTGCATGATCTCTAGCTTTTTGAGTTTCCTTCTTAGTCCTTGGAGAACTGTGTTCTAATAGTCAACGGCCATGCTTAACTAATTGAAAATGTGTTTTCAAAATAGCTTTTGACGGCATATCTTGACTTGCAACTGGGTAACTGCTATGTGATTCCACTGAACACATCCATAGTTATGCCACCAAGAAATTTGATGGATCTCTTCGCAAAGCTGGCGGTACGTGGAAATTTTACTGTTTGTTTATGCTGACAAGATCACTTTTGATAAGAATGCTATGTGTTGCTCCTGAACTACGGTCTCTTGCTAGAATAGTCCTCTTGCCATCAAAGTACATAATCCCCCTGGCTCAGTCACTGTACTGAAGTTAAAGCCAGCTGTCAGTATATATTATGTTGAGTAAATTCATGCTTAATGCTCTTATTAATACCTAGCTTTATGAAAGCTGAAAGCAACTAGCAAATAAGGTTAAACTTAACTATTATATAGGAATTTGATAAAGCTCCAAATATCATTGAAAGCCTAAACCTGAAAGTTACTACCATAAAGCTCGCTTGCCCCATGAGAGTTTTAATGGAGGGGAAAAAAACCCCACCAAAACAATGTTAACTTTGTTCTGTTTTATTGGCACTGTAGTTATGAGCTCACCGCAAGCACTCTTGACTCTTCAGTGACTAAAACTTGGTATTTTTTCCAAGAAGACTTATCTTATGGGTCAAGTTGATAGAGCTTGCTGCTACTTTCAAATTAAATGCAGTACTGAGCTATTGTGTGTCAAATGTACTTTTCAGAAAAGTTCTACTTCTACACCTAGTGCTAGAAGCTGCCTGATGTAGCTTAGCGTGTTTCATTTTCTTTAGCTTCACAAAGACAAGCTTTAAGTGCGTCTCCTTGGCCCCATTTTTAGGAGTTGGTCATGAGGGGTGGGAGGTGTTCTCAATACTGCTGTGATGTTATAGTAAAGACTTAGCTTTTGTAGGTTGCATTGCTTGTTTTTGCATTAGAAATATATTGCCTTAAACATGGAAGATTTCCTAAGACTTTGTCTCCTCTGTTAACTGCAAACTTCCTGTTGCATACAAATAAACTTGAACAGGTTCTATTTATGTTTGCTTAAGGTTAATTCTGCTTTGTTTGGATGTAACTGCAACTATTTGAAACAGCCTGTGTCAGTTTTTAGCTTCTCGGGTATGCAGCTGTTCAAGACTAGCATATCTTGGTATCAAAAAGAAGGAAAACTGAAATCTAGTGCTTGAAGCCCTTCCAAAGCAAAAAGTAAAATGTAGTGATGTTTGTCCATTGTTAGCAGAATACTGTACCTCAAGCTTTTTTCTTTTAGACTGGTTCTTACTTGCCTCAGACCTACCTAGTCCGTGAAGAAATGGTGGTTACAGAGGAGATAGATAACGTGTCTGATTTGGGTATCTTCATCTACCAACTCTGTGTTGGAAAAGAGACGTTCAGACTTCAACGCAGAGACCAGATAATGGGTAAGCTGTAGGGAAAGGATAAATAAATATAAAATATTTATAATAAAATAAATATAAAAACCTTTCGAGTTTTTATACCTGGAAATCTGTGAGTGTTCAACATGAGCTGAGACTACTCATAGAATTGATGGGTATTTCCCTGCTTTCAGGTATGTATCAGAAGTTTCATTCGAACATGGTGAGAGAGTTTCAGTTATGGAATTAGAGGTTACATGCCCAAACAAAACTTGATCTTAAGTCTATTTCTGTTCCATCTTTTGGTTGAAGTTGTAAGTTAGTTTGGCCCCAAAAATTCATATAATCCATCTGATAATGTGAGTCTCTCTAGGTGCAGCTTAGTCTGTCATTGTCCTATCTAAAACTGAGTTGCAGGAGCACCAAGCAAAAGCATTATCTTCTGGTTCAATTGCTGTGGGAGGAAGGAGGGGGAAAAAAACCAAACAAAACCAACTAGCTGTGGACATCCCAGACTTCCTTTCTAAAAGAGGAAGAAGACTTCATAGGAACTAGCTCTGTTTCTTTATTGCTTGTCTCCTCACATCAACCCCCTACCATTCTGTGAAGAGGATTGAATTTGAGGTGGCAGTGGCTTGACATACTGGAAGGAGGCCTGGAATACAGAAACCTGATGCTATGAGCTATAGCTCCCAAGGCATTTCATCGTTCACTGCTCTCACCAAACACATGGCAAACTAATCCTTTGTCAGTTACAGCCTTTAAGAATGCAAATGGTTCGTTTGTCAGAACTCTCTGCTTTGGTTTTCCTGCCAAGCTTAGAGTTTCCTCAGTTACAGCTTGCAGCATCAGGAGTCACATCTGCTTTTTGCTAGAGACTATAGCCTGTTACTAGATGGAAGGCCCTGTATGTGGGAGCCTAAAACTGGTCCTGCACAGCTAACCGTGTAGGGCATGTGAAGAAACAGTAAATATTGCCTTTATGGGAGGGAGAGGCATGTGTCTCTTAGCTGTTGTGAAGATGCTTTTGTCAACAAGTCTAAATTGACTGCTGCTGTGACTGAAAGACTGTAGTCTACAGACAATACTGTGAAGAGTGGTTATGATGTTAAATCATCTTGCTGTAGCATGTTGTTGACATCTTTGCTGCATGGTAAAAGACTTCTACGGAATACTTGCACAAAAAGGTTCTAGTAAACGAATAATGTTCCTTGGTATGGTTTCTGTTCTGTAAGTAACCTTGTTTGCCTTTGGGTGGAGGGGGGGGCAGGAATTCTAGTCAAATGGAAGACTGCTGCTCTGCTGAGGAAAAAGTTGTTCAGGGACAGGGCTTGTCTTACCTTCCAGATCAAATTTCTAGAACACCTTTCTTCTAGTATGTACAAGCCATGCACATGTAAATAATTAGACAAAAATGGATAAACTCTTGTAACTTCTGTGGAGAAGTCTTCTCATTTAGCTGGTGCTGCTTTGGCTCTCAGATTTTTGTAGAGTTGATGGGCTCATCAGATCAAACTGACTCAAGTTCTGCGGTAGTTCCCTGGAGTTGTAACTGAAGGCGTGCGAGAAACCAGACCGGTTATCCTGACTATTCAGTTATGTACCCAGTTAGATAGTCATTGGAAACTTCTTAGCTTGTACAGGCATTAAGATAGAGATGAATTGAAGGACAGCCTATATTTTAAAAGTTTATAGTGCCCTGCTGGGTTTGGCTTAAGCGCTAGTGCTTCTAGACTTCGATGGATAGCTGCTTTTACTTACTCTGAGCATCCTCTGCTTATTAAACGAGCTACAAATCTTTCACGAGCTACAAATCTTTCTTGTCAGTTGCTATATGTTGAAGTGCTTTAGTTGAGCAGCTTATTTCTGGCAGGACTGCTATATTGTCTCCTAGGAAAGATGCACAGATGATACAGGTGAACTGCTACTGTCAGATCCAATGCTGGCATGTCACAAAATAGAGAGAATCACTTTAATAGCATTAGGAAAAACTTCAGTAAGATAATGAGCTGAGTGGTAAGTCCTCACAGGGCTCCTATCAAAGTGAAGACCGCTCTATAGAAGCACGCTCCGTGTTAATACGTACTGGGTGGGGGGAAGCGCTGATAAAGAGCTAGGGGTTTTTTTTTCTGCACCCTTTCCAAAGTTTTTAAACTTTCCCTGTAATTTCAATCTGCTTTGCTTTTCCTTTTCTTTGTGGTTAGGAAGGGCTAATAGAAACTTTGACAAAAATGATCTGTTTGGCATTTCTCTTCTGTCACTAGAATGATGGCAGGGATACTAGGAAAAAAAAAATGCTTGATTGCTTTGTCCCCGGTGTTGTATGTGGGCCCCTCTTTTGTTGTTAACCATTCTGAAAATGCTCTCAAGTTCTGGTGGCAATTCATGGCTGTAGAAACACTATGTACTGAATGATTGTGTCTCGCTGCTCTTCATAAAGATACAAAACTTGTAAACTGCTGAGTTCCAGATCTGCTTTACTTAAGCTCTCATCTTCTCTTGTCCCCAGGTCTGCAGAAACGTTCAGTGGAGAACTGTCATTCAATCAGGCACTTTGAAAACTCTTTCGTTGTTGAAACAAAGATCTGTCAGCAGTGAAAGGTGTTGGATGGGAGGTGACTAGTTCACACCTTCATTGAGAAGTCTGAGCATTAGACGTCGACTTCTTAAATTAAAATGTGCAGTGATAATCAAAAGCCTTATGCATTTTCTGTGTATTGCTTGTATTTCAAAAGACAAAGTCACCATTTCAGCTTTCTTTGATCCTTGTTATAACTCTTTAGTTGTCTCATGTAAAACTTAAATTTGAGTAAGGTTTTTTTTTTTAGAAGGTTAATATCAGTTTATCTGTTGAATGTGTTTGGTTTAGTGTAATCTGGGAATGGCAGAAATATATATATATATATATATATATATATGTTAACCAGTTCCTTGGCTGGAGCAAATTCTGATCACCTTAACTTTCACAGAATGATTAATATTATTAATCTGTGGTTTGCACATCACGTGTAGTTCTGTAGAATAGCTCTGCATTCCATATCCTGGCTAAAAAACCTTCTGATGCTCATCATTAAAGGTTTATTTTGACTACCATGTGTGAAGCATGTAAAATCCAACCTCAGTGATCATAAACCTCTAACACTACCCTCTTTCATTTTGTGCAATTACTGTATTGAATTCGTATGTATATTTGGAACCTTCCCCGAGCTTACTTTTAATTCTTCTACCTTTGTTTGGTTTTGTGGTATTTAGTTGTTAGGTTCAGATAGAGTTGCTCTTAAAGCTTGTCAGTATTTTTGGTTATGAATTGGTTTATGCTGTAACTTCCTATTTCAAGAATCTGTTCTGGTATAGCTCACTTGTGAATGTGACTGTAGTTGTAAACTTAAACTACTCCGGCTTATATAAACTTTTTAGATCAACTTTTTATGAGCAAGTAGCATTACTACTGCAGTCAGAGCATTGTTCCTCTTTTTGAAAGCTGCAGTATAAAGATAATGAAGAGTTAGTGTTCTGCAGTTGATGAACTTGAGAGTTTTATTAAGGGACTTTATATTGGCATAAATTCTGCAACCCTATAATAAATGTTTCTCTAAAACTTTTGGCGTTTGTGTGACTTCCTGGCGCTCAGAGGCAAGAGTGCAGCGCCCTGGTGTGTGGCCCACATGGAGGAAGTGATGGCTATGGGCCTGGGGCAGCATGCAGTGCTCTTCTCGCTTACCCTGCTTACCCTCGCCTCTTTTTCAGCTTGTGAAGCTGAATTTCCTCTTCCTGTTGCTGTGGAAATGCGTTGTGGTGCAAAACGAACTTGGGGAACAGAGGGAAGAAGACGACATCTTGCTTCAAACTTGATGCCCCAGCAGGCAATTCTCAGTGACGTTTGGTGCTGTAAACTGAATCCATTGAGCGCAGTTCCTGGTGTGCAGGCAGTAACTGTCGGTTGTGGTGTAGCGAAGGAAGGATGCATTCAATATTCAAATGGGTGAATTACAGGTGTTGGTGATGCTGGTGATTAAAGGTATGCTTGTTTTAGTATATTTATGGCAGTGTTAATGAGAAGCCTTTTTTAGCCTATTATAATAGGCCAAGACAGTAGAAGGTTCATCAACAGCTTATTGTACCACCTTTCAGCATTTACCCGTGAGCTTTGCTGGGCTTTAAGCTCAGAGCTGTGAGAGCACTGCGGTAAAATTTCTGTGACGGGTTGCTCAGAGAGCTAACGTGTGTATTGAACCCTTCTAGCTTTCCTGGAAAGTAACTTTGGATTACACAGCTGGAAGTAAAACAGTAAGCAGGCTTTCTGCACTAGGAGCTAGGGAGTGAGAAGTGACTATAGGAGTAGCTGCTCTGGGTCATTGTTTATGAAACTGCAGAGGAAAGGAGTGGAGCTCAGCCGGGGCAGTAGGTTGTGCTGCCTTGTCGTGGAAAATAACACAGGCTCTGCTCCTGAGGTATGTGGTGATGCAATGGTGAGAACATGCCCCAAAACCATAGCTTTGGTCTCCTTGGCTCTAAAATAGTAAGTGTAGGAGAGTATTTCTTTATGTACTTATGTTACTGAGATAGAATGCTGTAGAAAGCTCTCATTGTCACTGGCAGTCAGGTATGCTTTATTGAAATGGGTATGTGTTACTGGGGGAAGTAGCTGCACTGACAAGTTTCTGCTACAGACGTGCTATGTGCTTGAGCAAGTTACTGTTGTCATGATTGCCTCCTCCGGATTATCTGAGAGGATAACGAGGGTGGGTTGGCTGTCTCATGTGTTTTGGTAGCCTTGAGTGGAAGGATTTGGAAATGTGTTAGTTGCAGAGAGCAAGAAGCAGCTGCTTGCAGCACTGAGGTTTCTCTTTGTTGAAAACAAAAAATGGAAATTCTTCCCTTCCAGCTTTGAGCGACTGTGTAGTGGATGGCTCTTGCTATACAAGCCATTAACCTGCTGGCTTAAGATACCTAACAGGAATGCTAGGCGTGCTTCCAGATAGGCCGCAACAGTTTCTCTCACCTTTGTCTGGTAAAGATTTTAAAAGAAATTAAATCAGTTCCTTAAGAGCTTATTAGATGTTCTAGGCAATAAGCCAGCATGCGCAAAGGAACAGATTGTTCTTACCCGCTTGGTGCTCTTGCGCTGAGAAAGCAGCTGAAGTTTTGGTCATGTGTGCAGTGTGCTTAGGCTTATTATCTGGCCCTAATCATTTTATGCTGGGGGCAGGCGTTCAGATCAAAGGACTGCAGTTTTAAGGCCGCTTCTATAAAAATGGCTGGTATTCCTGGGGTCTTCTAGTGCAGTCTCTCAGTTTGAGTATCTCCTGTGTTCAGCTGGTCTGTAGGAAGCAGGAGAGGGGATGTGAGCCAGATGAGTCCTCTGCACCAGTAGATGGCACAGTCAGCAAGCGCTTGGGCGTAAAGTGTATGTAACTGATAAAAACTTGCCGCATTTATTCGAACATACTCGTTTTCAAGTATTTTGCCAAAATTAAACCTAAGAATGGTTTAATGAAAGCTTCCTCTAGGTGGTATTTAGTGATGTTGCTTAGTTTTTATCTATAATAAACAACACTTTTATAATACAACTGTAAACTGTGTAAAACCCTATTAAATATCTGAGTAAGACTGTGGGTGCGGTAACTGAAGGAATAACATTACCAAGATGCAAATGCGAACTTACTTGCCGTAGTAGCTTCTGTTTACAAGTGTGTTTACTGAAAAAAGCAACCAGTGTGCACAGGACAGTCGGCAATATCTGTGCACTTGCTTATTGACGAGTTATCCTCATGCTAGCTTGCATGTTATTTTTCTGACACAGTATATTTAGATTAAGTTTTTAATACCTTTATGACTGTTGAGCTGACAGTGCAGTGCTTTGGATGATTCCTCTTCCAACATGACAGGTGAGGTCTATTTCAAGTTGAAGTACTCTAATCAAGGAGAACTTGCAATTAAGAATGAACTTGAATTTGTTACTTGGAGGAGATGCTGTTGACCTTTGCAGAAGCCTGATAGCTTTCTGTCTGAGTGTGACTAGTAAGATAGCGCTGCTCGTGGTGTGTGTGACAGACACTTTCTGCAGAGTTTCCTCCAGCCTGACTTTATAAAAATCCATGGGAATTAAACTGTTGTTTGCATATGCAAATACCTTGAGGTGAACATCTAGGGAAGTAAAAACGAGGATCATCGTGGAGACCTTTGACCCATTCCAGGGCCTCAACCTGGAATGAAATAGAGCTTTAGCACCTCAGGCTTGATAAACTGGTTGTCTAAGAGTGATATGTTTTTCACAGTAAGTTCAACTCTATCCTATGGACTGTTGCAGCTCAGCCATGCTTAGTGTGGTAGTGAAAAACTCTCACCTCGCATCCATAGCAAAAGTCACCGTGTATATGCAGATGCCTGGGGGATGAAGGGCCTGCTAGGACTTCAGCAAGACTGAGCTGGCTTCTGTGGACTTTCATTAGTTCTTGGTATCACAGGGACAACTACCAAAATATTCAGACGTGCTCAGCAGAGTTCATGGTGAATGACGGCAGAAATATTAGGGCGCTGAGATCAGCTCTGAATTTCCCTGAGAAAAATTCTGGTTTACTGCTTTTAAATCCTCATCCTCTGTCAGGGATTTGTTCTTCTCCCTCACTGCTTCAGCTCTGCTTGCAGCAGGATGGGCTGAATTGGACAGTCCCCTTGCTAATGATCAAGCAGCTGCCAGCTTTAGGGTTTGTAGGTGGATGCTTTTGTTTCTTGGTCTTCTATGAAGTACTTGGGAAGGCTAGAAAGAAAGAAAATGTTATGGTGTTTAGAAACAGGTTCCTCTATCCTACCCCACCCCATGCCCAGTCTGTTGCATTTCATCTTGCATTCTCTTAACGTGCCCCAAACTAAAAGCCTAGGAAAGAAGAGAACATTTGTAGGGCCAGATAAATGCAGTACAGTCCACAAAGCCTCCGTGGTGGCACAGTAGCTACTGAATTACCACTCTGGGAAGACTGTGCTTGAGGTCAGGCTCAGAAGGATTAAAGCTGCTTTGACTGTCCTAATTTTGAGCTGTGAGGGGGATGGCTTGGCTGCCAGCTGTGGCACAGAGCCCAAATGCTAGCACTGATTGAAGGCTAGAGACTGCAGCCAAAATAATTATGATATGTGTAATTAGTCACATTATTTCATTATGTGTATATATTTCTGATATTACCTAGCAATATGAATGGGTGTATTTCCTGTCTTGAGAATAATTAAAGACTTTCCACCTAGCACTCCCCTCCCAAAGGAAGCTATTTCTTATAGGTCAACTATTTTGTTTACTTAAGTGTATTTTTCTCTCTTTTTGTACTGTGGCACTCGGAGTTCCACATTAACAAATGTGAAAGTGAATTTATGGTCTTAGAAGTCATTCTGACTGTGAATGTAGACGTTAGGTGTCTTACAGAAGCATTTGGGTTTGTCCTGGCTTCAGCCAGGATAGAGCTGGTTTTCTTCACAGAAGAAGTGTGAAGGCTATGTTTTGGATTTGGGGTGAGAAAATGAGCTTTTCCATTTTAGGGCTTGTTGATGTTTGAAGCTGTTCTGAGTTAAGCCTGTGTGTGGATACCTGATTCTGGAACAAGGAACTTCCTTCCCACAAATCTAATCCCTTGTTGAGGTGGAACCAGGTACTTTGTTCTGGAGTGAGAGCGCCGGCATGTGGGATTCATGCGGAATAGATCCATGGATAGATAAACCTACAGTTCCTACTTTGAGTATCAAAAAATGCCTTGAGAGGGAAGGGATGTGGAGGAGTTTTATTTTCGGTTCTGTGGGATGGTGGTATCAGTGGTAACTGTGCACTCTCACTTGACGATAAGTAATTCGGTGCTTTGGTTTCTCTTCACTTCGTGGTTGTAGCTTCTTTGCCATCTCACATTCTCAGCCCTTTTCACTATTTAATCCTTAACACTTAGAAAAATAAGAGAAGCCATTGTTCATGCAACCCTACCCTTACCAATGTGAAGCTGGAAGCAGTCATGGCTCTGCCTCCTCACATCAAGGTTAAAAAAAAAAAAAAAAAAAGAAAAAAAGGCAGGGGGAATCAGACTTTCACACAAAGTCAATGACCGCTTCTGTGGCTGTGAGCAGAGCTGTAAGTGCTGGCTTTTCACATAAGTTTGTAGCCTGGAAAGAAATTAAAGTATTTCTGCTTATCTGGTACATCTGTGCTGCAGTGTAAGCTGCGTTCCTTGATGCCAGAGTTCTTTCTGCTCTCGTCAAAGTTTCAGTCTTAGGGCTCTTGACAGTTCACAAACTGCTGCTGAATCAGGTGGATATCTGGATGGCTGAGAAGCAGGAATGATGCTCCAAAGAGACGGTCTCCTCCTGTTACTGACTGTCTGAAAGTGTTTTCTATGGTAAAGGTTTGCTTGGGTGGAGGTGGCTGGGAAGTAGAAGTGTACATGGGTCGAGGAGAGCTTGTGCCTAGAATTGCTGACTCTTTTCACCCTAGATTAAGACCCTTGATTTTCAATAGGGAAATGACTCATATTAAGTGGTGGGGAAACAGTTTCTGGCTAAGTGCCTTGAGTGTAGGAGAAAAAGGTGAGCTCCAGTTCTCAACAATTTGCAGTATTTTTTGTTTCTTAATGGAGCTCATGGTTTCCCCCTACAAAACTCTTTGCTTTCTCAGTGACATTTGATTTTCTTCCCCTTATGTGTTTTCATTTAATTGTTGTTTGTTTTTTTTTTTTTTTAAACAACCAAACAAAACCCACTTGCCAAAAAAACTCTACTGCTACAAAGGAATAGTTGGTCCTCGCTGCAGAGCTGGGCTCTACAGCAGAACACTGACGTTCGGGTGAACTGGTGCCCGTGCTCTGAGGCTGGGCCCCTATCTCCTGCAGAAGAGGATCACCCCCTCACAGGGGAGATGGTCGGAGGGACCTGGTTTGCCCCATTGCTCTCGCACACTGTTCCACATAAAAGGGGTCATGCTGGTTGTGGCTGTTGCACTGAGGAGCACAGATGTGTTCTTCGAAGCTGTAAGATCTCAGCCTTGCAGCATTGCTTCTGCATTCATCCTTCTGGTTTTGAGTGGTCAGTGTTGAGGTCTCCTATCTGGTATTTCTACCAAGGGTTACTTGCTTTGTTTGATGCAAATGGAGGCAATCTCACCCTCATGAGGCCCTTGCAAACGCTAACCATCAACACTTGAGGGCTTGGCACTGAGCAGTGGAGAGCCTGTGCACGTTTTGGCCCAGCGTTGGTCTTAGACCTGGCCTTGAGCCAGCATAGGAATACCTTCCAGTTGCCAAATACAATTTGGAGTAAGCTTCAAAAGTGCATGGATGTGCTTTAGTGCAACAGACATCTGAGGGCAAAACCCATCAGTAACGAAATCATCAGCAGGGCTTGAATCTGGGATTTTTTTCTGTGTCTAGTTCAGTGCTCATGTGCCATATTCAGCCCACTTATTTCTATAGTTTACAGTCAGGTTTTTTCTTTTCAATTTCTAAATATCTGACCTGTTTGATGTCAAGTTGGCTTTAGTGTCGTGCTGCGGTGGTGGGGGCTGGCAGTGCTGCCAAGGGGCAGGTGCATCTCCAAAGGGATTTTGATTTCCAGAAGCAATCTTCCCTTATGCTGAACTTGTGGGTTTTGACCAATTGCCAAACAAAGAGCTCTTAGGTAATGGGAGAAGACCTTAAAAATAAGTGCTCTGCAGCATTGCCCACGTTACATGGCTGCAAAGGCTTGTGCACCCATGGGAAGCGAGGCAGTTGTTAGGGCTGTCTTGTATCCCGGTGAGTGGTGGGATTATTTGTCCCGCACCAAACCATGCTGCTTCTCCACCCACGGCAACTCCGGTGATTGCATCCCTCCCACGCGATGGGCAGAAGTGCAGCGTGGTGTGCCGGGCCCTGGGGAGAGCACCCAGGGCCGAGGCACGGAGGGCTGGTCTGCTCCCTGCGGGGCTGTGCCATGTCCCTTTTACTGGCAAAAGGGAACTGCTTGACATGGTTGCAAGAGATTTCCTGGAATTTGTAGCCATATTTCTAAGGACAGCCCTGTCCTGTGGCCAGCGTGTCCCCTGGAGCCTGAAAGCCCATGGCTTTCTCTAACAACATAATGGGGGGCTGGAGGGTAGAAACCTCCTTTGCTGCCCTATAGGGAGAACATGGCCCTGTCCCAAGCTGGTGGCTGCTGTAGAAAGTCCCAACTGAACCAGGAAGCAGCCAAAGAGCTTTTAAGCTAGATGCCACCAGGCTTTGATGTCCCATGGGAGACACCTGAGCTGCATCAGTCAGGGGCGAACGAGCCCAAAGGGAGAAGCTTTGGGTGAAGGAACTTGCAGGAATGGCACCGTGCCGGCATGGGCAGTGGTGCTGCTGCTGTCTTTGGGCTTGTGATGGTGCTGCTCTGGGTTTTATAGACCGTTAACCAAGAGGAACAGGCTGGGATGTGGGGCTTTGTGACAGCGTTAATTCACTTAAGTAAGAAACTTCTCATTAAACTAGAAACTCAAAGCCGTATGAGTTTTAGCTTCTCTTTTACATAGGCCTCCTGGGAACTTTCTCTCTAGGTGCGCGGAGCTCTGTCTGACCACAATGAGTTACCATTTCTTTAAATACCGCCTATGTCGTAATAGTGGAGCTTGTGCAAGATAATGGCACTGAATCACAGGACTGATAAACAGGCTGACAGCAGATCAGAGAAACCAGTCAGCTGAGACAAGTGTTTGGGTGGATTAAAAACTTGAAAATAGAGTTTTTGCCTTGGGACTCCTGGGAGGGCAAGCACAGAGACGAAGCTGGCCGTGGGATGCTTGGAGTCAACCACTGGTGGCTGCATGTTGCGGGTGATAAAAGCCATGACCTTCACTTGGCTGGAGCCCCACCAAGATATTCCCTTCTTCTATCACTGTTAAGCCCGCTGGGAAAATGGGTAGGCAGATGAGTGAAGAGGTTTGTTAATTCTCACAATACACTATGACAATCGGTTATGTAATTTCTATTCATCCTACCTTTGTTTGTTGGTCAGGTTTTTTGGTTTTTTTTTCTCTGAATTCTGAGGTTAAGGGGGGAAAAAAAGGGGGGGTGGAAGGAAACTTTAAGACTGCGTGAAAAATTTATAATCTTGACGGTTGTAGCTCAGCCACTTGCTGACCATGGAGGTACCTAACCTCCGAGAGGCTTCCTTTCTTCTCTCCCTTTATGTTGGCACCTCTGTGCATGCCTGGAGCTGAGCACTGGCTCTGACTGGGATGAGGACTTTTCTTGAGGTCTAACTCATGCTGAAATGGGCTCTGGGGGCATCTGGGCATGTTGCTGGACTGCCTTTCTTGAAGGTAGCTGTTGCTCAGTCATCACCCCCACACAGGTGGAATGGAGATCCCTTAAAATGGAGTGCTGACTGCCACCAAAAACCCCCACCTAAACCCTACCAGCAGCTGGTGATGTTTACAAGAGTGTGTTGTGCATTGGTTTGACGTAAGACACAGAAATAGAGCTGGAAGCAGGAACAAGCACCCAGGTCTTCCCCTTTGAGGGGATGGCACTAACCACTAAAAGTCATGTTCGTGTTTGTTCCCTGTACCTGGGACCAGGCTACTGGGCTGCCATCTTTTCTTTTTTCTCCCACTGCTTTGATGGAGGAGCAGGAACTGTCCTCATACAGACTAGCCAAGGGCATTTTCCTAGCAAGGAGAAACAGGCATTCAAATCCCCTCTTAAATTAAGGAGGACTTCTAATCGTTCTCCTTCCTCCTTAGGCAAGGACTGTGCTTAGAGGGAGGGGCAGTGACAGCTTTATCCCTTCCCTGTGTTTTAGAACCAGACTACGCTCCTCCCGGAGAGATTCAGGCGATGCTGACTTGTTAGAAACTGCAGTCCTCTGTTAAATCTAGCCCTTTCGTGTATCTCATGGATGCACCTGGCCCTGGATCAGACACCTCCTCCTGTTGGCTGAGGGTTGCTCTCTGAGGAAGAGGATGATGGCAATCCTGAAAGCAGGTATATTGATGCCCAAAAGCAGCCTCTGTTACAGCTGGAGATGATTCCTAAATGCAGTGCAAGGGTTAGGAGCCTGCTGGGCCAACAAGCATGCGGTCGTTCCCCTTGTAGCTCCTGGAAGCAAGATGAGAAAGGACGTTCCTGTCGCTGTGGTTGCCCTGGCTCTGGTGGAACAGACCCTTGGACAAGGGTTGAGCCTTCGGGAGCCTGAACCAACGTCACCTCACATCAGCTGACCTAAATCAAAAATAGGATCGTGTCTGTCCCTGTTTCCTCCTGGGAAGGTCAGTGTTTTCGTTAATAGAAATTAATGAGCCTGCTGGCGTCAGCAGGAGTCTTTGCATGGAGTTCAACCTCGGGAAATAAGGAACAATATAAAAAGTACGAAATGTTTTTTGGGGTAATTTGTCAGAATTGAGAGACTATGGATGAGTCCTTGATGGAGCAGAAAACATTCAAGAAAGACTGGAGGAAAGAACTGATGATGAGCAAAACAAAGATCCCTGTACCTCTGACTGTTTCAACTGGAATGTCATGTCAGTGTTTTGCCCCCAGTTTCCCAAATACTCTCCTTTGTGGCATATTTTAATTTTGAGAAACTCATAGAGCCTTCCTCTATTTATTTATTTCAGCAGTGTTACCCATGCAGTTAAATTCTGAAGTGCAAATCACTGTGTTACGAGAGAAAGGTGAGTGAATGAGGTTAATTGGCTGGCAGTTGCTGGTCCCAACAAACTCATTACAGTGGTGAGTGGTGGTGCCAAAACAGCTGTTGCAGGTGTGTTCTGGGTTCTTATTATTTTGTTCTTGATGGCTTTAAGTAACTGGATCCATTTCAAAATCAGATCTTTTTACCACTAATGTATATCATATAGATCCTATTTACACAGAGCTCAGTTTATCAGCCCAAATGTGGGAGCTCCTCTGCCCTGACTTGGCTGTGTGAACCAGGCACTGTCCAGACAGGTCCAGCTTACCTGCTTTCTTTTTGTCAGGGTATTTATCAAACCATCTCTGACAAGATTTTTATCTGTACTGGATGGCATGTACTTGTATCTGGGTCACTCTCTGTGGATTTTTTTTTATTTTTTTTTTTAGTTATTGAGGTCCGAGGAGTGGTGTGCAGTGGCGCTGTCTTTGATGCTCTGTGTGCCTTTACGGCCAATGAGCTGGTTTTGCCACCCTGGGGACGATACTAATTTTTAGCCTCTAACAGCAAAGTGAAAAAGGAAGTAAACAGTGAAAAAGTGTCAAAGTTGGCTGCCGATGCAGCCTGAACCAGAGCAGGAAAATCTAACACCGGTTACAGAGAAATGGGGAGTCTTCTCATTGAGCAACCGGATAACAAAACAGCAAATAGTCTAGTCCTGATAAAAGAGAAGACATGTACGGTGGAAGAAAAACTCTGCTTAGGTAAGAGGAGCTGTAAATCAGCCTTTTTCAGGCAGAAAGATCTTTTGAGTTGCCTGGATAGCTCATAGGCAATGGCTGGAGATGAAGAGGACACTGGAAATGTGATGGGCTGTGGCCATGGAGGACCCCTGCTGTGGCCATCAGCGCTCGGCCCTGCTCCCATCCGGGAGGTCGCTGGGGGTCCTGAGCGCGGGTGAGACCTCGCCTCTACTGAGGCACGAGTCGTGCAGAGGAGGTGCAGAGGGAACCGGTCGCTCGTGGTGCAAGAGGAAGGGACACCGAAAGAGCAATGTACGTATAACTAAGACAGGGGATTCGTTGCCACTGGACTTGAGGTATCGGTGGGTTCAGGTGTACGTTGGCCAAGCAGGTTGGGAAAGAGCTTTTCATGGCTCTGGAGAACGATGCTTTCAGTGCAGCTGCAGCAAGCCCCACAGCCAGCGGTTGAGGACGGCTGTGCCCAGGCAGGTTTGCTGCCCACAGCCCAGCCTTTCAGCACTCTCCCCAAGCCCACCAGCAGCAGCGAGACACTGCCATGGTCTCTGATCTGGCTCAACGCAACCATCTTGCGAAGGTGTGGAGAACGGGAAGGGAGGCAGGCTCTCCCACTTCCATAGCAGCCTTCGCTTGCAAAGTTCAACGAGCAAAAATGAAAGACCAACCCCGTCATGTCTCTTCTCCTGGTGACAATGACACAAAGGAAGCTGTGAGAAGCAGCGCCCGAGGTGTGATGAAATCATCTGCAGCTGTTGCAGGCGGCGCTTGCACTTTCCGTGGTGCGTGGGTTCAGAGGCACGTGGCTGTGTGGGAGTCGATGGAAAGAGGGGGCTGTGATGTGAGGCCTTCAGAAACACGCCGAGAGCTCTGCTTCCACCCAGACCTGTGTCATCATCCTCATTCGCCTTGAAATATGAAATAATATTTCATGTATAAATAAGACTTCCCAAAAAAGCTTGATGCTGCTTCTGAACAGCTGAACATCCCCAACCATCCCCCAAGAACCTGGAATCATAAAATCACAGAATAGTTTGGGTTGGAAGGGACCTTCAAAGGTCATCTGGTCCAACGTCCCTGCAACGAGCAGGGAGGGACATCTCCAACTTCCCTGGGTCTGTGCTGTTACCGTGATACTTTTTCTTTTGGTCTAGCACAAATCAAACATAACACTATTTGTGACAAAAAAGCCACTTGTCACTTGAGCATAAAGTCTGCCAGTGAGGTCGGTGGCAGAGACCTCAGTACTTCGCTTCTCAACAATAACAACCCTCTCAAGGGAGAGGTGCTGCTCAAGCAACCAGAGGAAATACTTCATGCAGAATAAAGGAGATGTTTTGGGTTGGTGTTTTTTTTGCTCTCAGTTACATTCTCATTCAGATTTCCAGTCTAGTGCTGCAGACCAGGTTTATTACTCAAGAGGCTTTCTGGAGAAAAGATTTCTGTGGGAATATCGGCTTCTGCAGGCTATCGGAGAACTGCAGCCAGGTGAAGAGTTGGATCTTGCCCAGCACAGAGCTCAAAGCTGGGCAGAAAAGCAATCAAACAACAACTGCTCCCTCCTGCTGCAGTGACTGGACATTATTTGTCTTCTGCAAACCTTCTGTGTGCCATGTGGCATCCCCACTTGAGGCTTTCTCGGGAGGCGGAAGTGCAGCAGAGCATATTTCTGCTGGTGTGTGGTTGCTCTGGGGCTCAAGCATGGGCTGGTGTCGTGGTTCCTGAGCCATCGACAGGGCGTGAAAATACACCTTCTGTTAACCGAAGTAATATCTTGATTCCTCAGCTGTCCATGGCAACATCAGCCAAGGGCTTGTGAGACCTCTGCGATGGAGAGCGTGGCCCAAGCAAAGCCCACCCAGAGCAGAGGTGCGGTGGCAAGAGGAGGGCAAGCAGGTCTCCCCCGAATTCGGCTCACATGAGCTACTGCGACTGTTACACCCGACTTCCTGTAAAAAGAGACGGTTCATACTAATATGAATAAACCACGTTGCTATGGCAGCAGGGAAGAAGGCTCATGGTGCACCCACAGCGTTCTCTAGGTGGGAAGACTTAAGCTTATTGAGGTTCTTTCTCATTGGAACAATTTCTGAACTTCTGACACTGCTTCGTGTAACATCTTTTACCCTCGGAAGCTAAAAATAGTTCTGAGAGTGTTGTACGGGGCCATCCTGCTCCCCTCCCATGTGGCCAGGGAGCAGGGATGGTGGCCAGAAAGGACAGTGATGGGCTTGTGCCTGTGCTGGCCTTCAGCTGTGGGAACTCACGTTGGCTTGTAAGCCTCTCGTGGGGGGCAGAGGAGCTGCTGCACTTGGCAGCAGTGTTTTGTCCCTTTGCAAGCCAGCGTTTTGCTTTGCTCCCCGCTGCGAGAAGGAGGTTGAAGTCATTTTGAAAAGGCATCTATGATGTTCTACAGGTGCTCGAGGGGTGTCGGCAATCCAAGCGCTGCCATGCGTTGGTCCATGCAAGCATGTATTGGTGATGCAAGCAGTTACAGAGGGGAGCGTGGGCCAAGAAAGAATTACATTAAAAAATTTTTTTTAAGGCTTTTTTAATCATATACTGCAGGAAATTAAAAAAATAAATATTTTTTCATTGCTGTGAAGAAATTACAATGCGCTTCGTGGTTTTCGTGAATTAGCAGAGCTTACTCAGCCGACATGCTCAGGTACAGACACACTGGTTCAGACTCCTGTAGGGATGAGGTGGTGGAGTTTTGTTTTATTATATAGAAAAGTTTTTCAAAAGAAAAAGTCTTTCTGTGTTCCATCATGCTCTGGGATTCATATAATTTTTCTACAAAATATATATCTTTTTATAAATTAAATCTATAAAACAACATTTGCATTAAATAAAACCTAATACCATCACAGTATTTTTACATTTCGAAATGTAACATTTCAAATGTTCACAGAAAAATAAACTTGACAAGAAGGTGCAAATGAAATACCAGTGAAGCCCAAAGCTTCTGTTGTTTGATTTTAAAGAAATTATTATTAAAAATACATCCACATTTGAACCTTTCTTAAAAATCTCTCATAGCCTGTTGGGTGGCACCTTTAACTCTGCTTATAGTGAGTTCCCATTAAGTAAACTTCAGAAAGGTTTGGTTCCTCTGACTCGTGTTTTAATCACGCTGCTGTTAATGAAGAGTAGATGTGATGGTGCGGGGCCAGTTATCAGTGAAAGGGAAATAATTTGCCCCATCTTTGGTGAAAAGAGGACCTGAAAGGCTTGATGGACGTCTAGCCTGAATGCACACCCTTGAAGCACAGCCCCGTGGTTAAAGCTTATCCAAGGCAGCGATATGGCACCAAACCATATGGCTTTCAAGCCAGAAGCAGGAACTGATGGCAGAAATATAGTGTCTGGATGCTTCGGTGGCTTTGTGAATTTGGGGCATGTCATTTGCTACACCTCAAAATGGAGGCTTGGTTAATTATTTCAATGGCAAGTCCTCTGGGGCCACCTTACGCTCCTCGCTCTGTGGTCAGCACGGCTTGAGGCAGGCTCTTGGCACTCTCCATAGAAATTAGTCACTTCTGGATTGTCTTTTGCTTCAGATAGATACAAATAATACTGTGTCACCTACTAATTTTTTGGATCAAATTCTTTCTGCATAGCAAGACCTCAAATCTTTGCTGCCTCTTGCTGAAACCAGGGTGCGTGACCAGGATACGGCCAGGTAATGGCCCCACCGGTGACAACGGGGCGCAGCATCACCTCTCGCCATGGGTCCATGTCCTCCTCCTACTGCCAAAGCTACCTGCTTCTGGCTGCCCAGCTTAGAAATCGGGCCTGTGGGAATTTCACGATGTTATTTCTATTCAGAGAAAATTTGCAACCAATGTATTAAATCAACATATTTTTGGTCAGGTTTGGGGTTTTTGTTTGTTTTTCTCCAACCGTCACTGAAATCAGCAGAAGCTTGCCTCAGTTGTCACTCTCAGTGTCCTGGGGGTTAAAAAAAAAAGGCAAACCCCAAAATATAGTGAACATTTGCAAGACCTGGCAAATATTTGGGGAAAGCCAGCGCTAGTAGTCCATGGCTCAGGAGTCCCTGAGCACACCTCTGGAGTGCTTCCTCACGTAACTGAGGTTGTGGAGCTGAATGCTGTCTTGCAAATCCTGCCTGGAAAGGCGTCTCCTGAACTCATCTGTAGTAAAGTAGTAGATGACTGGGTCCACGCAGGAGTTCAAGCTGGCAAGGCACAAGGCTACGACGTGAAACACCGAGATCACCTTCTGGGCACACCCGTTTTTAATCTTTTTGGTTTTGACAAAGAAATCCAGTGGAAAGCTGATATGATAAGGTCCAAAGCAAATCAGAAATACCAGAGCACAGGTGAGAATCATCTTTAAAGCCTTTTTTTTCTCTCCGAGGTCACGTGAAGCAGAATTTTTTTCTTTTAGTGTTAAGATAGTCTTCCACGAGCAGTATAGGATGATGAGTAGGGGGGTTATGAACCCCACCAATTCACCTATCGTCATCATTGCGATGGAGACAGGAAGGTCAACTTCCTTGACGGGGAGATCCACAAAACACGTGTTTTTAGCATCCTGGTGAAGTCTGAGAAGAGGGAAAGGCAAACAGCCGACGCAGACCACGACCCACCCAACGATGCTGATATACACGTCACAGATGCGTTTGCAGTCACTGAATTTGAACGGGTGCATAAGAAACAAATATCGTCTTACACTGATGCAAACCAAGAAGTAGATGCTTGCGTACATGTTGACGTACTTCAGGTAGAAGCAAAACATGCAGAGACCTCCTCCAAATTCCCACGTCCCGGTCAAGTAGTAGAAAATCCTCAGGGGCAAGGACAAAACCTGCGATAAGTCGGCAATGGCTAAATTGATCATAAATATTACGGCCCTTTTAGTCTCTTTCATGTACCCGTAAAAGACCCACAAAGCTAATGTGTTTCCTATTAGTCCAGGGATCAGGATGAAAGTGTACGTAATCGCATAGTAGGGCTTGAGGTCTGTTTCGGTGCAGGTTGAACTGTTCGTCATGGTTGTGCTCCAGATCCGTGCTCAGCCCCGGCATGATAACATGTTCCTCACTCGCGTCCTGCAGCCAGCTTGTCCTCAGGTTGTCAGGGCTTAAATAAAAACGTTCAGCCCCGGCACCTGTGCGTGAGGCTTCGGTTACCAGATCATCGTGTCCACTCTGGGGAAGAGCTTCGTTATGGGGTGAGTCAGTTAAAGTCCTGTTCGTGTGCTTTGCTCATACCCTTTGTCTGAAGTTACCAGACTTTACTCTCGTCGCTCACAGGATTGACGGGGAGGGGATCTGCACCGAGAAACGCATCGTCGTGTGCTGAAGCCATTGACAGTTCGTCACCAGAGCTGCACCTCTGTCACCTTTTGGGTGGCATTTCAGCCACTTCTCTCAACACAGGAGTTTGACAACCGATGTGGCCCCGCAGCTGAAAGACAGAAAAGTGCAGTTAACACACTGCAGGGAGACAGGGGTCTTACAAAGCAGAAGGTACAGGAAAGCAAGAGCCGTAGGAGCATCTCTCTAGCAGAAACCTACTGCTGGAGGCACCTGCGGTGGTCAGCTCTTCTCCCGACTTACAAGCGCCATGCCTCGCCCAGTGAAGGGAGGTGCAAAGCCACTGAGGAATAAACAGAAAAAGTGTTTAATTGCTGCCGCAAACCAGCCTGCCGTGCCGTACCGCCGAGCAGAAGTCACCCCCGATGGCCGGGCATATTTAACTTGCTGCCAGGTCTTGCAGCTGCGTCTTTCCCAGCTCCAGCTTTTCCATCCGAATCCCCCTTTGCCTCCGGTTACGTTGGTCTCCCCATGACCGAGTGCGCGGCCAGCGCAGAGATGCTCCGGCCAGCCCAGGAGATGGCGGAACGAAATCTGCTCCTTGTGTAAGTGAGCCTGACACAGGCGCCTGAGAAATGAGCATTTTCCACCGGTGCAGCCGCTGCTGCTGCGACACGGAGTGGAAGTCCCAACTGGCTTTCACTGAACCGCAGTCACCTTTTTCATTTCTCTTCCATGAACAGAATATGAAACATGCAAGCAGGGACAAGTGGCCCACTCGTTAAACACTTTTTGCTGCAGAACTACCTGCACTATATTAAATTTGATCTTCTCACAACTGCTTTTTCTAAGCCTTTCCTTTACCCACCATGTGCATGTGACTGCTGTGGCTGTTGGAAATACCAGATATCATCACTGCAGTGGACTTTATTTTAAAATTGTTAGCATGGTAAGCAGCTGTTACTAGCTGAATCTGTCAGACAAAAACATAAAAACCCAGATCTGATAAATATAGAGGGGATTCAGATCTCTGTCCAAACCCTCTGAGGTTTGCCTTTTGCTTCAGCATGAAGAATTAACCTACAGGTCTAAGTGGGAGAAGTTCGGAGATACCAACCAGGATGCCAAAGGCACATTTATGAAGGAAAAAGTATATCCTGCTGCAATCCCTGATGTTTTCTGCTGTGCTTTGAGGTATAGGCATTATAATGTGAACATTTATTAATGACGTCGATGTTCAACCCTTGCCAGTGTGATTGCACCGAAACTTTGAAGTAGCTTTGGGTGGAAACAGAAAATCTTCTACAAAGGGAAACAGTTCGGGGAGGCAGCTTTTCTATGTCTGTTTGCATAGTTTCTCTTGCATACCGCTGAGTAACGCTGATGGGACTGAGATGTCTTCCTTTCTTCCAGAGAGTCAGCAGGTGCTGGAGTCACCATCACTGGAGATGTTCAAAAAACGTGTGGACGTGGCACTTCGGGACATGGTTTGGTGGGCATGGGGGTGTTGGGCTGATGGTTGGACTTGATGATCTTAAAGGTCTTTTCTGACCTTAATGATTCTGTGAGTCTGTGGTCTAACATAACCAGTGAAATAATCTTGTTGCACTTCAGAAGCGATGATTAGTAAGCCATAGAATGATTAGCCTTCTGTTCAAAGACTTTCCAATTCTTTTATTAATTCTCCACCCAACTTCTGATGCACGAACCTACACCACTAATTCCAGAAATGTGAGTAATCTCTTCATCGTGCAAGAAAACTAATTGATGCTCACCTACTCATGAGGTTTTATTCATCACTGGTGGGTAACTTGGGCTTCGGGCTTTGGTTTCCATTTGCTGGAGCTTAACTGGCACAAGTAACTGGGAGGGGGCTGTGGATGTGGCTGGGTTTTGGCAATGCCCGGGGGTTCCCTGGGGCTTCAGAGCTCGCCCTCGGCAGCTGGTTAACCCCTTTGGGGCTTCCTGACAGCAGCGCCCGCTTCGGGCAGGTTCTTCCTCTTCCGTATTGGGATGGAGCCAAACTGGTTGGCCAAAACCAGCACATCCTCCCCGAGTGGTCTGAATTGCCCTGCTGGGCTTGAAAAAATGCTGAGCATAGGTACAGGCAGAGCAGGCTGTGCTGGGAAAGTATCCAGAGCCGCTTAGTGGGAACTGGTACTCGTAGAGGACGGGAGGGATGCTCTCTTTCTTGTTGGTTTTCCACGGCGGTGCTGAGCCACGTGCCCATCTTCACTGTTACAGTGAGCTCCTCAGCGTGGCGTGGCCGGGCTTCCCATCCAGGTCCTGGTCCCGCCAGGGTGTCCGAGCAAAACAACCGCCTTGTAGGTCCCTGGGCTGTGCCCACGCAGCGGGACCGGGGCACCAGTGAGTGGATCTGCTATTCCTCTTGGCTTCCCAGGTGCCAGCACTGGCCCTGGGACGTGGGCAGCCTGCCCGGCAGAGCGAGGGTGCTCGCGAGGAGCCGCACAGCTTTGCCTGGGGTTGATTTTCACTTTTTTTCCACCCAGAATGTCTCAAGTCCTTGCCTGAAGTTTGCTCCGAGGCGCCAGCAGCGAGGAGCTCGGGTGACTTCGCGGTGCCGTCGCCCGCTGCCCGTGCAGGCGTCCTGCTCCCGCAGATGCACATGAGCCCAGCTGGCTCCGCTCTGTGATCTGCAGCAGCCTCTGCAAGGTGAAGCCCTAAGCCCACATCACCCGGCTCTTCCTTCCAGTGATTTTTTAAATTTTACTGTTTCTAAAACCAAACTTCTCTTGCCCAGGGGTTCCCATCACCCAGTCGGGGAGGCTGAATCAGGCTTCCTTTCCTCTGGCTGCGTTCCCAGGTGGGTATATCCATCCTACCTCCGTCGCTGGGCGCCGTGGGAAGGACGAGGTGCAGTCCCAGCCCACCTGTCTGTTCTCAGCCCGGTGCGCACACACGCGCGCGCACACGCGCCTTTTTCCCGCTGCCCCCCTCCACCGCACAGCGGCTTTCCTGCAACACCGACCTCCGCTCCATCCGTCCGGCCCCGGGTCAGGGATGCGCTTGCAGCACCTTCTGCCCCCGCCGGGGCTGCAAACCTGCAGCACGAGGGGTCCCAGAAAGCCCGGCTAAAGCTGGGGAGCACCCGAGGGTGCTCACCCAGGGCACCCAGAAATGCCCCTGCGAGAGCGGCCGCAAAAACACAGCAATGCGAGAAACTGCACTTTGGAAATCCCGAGCAGTAACGTTGCGAAGTTCAGACAAATGTGCTATGTAAAAACCAGCAGGATGCTAAAAAAAGCTCCAGAAAGAGGAAATTTTGTTTTGTGTGCTCTGCGCTCGCTTCCCCTCGGCGCAGGGGGCTGGCTGCGGCGGTGGGTGCGAGACTCTCCCCAGGCACATCTTCCTTCTCCCCCGAGCGGTTTTCCACCCCCCTTTTGCCGAGGAGACCCCACGATCAGCCTTGAAAGCTCTTTGTTTGTAGTTACTGAATTTTGCAGGCGGCCATTACAACCAGGGCTAGTTAACGCTGGGCACGGGACTGTGTGACGTATTTTCTATCCGCTGCCGGGCAGCCATATAGCCACCCGCTCCGTATGAGCGAGCGCAGGAGCTGTGGCAGCCGCGACACCCATGGGCCTGGGAAGCAGTGGGGCTCTGCCCCACGCCCATCACACCCTCTGTGAGCCCTCCAGCCCCTCACCTGAGGATGGTTATAACTGCCCGGGTCAGCCCAGGACCCTCGTTAGCAAATCCTGGGGGTTTTACCCCAGGAAGCAAAGCCACCGCAGCTCCTAAAACCCAACTGGGTGGAGGAGAGGCTCTTCATCCAGCCGGGGGGGAGCAGCCCGTGGGTGGGTGCTGCCCCTGCTGCAGCATCATGCCTGGTCCCCTCCTGGAGGGGGGTCCTTTGGGCGCGCGGGATGCTGCCCAGCACCTCCCGCTCCCTCCTAGAACCGGCGTGAGAGATCAGCCTGGCCGGATCCTGCCACCAAGCGCTAATCTCGCAAGGACCGGCCCCGGTGAGCAGCGGGCACGTAGGTGCCCTGTGTTTGGTGCGGGGCTGGTATTTACGCTGTAAATCCAGATAAACACGTGGCAGAGCAGCAGCCGGTGCTGTACCCGGCACCCTGGTGTCTTCTGCTGACTTACCCTTCTGGGGGGAGGTTTGGGTGCTGCTGCCTGGGACCTCTCTTCTATTTCTCCTCCTTTTCTCTCAGGGCCTAAAATAAAAAGAGAACGTGCACAGGGGTAATTTCGAATGAAACTTTGGTTTCCTGCTGAAGCTGCCCAGGCAGAGGCGGTGTGGCGGCGGCTCCGTCCCTGCGCGGTCTGTCGGGGATGGGGGACGTGGGAGCTGGCCCAGGGACCAGAGCTGGCGGTGTCCTCTGCCAGGCTTGTCTTCTATATCACCTCAAGTGCTACTAGTAGTAATAATTAATAGGTATTAACTAAACAGAAATGATAGAAATATAAACTGATCATTGCATGGGATTGCTTTTTAGTTCTTTAAAAACAAAAAAAATTCAGGGGAGGATAAAGGCTTTTCTCCCTGGAAGCAATTATCTGGTAGATATGTGGGTTTTGTATCTCCTTCCATAGGAGCAATGTTGCCTCTTTCTGTGCCAAGTGTGGAGATTTATTTCCTCTTTGGTGGCCCCAGCGCTTTTGTTGGGCATCCTCAGGGCCTCCCGTGTTCTGCCTGGCACGGTGGGAACCCTGACCCACGGGGGTCCCTGCCTGCCCGGAGCCCACCCGGGTGCCAGCGGCCTCCGCAGCATCCCCGCCTCGCCCAGCATCTCCTCTGCGCCGCGCGCAGCCCTGCTCCGAGTTGCCGGAATGTATTTGCTAACTGTTGAGTTAGCTGCAGAGTGCCAGAGCCGGCTCATCCCGTCCCATTTCCGTGGTTACCTGAAACTGAGTCACTAAAGGTGGTGAACGTTTGTTCCAGGGGGAAAAAGCCGTGAAACAGCCAGGATTTTACAGGTTAGGACTGTGGGGCATTGGCACGGCGGAATGAAAAGTTTCTTTCTATTTTTTCTTTCATTAATTTCTCATTTGCCCGTTATTAAGGTGAGCGGGTGTTTCCGCGGCATGCGACCCTCTGCCTCTCCGCCCGCGCTGGGAGGAGCGGTGGAGCTGCCTCCATCTGCTCGAGGGAGACTCCCCTGTGGCACTGCAATTTTGGGACGGGGCTGTGGGGCTGGAGCCCCGGGGGAGCTCGCCGGGAAGGGGGCCGGGCCGCGGGGCTGGCCGCGCGCCGCTGGGCGGTGAGTCAGGCGGGCAAGCAGCCGGGGACGCCGGGGGGAATTCGGCTGGGTGAATTCCAAGAGTATGCGGGCGAAAAGAAAAAAAAAAGCTGTGGTTTAAGGCTGTGCGAAATAGGCTGCTTTTGCCTTTTAATCCCTTGCAAAAGCTCTTGTCCTCCCTTGTTAATATTCATCCCGGCTAAAAAGGGAAAGTACACCTGGAGCAGCGGTGTATTAGCCTAATCCCCCACCCCTCTTCTCCCTCCTGGCGCACCCTCATGTCCCTGGTAGATGTTCATTGTAACAAGCACCAAAGCCGCGAGTTTTCCACCCAAACCGTCGGCGCGGGGCCGCGAGCGGCGATGGCGGCGCAGATAACCCTGCCTCCTCCTTCCCCCGCTGCTTGCGCTTCAGAGGAGAATTGCCAGCGGAAAGTCAGCGTGCCGCCTCCTGCGAGGAGCAGACCGTTTAAGAAAGTCCACCCGACAAATACGCGGGGACAAAGGCAGGTGAGACCCGGAGCGATGAGAAAATCAGCCCAGTTATCTCCGTCTGTGGAGATGGGGCTGCGTGGGCTCAGAAAGTCCACGTACAGACAAGTCCCTTCAAGCAGCTGTGGGTTTTCCAAAGGTTGAGAATCACTCCCGCGGCTGTTACTCTTAAACGCAGCTTCTTGATGCTCCCGTAACCGTAATAGAAAATACGGGTTGGAACCTCGTGGCTGGCTATTTTGGCTTAAGCCGTACCCCTTCTCTCCCGCGGACACCCAGAGCGTCTCGCGAGCGCTTGCAGGAGCTTGCTCTACTGAGAAATGGAGATGCCGGCTCCTCACCCACACCTGGGCTCAGCCTGCATCTCCTTGCTTCTACTTATCTCCTTCTGGAGCTTCCCGGGGTCGGTGGCTATCGCTGCAGCCTCCTGCCCCTCGGTGGGGTGGCCCCGTCCCCCCTCAGCACCTCGAGCGTAAGGGGCACCAAGTCTCCGTTGCAGTAACGAAGAAAAGCACAAGTTAAACCCGTTGGCCTGAACCAAAGATAACTGGGGATAAAAGAACATCGGCCTTACCTTCGCTGTCGCGGCGGGCTGCTCCGCTGGGAGCCCGGGGGCCCCGATCCGCGGGTGCCGGCAGCGGGTCCCCACCCCGCCCGACGCGCAAAGCAAAAGCGCAAGTGCCGGGAGCGGCAGCCGGCGCCGCGCGGGAGGGGAGCGGGGCCCTCCCCGCCGGCAGCGCCTTCCGCGCCGCTGCTCCTGCCCCCGGGTCTGAGCCGGGCCTGACCCTTCTTCTTTTTTGTGGTTACATACGTGTGTGTGTATATATAGACGCTCGCATGTCAAGGCGCTGTCGGTTTCGGGGTGTTTTGGAAACTGCCGAAAGTTTCCAAAAGTTTTGGTGTTTGCCGCCGGTGCTGGGGGGCCCGGGGGCCGCGGGGCAGCGCCTGCTCGCAGGGCCCCTTCCGCGGAGGGCGCGGAGCTGAGCGGGCTGATCGAGCCGGAGGCTCCATCAATTATTTTCCTCTCCCTTTCCCAGCTGTCCGGGAAAGGCTCCTTCGCTCCCGCCTGGCTCTTTTTACCCCTGCACCGCAGGCCGCCGCACCCGGCGCTCCGGGGGGCTTCAGAAAGTCACGCCGAGGCTGGGCGCGGTCCCCTTTGGGCTTCCCCAGAAGCAGGAGGTTCTCCACGGTCATTATTTTCTTGTTCAGTGGATTTCCGCAGCCGACGCGGACCAAACCAGGGCCAGAGCCCAGGACCCTCCGCTTCCAAATAAGCGCGTGTGCCACGCCGCGGTGTCACCCATGGGTGCTCGGCAGGCGATGGCCCGTGGCGAAGAGCGGCGCTGGCCACGGCACAGGCTGCTCGCTTGCCTCTGTGCGCTCGGTGATTCTCCGGTTCTGACAAGTAGCGCTTCTGTAGCTGCCCATCTGGGGACTCCGGCCCAAGAAGTATTAAAATCTTTCTTTTTTTAATATCGAGAGGTATCAAGAATTCTTTATTCAATTGGTTATTTTGAAAAAGTGACTTTTTTAACCATTTCCGCAGCAATTCAACCTGCAATTATTTGCAGCTTTTTAATCTGTGTTTACTTTTTTTTTTTTTTTTTTTTTTTTTTTCCTCACGTGCCTGCTCGGGGGAACGGGACTGACTCGGCAGCACGACTCGTGGAGAGGGTGCAGCTCTGCAGAGGGGCCGTACAGGTGCCCGGGGACCAGGCAGCGCGGTCCGCTGCCGCGTCCCCGTCGCAGCATCACGTGCGCGCAGCGGGTACCAGGCTCTGTCACACCTACTCCCTTAAAGCGTTACCGATTTACTCGTGTAACAATCTCAGCTTATAGCAGGGCTTCGTAGCGCTGTGTGCTTTTTATTGTGGTTGATAGGAAATTAATCTCTTGGGCACATCGCGGGCTTTTTATAGCCTCGGGGTGTGTTGGGCTTGTCATCCCTGCGGTGGCACAGCTCCTCGCTGGGGCTTTGCAGCTTGCGCCTCCCAAAACGCGCGGGCGCTTGCCTGTTTCAGCAAATAATCCGAAGAGCTAAAGCTTCTAGCCATTTTTTGAAGCTTGCTGATTACTTAATGGGCCTTAATTAATCTCGTGTGGGAGCTAGAGCTTTCAGCACTGTGGGATCCTCACCGCAGAGTGAAGATCCTTCCCCTTGGGTGCGGGGATGGATTTATCTGCTGATGCCTTTGGGCTGGAAGCAGGGGAGGTTTGGGCTTTAGTGCTTAAACGGGGCTTGTCACTGTTGCGGAGTCTCCTGGGAGACGTGCCGAGACCTCGGTGGAGGATACTGGCTTGATTCACGTTGATCCTGGGGCATTTCCGTGGTCGCGGTGGGATCTGGGGTGCAAACCTTCCCCGTGCTTGCCGGTGCCTCCCGGCAGCTGCCTCCACCGTGCGCTCTCGCGCTTTGCAAAGGCTTTTCACCATAGTTATTTAAAGAAAATCCTTTTATTTCCTTCCCCCTGTGCCTCTAAATCATGTGCTGTGAAACCTGGCGGTCCCCAGGCTCTGCTCCTGACCCGCCAGCCTTTCCCTGCCTGCCCCTGGCTCCGCAAAGGGGACCGTGGGGCCGAGGGGGACGGCTTGGGCACCGCTTTAATAGACAGCGGAGTTGCAGCCAGTCCCACGAGTAACGGCAGTACTACCCCCCCGCGGCTGAGCAGCACCTGGGCTCTGGAGGTGTCTTTTACTTTTCTTTTCCTAATCAAAGGCGCGATGGATGCTCAATTTCGCACTTTCGTTTCCGCAGCAGCCAGCCTGTTTATAAGAAGGCATCGCCTGCGCTTGGGGCGGCGAGCGTATTTACGGTACGGACAGGCTTTTTGTTTCAGAGGCACCTTTCGGAGCATAACCATATCCTGTTTTGCTGGTGCCGCGCTCCGCGCGCAGCCGGCGTGCGTCGCTGGCGGCATCCATCCCCTTTCCTGTCACTCCAGGAGCCGTCGCGCGCGGCAGCGCCGGCTCAGCCCCTTCTCGAGGTGCGTGGGTGGGAACCCGTGGGTGCCTTCCCCAGCTCGCCTTTACCGGCAGCCAAAAGCGAGTCTGAGTCGTGCCGTCCCCCGGCACGGGGTGCACAGTGGCAGCGCTGGCCGGACCCTCCCCAAACCTGCCATAGTTGAGGCCACCAAAAATCAGGAGGACTTGGGGCTGGGCACAAAGCAATTATTTTACGGTATAAGATAAAATCTTATCTCACATTTTTATCTTATACTTACGTTTTTATCTCTCAAAAATTGGAAATTTTCAGTTTGTCTCAGCTTGTGCTTCGTGACCTTGTAGGAGACCCTCAGACAGAAAGAGCTAAGGTCTTTCTGGTCTGCACTGACAAGTCTTTAATAGAAATAATTCCTGAGGGTAGGTTGCGTGGCTGCTCCCCACGTGGCTGGTGAAGTTTTGCTCGGTGATGACACAGCAGGGGCGCGGGGTGGGTGCGCAAAGGGGAGCGGGCACGGGCCCCCGCAGGCCACGGGCATCCCGGGCTCTCGCCCGCAGCTCCCAGCATCAGCGGGGCTCGCCTGGAGCCAGCGATGCAGCCCTGCCGCTGTCACCACGCCGGGGGGCTAAAAGGTTCTGGCTTTTCCTCCCCAGCCTCGGTGCCTGCTCCACCCGCCTACAGCAGTGAAATTTGCTTTAAAAAAAAAAAAAAAATTTAAAATATCCCCTGTTAGGAGGAGCAGGACCGAGCGATCCGCGTGGATCAGGAAAAATTCCTGCTGGAAAGGACTCGCTGGCTGCTGCAAGGTTGAGGCTTTGGCTGTTTCTTGGGGCAGAGCTAACCCTTAGCGCTGAACGTGGCCACGGCATCAACACGGAGTTCCCAAAACCCTTTCCCTTGTGCCTCAACAGGACCCTGCCGCGCACGAGGGGCAAACGGACATCGCTGGGTCTCTAAAGTGGTGCTGTCCCATTGAACACCGGTGACTTGGGCTTTGCAGGGTGCTGCTGGCTGAGCCCGCGAATTAAAAAAATCAGACTGGGGTCTGACGAAATCATGACTGTCTGGAAAACCGCTCCCTGGCTCGGGCTGGTTTAAAGCAGGAACATTTGCTTTCTGTGGGTTTAGGTTGCACTCGGAATCGACGCTGTTGTGTTTGTTCCTTTGCCAGGCGCAGCGCTTGCCCCTCTCCTCGGCGCGAGGCGGGTGGATGGGGAAGCGGCTCGTTGCCAGCAGCGGTGGCTATTAGCACTGCGCCAAAAGCCTGAGCCTCGCTCCCGGGGAGGTGGTGCGAGCGGTGCCGAGAGCTGCGGCTGAGCCGTTTTCCGGAGGCAAAGTCACTTTGCTGGGGCTGGACTGGAAGCATGAGGTCATGGAGGCAGGAAAAAGGTATTTTTAGCAAAGAGAAAAGCAGCCTTCTCTCCTTCCTTGCGGTGCCCTAGAAAGCGTTGTGCACAGGAGACGCCTTGCACGTTCCCAAGTACTGCGTAATTTTAGGTATATGTAAGCGTAGCACCTGTGCAGGGCTGTATGTGTATATGGATGGACACACACAAAAGCAACTACGCCGCTTTAGTCAAAGGAATAAGCCCTACAGAATGACCCATGTGAAAAGCTCGGGGCGTGCGGCGGCTGTCGGTGCTGGCGGAGGCCCGGCTGAGCTGCCGGCTTTGCTGCTCTCCCTGCCGCTGCAGCCGCTCGCCCTTCCCAGGAGGACATTTCGGAAGCCCCCCTGCAGCGCGCCTTGCTGGGGGGGAAATCATGGCTGCCAAAATCGTCCCCAGCCACGTATCGGCCTGAGCGCTCGGGCTGGCTGCGGCCAGAGCGTCGTGCCGTGCGCTCGTCCCTCGGAAGAGCCGAGGATGTACGTGGGGACGAGAGTGCCCCGGGGAAGGGACGCGCTCCTGGCGCGGTCGCCGCTCGCGAGCGCGCGGCCGGAGTCTGTAACGCGTGACCTGGCAATTCGTGAGGCTGAAGCGCAGGGTTGGGGTTATTACTGGCTGCTTTTTGCCACGTGAATAAAAAGTTTGATGCGCACAGGTGATGGCTCTGGGAAAGGCATCCTGAAAAGCTCTTAATTCACCCTGTCCTCTCTTCCCCCCACATCAGCTCCCAGTCCCTTGCTCGCCCTTCTCTTCAACCTTGAGCTTCTCCCTTGTAAGAAGTTGTCTCACACCTTGGCCTCAGGAAAGCAAACCCTCAATGTGGCAGCTTTTTACCTAAATCTTCTTAGGAGCACCACAGAGCCAGGCATCCCCCAGCCCACGCTGACCTGCTGCCCCACAAGGTACCCGAACCACCAGCGGTGGAACCCACTGCTCCTGCATCTCTGCGCCGGGGACCAGCAGCATCCCTGTCTGTCCGTCGCCCCTCCCTGGCTGTGGCAGAGCTGCCACTGACCCCGAATCCTCGTGGTTTGGGTCCCGGCGCCCAGCCAGGGTGTTTGTGGTAGTGGGTCTTGGTGGGCTGTCACGTAACAGGAGGGCTGGCGGGTGTCTCGTGCCCTCTGAAGGGCAGAAAGCACCGGTCTGCACTGGAAAAGAATATTTCCTCAGGGTTTGGTTTGGGTAAAACCCAACAAAATCCTTGCTATCCAGTGCATCTAACCCAGAAAGGGATTTTTCTGCCGTATTTCCCATGCAGCCTGTGCCACAGGCAAGCCCGAGGTGCGGCACGGGCAGCCCGAGCAAGGGCTGCTGCTGCGTCTCTGCGTGACAGATTAGTGAGAGTTTTTGTTTTGCTTTCTTTTTCCTGTTTTCTTTTTGGAAGGAGGAAGCTGCGTTGCAGAAATTTCAGAAAAGCTGTGCAATCTGGAAACGAACCAGCAAAGTCCCACCAGTAACTGGTGCTACTGAGAAACCTGGAGCTGGTGCTGCCAGTCAGGTTGGAGCTGCGGTACGGGCTTCGTGGTCAGCCAGCAGGACTTACCAATATCTGACTGTGGCTATTGAGGGCTACCTGGATGTCCACCCCAGCTACTCGGGGTTGTAGCATTCCCGAAAGGCGCTCGCAGGCTCCCGGTTAAGGTGCTGGTGGTGCGACTTGCCCGGCCCGTGGTGGCTGCCTGGAGCCACGTCTTGCCGGCCACGGCATCGGCGAGGTTTTGCTTGGGTTTCCTGTTTTGCCTGTGCACACTGCTGGGTTTGTGCCGTCCGAAGCAGCTTTTTTCAGCCCTGAAAATGCTTCCCTCCACTCCCAAGAAAATAAGGAAAACATGTTCTTTTGTTGGGTTTTGGGTTTTTTTTGTGAGAGGTCAGGGAGGTTTGGGACAGAGCGAGCCGCAGGGCAGCATGTTTTCTGCCTGTCTCTGGCACGCTGTAAGTACCAAAGCAAATTCCTCCAGGTTGTCTGAATCTCTCATTTGTCTAAGACCGGCCTTGGCAACACAAGGGTAAGCCACCGCCCGCTCTTCCCAGAAACTCCGCACGGGTTGGAAATGTGCATCCAATCATCAGCGAAGCTGTTTTCTATCAACCCCCCTCTGCCTACGTTTACTTGTATAATTCCCTGAGGGTTTCTTGGCTCTGCAGTCGTCGATGCCTTCGCCCACACGGAAGAAAGCTCATAGCCCCCGTGCTGGCTGCTGTGCCCGGGGCCGCGGTGGCAACGGGGCCTCTCTCAGCCCCGAACGGGGGTCCCTCCCACTGCAGATCGTACCGTTGCTCTGAGAGCAAATGTGGTGCATAATGAGACTATTTACAAGCGCTTAAAATAAAGCCCACAATGCTAAAATACGTGTCGATCATTTTAATTCCTCCCGAGTTTGAAGCCTTAAGGATGCGCTCGGGTCAGTTTTGTAAACTCTTCTCGGTACCCAGTGAGGGCTGGGGCCTTCTCTGGTTTTTAAAGGCTTGAGAAACACCTTAATCTACGACCACGGGCTTTAGCACAATGTCAAATAACACAAGACTTCTACCAACGACATGAGAGACAGCAACACCAGCTACTAGTCCTCCCTTCTGCGGCTCGCCCGGAGTCTCTGCAAGCAAACGTGCTCTGGGAGACACCCTTCATCCTTCCTCCCCTTCGCTTGTGGCAAATCCAGTCACAGTCTGTCTTCCAAGTATTCATCCCTCCCAATCAGTGGAGCATCCTGGAGCTCTGAGGAGCCGGCAGACTCCCTCGCTCAGCGCTGGGTGCCTTTTTCAATAGCGTGAGCTGACCCCAGTTTGTTCGAAAACTCCCTTTAACGCTGATGTGGATATAGGTTAATGCTCTTTGCTTGATATATGTCGGTAAAGTTATAGTCTTGCAGTCCACATTAGGCTACATTAGGTCCAGATGACTGGGTTTTGCAATGGAAAGAGGTTTGGTTTATATGGAGATACTTAACTGTCCTGATCTAGAGCCTCATGCGGGCACGGTGGATGCCGTAAGTCATGACGGGCCGCGGGTAGCCGCAGTTGGCGCTGAAACGCCGCTGGTGCTGCCTCTGTGAGCTATGCTGAGGCCCCTGCTTACAACACAGGATTTAGAAGGTTTTTCAAAAATGACAAATATGTAGAAGCACTGAAATGACAGAAATGAGGGACGCATACCTGGCTGCAGTTCAGCACAGGAGAAATACTGGCATCAGCAACGGCTGTTTCAGGTTTTTTAACAATAACGTGATGGAGAACGCTGTAAGGCAAACAGTCCCCAACGGCGGCAACACAACCCGCAAACCTTTTTTTCATCCAAATGTCATTCTAGGTCAGATCCTGGCATCTGTTGCACACAAGGGTAATTCAGGACTTTTTGGAGACCTAATTCAATCTTCACTCGAGCTATGAGAAGCACCTACATGGACAGAAATGGCTTATGTTTCAAGAGATGGACTCCAGCAGAAGCTCATCGGGCGGCATGGGAGGGATTTCCATGCTGTTTATTCGGCCAAAGAACTTGGAAAGAGACCAAAACTTAAAGCGCGGAAGGTTTCTCTTCATACGAATGTCATGGCCAGTTTCGGTGACGGAGAGGCTGCTCCCGCGGCGTGTGAACCGATCTCGCAAGGCAGCACAGCTGTGGCGCAGCAGCTGGTCCTGGAACTCGGAGGTCATGAAGTAGTAGAGGACCGGATCCAGGCAGCAGTTGAGGCTTGCGAGGCAGAGGGAGATGGGGTGGAAGCGGAGCGTGCTCCTGTGAACGGCACAGTCCCGAATGATGTTCTCTATCACCATCATGAAGAAAGGGAAGTTGATGTGGTAGGGGGTGAAGCAGATGAAGAAGACGGCCGCGCACATCAAGACCATGCGCAAAGCCTTCTGCTTCTCACTGGTGTTCTGCAGCTGCGTTGGACACTCCCGCAGCGACTGCCGCATCTTCCAAGTGCAGCAGGCAATGATGCCGAAGGGGATGACAAACCCAAACAGCTCCGCCACCGTCACCAGCGCGATGGAGGCTCCCGGGCTCAGCTGCTTCACCCCCAGGTCTGAGAAGCACGTGTTTGTGCTATTGGACAAGGCTGGGCTCCTCACCACGAGCAGGGGTAAGCACGCCGCCCCGACGAAGAGCCAGACGGCAGCGCTGATGGCTGCATCGTACCGCCGCTTCCAGTCCTTGGCTTTGAAGGGATGGAGGAGGAAGAGGTACCGCTGGATGCTGATGCAGGTGAGGAAGCAAATGCTGGCGTACATGTTGAGATACTTCAGGTAGAAGCACACCTGGCAAAGAAAACTGCCAAACGGCCACGTGTGGTTTATGTAGTAATACATCCGTAAGGGCAGCGAGAGGACGTGAGCCAGGTCAGCCACGGCCAGGTTGATCATGAAGATGACGGCTTTGCTCTTCTTGCTGATGAAGCGGCACAAGACCCACAGGGCCGCGCTGTTTGCCAGGAGGCCGGGGATGAAGATGATGGTGTAAGTGGTTGCGTACAGGGTGGACTGGAAGGACATCTGGGGATCGGTACAGTTCCCGGAGGACACGTTGCTCTCCATCTCGGCTGAGTCTCTTCACTCATGGAGCGATTAAGGTGTGTGGACGGTTCCTGTAGGGGGTAAAAATAGATGCTGTAAAGCCAAAAACCCTCCAGTATTTCCCCCACATGGAGTAAACGCACTTCAGTACAGAAGGGCAAGTTGTGTGTAGGTGTGTGTACAGTGTGTGCACAGGCGTGTGTGCAAGACGGCGTGGGTGTTGGGAAGGGTGCAGCGGCAGACCCCGCTTATGGGCCGCGATCCCGGGCACCTTCCACGCAGCTCCTTTCAGGTGTGCTCGGCAGGATGTTGTACCCTGCCACCCCCTAAGGCGATGCCACAATTAGGGTGACATTGCAGTCGAGCTCCGTAGCGTTAATCTCTTTATTGCTAATGCCAGAGAGTTTCTTCAGCTCCCCGGGGTTCTTCATGACCATTTTTATTGCATATCGCTTTCTGTCAGACTCCCATCAAATTGCTCTCTGATATGTCTACAGGCAGTTTTGGTTGGACTGTAAATAAATAGGGACTTTAAACGCACAGATCCAAAAAGACAGTGTCTAGATCCAGAGATCCAGTGCGAATCGTCAGCGAGGGCAATAATTAGCATCAGCAAACGATGGTGCTGGCAGGCAGCTGACTGGAGCGGAGGCCAGTGGGAGAGGTGCAGACAGATCTATCAGAGCTCTGGCTCCAGATTTAAGGCTGGATTGATAAACTAATAGCTGGCCGAACACACGCCAGCTGCTCTGCCAGTCCTGCTAACTCAATTCTAGCGCTCATGGCACATTGTGCAGGCATCGTGTTGTAGCAACAGAAATTACCCTCCAGCAACAGTTCAGGACTTGAAGGAAGATAAATACATCCGTCTGTTAGTTAGAATAGAAATTCTTTTCATCCGTTTACCCGTTCCAGCCAGCGCTGAGGGTATTAGCGGGTCACGGGGAGTTCACAGGTACTCGCGCAGGTCTCCGGAGAGGTGATGGATTTTGCCATTCGTAAGCAGAGCCCGCGGGGAAACGGTCTGCTCTTTCGGGAAGGGGCGATTTGACGGCAGCAGGTTACAACCCAAGGGCCCGCAGCATCGTCTGCAACAAACCAGAGAGTTTTCCCCTTGGAAACGGAGCCTGTAGCTGCCTGCAAGGTGTCGGGCAACCTGCCCTTCCCTTCCAGGAGACCAGAGCCTGACCTGGCAGAGCCCTGAGCACCTCCTGCCTTTGCCACCGAGCCCCTCAACAGTGGTGTTTAATTAAGAAGCGGCCAGCAGTGCCGTTTCCCACAGCCCTGAGCCTGGCTTTCGCCACAGGGACGGATTTCTAAAAGCTGATTGCTAATTGCCCACAGCAGGGACCGGACTTCTGCGCAGAGCCCGGCATTGCTACGAGGCACAGGGTGAAGGCTCGAGGCGCTCCTCCTCACCTAGGCAGCTCTTCAGAGGGGTTGTCATGTTTTCAGTTTCAGAAGGAAGGTTATATATTTATATACACAGATAAATATATTACATATATTCTCTCTGATGCAGGAAGGGTCAGTGCATCTACCCTCGTTTCTGTGCGCGTGCGGCGCTTACGCCCCGCGTTCTGAACGGAGCCCTTGCCACCCCGCCGTCTCCCCGTTTGCTGATTTCTCCAGGGTTTGGCTCCCAAAAAGCAAGACTGAAGTGAAACCCCGGGCGTTGGGCTAGTGCACCTTTTGGCTGCTGGCTGTGCTTGAGCCAGTAGCCCCGGGCCGGAGGTTTGGTTTCTCCACCGAGCCGGGACAAGGCAGGGGAGCCGGGATGTCTGTCGTGAGGGGACGGTGGGAAACAAAACCCTTTGGTCCCTGCAGCATCCCCATGTGCTCCTCACCTGCCTGAAAACCCACGAGGGGCTCGTGCTCGGTGCTGGCCCCGCTCTTGGCCGCTGCCCTTTGTACTGAGTCTGTTTAACCCTGGAAAAGCGGCGGCAGGGCACCTTGTCTTCGCATCCCCGCAGAAAAGAGGGAGGGAAAACAGCCGGGGAGCATGGGGAATGCAGCTATTCCCAGCTCTCGTCATGGCCTTCCAGCGACAGAGCTGGCACTTGGTGGTCTGGGCTTGTGAAAAGGATTATAGGGTGCCGGTGTCCCTGTCCCACCATCTCCTCCCTGCCACGCGTCCCAGCCCGAATCCTAAGCCTTGTCCCTGCAGGCGTGACCACGGGGTGCCTCCTTGCTGGTTTTCTCCTTTTTTTTTTTTTTTTCTTTCCCTGGGAGCACCTATTTCTCGGCCGGAGGGCTGGTGTCACTCCTGGTACCCAGCACTTTCAGTTTTCAGGTGACAGCCCTTGTCAGGGCACCTGGCGAGAGCTGCGGGGAGCTCCCCGCCGCGCCGCCGCCGGCCTGGGTTCAGGCCCGTGCTCGCTCGCTACAACGCTTCCTGAAGGAGCGGGGTTTTTTATTTATTGTTGCTCAGTTTTCGCCTCCCCCCCGGCCTGCGCCTTGCCCCGAGCCCCTCCGGCTGCCCCCGTTTTGCTGTCGGCGATGCCGGCGTCGGGGCAGAGATGCTCCCGTGGGCTTTGGCAGGGGTTTTGTTCAGCGGCTTCATGAAGTCTGTAGGAAATACTCCCTGCTACTCCCTGATTGTTTTCCTATTTCATCCAGGCGTGGATTTACACACAGGCAGGAGCAGGGGGGGCTCTTTTGAAGTGGCAGAGCTGAGTTTTATCTAGCCGCACGCTGAAATCACAGCGGGGAGCCCATTATTGCTGCCAGAGGACGAAGACCACCGGTTGTGGATGTAGCACTGCACTTCATTAAACGTCGGGTAACTTTGCAACTAATTAGGAGGTTAAGGCGGCTATTAAAACACCGGTGTGTCTTTTTCTGCGTGTGTTAGCAGTGTCTGTTCCTGGAAGCGAATACGGCTGTCGTTATTGGAAATCGCCTGGCTGCTCTGAATCACCCTGCGCCCCACCCAGCCCTCCACGGCTGCGGCATTGCATCCGCTGCGCCCAGATTCACTGGCAAACTCGCCCTCATCTTTTCCACGGCTCGGCTGGACAAACCGGGCTCAAGCCGCGCTGCAGGCGCGGCCGGGCAGAGCCCCCGGCTTGGGGAGCCCCGGAGCCGGGGGGCTGGGGTCGAGCTGCCTCCCTTCAACCCCGCTCAAGCCTGGGCTGCTGGAGGGAAAAGCAGTCTAGGGGATGGAAAAAAATAAAAATCCGCTTTTGGCTTGAAATAAGCTCTGGATTTGAGGCAGTGGAGGTTTCCTGGCATTTGCGTTTTAAGCAATAATTTTGTTTGTTTAATCCAGGCGCTAATAGGAAATACATAAACAGAGCTGATGGCTTATGGCAGCTTCTGTCAAATTACCCAAAATTGAAGTATTTTGGGTAAAACAGGCTTTCCCCGCGTACCGCCGCACGCAGCAGCCTGCTCGGCTGCACCGCGCTCCGCTCGCCCACCCCTCGGAGCCGAGCGAGACAGAAATACGTGGGCACAGTCAGAGGCAGCTGAGGATGTCGCACCAGCTTCTGCCCGATAAGATCTCTTGAAGAATAACTAAAAAAAAAAAAAAGTGATAACACTGCTCAAAACTGCAATAGCTTCAACCTACTGAAGCAAACGCACAGCAGAAATCGAGCTTACCTTCCCGTGAGTCCCATCCTTCAGGGGGGTGGCATCCATGCTAGGGAGCAGGAGGAGCGAGCTTTCTGCTTTTATTTCCTACTGATTTTTGCAGCAATCCCAGCCCCAGCGGCTCCTCGTTAAACTTCCACATGTTTTCGGAGCGCTGGAATCCTGCCGGCATCTGCAGCCCAGTACGGTGGCTGCAGAACAGGAAATCCTGTATTTTGTTTCTCTTCGCCACACAAAACGTGTACAGCTAATGACGTTAAAACAACTGGGAAGGCGATGACGTCGTTTGATCCAACCGCCGTGTGATAGAGACCTCGGACGCGGATTTCTTTCCTTCTCTTTGCACTGAAGATGTGTAATGTGACGGTGTCCTTCAGTCGAGCTGCTTCTGCTTTTACGCACAGTCACTTGACATTTGCTTGCTAAAAACTGTGAAATACAGGAGCAAAAATCTTCCAATAAGCGCTCGCTAAAGGGAAACTGAAAACTGTGCCCGTGTAAGTTACTGGAAGATAGTAATTTTCCTTCATTTTCTTGGAAGTTTGGTTAGCCTCAGACTATCAAGGCTATAGGCTAAAGCTAGGGGTTTAGACTTTATTTCTGAAATAATACGATGGTTTAAAGTGGAGATTTTCCCAAAATACCCAATTTTTTTAAAAAAAAAAAACCACAAATGTGTATCGTTCCCAATTTCTTTCTTACTGTAGGTAACGTATAAATAGAACTATCCCTGCTCTGTGCATCTATTTTCTGTCATTGGTCCTATGACCCCAGTAAATTAACAGAAACGTTAACTGTGGAAGCGAAGTGAAAGAAGGAAGCTATTACCTTTAATTGCAGAATAAGTTGCCAGCTCAGGGTCTGGGATCGAGCGTGCTGCTTTCCCCACGGCAGCTGAGCCCGCCGGCTGCGCGGTTGCTGGGGTTTCGCCGCGCTGGCAGCGACGCCGACCCAGCGGCACGTCAATGTGCTCCCGGGCCATGAAGTGGCGCTTCCTGACAGTAGCGTAGAGAAGGGAGAAGAGGATCCTTGACCTGGAGCATCCTGTGGTGAGTGGAGATGCAGTTACTTAAATCCGTTGGTCAGCATCCTCATGAAGGCCAAGGCGAGACCAGTTTATATACAGTCTATGTACCACGTGCCTTTATGGTCGTATCTACGGGCTTCTTCCTTATCATTTGCTTACCCATCACGTAGACGTAGCCTGCTAGCAAATAAGTACCTGTGAAGCCCCATGCTTCTCATCTCAGCTGAGAGCAAAGTGAGTTGGAAGATGCAAGAGCTGCTTATCATTCCAGGTTTTCTTCTTGTGCATCCTTTTCAGCAGGTGATGGCGATCCTTGGAAGAACTTGCAAAACGTTCACAGACTCGTAGAAGGGAGGCTGGCACTGCGCCCCATCCTCTCCAGAGGTTAAAGGTTTATCCCAAAGGGTGTTTTATCAGGATATCCTGCCTAGGACATCCTACTTCTGTGTCCACAGCACACATCCAGCACTGTATCCAGCCATCTCTGAGTCCTATTTTTAGGTACGTGTTTACAGCAGGGCTGCTGGGGAAGGAGAGGTCAGTGGATGTCAGACCATAGTGAGGGTCAGACTCGCCTCTCAGGGTTCATAACCACGTCAAGTCCTTCCTCTGCTCGTCATTTTTTTTGCAGTACTATTGCAGAAGATCAGAGCCTCCTGGTCATGAAAGGCTGATGGATTGACAAGCCTCAAGCCTCTGCCTTCAACATAACTAATCGACCTCTCCATTCCTCTTTTAACTGCATGTATATTTTTGTTTAGCATTTCTGCTCTTCTGGCTCATTACCGATACTAAACATGCATTTTTACACCATGCAATGTTATACTTTCGAAGGCAGAGCACACAAAGGAATTTTTAAATAACTGTAAGACCTTATCTAAGGCCTCCAGATAAAGGTCGTCTTCGCCTTTAGCCTGGTATCCTGTGGGCAGAAGGCCAGATGCATATGATCAGCATCTCTTTAAGTGCTCAGCATTTAGAAATATCTGACAGGATGCACCTGAAGGATGTATGAAAAACAGTGGGCCATTCAGGAGGAGGAGGAGGTCTTATTCACACAAAGCGACTCACCCTTGTGCAGCGACGTGCTACGGCTTGACCGGAGCTGTTGGAATGTGGCCCGTGGGGCTGGGTGAGTCCCCGGTGCCCTGTGGCACATAGTCCTCCTCACCACTGCACAGTGGCCTCTACAGGGGCAGCATTTTTGGGAAGCTTTGGTTTATTTTACAGCAAATAATTGTCAGTCACTCCCAACCTTTTCAGGCTAAGCCCTTGTGTAATCTACAGACCCAGCATTTTTGGTCAAAATGCACCAGTCGTAGCCCCAAAATCCTTTAAGTGCAATGAAGGGTTTTCATATTTTTGAGCTGTCTCTTAGTTGTTGAGCTGTTATCCTGCATTTACAGCATATTTTGTTTTTTCTTTGCGTAGAGAGCTGGTAATTTCATTTAAGGAGAGAAGAGAAGCTGAGGTACCCACAAGATCCTGCAGCTCAGAACCTGAGGCTGCAGAAAGGTATGAAATCCCATGGGGTTTCTTTCCAAATACGTTTGCTGTCAAATACAGGAGGGCCTGTTCTCAAGGAGACGAATTACCAGACCTCTGATACCAGTTAAGATGGGGTGGCCATTTGCTTGGCACTGCAAAGAAACACATTTTCTTACACTAACTTCTGGTAGAGAAGGAGCATGTCACGCTGGGGTATTGCCCGGGGCTGTGCCATCAGGGGACGTGCGCTGCCATCGGTGTGGGTGGCTTGGAGACCTCCCAGTCACCCTTTGGGGTGAGGCTTGAAACAGGGTTGCCCCAGCACCAGGTGCCAGTGGAGTCCTTCAGATCCATCCTTCACAAACCTGCCTAGCTGTAGCCAGGCTCCGGATTTGGTTAACTTCAGCCTTTCTGTGGCATCTCTGTTGAAAGCCTTTGGTTTTGTGTCTGCCCAAGAAGGATGAAGATGTCTTCTTTTTATAGCTGATGAGTTTGGGCAGCAGGACAAGCACAAGAGATAATGTCATGATGTTGCTCCTAGATTTTATTTCCTCTTGTCAGAATAATAAACATGTTTTACAGTCACAGGAAAGGGGGTGAAGTACAGGAATTGTAGCCAGGCACATTGTGCTGTTGAAAGTGTGAGAGCACTGGCAGACAAAGCCAGCACCTGCGGCCCCAGGTCTTGTGTCAGATCCAGCATCTCCCAGCCTTGAAGGCAGCCGAAATACCGTCCTCCTCGGCAGTGATGCTGGATTTGTCTCCTCTTCTCTTCAACCACGCTGCTGAGGTTTTGAAGGACCTGAACTAAAGGCTTTGAGTTTCACATATGGGTTTGTGGAGACCAAACTGATGGTCTTTGACTTTCTACATGCTTCCAGAAAATTACAAGTTTTCCTTGATCTCTTTTTACTTTGAATTGTTGCTCTCTAGGTTAGCTCACCATCGTGACCATCTTGGCTACCTTTCTGTCGTGGTTTAACCCCCTCTAGCAACTAAGCACCACACAGTTGATTTAACTCTATCCCAGCCAAAACCAGTACACTTCCCACACACCAGAAGAGACCATTAGACCCAGTTGTCTAACCTCCTGCACGTCAAAGTGATTTGACTTGAAAGCCTTGAAAGTTGAGCATGTGACTTTTCCTCACAGGCTGGGGCTGTATGTAAAAAAGACCATTTTGGGGGCTTCTAAGAGAGTTCAGAGAGTGAGTGAGGCAGGAAGACGGGGAAGAGTGTGGGCAGCTGAGGTGCTTGGGGATGCCATCGTGGTGACGGGGAATGTTATCCCTCATAGAGCCATCAAAATTTGTTGTTAAAGTTAATGGTGGGAGATCCACCAGCACTCTTCGGACATCCAGGTGCTGGAGCAGGTATTCCCATGCTGGGTCCATGTTATAATATTCAGTGTGTAGGGACTACAGTGACCAATTTCGGCTTTACCAATCTTTTCTTGCCACCAATCGTGTGAGTGCTTTTTGAAGCCGTATAGATTTGGATCTGTGAAATGATTGTTGAATGAGATAGAGATGGCTTCTGTGGTCCTGCCTGCGCCTAAGGGTGATAGCAGTCACTCCTCCCCAGCCCGTCACGCACCACCCACAGCACAACTGTTCCCATGGAGCACCTTTCTCTCCCCAAAGTAACTTTAAATCCAATGTAAGTGTGTAGTTTAAAAAAAATAAAAATAAAAATCAGTCATACTAGAGTGGGGTGAAAACCTTTCTGTAGACAAGCAAGCAATCCGTTTAAGAATAACAAATGTTGATGCACTCCGCTTGAACTCTTTCACAGAATCATTAAGGTTGGAAAAGACCTTTAAGATCATGAAGTCCAACCATCAACCCACCACCACCATGCCCACTGAACCATGTCCTGAAACCTTTGGTTCAAGGACGAGCTGATCCCGTTCAGTTTTGCAGGTATAAGTGATAACTATGAAACCCAGCTTATGTTTGCAAAAACGCGTTTATTTTTTAAGCATCAGTTTCTGGAAAGAAAAATGTAGGACAAGCTATATAGTTACTATAACAGTGCCTCCAACTTGTTTTCACCTGATAAATGGAGAATTGCATGAGAAAAAAACCACAGTCAACAGCTCTCAGTCACATGCTAGCTGATCAAGGTCCATAAAAATCCTCGTAAGAAAACATCCATTGAAACTAAAGTCTCCTATAGTCTCCTGACAATATTATACAGTGTCTAGCTTATGAGAAGACTTAAATTGACAAAAAATTAATTATGCATGCTTAACTGTGTACCTGAGCGTCAACCTCTGCTCACATTTTTAAAGGCACTACTTGCAGTGTGTAAACATATGTGTATATCCTTGGCATAACGAAGTGCCACTTAAAGGAGACAAAACATTTCCATTGACCCAGTAGGAGAAGGACTGTTTGCCTTCTAATGCAGCTTTCTCACCAGAAGCCTGCAATAATACTCTCTGTGTGGAAGTTACTTCCTTCAGATAGGCATGTTTTGGTATTTTCACTTATCTACATGTAAGATTAAGTTCATCGCGCTGTAGCCCATAATCTCACAAATTGGAGAACTACAAGACCGTATTGTATTTGATCGGTATGTCTTCATTGCCTTTTAGAGGAACTCCGGTGTAATGATTATTTAAACCTGGCTATTGTTTGCTTTTTCCCGTTTTTTGTAAAACAGTCAAGTGGGAAAACATAATAAGCAGAAATTTTTTTGGCTGAGTTAAAATGTAATTAAGTGGAATTGAGTAGTTAGATTTAAAATATACTTAGTAAGCATTTCTGGTATTTCTCCTATTTTTGTAGCAACATGTAAGATGCTGCCACTGGTGCTTACTGAGAATTGTACACGTTCCTTTTGAAAAAGCACAGCCTTTCAAAGGCAATAAATCAGTGTGCCTGTGTTCAGCCAAAACAATCCCCAGGTATCATGAGGATACCTTTGAAGTTACACAAAGTGGGTGAACTTGGCCAAAGAGCTGTCACTAATTTAAAATAAAGGGTAAATGGCATTCTTTCTTGTCATTGCTTTTCATATCTTCATAGCCAATGAAGTTATAAAAATGTAAACATTAAGATCACGAGAGGAGCTGGTGAAAAGAAATCACAATGAATAATTTACTTAAAAAATCAGCTTTACTTAAGAAATATGCTGTATTAGTGAAATCACCTTGGCAAGGATACCTCTCTTTTTTAAAATATGTGTCAACTGAATGCATTGAGCAGAGCTTTCACAGGGCACATCCATCACAGGTACCTCTGGGCCAAAGAAGCCACACGTGGAAGACAGCGAGGACCCGAACGGGGCCACCAGCATCGTCAAATCCACCTGCACCGACGCCGAGTCCAGCTGTGCCCAGCCTGCAGCGCGCACCCGGTGGTCCTGCCCCTCGGGATCCAGAGGCAAAGGCCATGTGCTGATGCCACCCTTGCCAACAGGGGCAGCTCGGAGGGGAAGAAAGTCCCTCGGAGCAAGGGAAGGTCCCACTCTCTGGAGTGTTCGAGGAGCCGTTGGGAGAGTTTGTCTTGCAGAGAGTCTTGCACCAGCTGTAGGTGCAAGTTACAGGACACATCAGCAGTTAAGGAGCAAATTCAGAGCTGGGTGAGGAGGAAATAATGAACAAGAGCGGGAGCGGGGGGTGGGAAAGACGAAGCAGAAGTAAGTATGGTGACCAGTGGGATGCACTCAAAAGCCAAGAGCGGGCAGCGGCAAGCCAGGGCTGCCGTGCTGAAGCATGGTGCCAGCCTCCACGAGTCTGCACCCTGAGTGCGGAGACCAAAACTGCCATTTATTATTACTGGCCATTTTCAGGTTCTTGTGTGTGTTGTGTGTTTTTAGTAGAGAAGACACTTCAGCAGATGTCAGTGTATGGATGTGGGATTGTCTTTGGCTTGATCATAGAGCCGTGGAGTTGGGAAAATAGAAGAAAAGCTCTTGGGATGTTTCCACCATTTCCTAGCAAAAGCTTTGTCACTCCCTCCTGTACATTTTCTAGTCCAGTGAGGTCAGGCATGGGTGGCACAGCAGTAGGTGCAGTCACGGCAGTTGGGTCACTCTTCAGCTTCCAACAATTGGTCTTAAAAAGAGTTTTATCTTCTATATACCAAAAGATTTCCACTGCCACAAAACTCCCCTGAATAAAATTGCAGGATCTTCCACAACGGAGTTGGTAATCAAGTATCACAGAACAGTCCCAGATTCCATATGAAATATCTTCATTCTTTTAAGCTGGCTTTCTTGTCATTCCTTAGTTGATGAGGCACTCTCTTTGCTCATGAGCCGACTCCTGATGACCATGCTGCTGTGCCTTGATATCTGGTCCTGAAACTCTGAAGTCATAAAGAAATACAGAATCGGATCCAAACAGCAGTCCAGACTTGCAAGACTTAAGCAAAAGGGTTGGGCGTAGAGCGTGATGGCACTCAGGAAGCAGTCTGTAATGACATGTTCTTTCACCAACATGTAGAAAAAGAAGTTGATGTGGTAGGGTGCAAAACACACGCAGAACACAATGGCACACATGGAAACCATCCTTAAAGCCTTCCTCCTCTCACTGCTGTTTTGCAGCGGTATCTGGAAGCCCCGAAGAGAGTCTTTTGTCTTCCAAGTACAGAGTAAAATAATGATGAGCGGGCCGATGAAACCGAAGAGCTCCGCCGTGCCTGTCATCAGCACGGTGGCCACCTTGCTGTCGATCTGCCGGACTTGGAGGTCTGCAAAGCAGGTATTTGTAGTTTTGGCCAGGCCGTAGCTCCGCATGATGGGGAATGGCAAGCATGCCACCCCAACAAAGAGCCACACCACAGCGCTGATGGCTACGTCGTACCGCCGCTTCCAGTCCTTGGCTTTGAACGGCTGATACAGGAAGAAATACCTCTGAATGCTGATGCAGGTGAGGAAACAAATGCTGGCGTACATGTTGAGATACTTCAGGTAGAAACACAGTAAGCAAAGGAATCTCCCAAAAGGCCACGTGGAGTTAATATAATAGTATATTCGCAGTGGCAGCGAGAGGACGTGAGCCAGGTCTGCCATGGCCAGGTTGATCATGAAGATGACGGCTTTGTTCTTCTTGCTGATGAAGCGGCACAAGACCCACAGGGCTGCGCTGTTTGCCAGGAGGCCGGGGATGAAGATGATGGTGTAAGTGGTTGCGTACAGGCTGTTTTTGAACGTTATATTGTGATTGGAGCAGGTCTGGTTGCTTTGCATCATGACTGGGCTGCTGGAAATACCTGTTGTGGTATAGGGCGGGTGGGTCATTCCTACAGAGAACAAAAACAGGTGCTGTAAAGGCCAAGGCACTGCAAGCATTGTCAATATTCATTTGCATTTCCAATTTGACTGTTCAGTACAAAGTAGAGGTTTGGAAATGTCTTCTGTCTAAAACATCCTGCTATCTTTTTCAAAGCTGCCCTTTCAGAGGTCTCCCACTATTCACGCAGAGGTGGGGGGCCATTCCTGTTGTGTCAGTCCCCTTGCGGGGCTGCCCGAGTGCCATAAACACAGGTGAAGCTGCACCACACTGCTAACGGAGGAACAGGAGACGCTGCCTAACCTTCTCAAGGTCATCTGTGGTTTGGTGTCTGGGTAGCAGGGGAGGAATACATGGAAGAAAGGTGTGGCATAGCCCAGCTTCTGCACGAGCAACCACATGGCCCAACGATCAAAGTGTGGGTGCCAACTACTGAGTCATATCTGCCGCCAAGTTGTACATTAGGCATTGCACGGGTGGCATGCCTCCTGACCCCATCAGTGGACCTCATGGACCCACCTTCTCTGCCATGATGAGGACAGGCCATGTGGAAAAGGGTCAGAGGGAGTGGGCTTGAGAAGTTTGACTGTTGTAAATGCAGCCAGTGCTGCCATGTATTTAAGCTAATGTAACAAGCAGAGGCCTACTCAGATCACCACTTCCATTTCTCATCACCTCAGCAGCCCCAGGTTAACACGTCTTTCCATCAGACAATTTTATCTTTAGACGCTTCCAGTTTCTGGCTCTCTTTTGATTCAGATGAGTAGGGGTGGCGAAATGTCACATGTTGAACTGTTGGGCCATCTTTCTTTTGTCAGCTTTTGTAACTGGGACTTGTCTTCAGTAAGGCAACGCAGGCAGGAGGAGTTTGGTTTTATCAGGTATTTCCCCATAGGGTTATAATTCTCATTACAGTGATTCCCTCCTGTGTATAATATAACGGTTAAAATTGAATATCAGCTTCCTATTTCATGTGGCACTGCAGACACTGATTCATTCCTCCTGACTCATTTCCTGCACTGCTGGCAAGGGTCATTTGCCAGAAAAAGTGTCTCTGTAGGTAGATATTAGTAACTCGTACCCTGTTACTAATGTTTTTTTCCTTCATATTACAAAAAAAGAGTAGAGTTTAGAGCTCTCAAGTGACAAGGAACAAAAATAGCTGTTTTTTCAGCTTGTTAATCGTTGCGGTACTTGGACTTGGCAGCTCATCCAGACATTGTTCAAGGCTGCTATGGAAGGGTTGTAATTCAGGCCCAGACGTGGCAAAGTCCCAGGATGGGACACAGGCCACCCTCACCGCGGGTGCAGTGGCTCTGGCTGATGCTGACGATGAGCAGGGCCACCTAACCACTCCCTAAACAGATGCTGCTGCCAACTTTCTTGCTTTTCTTTTAAACTTGTCTTTCATTTTCTCATGCTCTTCAAAAAGCAAGGTCTGCATGTTTATCTCCTGCAGCACCCTCAGCTTTAGCAACTGGGCTACATCCTTCAGTTGCACCAAATATCAAAGAAATGCTCTAGTTGAGAAACCCTCTATCCAATCCCCCTCCTTCACCAAGATGGCACGAGTACGCTGAGGCCGGGTGCCTCAGAGCATACCTCCCAGGCTGGTTTTGTCCCTCCAGGGCAGTCCCTCCAGTCTTCAGTTTGCTCCCAGTAACCCTCGCCCCAAGGCAGCTCCAAAATGAGGTGCTCTGCTTTGTGGTGGGGCGTCCCCAGCTGCCCCCGTCGCAGGATGCCATAACCTTGCTCCTATCATGAGGCCGTAACATGCCCAGGAGAAGGGAACAGAACTCAAAGGGCACTGGAAACAAGGGGGAAAGATGCATCTGGCCCATGGCCTTATCTCTATCGGTCTGAGAAGCAATGTTGGAGGCCTCCCACTCTCCTTTTGGGTGCTCCTCAGGATACTGAGACAGGGAGTGGACAGGGCATGGAACTGAGCACTGGGATGTTCACTCAGAGCGTTGCTTCTCAGCGAGGTAAATTTGGGTTACATCCCACTTCTTGAGAGTGCTGTGAATTTCTGGTGCTCTGGATGTTTGTGTTCCCTTTCCACCTGGTTCACCGGCAGCTCTAGCTGGACATGTTGTCTGCTGCCCTTGTCTTCAATAAGAGCACTGCTCACTACAGCCAACTTCTGTCCCTTCAGGTGACCTCTCGGTTTGCCAAGAAGCCATTAAAGAGCTACTTTCAAAGTTACTAGCTGCCTGATTTCCCTTGGTGTCAAGGTTAGGCTGACTGGATGGTGCTCCTCCAAAAACACGAGTGCCAGATGGCATTGAAACCATGGAGGATTAGGTACATTTGCAAAATGTTCTATTTTAAGGACAGGCTCATATTTAAATGGTGGCCACTGGGTGTGTGTTCTTCAGTTCAAATGAGTCATGACAGTCGGTTTGCGTATTGAGGTCCCTAGATACAGTTGGCCCTTATTTACATTTCATGTGAGAGCTAAGGACCCGACCGCAACGTCAGCAATCAGAATAATCAAGTTCAGGCTGCTGACTCAAACTGGCCTCTGAATGGAGCCATGTAGGGCAAACCGACGTGTCCGGGATGTGTCTGCTGTAACATAAGGGTGATGCTGAGTACACACGCTTGATACCAGAATTCAGCCTTCGCTTTCTGATTGCAGCAAACCGACCAGGCGTGCAGATGGGCACAAGCCTGGGCTGCAAGCGTGCCGGAGACCATGGTGGAGCCCACAGCACGGAGAGGTTCCCCCTCGGGCTTCAGCCACATCTGCTAATTGTCCACAAGGTGTCAGAATTAATCAAGATTCTATTTCTTTGTCCTCTTTGAGGTGGTTTTCTAAGCCCCAAGGGACTAGGGCTGTCTGAGTGGCGGGAGGCAGAGGCGGTAGCGTGGCTCTGTTCTTGTGTTGCTATCTTCTAGAGTGATCCCAAATTGAAAAATTCCTCTGTTGATAAATAGCTGGTATTAGGGGTAAAAATGCTCTCAGGAGTAGTCGTCATATTGCTGGTATTTACAGGTAGAAGTATCCTGAGAAGCTGCACTTTGATGGAGACTAGGGAGCTGCTTTGAACCTCGGAACCAAAAGGTTATAAAACCCAACCTGTGGAAATGCAGGTGATGTCCCATCCCCACCAGCCCAAGCAAGTGTAAGACTGGAGTTGATGAACAGGAGACGTATGGCCCGTGGAGTCAGAAAAAGCCTCTCCTTTGCGTTCACCAAACCCGCGGTCAGACCATTTACAGTGAAGTGGGCTGAGCAGGGTGACCTGGCTGGCAGTGCAAACGCATTAAGACAATTAATATATACATGGGTGATGTCTGCTGGCTCATCAGAACAGGGCACTTCCTGAAAACGAATGATTTCATTACAAACTGATAAAAATATAATGAGATTCAACCATCTCTTTAAACAAAATGCACCCAGGCATATGCGCAGGGGTCTACAAAGTGACGTGTTTCTGTCCTTCCTCCCACTTCTCTTGTTCAAATTGAAGCTTAATCCCCCACTGTCCCCTTACCTCCCCACCGAGAGGTACCACTGAATGTCTGTCTGAAACGAGGTCTCCAAAGCTGTTAAGAAAGCAAACTCATTTGCTGCATGATGGGTGTACAGCAAAGGTAGAAGGTTGAAAACTCCATCAGATTTAGCGATGCTTATTTACATGTTGCAGGGAGACAGCTCCTACTGCAATACTGTTTTCAGAATATGAAATTAAAAAAAAAGAAAGGTAGTAAATAAATACGGTGCTATCTAACTACTGCTTTTTACATTTTAATTTGAGGCTGTTGCAATAAGGACATAATTATTACTCGTAGCTGGATGTTTGGAAACCAAACGTGGCATTTCTAGGAAAAAGACGTTCACCTTGATAGGACTGAGAAGCACAGGAATGTCATCACAGAGACCGACCTTTCTGGCGTGCCGGTCAGCAGATGTGTTAATTGATTTAATTAAGACACAAATGCCTCTAAACTCTGCCCTCAGTGCATGGCCATGAGCATCTCTCACTATTGCACTTGCACTTTGGTATGAAACCTCTGCAGTCAGAAAAGGGAAGTTCTACAGTTAAGGGTACTTTTTCTGGTTTTCTCCTTCTACCAAAAAAAAAAAAAAAAAAGAAAAAGAGCCGATCTGGGTCGTCTGATCTGTTGTGATGAGATGTTTTTATTTTGCAACGCTAGTCTAGTTCTGACTTTTGCAGCTCCGGCAGCTGAAGAAGCAAGGGCAGGCGCACGCAGCAGGACGCCGGCAGCCTCGTTGCAGCCCTTGCTCCAGGCTGGGCGAGGGCTGTCCCGCGGATGGGCTTCCACCATGGGTGCAGTTGCCATGGCTGGTGATGTTCGCACCAGAGCCAAGGTCCCAGTGCTTTCATTTGACATCAGAAAATGTGCCCTTGAACAAAAATCACACTCTTACTTCACACATCCTACTGCTCCAGCCTGCCGCTGAAGTCCTCCCCACATAAACCTGCGGCAAGCCAGATTTGACATACTGACTCACCTTCAGTGCGATTCCCTTTTGATTTACTTTAAGAAATTTCAGATTCAGGGGCCACCCACTATGAATCCTGTCTACAATTGCCAAAGTACATATGTGCTCTATTGCTGTGCTCCCGTCAGAGCCAAGCTGCCGGTGCAAGTGAATGCAAGCCCACTGTAAAAAGTGAACCACCTTTTACAAAGTACAGTTCAAAAGCTTCAGTCCATGAAGTTAAGTTTTAATCCAGACCAGTGACTGCAGTCTGGATTATGAATTAAAACTGCCTCAGGATTCTCATTAACAAAAACAAGTCCAAGTAATCTTGCTATTTTTGTCATATTGTCTCTCCCTGACTAATATTAATTTCTTACTGTTGCAATTCGGTCAAAGAGCATTGGATGGCACAAAGACAGGGAGCATGTAGATTTTTTTATGGTCATATAAATCACTGTTAGAAAAAACAGGTTTGCAAGTTTCCCGTACTGTCAAATACGATTTTAAAATAAAAGGTATTCCCTGAGAAACCAGGCAAAAGAAAGAAATTGTGCCTAGGAATGACACTGGAGAACCGCCAACTGCCCACGCTGTAACGTTTTGCTTTCTCTAGCAGCAGCAATTTCATGCAGCCGCCGTTTCAACTCCTCCATGCGTTCGTGCGGAGGATTGGCGCGCAAGGAGGGCTGCTGAGTTTTGCAAGACTCAAAGCGCCGCAAATCCCCTCCTGGCAAGAGCCAACCCCTCAGAAAAAGCCCGAGGAGCGCAACATTTTCGTGGGAAGCAGCACAGGCTCATTGACGTTGGTTCTAGATCAGAAAGAGAGAGCTTAAAAGCAGCCTTACCTTTTCAGGCAGAAACGCAGCTAAGTGCAGCCGTGCTGTCAGGAGGAAGTGGAGTGTCCCGGCTGAACCGCACCAGCCGTGTTTACATGTGCCCAGTGACCTGAATGACATCACGGGGTGCTGCAAGGTGCTGCTTTGCCTGCGGCTCTGCGCCGGGGCTGCGCTGGCTCGCAGCCCCCACCTGCTTCTGCGGGACTCGCTCGGCTGCCAGCCCTGCCGAGCTGAGTCCCGGCCAGGCATACGCACGGTTGCCCCAAAACCGGGTTCGTGTGCCTTCGTCCTTGGTGTTTCCTCTCCTGGTGCTCCACCAAGATGGCTCAGCACCCCTCGGGTTGCTGCGGGAGACAGTCCCGAGTGGAGCTGGGTGCTGCTCTGTGCAGAGCACCGCTTCCTCCTCTCCCACTCTTCCTCCTCTCCAAGCCCAGCTCCGAGCTGACCATGGAAATGCTCCCGAGGCTTCTGCTTGCTTCTCCCTGGGAAGTTCAGCTTTGCTCTCGCCTCCTGATGGAGAGGCTGCGGGCACTCGTCGCTGTGCGCGAGCCTCCGCTGGCGGTCGCTCTGTTTCACCTGATGAAGTCCAACTTCCCAGTGGCTTTTTATAGCACTCGTGTGAGCCTTGCTTGACATTTCTCTTGAACTAAATAAGCAGGCAGCTCAGTTTACCCTTGCTGGATCTCGCTGCCAGCAAGGTCAAATGGTGGCACTTCTGAAATTGTTACAAGCAATGGGGTGAAATCCATCCTCACCCTTATCCCGGGGGGTAAGTGCATTAGGGGGGCTGGGACTTTGCCCACCTGGAGGATCTGATGGTCTGGATTTCCAGAAAGCCACTGAGAATCTGCCCTGCTTTTGGCTCTTCAGGGTCAGCCTCTGGCTTGCAGCACACGACTGTCCCTGTAGCTCAGCAGTTAAACTCTCTGCTCTGTTGTGGTTTAAGAGTGTGAAGTAGAACATCACAGCAGCTACTACCTGACCTGGGGACAATATAAATGTTGATGTCTGACCGCTCAGAGACCTCAGGAACCCAAAAATAGTGGCTTTGATTCGAACAAGAATGATCCACAACAAACACCTCCTAAAATGTAGCGCTGCGTTTTACCGATGGTCCCGTTTCCATGAATTGTCAACGGAGGTTGGTAGGAGTTGGGGGATTGTCTGATGTTTATTTTAAAATTATCTATATGGGCTTCATGAAAAGCAACAGTGAGCTTTTGGCTGATGTTGCAGTGTTTATCAGTACATCCTGTTTAGCTAATTTTTTTTTTTTTTTTAAGTTGTTCATCAGCAATGGGAACACATTTGCTGGAATTTATCCAATCACAAAGTTGTCTTTAATATTAAATCGACTGCACAATACTCTGCAGCCCGACAAGCTAAGCAGAGCCTCATTTGGGAACGACAGTTCAGAAACAGTTCACTGGTTGACCTGACCAGCATTTTTGGAAAACAAACATTATCAACTCTCCTGCAGATGCTCTCTTGTCTGCATGAACTTCCATCTGTAGCGCTTTCTTCCCTCACTCTGTTGTCACTAATAGACCTGACTTGAGCAAAAGACACAATCTTTGTAGAGAGGAGAGATGAAGTTAACCTGCACTTGTACATGTTGGCATGGCAAACACTGCAATTACAGAAGTAAACTATAACAATAGAAAAAGGTGCTTGTGAAAATACACGGCATGCTTAAGAAGAGGTCTATTACAGAAGAGGTGCAGCTACTGTTGCTGCTCTATACTCAAACACATAGATAGTTCTGGCAGCCTGGTTTAGGGAAGATTGTTATATGGGAAGCGTAGGACCAAGAAAAAGATTTAAAGGCAGAAATCATAGCCCCTGCAAATAGTTCTGCTGAATTTCTTTCTGCTTAAATTTATCCGATTGCAAAGTGGGGATAACATTTTCTGGTCAGAAACTGAAGGCTGTTTGCTGGCTGGACTTTTGTAAGGCTCAGCTAGAAGATTACACACATTCAAAAAATTTCTAAGTGACCTGTCCAGTACCAATGAACGCTTGGTACGGGACGAGGACTGTGGTGTAGCCAGCCTGGAGGATCTGCAGCTTGCTTGCCAATATTGTGTATCAGTTATCCTGCAGGCAAGGGGTGAGGAAGGAGCTTTTTCTGCTGATGAAACTGAACTTACTCTCGGGATTTTGCAGACAGTTATACCGCTTACAGATGTACTTTCCCTATAGATCTATTTGCCCTAACCATGTAGGTAAAATTTCGATTTGCATAGCATGCCAAAGACTGTTTCCGCTCTTGGTTATTGCTTACCAGAATAATCAGCTAATAATATTTGCTACCATAATTACCTACATTAGAGGAGAGCGCGGCTCCTGCAAAACAGCATGGGCAATATTTCCTGGAGCTCAGAGAGGGGCTTTGACCTCCGCTGTATTTGTGCCACTCTGGGTTGGTCACTTGTGGACCTTCCCCGGGGTGGCCGGCAGCATGACTTTTGTGTCCTCCACTGTAGAAACGAGAAGCCCGCGTGGAGCAATATCCCTGCGAGGAGGGTGTCCTAGGCTGCGGCGCTCCGCAGAGCCTACCTGCCGGCCTGGGAGGCGTGGGGGCTTAACTGCGGCAGCAGCCCGGACGTTAGCGGCCGCAGCACGTCGGTGCCAGCGCTGCCGCCGCGAAGTAGTGAGCAACGCACGCTCTCATGGCTTTAATGCAAAAAAAGAGCTCCGCGGTTGCCTGGTTGCCTGTTAAGAAGCTTGTTTCAACGTGCAAGGATGAACACATGTAGAAACATGTTACTGTGCCTTTTTCATGCTTCGGTTTCCTTTCTGAGTTCTTTTCCAAAATCCAAAATTAGGTTGCTGCTATATGTCTTACCGGGCAATACCAGCATCAATGCATTTTAGTTCATTTTTTTTAGATATGCACGTTTTCCACATGTACAAGGGAAGGAGTGACATGAAGAAAAAAATCCATCTCCACTGAGACAAATTACAGCCCTTTAGTGGGAAACCAGGGGAAGAAGAGTTGCATGTCTAAATTATTATTCGTATCACTAATATTACATAATTATTAACATTTACCTGAAATAAAGACTTAGAGTTAGATTTCATGTCATAGCATGGACAGCAAATGTCCATGTTTTGCTGTCAACTCAAACCTTCATAGTACAGAAAATAAGATATTCAGTGAAAGATGCTACCCAGAATTTATATGAGTTTGCTCAAAAGTTGTACTATGACAAACAAAAAGTAAATATTTGTATCCTGATTGTCTTTCTTCTTATGGAGAATTAGACTTAAATTAGAATTAAAGGAGTACAAACACTATTAATAAGAAGTGAAAAGCATATATGCAGATTAAGGTACATAAATATGTTGTTTATTCTAAAATCCTCTTGCATGTTATAAATCAGATAACAAAAAAAGGAACACAGAATTGCAAAAATTTCAAAATTCTGTACTTTTATCTATGCATTTGGGCCCCCAGATGGTAATCATTTTTTTGCCTTGCAAAAAAAGAAGAAGCAGGCACAATGAAGAGGTAAAAACTGGGTGTACTGTGAGAAATAATTTCTAATTATTTGCCTGCATTTTTATGGCAAATGAAATATCGTTGCTCATTAGTGACTCTTTTGCTGTTACAGAGCTAAAATGACATAGCATAGTTAAATCATGTTGTTAATAATTTCCTCTGGTCCTAGTACAGACGCACACGTTACTTTTCTCCGAGAGAGGCAGATTCTGTTTGAAATAGATAGGTTTTTAATTCAAAACAGGAGAATTTCCTAATAGAGAAGCCTGATAGTTCTTAGTTCATCACTGACTACATCCCACAACACCCGCTCCCTTCCGTGGGCTCTTGAAACTGTGAATAGATAATGAACTGAAAACATCCGTATCCAAGTGTTTCTGCAGTAATGAAAATATTCCTCTCTGACAGCAGAAAGAGAAAGGAAGTCTTAGAATGTTTTGGAGTCTGGGGTACCCAAAACCTTGGAAGCTCACCCCAGATTTTATTCAGACCAGCTGAGCACCTTGAATCTCTGGTACTGGATGAAACTCTTGAGAAGATTTTCTCATGGGAGATTTGGGGCTGGCCAATACCACCCGCAAGTACTTACCCATCAGAACCGTCGCTCTTTTGTTACTGTTATTTACTTCTGAAGTTCTGTTTTTCAGCAGAAACTAAAAAGGAGGAAATATGTCTTCTACTCTAACACACCAGAGCCTCTGAGAAGTATTTTCCATGCAACTGATGCTAAGAATAGCTTCATCGGTTGTCTTTGGTAAAACTTCTTTCCCATCCTTTACAGTTCAGAATCCCTTGACACACAGAATCCAGTAACCTAAGGCCTTTTGGAGGGGATAGAAGAAAACTGGGGGGGGAGGGACCTGGGAGGGAATGCGTGCTTGCTTTTGTCAGTGGTGATTTTAGTTTCTTTGTCCAGTTTGTCCATGAGGCTTGTAAAAGTTCTCTTTCCGAGGGGGTCTATGTGGCAGTGAATAAGCCTGTAGCAGCTGCTGCAAGCCTGCGCAAGTGATTCCTTTTCCTTATCCGCGCAGCATACGGAACACATCCTTTACGTGCCTTTCGGAGCTTTATGCTAACTGCCGTTCCCCACTGCCCAGCAGTGTTCCTGGAACTGGAACAATCTGGTGAGATCCAACTAGATGTAAAGTTTATACAATTAACAGGCTTTAGAGCTCCCTGCATGACGATCTTCTGGTATCAGAGCATCATCTAAGGGAACCAAAATCAGCTTAGAAGGTATCTGCTAGAGTTATGTCAACTCTTATGCGCTGGTGCTTAACCCCTTTTGTACTGGCAAGCCAATTTTAAGAGTAGTGGTAATGAAAGTCTGCGATAGTGGTGTGAACTTGTACATCCTCAGGTTGTTGCCATTGGGAACCTACCTGAAATATATCAGCCAGATTTCAGGAAATTAGATTATCAAGATGTATTGGAACCATTGGGGCATTCTCATGCCCACAGCTCACCCTCTTGCCTAAGCCAACAGACATGATAACTCTGAAGTGCGATAGTGCCTGGGTCAGCAAGGGAAAGCTCATGAAACTGGTGTGGGAAGATCCACGGTTCTAAGTTCAGGTATTTGCATTTTTGCAGTACTTCCTCTCAGCAGACCAAAGGAGTTCCCATGCGTTACACGATGTTGCTTACCAGCAGAGGAACTCACGTGGTGATTTATCAGACCTGGAGAGGCTGAGAATCGGGCATCAGGAAGACTGGAGGAAAATGAGGCAGCTTCAAAAGCCATTGGTGTGCAAATGTCCCAGATATTGTCTGTGATGCTGCAGGCTGTTGCAGGCTGCACATGATGGCTGCAAAGTGAAGGAAAAGCATTTTCATGTGAACTGGGACACAAAAAGCAATGAACTCCACATGGGATTCCCAAGACTGGAAAACACCCTCCTAACAAATATGAGCAACCTCCACTCATGTTCTTCATCACATTTGCTTCATAAGGCAGCGCTTCCCCTTTCACTTCATCTGGGTAGATAGCAGCAAAGGGGAACTTAATTAAATTTAAAAACTAGGAATAACTTGACAAGAATGAGGTCAGACTGCTAACATACATACACAAATGAGATTGGTGCACAGATCAAACTATACCTGAGCAAAAGTCAAAGCAAGTCAACTAAACTCAATGTACTGAAGTACTGGTAGGGGCTTGGCACTAAAGCTAATCCCTTGTAAGCCCCTTTCGTATCTTCTGCCTAAACCAAAGCCAACCGTAGCTGAAGGAAGATGAAATCCTCTGCAACTTCACTGGCCATCCTTCAAAGTAATAACCAAGCGTGTGCAGCCAGCAGTGCGTGGGCTGAGGCCCAAGCAGCCATATGTGCTGCTGGCAAGCCACGAATCCAGGCTGGAAAGCCCTCCCTGGCGTTCAGGCAGTAAAGAGGCCAAGAGGGTGCAGAAAGGTGAAGAGATACAGGAACAGAGAATAGTGGGACTGCAATGGAAACCCCTTCTATCCATGGGTCTGTAGGACAAGACTGTGCTGCAGATGGGATATTTCCCAAAGAAGGTTAGCAGGTGTCTGCATCCCCAGAAATTGTGTACAGCTGGCAACATCATGCTGGATTGGTGTGGTAAAAGGCCTGTCAGGTGCCGTGTAGGACAAACAAGGTGTCTTAGAACCATAGAATCATAATTTAGGTTGGAAAAGACCTTTAAGATCAAGTCCAACCATTAACCTAGCACTGCCAAGTCCACCACTAAATGATGTCCCTAAGCACCACATCTACACATTTTTCAAATACGTCCAGGGATGGTGACTCAACCACTTCCCTGGGCACCCTTTTGGTGAAGAAATTTTTCCTAATATCCAATCTAAACCTTCCCTGGCAAAACTTGAGGCTGTTTCCTCTTGTCCTATTGTTTGTAACTTGGGAGAAGAGACTGACACCCACCTTGCTACAACCTCCTTACTAGCATGAACACAGGGCTAGGCATATGCCTAGGTATCAAGATGTAAACCTGTTCAGCAAAAAAAACTAATTCAGTGACATCAACAACTACCACCAAGATATCAACAGCAAAAGTCATATTGCAGGTCTAATGTGGGTAGCTCCTGTCTGGTAAAGAACTCCAATGGAAGAAAACAGGCTCATGAAACAATCGTTTTATCATTTCATTAAGATGAGGAACAGCACTGGCAGTACCTACAAATCACAGCATCTGCAACAAGGATTTCACTGGCTGATTGGAATAATGAAAAGACATGAGAAGGTTTTGCTCCTGTCACTACTTCCCATTATTCTGACAGAGCAGGATAAAGTCTTGGGAGCTGGTTTAATTTCCCTGCCCAAAGGTAGACATGCGGGGATGTATGTACATGAAGATATAGCAGCTTTATCTCAGCCCTTCCTGAGAAACATTAGCTAAGCACAGTATGATTTGGGGTTTTTTTGTTTATAAAGGTCTTTCGTAAGCTATCATTCTTGCACTAAGCGCCTAACTGCGCTTGGACTCCAGTGAAGCTGAACACTGCCAGTTATGAACACCAAATTTGTGCCTTCCTGTGGGTATAGACAAAGTTACGCTGAAGACCTACAGTACAGCAAGTTCTAGGCAAATAGGCAAAGGAGAGCTGGGAAGAGCCATGGAAAGGAGATGTGGCGTCCCACAAGAAGGTGGATATGGTTTTCTGAAACTGGTGGGAGGGAGCAGAGCAGGAGCCAACGGGACTGTGTGTCAGACCTGGGGCCTGCTTCCCGTTTTGGAGAATGCTGTCTTTTGCTTGCATCCCATGAGGACTGTTAAATCCAGCGATGTGTTGGAAGGAATGAGTAAGTCTTTACTATTACAGGCAGTTCATTTGGATAGAGGAGTCAAGATTTCCTTGGCAATGATAAATCATTCTCCCTGTTGATTTTTTCAGTCACTACTTCTCCTTTTGACAATTTCTCCAGTATCTCTGTATTTAAGTTGTCTCCTTTTTTCTATTTTCTCTTTCAAATTTATCTTTCACTCATCAGTCACTGTTTTTCTCTGACACCTGGGGAGGAAATGCAACACAATATCTTAATTACATCTGCAGCGTTCTGCAGTGTTGCCATGTTTCGAGCAGAAAACATCCTTCAAATTCTGGGATGACACAATGATTAAGCTACATCCTATCTTCCTTTTTTTCCTTATTTTCTCACTTTTTAAGCTTCTCACCTATTTCATTTTCTATCCATAATGTGGACTGTACCAAACTACCAATTCCTTAAATGGTATTTCTGAAAGTGGGATATTGGTTGCCTTAAGGGATTTGCCTCTAAATTGGTGTTTCTAACCATATATGATCAGATATAGGATTAATGAGCTAGGAGAAGGAACATTTGTTGCCTTTGAGTGGGTCTAAATTTAATTCCCCCCCCGTATTACAGTTGTACTTGGAGAGGGAAAGCACAACTACCAGTTGCATTACCCTTGAACCAGTACCACAACTCCTATCTGTTCATTAGGGCTTATATCCGAGCTTTAACTGGCAAAATCCCATGCAAACATTCCACATCATTTCTAGGGCTGTTTATGTTTTTGCACAGAAATCAGGCCCACTGGAAGTGCGTTTGAGCCATGTGTGCGAACATTAGGAGCACTGACCACAAGCACATCTTGCAAATGACTTCACACACACACAGCGCGCCTTTTGCTAAGATACCTAATCACAACAGTTCTACTCACTTTGAGAAAACAAGTATCCCAAGCCTTCTAATGGATTTTTAAATTGATTGTAACTTTCAATTTTTACTGCTTTTTTTTTTTTTTCCGTTGCGAATCCGTTTGGGAGGTTCAGAGAAAGCTTTTGAGATTGGGATAATGCCTCTGTCTTTAAACCTGTTGAGAAACTGAAGAGTATGATCTGGGGTGCTCCAGGTGTAGAACATCCCAACGAGTAATCAAAGAGAGAAAAGTTCAGAACTGGCTTCTTAAAAAGTCTAATTTCAGACTAAAAGCCAAGTTCCTTATTTCTCCTCCTCCCTGAAGTCAGTGGAAGAATGCACAACAGTCCTATGATCCCCTGTCAATCAAGCCATAGCTAATCCCAGTTTTCGTTGGGCTCTGACTGAGAAATTATAATTGCCTTTGAACTAGAACTGGACTCTACACTTTCTCATTTTGGGCTGGGTTATTGGGTTTGGGGCTTTTTTGTTTGGGTTGGTTTTTTTTTTTTGGCTTGATGAGCTTTCATAAAACACTTTGGGGTGGGGGTTTTTTTCTGTTTACTCTTCATAAGCAGAACACAGATGTTTCCCAGATCTGTCAGTACTTCTCAGGTTCCTCTCCCACATCAATATCAACCCCATCTCTACTCTTCCCAGGATGTCTCAGCATCTTTGCATCTAGATAAAAACATTTTTAGTCACAGTAAATGACAAAATACATTGTCTTGCATAGCTGCATCTCATAAATTCATGGTGCAATCATTTCTTTCTGAGAACTATCGTACGGTTGAAAACAAAAAAGAAACCACTGGTTTGTGGTCAAGACATGCACAGTGATGTGAGGGTTTTACTCAATTGAATAATGGTGTCAGGGTGCAAAGATCAGCCATGGTGATTCCTTTTTCTTCCTTTCTTTCTAATTGGAAAGAGAACTCATATCTGGAAGAAGCACTGAACAGTGACTGTATCAGGGATTTCAAGTTAGCTCAATTAACATGTATTTATTAGATTGCCGCAGAGCAAAAGACATCAGGCTTCATCAAAGCAATATCCTGCCTTTCGTCAGCGGTCTCAACAGATGCTTCGGAGGAAGGAAAGATATGCCTTCCACAGAGTGTGCGGCAGTGAGACAGCATGTATTAGAGCAGGAGGGAAATTCCAGCGAGAGCACGTGAGGAATATCGCGAGGGCTGAGCAGCGTTTAACCACTCTTACTCACTGCTGCTCTGCTGTGGCTGGTGTGTGTTTAGGCAGCTCGGGCAAGTAAGAAGTGCCTGTGCCCTGAAAGATGCTGCCGTGGGAGAGGCGTAGGAAACAGAAAGGATAAGCATATCCTGAGCAGTCCATGGACAAGCTTGCAGGAGGAGGAAGGGACAGCGAGCACGCACGGTCTGGCGCTGAGACGGTGTCGGGCACAGACACCTTTGAACTGTAGCACAGGCACTGCAGAGCAGTGAGAGAGAAACAGGACTGATTTCACATGAAGGCAGGCCAAATCTGCAAGCAGGAAATGTTCATTATTTGCTGGCAATATGGTTTCTTGTTAAAAGTGGCAAAAGTCATTAATCCTGTTCTCGTGGGGAGTGAATGAGCAATGGTAACAAAACATATTTTTGCTTCCTAAAACATAGATTAAAGCCACTGCAGAAGCGAGAGGAGCTGTGCAGCTGAGGGAACTCATTGTTTTTCTGTCCTCATTCAATCCTCTGTTGAGAAATGATCATCAAAAGATAGAGGGAGGGCATTTCCATCCTGTTGTGGTGCTGCTTAAACATGACTTTTCACAGTAAGGTGTGAACTCATCACACACGTCTTAGCAGCCTCTTCCATTACAGCTGTATTTTAAAAATTACGTGTTTAAGCCCAAATAGCTATTTCTTCAGACAAGGCTATATATATTCATCTGAAACTGGCCCAGAGCAGTACATGGCTGCTTTTTACTTGTGTATGTTGGGGCTAGACCCACTGCATCTGTATATCCTTGAAAAATAGGCACTCCCATGCTTGATATTTGGACACTTAAGTGAATGCAGAAGGCTGTAGACAGCTCACGGGTTTCTCCTCCAGAGCCGGGGGAGGAAGGCTCCTTGAGAGAGCGAGTGCTGCAAGCAGGGAGCTCAGAGGAGAAGCTGAGCCGATGGGTACATGGTCTTTCCCCCCCTCTTTTGGCTCAGTGAGCCTTGAATCCTTGGCTGCACGAGTGGAAGAGCTGAGAAAGGAAGGGTGGAGAAGGCACCCTTCCTTTTTACAAGGAATAACTGACAAGTGCGGTAGTTAGGGCAGTCTCCCTTGAGGTGTGTGACATGGGTGGGAGCCCACCTTGAATGCCAGCACTGAGCCCAGCGGGTCCTCCAGCCGCGTGGAAATTACAAAGGACAGCAGTAGCACCACCACAACTGCCAGGCACTTGGTTTCCGTGTGTTTATTTTAAGCACGACTGCAGCTGCATTTGTGAGAGGCCTGATCCTGTCGGTGTAGGTGTGCCTTGAGCGCAGGGGCTGGGTGACCTAAGTTGTCCGAGAGGCCTGAAGGAATAGCACTTTCCTGGATTCCTGCCGGATTGAGGCAGGAGTTTGGTGTTGAACAGAGCATGTGGCTCAGTTCCAGGCACCTTCTGTAGCATAAGTGGAAATGCAAAGTGTCTAAAGCACTTGGGCACATCCAGGGCAGCGGTGGCTGCCTGTGACTGCAGTTTTGGTACCCCTGTCTTACCAAAACCACTTTTAAGAATCCCAAGTCCTTTGTTCAACCCCAGCTTGAGTGTTTGGGACTGTGCTTGCTGACGGAAAGCTGATCACCAGGGAAGACGATTGAAAGATTTCTCCCTGTGGGTCACCAAAGAAAGCTTTGAGGAAAAAATGTGTTTTTCTCAGCCTGTTTTTTGGCAAGAGAATAAACTTGGGCACAAGGCTGCTGATACTAGAACACTGGCCATGCAGCCTCATGACACACAACATTGACCTGGCTGAATTCACTGAGGTTTCACATCTGTTCATGAAATTTTCACTTCAGAGCAGCACATGCAGGAGCAGTCTGTCCTGTAGTATAAAATTGACCGGTACTCGCCACTGCTTGTCCTGATTTGTTTGATTGAAGTGTCACTGCTCCGACCAGAATCCAGACCAACTCTGGCCTGTTGGATAATCCTGTGGTGCAGGAACCCCCACGTCTCCCTGTGCTGCAGTTGCAGAATGCTTTACCCTCAGAGCATTGAGCTCTAGCAATGAGCAGTGTGGCTGTATATCACAGTTCCTTGCATGAGCTGTCTGGATATTTATGCAGCTTTGTGGGCAGGCTTCATAGCCCGCACTGTTCCGTGCAGCTGGGGCTGGACTGTTATTAGTTCCCCAGGCAGCAGGTCTGAAGGCCCCTGAGCTAGCCCCTGAGTTATGAGATGAAGCCTAGACAAGCGTTTGTGTATTTATGTAACTTCCCTGATCAATTATTTGAGCACCTCGTGGCCTTTAATGTGTTCAGCCTACTAGGAAAGGCAGTGGTATTAGTGTTGTTTCACGGAAAGAGGACCAAGAAACAGCAAAGGTTAAGACAAAAAGCTTCTGATTTCTCATGTTGGTCTCAGTCCCTTTGTCCACAGTCCTTCATGTCAGTGTTTGTTCGGCTCTGTCTTCATAGCAGCCTGCCCTGATGAGAGATCTCCATGTGCAGAGATTCATTCATGCTGCAGCTCTGCTGAGGGATGCAACCATGCCAAACCAGCTGGCCACCCTGCAGCCCTCCAAAAAGATCCTTGCAGATTTGAGAGCATTTTAGCCTTCCTAAAGACCAGAATGCATCCAACAGACCCTGGAATTCTTGAATCTCTTCCTTCTGAAACAGCAGCTGGTTCTTAATCTGTTCACTGTCCCACCTAGAGAGGGAGGCAGCCGCCGTGCCATTAGCACGTGCATCTCGCGTTGCGGGACAGGTAGCTCTCCTTATTTCTATTCTTACTAACCCAAACTCCACAGTCACTGGGGCTGGCTTCCAGACTGTGCCATCCTTTCTATTTACTGGCTGGTGTGACACTTTGTCTAGCCCTTTTTTTTAAGCAGTCCTGGAAAAGAGTCTGAAAGGAGTGATGCAGGCAAAGGCAGATGATCTAGAGTTGCAAGGAGCACTCTGGGTACAGTGCAGCAGAAGGCTGCAGATTTGGTGTGCATTGCCTGACAGCTGTATTCGTTTTCTTTTATCACATCAGACAAGGCTGTTCCCATCACCTAGGGCCTGACTTTTGGAGCAGTCCACATAAGAAAGGACTACAGAAGAGGTGGATGAAAGACTTGCACCAAGAACCACTGGAGAATTTCAGGAGTTGCTGAATATCAACTCAGTTTTTGGAGTTTCAGGAGCCCAGCCCTGGTGCAGAGCGAGGTGGCCGAGCAGAAGCGGGGCAGCCAGGTGAAGCACAGCCATCCACCTTACACAACATCTGTCTCACACAAACCTCACAGTTCTTTCAGAAGCTGTTTGAGCCTTGGCTCTTGCCTCTGCCAAAGCCATGGTTGATGGCTTCTGCAATGGAATTCCGTGCTCCTTTCATCCTCTCTCTGCTTCCGTAAAGACTTCCCATGGAGCCATGTGGCAGGTAGGGCACACAGCGTCTACAACAGCATGCAGGTTTGGTACAGAGGAGCGGGAATGGGAGGTGAAGACCACCACCAGGCACATTCCTGCCTTTGTGCTTGGAGAAGGCCAGCAGAGACCTGCTGAGGGGAAACGAACAATCCTGGATTCACAAGAACACATTTCCACATTGCATTCAGCAGTTACGGTGGTGGTGAAGGGAGGAAAGAGGCCTCTACTCTGCAGACAGGGCATTGGTTTACTGGAAAAGGAAGAAGGTTTTTCAAGGGGCTGCTGAAAGGAAGCTGGTGTGAGAGTGACTCAGTGTCTTATTGTAGAAAAGTCTGGAGGTCTTGCAGGGCTCCACAGACAGCAATCTCATAGCAGTGATGTTTGGCAGCTGCGACATCCAGTTACTAAACCTTTGCTAGCGTCAATACCCCTTAATGGCCCTGAGCAGCCTCACCTGGGGCTCCCCACACCTGCCCATGGCTCCATTTAAGCTCAGGCTGGGGCCCTCAGCCCTTTCCTCACCTCAGTGCAGACATGTCTACCTCTGGCCCTACCACTGGGAAGGACCTCTGCTGTGCAGGTAACTTGTCTCTGGGGTGGACCCTTGAATGCATGTTGTAGTTTGTTTCCAGCCTGGGCTTTGACCCTGGCTCTTGGGGGGAGGTTTTGGAGTCTTATTGCAGCCTGGTCTTCAGCCCTGCATCTGGCTCTTCTTCCCTTTCCTCCTGTCTGGAATGCCTGGCTGGACCCCGGACTTGACTCCGTGCTTGCCCTGGCTGGGACTTTTGATGGGAAGAGCTGCCTGCCCTGGGGCAGTTGCACCCAGGGGGTGAAGGCACTGCCTGTGCTGGGATCGCCCTGGCTCCCAGGTCTCCTGTCCTAGCACCCTTGTGCTCCTTGATGGTCTCCTGCTCAGTCTGAGGTTGTACATAACTTCCTGACAATGCCTGAGTAGCTGTTTCCTCTCAAATAAGAGTGGGAGTAAATAAAGGACTTGTAGGCTTCAACGTCGGTGTTGGAGTAGCTAATTTTAGCTTTTGGAGTGGATGCAGAACTCGATAAGGTGTTGGTGCTTCCCATATGTTCCCAGGGAAAAGTAAAGCATCTTAAAATGGGATCTGGAGCAGCTGGCTTTCTGTGCAGATAGCAGCCTCAGCTGAGCTCATAAGGAGCACTGAGCCCCGGGACCATTTTTTACTTTTCTTTTGAAAGGAAGTGCTGCCTGTGTTGGAGATCTGACAGCTCTTGCCATCAGGAGGGTATCAACAGAGGATGTCTGTTGGGCTCAGCCCGTCCGGAGAGCCTGTAAGGACCTTGTTGGGGCACAAGCGAGCACTATGCTGTGAACTACTCATGCTGGGCTCCTCCTTCAGTTACCAAGAAGGAATGGGTATGGTTAGGATGCGATTGTTTTGGATACCTGTTCTAGGAGAAGCTAAACTTTGCTATTGTAAGTGCCTACTTTTCTCCAGTGACTAAAGTGAGGCCAAGATGCAAGTTGTGTCCCATGCCTGGTTGCTGGAGCCATGAAAAGTTTGAGATCAGACATGCCTACAGAGTTCAGACAGCGGTGTGAGAAACTGTAGGATGTCAGTTGGATTTAAGCTCCTAAATTTCACTTGGATGAGCTGCCAAAGTCCTTTTTGGATCTAGCCTGGCACACCTGGCATAAAGGTCAAAGTGGGAGCTAGGCCCCCTTCTCCTTCATCCTAGTGCCTTTCCAGCTGCTGAACTGCTTTTTCTTCCGTCAATTGTGAAACCACTGGTTATGGGGCCGTGTAATCCCCCTCCTTCCCTGCCAGCCTCTGCGACCCATTTCTTGTTCTCTGGCAGTCGTGGCTGTGGAGTTCGTTCCAGTTTCAGATGATTGTGCTTACAGGGCAAGCGATTTTATAGCGATGACTTACTAGCTTCTTGGGCTTACTTGCTATTTTAAGCTTATTTTTCAGCTTCAAGCTCTGGCTAAACGGACTTTCCCTTGCTGAAAATGTGCCTTCAGAACAGGAAGGCACTTGACTTTGTGAAGATTTATGTCCCTTTTAACCTAATTATGTGACTGTTTGTAACAATAAGCTTCAGTTCCACTTCAGATAGTAAAATTTCTGCAAGCAGTTATTTGCCCCAGGTATCTACTACTGAAACGCAATGAAATGAAGGTATTTATATGTATAAAACATGTAAAATGTGTTATTAAAGTCTGGGCCTTGTCTTGAATTCTTTGTGCAGAAGTCTAAGGATGTGGAGTTGGAAATACAAAATATGTAGAGCAATACAAGAAAATGTTAATTTCTAAAAAACACTTAAGGTAATTTAAACTGAGCTTTAAATGTTTTCTGGCTGAAATGAAGACAAGATTGGAAAAAATTCTATAGATTTTTAAGTGTAGGCAAAGCAGAAGATTATTTCACTGTTATTGAGAAAATATGAAATGAGGAAAAGGTGTTTCTTTGAAACCAAGAACCTTATGAAATTTTGAGAAAAAGCACTTTGACCGCTTTTGGTCTGACAGATGTTTTCATCCAACCGGACTTTATTTTAGCAGTAAATACATGCCTGGAGGTTTTAAGCAAAGATACACCTTAGCAAGTGTTTCATCTCCAAGTAGCTTCATTCCCGCCTTCTTTCTTGCTCTGTGCAGCTAATGTTTTTTTTCCTTTAATTAAAAATGTAGCTAGATGGGCACCAATAACAAGATTTCCCCTGTTGCTGGTATGGCCTCCATGCTGTCCGGGCCCCCTGTCCCTGGGGATGCCCTGCAGGAAATGGCGGCCAAGGAGGCTGACAGTGCCGTTAGCTGTGGGGACAGAGGAAACTGTGGCAGCGAGGCTGCCTCCAGCAGTGAGAGATGAGTCCCCATCTGCTCTCCGTGCACATCCAGGAGCAGGACGCCATTCCCAGAGGCTTTGCCCTCAGGTGCTTCTTGGCCCTGGGAGTCATGGCCATGCCAGGGCCTTGAGGTCTTGCAGGGCGTGTGAGGCCACCTCACAGGGTGGGTGCTGTGACGAGCACTCGCTCTTCATCAGATAGTTTCCTCGGTGCATTTCCATTTTCATGATTTTTAAATTTTTTTTTTGCATGTGTGTGTGTTTCCTGTGTAGGATGGACCAAGAGATGTGATAATAGGAAAGCACAGAGCTGTATCGCCCTCCCTGAGGCACAGCAGGGGTGCGCAGGCAGCGTGTCCCCTCGGGCCCCAGCCGGCCATGCTTCCCCGCAGGTGCTATAAGCACCAGCGCAGAGCGTGTCGGCGTCGTGCTGCCGTAAGCTGGCAGCAGCCCTGCTCCGCTGAGGGGAGCTCCGTCAGGATGGAAGGGCCTGGCAGTGCCATCTTGGCAGAGCCCTGTGCTGGAGGGGAAGCAGCTGGGTGTCTGTGGTGGGGGCTGCCGGCGGTCCCGTCCCTGCTGGCACCCCGCACTGTGCCTCAGCACTGGCTTCTGGGGAAGGCGCCCATTTCTCTTAACGGAACCCAGAAACGCTTCTGACTTTCTTCTGTCTGCACAAGTGTAACAGCCCTGTGCGTTGCATCTGCCCTCCATTCTCCTTCTGTGCATCTCGGGACAGTGAAGATGTCCTGCTCTTCTGCTGTCCTCTCACTTGGCTCTTTCCCCCCATCCTCCCTCCCTCAACCCTTGTAAAACTCCCCTCTCTGTTCTCTTTCTTACCAGTACTTTTGTCACCTCGTGCTCCTTGGTTCTGGAGACCTTTTTTCATGCAGGCAGATGATCTTTATCTTGACATCTCCCACGCTTGTTTCCACTACTATTTCTGCCAACCTGGCTCTCATTTAATTCACTTCATGCTTCATTTTCTTTACCTCTCCCCTACCTCTTCCTTTTCTGCTTCTGAAATCTTTACTCTGTCTCTAGAAGTCTTCTTCCCTCACAGCCTCTTCAGATGTCAGTCCTCTAGGCACTGATCCTGCCTTTGACAATGTCCATTTTCATCTCCCTCGCTTCTGCTCCCCACTCCACACCCTTTCTCCTCTTCTCCATCCCCTGGTTCTTGGTAGGGATCTTCACTCAGCCAACTCCTCCAACGGCCACTTCTGCTTCTTTGTCTTCTCTTTGCCGTTTCCTCCTCTTGCCCTCCATGACTTCAATGATTCATCTTGCAGTTTTGTTCCTTCCTCATGTTGCATGGTCCAGCCTGACAACTCCAGGCTCTGCCCTTCATCCCACACCCTTTTTCTGGTTAGGTGTATACCTGGCATGAAGGCCATTGCCTCTCTCCACTGCACATGTGATTTCTTTCTCAGAAATTGTGGTGCTGTACTTAGCAATTCTTCTTCTCTGGGTTAATCAAATCCCAAACCCACAGTTCTGTTCTCCCGGTCAGAACTCCATAGTCTCCTGGTTTCCCTGCTATGTCTCTAGTCCATTTTTTTTCAGAATACACCTTCATTCATGACTTTTTTAGGTTTCCTAGAGGACTCTGTCCTTCATTCTCTTTTATTCTCCCTCTATACCTCATCTCTGAGTAATGTCACAAAGAGAAAGTCTTTGCCTGTGCTGTACAATGTGCAGAGTGAACCTCTTGGGTTCTGGCCTACCTCCCTTTGTTTGAATTACAACTACAGGACAGCCAGATGCCCACTCCACTTCAGCATGGTCCTTACTCTACTTTTCCAAACTCACCACTGGATCCTTTTTAAACCCAGGAGACAGCATAGGAGTCTTATCTCTCATCTGATATTGCTATAGCTGTCACATAACTTTGCAAATTTGTTGGAAATTCGTGACTCAACACCCCGATTTGTATGGAAAGCAGCGAACAATGCCCCATCCCTGGAAACATTCAAGGTCGGGTTGGATGAGGCTCTGAGCAACCTGATCTAGTTGATGATATCCCTGCTCACTGCAGGAGGGTTGGGCTAGATGACCTTTAAAGGTCCCTTTCAATCCAAAGAGTCTATGAACAGTGGCCATCTCCATTAGGACTTTCACTTGCTTCAGCTTTTTTCTGTTGGGTTGTTTAAGGAATGGAGACACCTTCTCAAAAGGATCCTTAACAATTTGATGTTAACAAATAGTTGGCCTCTCTCCAAACATCACTGACACAAGTTATCTCTCAGACTTCTATCTTAAAAATCCAGTTTCATTACAAAAAAAGATTTTTGGTTGCTGACATTTGTCTCCAGCTTGTTCCCTGGAACAAGCCATGCCAGCTAATCTTGTCCTTTAAGTTTCCAGTAAACTGCAAAACTACTTGAACATGTGCATGAGTAGAGCAACAGCATGGAAGTGAGCTGGGTCGGTGCTTAGGACTCTGCCTGTGCTTCCTTAGAAAAGGAAAAAGAAAACATGCCATCTGGCAGAGTGACATTATGGTGGGTCCAAGTAAAGCACCAGAGCTTTCAACTTCAAATTCAATAACTTTGTAAGAGGTGTGAAAGTGGGGAGCAAAAAGAGCTTTGTTCTTGTAAAAGTCAAAGGAGAAATAACTTGGCTTAGGTTTATGCTTCACACAAGAACAGGTGGCTTGGGTTTTTTGTTTTACCCACTTCATCTGTGTCTGCTTTGAAGGTCAGACAGTTTCAGATCAGCTTTTCATGGGAAGCTGAGGGTCTTTCAGATTGTTTGCTGACAACTCAGTAATATTCAGCTATTCAATTATGAAGACATCAGTAGGTCAGCCTTCTTGGGTAACAGTCACTCTGTCTTGTTGCAATAAGCCTTTTATAATTGCATGAAAAATCGAACTCAGATAATGACCAAGTTCCTTTGAGGGCAATGACACTCTGGATCAGGGGATTAATAAAGTCACCAAAAAGTATGCTTGGTACCTCTACTTCAGGAGTCTCACACTGCTAATTCCCAAAGTTTTTATTTCGCTGCCTGCAGAACTGTGGCTCTGCCATCACAATACCAAGGGCTGTTATTGCCAAAGGGTGACTCTGAGCAGTGGTTTTGAAAGCAGTTTGATAATCCCTGAGTAATTTCTCATAGCAAGGATGGTGGTGGCTGTGGGAGGAAGGCTAGAAAATGGGCACAGCTGGGGTTTGTTCACCACCTGAGCCTTGTTCCAAGGTCTGCACCAGGATGGGGAAGGCAGGAGGGAAAGCTTGTGTGATGAGCTGGTTGAGTAGTTTGATTGAGGCTAGCTATTTTGGCTTTTTTCTCTCCTACTCTCACCACCCTTTTGTTTGATTATCTCGTACCTATTTGAGGGGAGCATTTTATTGCACGCCAGTAAGTACACTGAAGTGTATGTGCAATGTTGTCAGGAAGAATCCTTATTTCTACAGGGGTATTTCAGAGCTCATTTGGGCAAATGAGCTGAGCTGCTTGGAGCAGTAAATTGGAACTGAACACTAATGCCTGGGAGTAGCTGATGTTACAGCTCTATGTTCAAGATGGCTTGAAGGTCTTGCAAAGCAGAGGTGTTCTCACTCGCCCTCTAAACTGCTTAGGTCAGTTCCTTTTCTTGCCTTGTGCTTTACTTTCTGAACGCATGATGGCAGTACATGCTTTAAGCACTAGTTACAATATTTAATTTTGAAAATAACTGAATGCAAATTTCTAATCTTTTCCTTTACAGTAGCTTGTAAGAGATCAAAGAAGTATTTATTCCACCATGCCTAAATAGCTTATCTTCCTTTTCTTTATAAAAGTGCAATCCATTCCTTATTCTTCCCCTTTAATTGAGTTCTGTCCTTAGTCCTAATGTTGCTGAATTTTCTCCTTGTGCTGTGAATCACAATGGGTTTGCTGCAAGATGGAGCTTCCCTTGTGAGGATAACACAGGTTTGGGGATTTTGCTGATAGGTCAATCTGTAGCTCAGGACAGCGCAATGGGAAAGGCCATTTCTGGCATGGGAGGAATGAAAGTTTTGTCAAAGGAATCTGTCAATGGCAGAATAAAGACGGCAGCTTGGAGGAAGAGGACCCTCAGAAGCAGTTGTGGGGGAGAAATTCTTGCTATGAATATATGGCATGAGGATTTGGAGTGCCTCTGGCTAGCTTGGATAAGCAGCTTTTAGATGAGCTTGATGAATTTCTCTTTTTCCTTGTCTTTCCTCTACTTATGGTGGTCATGTGGGTAGCAACAATCTTTTTCCTCCAAAGACACCCCCAATTTTCTCTGTCAGTAGATGAATTTATGGGAGGCAACTCTCGTTTGTGTTTGACCGATTCCCGTGAGCGCCTACTCGCACCTTCCCCTCGTGTCCTACGGCTGCCCTCTGGTGCTGCCGGGGCCCGCTACCACCTTTCTGGTTGCCATTAAGCAGATTTGCATACAGGCTTTGTATGCAAATAACTTCAGTTACTGAGCGTTTTGTTTCATGTCGCTTATCTTTTGCCATTACTGCATTTGAGGGTATGATCTAGGACCAGACTTAAATTAACAAGCTCCAATAACGACACTGTTTTGTTATAACAGACTACTTTTTCTCTAAAAGGTAATTCCTTACAACTATATTTGTGTTCTTCACTAAATGCTTCACAGTTTCTGCACCTCTCGTTCCTTGATGCACCATCTGATTTGACTTCTCTTGTTAGGTTTGATGTATATAATCGTCTTGTCTATCATACAATGAGAACTTCACGCAGGAAAAACACAAGAAATGGCTCTTTTCTCTACTTTTTACAGCAATCAAAACCATCCATGCCTATTCCCTTGTGTGGGACAATGGTTTTGGCCCAGCAAGCCAGGCAATCAAATTAAGTAATTTGGAGCACCTTGTATTCACTCTTTCAAGCATTCTGGAACCACCAGTGGTGTGGGCAGTCTGGGAGGGATGCTCTGGTCTGTAAGGGTTGCTGTGGAGCAGGCTGCTGTACGGATCAGAGGCTCAAGTTTAACTGGAGACTGGGTAAAACCCTGATATGGAGCAGAACAGACCTATTGCACTGCTTAGTTCAGTGACATCTGAGCAACACGGACTTGCTGTAAAGAGGCTTTTAATTTTTGAAAAGAAAAAGGAGCTGCTGTCTGAAACATAGATGGCTTAAATTGTGAATTATTCTGTATCTAACCAGTGGAGAACAGGGAAAAGAAAATTTTCAGAAACTTGCTATTTCTTCAGGCCCTTGCTATCTTTAATGGCTTCATTGGTCTCTTTAACTTGAGTGAGCCACAGAACTGAGCGGTACTGGACTGTACTCCAAAGGAGTGGCTGCACTGCCCTCAGGAAAGCCAAGGGACACTTGGATACTGTAAGTAAGATATAAGTGCGTAAGCCAGTTGTGGAGCTAGAAATTCAGATGACTGGAATGATGACAGAGGCAGAAGGCAGCAAGCATGTGAAACTCAAGGCTTAGTGTGAGCATTTTCTCACTGAATGCATGTGTGTACCTAATCATATGAATAAATAATGCTTGCTAGCAGAAGTGTGGGGAAAATAAACTGTTACTAGATTTAAAATATCAAAACCCTTGCCTAATTAACAGCTCATTCATGAAGAGGAGTTTGTGGATGTCTTCTGTGGGTTAGGGAAGCTCAAAGCGATGCAGAGGGAACCCATCCATTGCACAAGACTCGTGCCTCGGACAGCTGCTCATCTGCAAAGGCAGAGAATGACAGAAGAGTATATTCTTGCTTTCCTAAGCACCAGAGAAGAACTGATCATGTGGATGCAACCATTTGTCATTGGAAAATGCTCTCCTTGTACACAGAACCCAAGTAATTAGATGTGTGAAATTCAGAAGCATCCTTTACCACCTTCAGGGGTCAGACTTTTACAAAGACTACCTTAAAAAAATTAAAATGACAGCCCAACAGAGTTCTGAGAGCTATCCTTTGGCAAAAAAAGCAGGAATTTGTGCATGCTCTGTACTGCCTTTGGGAGAAGCAGCCCAAGTCCTGAAGATTCAAGGATGTAGGAAGCAAGTCTTAGCAAAGTGCTTTCAACTCTGAAGAGGTTAATTGAAGAGGCCCTAGTCCTAATGACAGTAAGTGCAAAACTACAAGTAATTCCCAGACGTTTCCTGTGGAGTGTATTGGCACAGCGTCCCTGCAGCAGGATGATCGGCGGAGGAGACAAGTCGCTTGTGCGTTCTGGGGATTAAGACAAACAAAGCATCAGTGCTCCCACGTAGCGTTGGCCAACTTCCAGGTCTCATTGGTGGGAAAGAAGTATTAATTGAAACTTATCAAAAACCTCTCACTGGCATTGCTAAAAGGGGTCTCAAACAGTCTTCCTCCTGACTTCTGAGGCTTGATATTAATTTTTCATCTAACTGTATAATCTGCAAATGAAATGACAGTGGACACGGTTTAGAGAACATAAGCTTGGAATTTGCAGTAAAGCACAAGCCACGTTCCTGAAAATCCCTATTTTTCCCAATCTAGGGTTGGTGCACATCTCATCTGAAGACTGCAACATTCACACCAGGGCCCGGGGGGGGGGTGCGTGCATGTGAAATTGGAATTTGATCTGTCTTCAATGAGTACAAGTGAAATTATGACTTGTCACCTACTGAAGCTTTGCAGAGCAGAAAGCAGCAAGAAAGCCTCAGAGATAGGGACTGTCAGGAGGTGGGTGCTAGGGAGCAGCCCTCCCTCTGAAAACAGCCCCCTGGGTGCTACAGAGATGTCAGACAGCAGCAAGGAGGATGCAATTTGGGTGGGAGCAGGGGTGTGAGGTCACCCACCCATCTTTGGTCATCAGAGCTCTCCTAACAGGGCCAGGGTGGAGATGAGTTTGCAGTTAGGATAGGGGTTGTGCACAGCAAACAGGTTCAAGTCTCCAGAAAAAGTCATTCTGCAGAAGCTGGTGTCAGGAGCTGCTGCCCAGTGAGAGCTCAGGTGCTGAGCAAAGCAGGTGCCTTGGCCCAGAGCGATTACTGAGCAACTTGCATAGTAAATTAATAGTTGCCTTCCACAGCACTCTGCAAGCTCTGTGGAGCACCCACCACAGAGAGCCTGAGGTCTCAATCAGTTTGATGGGGAGGGAGTGTTTTAAACTTGTAGTAATATCAGGTTGGTGATATTTTACTCAGCAGAAAGCTGCTGGGGGATCTCAACTGTCTTGTGCTTGGTAATTATTTAGGAATTATTGTATATGTGCATGTAGTAGTGGGGAGGCAATTGCCTGCCCTCTTAGTCCAATATCCTTGCGTGTGGGATCTCACAAGAGCAGTTGTACCTTGCTGGCTTTCTCAGTACTGGCAATGATGTGTTTATTCTTCCTGACTTCTTACGCTAGCAGACAGTCATTCCTGTAGAAGAAAACAGGATGAGCTGGTGGTGTGGATACTTTCTGGGCTGGGAGACTGTGGTGTAGGAGTCGATGACATCAGTGATGCTGGACCTAGGAGTCTTGACCCTTTGTAGTGCCTGTGAGAGCCAGTTTCAGCACATGATGGATGGGGGGCTATAAAAAAGTGACTCATGCTGGTTTATCTTCCACTTTCATGCTTTATGTTCTGGGTTTTTCTTTCCTATCTGTCCTACGTCACCTCCCTCTTCTGCCCAATTCTATCTCCTCCTTGGCTAGCTCTCTCCTTCCCTCTAGTTCTTACAAGTTTCCTTCAGTTTTACCTCTTTATTTGCACAAGCCCATCTTGCCCCTTCATGTCTTTCTCCCAGCTTTCTGCATGTCCCCTTTTCATCTGTCTGTTGTTCCTTGCACCCTCCCTTCCCCTAGGGACATGGGATGACTTAGAGCTCTATCTCCTCTACTTCTTAATTAAGTAGAAGTGTACAAGTCATCTAACCAACCCACATTAGCTGATCCCAACCTCCACACCAATTCTTTAAGGCAGGGTAACGCATTTAACTGGCTAAAATCAAGCGAAGGTAGGTTGAGGAGATGCATTTGAGGAGCACCAGTTGCCAGGCAATACCCAGGTGGATTTCAAAAAGCAGGTAGAGGGCTGAAAAGTCTGTACCAGGATTACCTTCAAAAGTGGCCTAAGACTCAGCAAGCAGGACCTGCCTAAGAGTGGGTGACGTCTCTGTTCCTGCCATGTGGCAAGTACAGAAATGCAGGCTGCTAATGAACGTGTTCCTTTTCAGGGTCCCCCTCCAGATGACAGGTAGAAAAGTGGTGGGATGACCCTCACACCTGAGTCTGTCTCCTCAATCCTGTGATGTGCAAGGAGTAGCACCTGCCCACAGATACCAGCCAGCATCACCCCTGTGATTTCATCCTGCTGAGCATCCTGCCTTTGGATCACGGGTAAGGAGTCAGCGCCCAGCTGCTGACTACGCGAACCTCCCTTTCGGGTACACCGTGTTTTTATTGTTCTTGAAAGCTGAAAGGGAAAAATGTTTCATGTTCTAGAGTCTTACTCTGAGATGGGATACTTTGCATTTTTGTTTGTCACGGTGTCTAATGAGCCATGCCAGTGGCTTAAGAGAACTAGGCAAGGCACAGGGGAGTGTGCTTAGAAATGGCCCTGGGCCCAGTCAGGTATCCTAATCTCAATTCTCACTTGAAACGTGCACCAGAGCTTCAAAGACTAAAGAGAAATACTGACATTGCTATAAATGAAATTCTTGATATTTTGGCTGCGCCATTAGAGCTCTAACATGAAATCAAATGTGTCGGCAGTGGTTTAGCATCTCGTGGCCAGGCACTTGGATGGCCATGCTAGGGATGACTGACCACCTGAAGTGAAACCCAGCACACCTGGATATTCACAGCCAAATAATGCCCAGCTGCCTCCTTCCCCTGCCAGATTTGACTTAAGTGCTGGGTTTTTGGAGGGGAAGAGCAATGCTGTCAGCATTCAGCTCTGAAGGTGGGGGCCACAGAAGCGCGCATGCGCGAAGCCCCAGTGCTGGTGCAGGCAGTGGTTTGCTGCTTCAGGTGTCCAAACTGCAGGAGTTTGCAGACTCTGGGTATTATGCCTTGTTTTGTTGGTTTGACTGTACAATTCAGTGTCTGAGGCGGTTGTTGTTGTTTTTAAGGCAAAACTGTCTGTGTCATTTCCATGGTTAGGGAAAAACACTCTATACAAACAGCGCCAATTCTGATACAGAAGTACGGTATGCAAGGAGCAGGCATCTCTGCATGACCGCTGAGCTAGGGCTTACTACTTCCAAGTCCATAGTAGCTCAGGGCCAGCTCAGCAGAGCATTCTCTAAGGCTGTTTTTTTCCACTTTGGTTTTGGGGGATGGCTTTGGGAAGGTCTGCACAGAGCTCCTTGAAGGTTGTGTGTCAGGTTGGGATCAGTCCTACCTGTGTCACAGGTCTGAGCTGAAGCCACTGATGGGGCTGTTCTTGTTCAGAAACAAATGAAAGCGTGCAGCACGCTGGGCAGGTTTTCTTCTTTTCTGTATATTTATAAATAAACAGTATAAATGTCAGTTCTTCACCTAATGGGGAAAATCTAGACTGTTTAAAGGGAGATTAGTTTCCATGTCAGCGGTCTGTCCTGCCTCTTCTGCCGTTGATCAGTGTGACTATAAAAGAGAGCAGCTTCGACACTAGGGACTAGAGCAGAGAAAACCAACTAAAAATGTTTCTGCATGATTCTCCAAAGTATACACCCCTGAAAATAAAGCTTCCTTTGCTGTCTTGCCCTACACCTTCACCAGAAACCTTGTCTTTTCCATTGGGGAGTGGTGTGAGGGAAGTGATGTATGGATATACAGGCCACACAGTGAGAGCAGACCAAGAATTTTCAGATCTTAAAATGAAGGATTTTTACTTTGGCAGGGTTTTTATTTTTAAATAGATCAAGCTTAAAAATAAGCCCAGTTGTTCTTGTGTGTTTGGCATCAGATATCCTGTAGAAGTAATAGTAATAAGGTATTTAAATAATGACCTTTCCCCTTTGCTAGCTTTTGCTGCTATCCTGACGCTAGCTTAAAAACAGTTGCTATGGATATTCAAACTTGCCAGGCCATATGCATAGGATTGGAGTTTGACTATGAATCAAGAAACAAAAGGAACTGGAAGAAAAGTCTCTTTATCTGAACGAACATCTTCAGCAGTGATCACTTGTAATCAAAATTCCTTCCCTGATTTCCTGCTGGAGACACAAGACTGCAAGCCTGGCTGCAGTACAAGAGGAGCTAACACGAACCTATTTTTTGTCACCATGGTGCTAGGAATAAATAGCCTGTTTTAGGACGGTCTCCAAAATACCACTGGAGCTTGCTAGCTAACACAGTCATTCAACTTCTGTATTATCTGCATCCCTTTGTATTTCAACTTATCCCGTGTTTCCTTAGTTAAAACATTGTTTTCCATATGGGGATAGTTTCCTTCCACGCTTGCTTTTCATCTTCACACTGGGAAGAGAAGAACGTGAATCAAACCTGCTACCTACTACCAGCTTTTTCCTGAGAAACTAAGTGGTGACCTGGCAATCTCTGTGATCGCTTGTTTTTAGCCAGTTGCTTCTTGAGGTCTGAAATTGTGTGAAATGCTGTGACACTGAGCTTCAGCATTACAAAAATGACTGGGGAGATGGAGGTTTTGGAAGAATTATTTTCCTTAGTCCTGTGAAATAACTGAAACCGGAGGACTTTTTCCATGGTGTGAGGTTGCAGTCTGACTGTGCTGTTCCGTGTGAAGATGTGACCTTGAGCTGCACAATCTGACTTGATGTGATAAGCACCTCGCAGCTCCGGCTTAGTGTTATAAATCCGAGACGCGCAGCTTTCATCAGCTCCATAAGGTGCCTACAGGCCTCTGGCAGAGCCCCTGGCTCCGCACGTGGGGCCAAGCACATTAAAAATTAGCTGGCTGAATTATTCCTGTGAACGTGTCCTTTAGCGTATCTCTGGAACTTCGCGATGTGGCTCAGCCCATCCAGTGCAATGTCAATGGTACAGACAGATACCAGGCCCCGTCTCTGGTCTTTATCCGGAGCAGTCGTGCATAGGCTATTGCAAAAAGGAAGAAAAGGAAAAAAGTAAAAATATGCTTGATATGTTTTCACGAGAGAGCACTGTGGAATATGCTCTTTAAATTCTGCAAGAAAAGGAAGTAAATTTGATCTCTGCTCCTTGCCTAGAGCCCTTTAGGTTTCTTGCTGTAGCAGTCGAGTGAGACAAAGCCAGTAAAAATATATCCTGTTCAAGCCATTGGTCTCACCCTGCTCCAGCTGCAACTGTCTGTTTAGCCTTACCAGATGAAGTTTTACTGCCGGAGCTTGCGCTATGAAACTGAGCACGTTTTATGGGGAGCTGCTTTAAATCTCCTGTGTTACCCATCTCCCCGGTGAAATATTTAGCAGAAGAGCAAGGGAAAGAGCAGTCCAGGAGGGAGGTGTGAAAACACTACCAGCAACAGCTGCTGAAAAAGTCACTGTTTGCTGGCAGAGCCCCGCGTGGTGTTTGCTTAGATTTCCTGTTTGAAGCACAGAGATGACTGGTGTTGATCACCGTTACCAGATAAAGATCGTTTTTAATGGTAAGACAGTACAGCTAAGAAACACTGCACGAATTGGGGGGATTGTGCTGATTGTATATAGATGGTTCTTCTACAGTGGAAAGCATTAAGCACATGCATTAGGAGCAGAGGGTATGTCCTCTTCTGTAAAGCATCCACCTTCATCTGAGGATGGAACCCTTAACAGCTCTTATTTCTCAAACAAATCTCTCATTGCGATGGGGACTCTTGCCTTGGGTTCTCCCTAAATACAGACAGAAAGATAGAGACAGGCAGGGCCTACTTCTGAGAGCTCCCACGCGTAAGTCGAGTCATTCTTGAACCAAAGGGTAATTCCAGCTCTAGCTGTTAACTCCACACACCACAAATTTCTTTGCATAATCAGGAACTTGTTGCATACATCTGGCATATAGATCTGCTTGTAGCATTTCCTTTTTTACTGAGATGTCCTTATACCGTGATACTTCAGTACGAACTTTCCTGTAAGTACTCCCTGTTGTTGTGCCTGTTCTGCAGCACGTTTTCCGTGTGCTGGGGCCAGGCGCTCGGCTCCCTGAAATCCCTGCCAATTCTAATCTGCAGCTCAAGCGACTTGGCACCCTTTTCTCACAAAGACCCTTGGTATCCTACACCTCTGTGCATATCCCAGATACTTATATTTATCTTTGCTTGATTAGGGCTCATCTGCTGCAGAGTTTCTGCAGATGTTTCTTTATTTAAACCTTACTTTATGAAGGGAAGGAAAGGGGAGACACATGCAGAGGAAGGAGGTGTGTTTCATAGCATTACTTACTCTGAAGTAACTCCGATGCCAGGAAAATGTGCACATTGCTTATAATTCTTTTTGTCTCACTTGTTCTTTCCTCCTACTCCCTCAAAAAAAAACCCCCACCAACAGGAATTCCTTGCTTTCTTACTTACTAATTAAATCTCTCTGCCTAGAATAAACCAAGAAGGTCTATCAATGAGGCAGTATGTGGTCAAATGATGGCTGGAACTGCTCAGCAGGAAATTGGGTAGGAAAATACGACTTCAGCAGCTTAGCAGGCTTTTTTTTTTTAGGGTGCTTGAGCTTGTTTAACTCTCCGATGCAAACTGCCAGATTTCTATTGTCAGATGGCTCGTGTCCCACCAGGCTGAGTCAAACTGGTGACTCATGGGCAAGGAGGAATCGCTTTGGCAATGGGTTGTGATTTTCTTCCCCTCTCCAGACTAAGATGGCGAAGATGATAAAACCCCCAGTCGAAGATGATAAAACTTGTTTGCAAAACTAACTTCCAGCTTGTTCTTGTTTTAAAAAAATCCTGTTTTTAACAAACCACTGCATTGGAAAATTGTTCGAAAAGCACCTGATGTGTTGAAGTTGGGTGCGTTTGCGCTTGGCGTGGGCTGCCTCGACTCGTGCTCCACGCTGGCCAGGTGCAAGCCAAGACCCCAACGGAAGCAACGGGGGCCGTGTTAGCTCTGCGCTGTTCCTTGGCCAGCAACCCCTGCTGCGAGCTGGGATTTATTCAACCTGGAGCACAGTGCTGTACTGAGGCAGGGACAGGGATTTCAGGTGTGAGTTGGCTGGCATCTAGCCAGCTTGGCAAGTGGATGTAAATCCTGTGGAAGATTCAAGTCCATATGTTATTTAGGGAAATTGATGTTCTAATTCCAGCACACGGCCTTTCTCCCTCTCCTGTCCCACTACTGCACTCCTCCCAAATCCTTATCCTCCTCTGTAGTACGAGCTACTCCTAGAAATCACTAAATTAGTTCTTTGAGATACGTACAGGTGGGATTATCTTGGACTCCTCGCTGCGCTCGCTGCTTACCCTGCTGCCCTTTTGGCTCTGTAAAGCCTTGTGTGCAGTCAGATACCGGCCAGAACACGGCGAGGACATGCTTTCGGGCCACTGCCCATAGAGATGAGACCCTTACGCCGCCGCTGGCGGGTTTGCCTTGCGGCGTGCCCTGAGGCAGGTCGGGGTCTGGTGTCCTGCAGGAGAGCAGCAGCTGAGCATGCGTCACTTCCAGCACTCCTGTGTCCTACACCCGGGTGTGCAGCTACTCCTGGGTCAGGCAGGCTGTGTAGCAGAGCTAGCAGGCAGCGAGCCCGACTGTCTGTGGGGGTGTTTTAAGGCTGTTGCTTCAGGCTTACCGCACCTTGCAGAGATCTTGCCAATTCGCTCAGAAGTTATTTAGAAGGAACCAGGCATTTTTTCTGTTATCACAGTCACCAAGAGGTGTTTGGCTCTAACGACTTGTCACCTTGCCCAGCGGGCATGTCATTCAGAGCACTGGTTCTGCACCTCGCGTCTGAGCTTTCCGCTCCACGTTAGTGTGCGCTAGGCATTGCTGTCTGGCAGCTGTTGAGGCACCGAGGGCATGAACTGTTGCTGTCGGTGTTGAATTATACTCAAGCACACCCCTTAAAATGTGTTAGAAGTCTCTCCAATACAACTTCTTGTTCTGTAGGCCTCATCAATGTGGAAAAAGATGGATGGCCTTTGCAGAAAGTACAATTAAAAACTTATTTAGTGCCACTCTGTAGTAGGCTACACGCTTCTGCTTATAGCAAGCTGATATTGGTTTAACGTTCAGTGACTTGTGTACTGAGGGTTTGTTACAAGTTCATAGTTTGGTAACTGTTTGAGTTTGTTTACTGTTTATTTTACTTTTAAAGAACTTTACTTGTTGTGAGTTTCTTACTGTAGCATGTCCTTGGGCCCTTCACTAAAGTATTAGATCACATAAAGTCTGAGGTTTTGGCGTCAGACAAATCCACGTTTGTTTTTTAAAATACCTAAATAGCCAAAATGTCCAGTCCTGCAGTTTTTACATTAGTCAAAGTCTGTCTCAAGGCCATGGCAGCCCATCACATGCAAGAACTCCTCAAGAACTCAGGCAATTTTTCTCACTGCTTGACTGTGGTTATCCTGATTTTTTTTCTCCTCTTTGGCCTTGTGACAGATCCACATGCCCAAACTGTCCTGCTTTGTCTAACAGGAATAAAGTGATAACTGTCCTTCCTCAGCTGCAGGCTTCCTGATTACCGTTAAAAGCATCCTTTGCAGTTTTTATTTCTTTTCCAAGGGCATGTTGCTATATCAGCAGAAGGTACTGTGATGTTATGAGAGCTGGAGTGCAAACCCAAACAGGTTAAGATAACTAAATAAAAATGGAGTATGAGTCAGGCTGCTGAAGTAAGGAAGGTGATTGTTTGCTGGGGGACGTATGCAGCCAGCTAGGTTATGCGGTGTAAATGATGCGTGCAATGGGCTCATTTCTATATTGAGCAGTGAAACGGTGTTTGAATCATCCTTGATACTTATGAGCTGAACTACATGTATGTTTTTGTGCTGACTTCTGAGGAGGAGATGGCTTCGTGACCTACTAGTTTTATCAGCTAGGGAGTTTAAACATTCAGGTGTTTTATTTAAGACTTCACACAGAAATCAAAACCCACCTCCACTACACACCTATGCTTTATTCTGGGAGTGGGGCTTTCGTGATGCACTGACCTGGGCTGCAGTGTTGGCTTTAAAGTACCTGTTGTTCTACCCCCACATATGCCCTCCCCCTCCGTTGTGCCAGCACAACTGTTAATGGGATAGAGCTCTTAACAGGAACTTGGTTAAATAATCCAGGTTAAAAATAAACCCCCATTTTGGGGGGAGGTGGTAGAAATAAGTTATATTTGTCTGCCAGATTGCTGCAATGATTTGGTTTAATGTCACCTCCCAAACAGTTGTTGCACAGCTCAAGGGCAGTGGAAGAGCCAGAGAGGTGTGTGGGGAGAAGAGTGGGTGGCAGCCTCTGAAATCAGTTTCATTGTCCTCCCCCCCCCCCCCCCCCCCCAAAAAAAAAAGGGACAATTGAACTGTGAACCCTGGTTTCAGAGAGTATCAATTAACCAACACGAGTTATGTTTAAAGGGGAGTTTAGAATAAATATTTGGGAATATGAGTGACTGCTGCCTGGCAGTGTCATACATCTGCCTCCCCCATTCTCATTTCTGGTTCCTAGCTGCTACACTAGTTTGTGATGATGAGATAATATAAGGGAACAAGACAGGAATCTGAACTGCCAAAGGGCAACCATATTATGGCTGTACCAACATCATGACAAATGGGTCTTACCAATCATCCCCTTTCTCTTGGGATGGGATGGCTCTATCATGCAAGTCTGTCTTCTTTCATACACACAAGTGGGAGTGGGGTTAGAAAATGAAAAATTATTCTCATGAGCAATGCTGAGAGAAAATGCATTTCAAATTATGTAATTGGCAATGCAAAACTCTTTAGGTTAGTGGAGAAATTTTAATAGGAACCCTTGGCCCCTTGCTCTGTGGCCTCGTAGCTGTACACATGCCAAGTGACCACTGCCAGCAGTGAAAACGGCATCACCGAGGACCAGAAACAGAAAATGCCTTCTCCAGATATTACTGCGAGAAGAACATTTAGCAGGATGTGATTGTTGGACTTGAGACTGAAATTTGTCCTTTGATAAAACTGAACCCTTTTCCTGCATAAATCTGAAAATGAATCGAGGTCTTCTCAAATTACTGCCTGGGTATGGTTGCAGTCAGGTGGTTACGTGCCTGGCTTTACACTGCTTTTAAGAAGTCATTTTGCATACTTGATATTGCTCATGTGCAGGAAATCTTGTTTCTCTTCTGATGGCTCTACAGTTGCGTGAGTGAACCTCAACTCCATTGTAACCTCAAGCTCTGTATGAGTGGTGCTCATCATGCTATTTATAACAGAAAATACTCTCTTGCTAAAATCTCTTTATTGCCTTACCCGGAGCAGCATGGTCAGCACCTGACTTTGCTGAATCATGCCCTATGCTTACGCAAGACTATTGTAGTGGGTTGTTTTAGTCTGGGTTGTGAGTGTGTTACTGCACAGGTTCTGTACAAGGCTGTAATGGTCAGTGACAGCACACTAGAATTTGTGATGGTAATAATGATAGGGTGTCACTATTAGAACACAGGATAATTTTTTACTTGTATAACTTATGAAAATTTGTAAAAGTGTTTCCCAATCTAAGACTCTATCTGTGCAGTAGAAAGCAATCCTCTCCGTGATATCTGTGTGCTCATCTGACGCTGTGCCATGGGACGCTTCTGTTTAAAGCACTTTCCCCAACTCCCTAATGCAGCTAATATTGATTTAGCATATGAAATAACACCTCCGGTGCCTGTCAGCTGCTAAATCAGCGTTGTTCAAACTGTGCCATATGGCAAGATCTCAATGCTCACTTTTGCTGAGATGGCTTTTCTGCCATCTCGCTTCCAGAGATAACACAGCTTGATGCCAGCTTTGGGAGCAGCAGAGTCCTTCCAATGGTCAAAAGAAATTTCAAGATTAATTTTATTCCATCAGTGTGGGGACACAAACTTTGTGCCACGATTGAGCTTGAAATGAATGTATGACATCGAAAACACCAAGTCTAAGAAGTCATTTTCCTTTTCCCTCAGCAAAGATATCTTTCTTTTTGGGTTGAGTGTACTGTTACAGACAAATGCCTTCCAGCACGGCATGAGAAGCAGGAAATGTGAGCATGAAAGGGACTGCAGACGTGCACACTGGAGGGAGGGTGGCTGTGGAAGGCATGGGGACACAAAGTGTTTTGGCAGCCCAGGCTCTGACTTTGTCATCCTGTGCAGGAGAGAGAGACGGGAACGTGGGGAAACAAATTTATTAAAATAGGTTCAGTGGCAACTGCTTTGGTCTTATCTGTCTGTTGTGGTCTTTGGATGCTGACTCTCAGAAGTGATCTGGTGAATGAGTTCCAAGAAAGTATTCCATGACTGCGGAGACGACTGAGGTTAATGATGCACTGCCTCAGAAGTGCATAAAGCATGCACTTGTATAAAACAAGAAAAAGGAATGACCAGCTTCCCATGCTTATGGCTTCCAGGAAATTCTCCATGCGTGCTGGATGTACTCAGGGTTTCTCAAGAGGTCTACAGCAAAACTTTAATTATTATTCCAGTTAATATGTATATTTATAGATGTCAGAGTAAATGAGCACACTCACACATAACGTTTTTCCAGAAAAAAACTTTGCTTTTTCATTATACACACACGCACATAAAAGAGCAAACAGTGCAAAACATGGGCGTTAAGTTCTATACAATATTTACATTGGTCAAAATCCCTCAGGCAGAGAAAAGCTAGCACAGGGGTTTTTTAGGTACTGGACAGTTAAGTATTGTGGGAAAACATATGCACAGTGATCCTAAAAAGAAACCATCCAGCTCCTTGCTTGTCCCAATGTTTTTGGGGTGTGAGTGTCCTGTTTTTGCATGGAAGTTTAAGAATTAAAACGAAGAACAGCCAGAAGTGTTAAACATTATTTTTAAGTGACATTTTCCAGAGAAAAAACCAGGACTAGCACTGTGCTGTGCCTTGCTGTGAAATGTGCCCATTTTAGAGAGGTTAAAAGCACTGTCTTAAATGACAAGCTTAAGACTGTATATTTTCTTCCCTCCCTTTCTCCCACCTCAGCAGGCTCCAAAACTCCACCAGCCCTTTTTTCCTGCAGGGAGTCCTGGCAGGCACAGCCCTTTGCATGTGTCCATGTCAGCTCTATCCACGGCTCTGGCAATCTTTCATGCTTCTGTTGGTGCAAACTCACTACATTTCACATCTACAGCAAAAAGCGCAGCAGGGGTGGAATGAGCCCTTGCTAATAAACCCAGGTGGTGACAGAAAAAACACAAAAGGGAGAAGATTCCAGCAGCTGGAATTGGTACCTAGAGAAAAGGATCTTTGACCAGTGCCGTGGGAATGAAAAATGTGTTTTCAGTAGATTTTCCTCACTTTCTAGGCTCTTGAGTGTAACATCTTGACTCTCCCACAAACTTGGTTTTCTAAAGAAGGCATCTCCATAGCACAGCATCTCGGCTGTGATTTGAGTTATGGTCCTTACGAGTGCGTCAGAGCAAACGCACAGCTCATACCCAGACAGGACTCTCAGGGGTAAGCTTGAGGTCAGCATTCAGAAGTTAAAATTACAGCTTTTCCGGCCTTGGACTTCTAATCTTATGAAGAATAGCTCTGCCTCTTTCTTAAATGAATGCTGAGCAACATAATCTGCTTACTGAAATGAGGGCTGTGTTGTTTCTGTTCTTAAATCCTACCCAAAGACCTATTTGCAGCCCGTCCTTTTGGACGCAGCAAAGCTTTGGGGTAATCCTGCGCTCAGGGTTACGTTTGTTCGGCGGGCGCGGTGGGACCCAGACTGGCTTTGGGTGCCCCACACCAGTGGAGCAGCACGGGGTGGCTCTCCTGACCCTCGCTGCAGGACGGTCACCTTTGTGCCGCCAGCTGCTGAGCGGAGCTGTGGCCGGGCAGGAGCCCGTGGTGTGCTCCCGGCACGCACCGCTCTGCCTGTTCTGCTTGGACCTCGCAGCCGCTGAGCATCTCCTCGCTGCGCTCTGCGATGTGCTCTCCAAGCAGCCTCGGCTGCTCCCCTCGGTTCCCTCGCACCTCCTGTTCCTGCTTTCCTCAAACAGAGCGCTGTGTAGACACGCTTTCGGAGGACGGTTGTCGTCTGCTCTTCCCTGTTCCGAGAGAGCATTTCCGAGATGGTAATTTCCTGCCTGTTTTACAGCAAAGCCACCCACTGGGAATGACATGGAGTGTTACTGGGGAGCTCTTTAGGGACCGTGGGCTTCAAGAAGATCATCAGAGGTGACTTTTATCAGTGTGATAGGTCCCCTTTTCCTTCACCAGCTGTTTGTCAGGGAAGTCCTCTGGGTTCCAGAGCATGTTTTTGCTGGGCAGAGGGCAGGGAGGGAGAGCAGTCAGTCTCACACCTGCAGCACCGCGGGGAGAACTTCCTAAAAATGTCATGGGGGTATTCTAGAGGGACCTAGAGGCTGAATCCATCAAGGAGGTCTGTGGTGGGCAAGGCTGGGAGGCACAGAGCCTTGCTCCCTGAGCAGCCATGTACTTACATGTGCAGCAACAGAAACTTTTCATCCTTCTTACTTACATGACTTTCATACATGACTTGTGCTGCTTCCTTGCTCTTGCATTTCATAGACTTGAGCCTGGGTGGTTTGCACTGATTCTACAAAGCTGGTGAAGAGTTATGCTGTCCCACAAGCACTTGGCACCTTTCAGCTGATCTAGAGCCCATTGTGTTACTAAGAAAAGCCAACTGCAACAGGAGGGGCTTTCATGGCAACGGTAATACAAGGCCCTGCTTCCTCCTGTCATGACATCTACCGTGAAAACTGGGGCCGGCGTGGCATTTTGCATAGGTGTGCACGTACAGAGGTGAGTTTGGGCAGAGAGGTTTTCATAGTGCCTTTCAGAGCTTCAGCTTTCCAGCAGGACAAGGAGTTGCAAAGCTTATAGTGACTGAATCCTATATGGAGGACTGGGGAATAGGAAAAGTGCGCTGGCTGGGAGCAAAGAAATCCTTGATTAATGCTGTATGTTCAGCGCCTGAGGGGATTGCTGGATTCTGTCTCTTAGCTTTAGCTAGATAAAGGCATCGACTTCTAAATAATTAGATTTTTGCCTTTAAACTCATAGTTCTGGTGTTTGCTGACAATAGCCCTTTGTCAGACGGGGAGGAGGAACACTCGGCTGCACCTCAGCCAGAAAAACTGTGAATCCACTTTTCTTTTAGCACTGTCGTTCCTTCCAGCTTGGCTTTACCAACATCTGAAAAATTACTTTTCCTCTCTCTGAATGCATAATTGGTTATTTATACACAAACTGTAGAGCATTTCCTTGGTATACCTGACCTAGGGAAAAAAAAATCAGTCAAGACCTATCCTACCAGATGTGAGTGTCAGTCAACATATGATCTCCATATAATTTATAAGGTATTAAATTACAAAATAATGAATCTTTTCAGTTAGCATTTTGGCACATGATGATAGTATTACATTTTATGTGAGAATATTGACCACAGCTCTTGCCCCATAAAACTGCAAACAGAAATTTGTAAGCATTGGCACTAGTTTCACTTAGAAAAAGACGCCCATTATGCTCGGATTACAGTTAAGCTATGTGTGTACAGCCTGGAGGTTGTCCAGTCACACGCAGTTCTTTCCCCCCTCTCTTTTAACATTTCCTTAAGAAGCCTAGACAGCGGTTTCTAGGTTAGATTTTTTTTTCTTCCCTTGGATTTAACTAGAGGAAGGTCTGCTGAGCGCAGAGCAGAAGGTCTTGCAGGATTCTTGCAAACGAGATATTCCTCTGCTGTCAGCTCTGAGGTGCAGGGCCAAATTCTGCTCTTGCTCACCCCAGAGCGACCGAGCAGCCACCACGCCTGAGAACAGCCCTGTCCCACGAAGCTCCCGAACCCACGTAACCCAGGAATCTCACCTTTCTGCTTCTTGCTTGCAAGTGGAAAGAAGCAGCTTCGAAATAAGATTTACGAGCTGATAGTTATGTGTCGCCTATTGAGAGCAAGTTGGCATGTAAACAAGTTTCCCACCTCTTTTTGTAAAACTGAAATAAGAAGGGGGTTTGCCTCAGAGAAGAGCGCTCGCTCATGTACCATATATCCTTCTTGCACATAGGAGGACTGTTTTAAAAGCACCCTCAGCTTTTTAGTGGATCCTTCCCACCCTCTCTCCTCTCTCCCATCCCTGAAAACGGAGCTCTTGTCTCATTAACTACAATTTTTAACCACTAGTTCAGAGTAGGGCAGTGGAATGGGGGTGCCCCAGCTCTCGCGCGCGGTTCAGGATGCGTCGGAGTTGTTGAGGGTTTCGCTACCCCCCCTCCTTCGCGTGGCAGCGCTGCGGTGTGCGGGGTGGTTTGTGCCTGCGGAAACCCCTGCCTGTACGGAAGCCTGTAAAATCCCTCTTGGCTCGCTTTGCGTTTTGATCTGAAGTTATGGAAACAGCTTCTCTGAAATACATACATTTCATGGCAAGTGTTGAAACAAGCTCATCAGCCAAAGGAAATACGAATTTTAAAAAGCCCTCTAAGCAGTTTGGTTCAGGCCTGCGTGGGAAGGGAAGGGGCATGGCACTGGCTTTCGCTTTGCCTATGGTTAAATAGCAAATACTAATGCTTCTTAAAACCCAAAACACAGCTCATTGCTTCTGTTTGAGGTAAACTTTTCCCAGCGGCTGACAAATCCGCTGTAACTGACTGTTCCCTTGTCCTGCCACATCTACCTCGTTCTGCCAACCAGCGTGAATGATCCGTCGTCGTTTTCACAGTTTGTTTCTGCTTCAAAGTGGTCTTGTCCGAGGGTTTAACGTACAGAAAAAATCTCCCAAGCCAGTCTTGTGTGCAAATTTCTAGTAAATATAGCTGTAACTTAAAGCTGAGCTATAACAGCTTGGCTGCTCTCATGCTCCCTGCATAGAATGAGTTGATCATACACTTTTCAGCAGTAAAAGCCAAAACCCAGGGGCACTAGGCAGGCGACAATCACTTTAGGGCTAAAACAGAATGATCTCTGGGGTCTGTCTTAGCCTTGGTAAGCAACTGACTTCTTTATTCAAAGTGAATGTAGTGCTAAATAAATATTCCCTTCAAAGCATGACATTTTTTTGCAGCTGAGTTCTCTTCACACTTTAAAAACCTCTGATTGCTTTAAGTAGTAATCGTATTTGATGTGCAGCTCTTGGTATCTCATGAGGCTTGATCTGAGAGGCTTAAGATAAATAGTTGAGTGGAAAACATCTGTTCAATTAATATTTTGACTGTTGTCTTTTTGGCAACAGAGTCCTGCAAGTAGCTGTGTGCTGTACTGTGGAAAATGTAGATTGCTGATCTAACAAGTCATAAAGTTAAACTGTTTTTCTCATTTATGTGTCTTACACTTAAGAATGAATCGGCCTGTTAAGGTCGGTATAGCTTCAAACATGAAACAACGGCTGGAGAAATGAACCATCTAGTAAAATGCAATGACATACAGATAGTTACGTTTCCATATATTTCTATAATCTATATCTGTAAAAGGGAATGAGGGATATATCATAAATTAATTGAAAAACATGGAAACAGTGCTGTAACAGAGTAAAAAAAGTGCGGCTAACTTGTTTTACTTACTCTTCTTTTGGAGTTACTTTCAGACCCTCTAGTTTAATTAGTTGACTGTACAGCAAAAACTAGTGAGCAATCACAAGATCTTCTGTTAATTGGATGCTCTGACACCAATTGTCTGTATTCAGAAGAGCTCTTTATGGTCAGCACTTGGTGGTTGTTCAGCCCTTCAGCTGCTCACGGTTTCCATATAAGAGATTTGGCCATGCAGGAACTCTGGGGTTTCAGGCCCTTTGTTTCAGCTGACTTGACAGTCCAACCCTTAGCAGAAAGAGTCACATATAATCTCCTGGGGCATAAAAACCAGGTGCAACACAACAGTAAGGCACTCCTTACTTCTCCCTAGAGGTGGCATTTAAAATAAATTAAAAGACAGCTTAATCTGACAAAAACGAAACTTATTTCAAAACTGCATTATTAAATATTCTTTTCTCTTGTTGTTTTTCTCTTCTATCACCAAGCAACTGTTTTGCCTACTTTCAAAACAATTATTTACACTTCACATGCCTCCATACAATAAATTCCACATGCCTCCATCTAGTAAAACCAGGATGTAGACTTTTGCAGTGAAATAAGGAAAAGCCGAAAGCTTTTATTACGCCTTTTTAAGCAAACATACATATTGTGTGAACTTTGAGTTAACATATGATGATGCATCTCTAGAAGGCATGAAATATTGGCAGACATCTCTAAGAAAATGAGATTTTCTGTTTCCCAACTGGTCCCATGTCAACTGCTGGGGAAAAAAAAAAATGCCAAATGTTGGCATCTTCTGATTAAAGAAGCTGTTCTGTTCCCGCCTTAGTTGGCACGTACATTGTCACCCATCCATAATCTCCAAAGGGAGAGCCATTGGGATTTTTATGTTTTATATTTGCCTGTTGCATCTGATGACACCATCCCAGCATAAGGATTTGTCTACCTGTGTAGTTATCCCCCAGCAACTTTTCTTTATTAGCATGTGTCAACCTACATATTCCGAAACAACTATTTCACATGGTGTTAAGCAAAAGTTAGTGGGGGATAACTCTGGGTGTAAACATCTTACTAGAAATGCGATTCGGATGTTGGGTCTCCTCCATTCGTAATAGCCTGGTCACTTATTTCATCCTGTGGTGCTGGTAGTGCAGTCTTTGTTAGAGGTGTCTCAGTCTTGAAAAGAGAATCCATTTTTATCTGGGTTTTTATGTTGAAAGACTTCTGGAAGGATTCTGATGTAAAGTAGTAGATGAATGGGTCAAAGCAGCAGTTCATTGTTGCAATACACAACGTGATTGGGTACATTGTCCTCGCAAACCTCTCCAAGGAGCAATTTGCTATTGCTTGGGACCGCACAAGAGCGTACAAGAAGAGTATGGAATTGTAGGGCACGAAGCACACGACAAAAATGGCCACGTGTACGATGATCATTTTCAATACTTTCTCTTTGTTTGTCCCAATCTGAGACAAGGTGGCAGGTTTCCGGAGAGTCCTGAGAACTAAAGAGGAGCATGTAAGGTTGAGTAGCAAAGGAATTATGAATCCTACTACTTCAATAAATATCGTGATCTTAGACAGATAGGTTTTCCAGATACGTTTGGAAAAACCTTCGAAACAGGTTGTGCTGGTGTTGGAAATGTTGGTTGTGGAGAACAATGAAGCTGAAATTCCACCGCTGAGGACCAGTATCCAAACACCAGCACAGACTATGGCAGAATTTCTCCTGGTCCTAATGGTGCGAGATCGGAATGGATAGACAATAGCAAGGAAACGGTCAACACTAATGCAGGTGAGGAACAGCATGCTCCCGTAGATGTTAGTGAGAAATGCTGTACCAGAAATCTTGCACAGGCTATCTCCAAAAGGCCAATGCCTGTTGAAATTATAAAAAATTTTAAAAGGCAAAGTGAACACAAAAAGCAAATCTGAAACAGCCAGGTTTGTCATGAAAATGGCTGTTTCGCTTCGCATTTTCATCCGAAAGCAGAAAACAAAGAGGGAGGCACAGTTAGTAATCAAACCAAGGATGAAGACCACGCTGTAGACGGCTCCATACAAGTTGTACTTAAAGGAATCATCTGTCAAACAGGTATGATTGTTGCTGTGGTTTCCCATGCCAATGTTGTGATGCGCTTCCAAAGAAATTCAAAGTCTACTTCAGTGACATCCATAAAATAAGGCAGTGGTCTCTTCTCCTCCTGAAGAAACACATTCCAGGAAGGTTGCTTGACACCTTGTTGCCACGTCTGTCGTAAATCCTTTCATCCTAAAGGAGAGAGAAATAGAAGCTATCAGTCCTGCAACCCGCTGTCACCTAATGTGACTGTGCAAGAGAACATGTACTTTTTCCTTTCCAAATGAATAAATGTGCAAACAAGACCAGTAATTAGTTTTCAAGGTAATCTTCATAAATTCCACTATTATTGGGATTTTTCAAAGCTGAACACAGCAGTTACTGTACTCAGCCTTTCTTTTCCTTCCCCCATCGCTCCCTTGCCTTCCTATTGGAAGGAGAATGATCGCTAACTCCAACCTTCCCCTTGGAAAGGTTTTTCTTTAAAATTTGAGATGGAATTGGCCCAGCGTGTTTGGAAAGAAATTAAATCATGGACCCACGACGTTGCCCAGGTATAGAATCAAATGGTCTGAAATGTTCACCCAAACTTGTGACAAGAGGAGAAAGAAGTTGAAATTTTTAGTGTTTGCTTTTAACTGTGCAGAAATGAAAGTCCTATGGTTTTTCAACCTTTTTTGATGCAGAAGTATTAAAAAAAACCCAAAACCTTATATTGACAAAGTACTGCTTTGCCTTTTTTCCTACTTGAAAATAGGAGCATACTTACGCATGTTTTTCAAAGTGAAAAACTGAAATGTTGTGTTTCAGAATTTTTCAAAAATACTTCCCAAAAAAGTTATGCTTGCCACTTTTGGAAACTGTTGCTTTTTTTTTTTCCTTAAAAATTTCTGCAAAAATGGTATTACTTTCCAAAGGACTTTTTTTGCAAATGTAAAATACTTTGCAAAAAGGACTCCTCTAAGCTGTACTGACAGCTTCATTTAATTTCTACTCTTTGTCAAGGTTCAGAACCTGAAATTTGGGAAATCTCATAAACTATGCTCTTGTAAGAATTTGTCCTAATTCAGCAAGATTTAGAGAAGCGTAGAGTTGAAGTAAACTTGCTGTTTGTTGGGAAGAAGTGCCTTCTGAACTGTCCTGATGTTCTTATTTCTGTTCTAAGTGTTGTTTGTAAGGCCTGTGAGGGTAGGCAGTTGGAAAGTCTCCCTCACTGGAGTGAGAAGGGTTTGTGCGTTGGAACACGGGCAAGGCAGTCGGTACATCTTGGAAACGCGGAGCAAAGTTGGGTAACTAAGGGAAAGACCTTTGCCTTGTAAAATACAGCAAAGCAAATACGAAACAAAGTTCGTAATCTAAGAAACATCTTAGTAGCTACAACTGTGGAGTAATTTAGAGGGGTTAAACCCTTGTGAAGAGTAGGATCCTTTCCAGAAAGTGATCCTCTGAAATCGTAGTTTCAACAGCAAACATGTAACTGAACAAGCTTGTGTTAAAGGTTGAAATGGCAGCACATAAACAAATAAACTGGGGAAGAAAGCATGGAATTGAGACAATTTGGGATGCAAACTGATAAAAATCAAATGTTTTCCATATGTTTTCCTACTGGAAAAGCTCATGCTGACAATTGTTCTTGCACGCAGGCTCTCAGTGAGTCAGCTGGTAAAATGTCAAGTGTTGAGGAAGATGTAATAGCCACGGCTTTGCCAGATGGAAGGTACAGATTCTGTCCTCACCTGGGAGCACCTGGATAGCTGCAGGCTTTACAAAAACCAGCGCTGTGACCCAGAGAGCAGGCAGCACCTCGTCTTTGCACCTTATAGACTAGCTGGGTGTAAAGCAAAATAGAAGGAAGGGAGGATTCCCAGATTTCACTTCCCAGAAAGATGAGTTTCCAATGACTTGAACTTTTTGACATCCAAAAAGATGACTTGGAGCTCTTCAGTCTCTCCTGTCAGGGTGGGTTCATGCTCTCTGCAGGCCGGGGCGGTGTCAGGACCGGGGCAGTGAAGCGGTGCGTTGTGCCGGTTCTGGCTGTGTTTGCTGTGCATGTCTTGGACTACCAGAATTCCCTGTGGTTTTTGTAGGCAGCTCTGGTACACGCTCTTCACCTAATTCAGTAAATTTTTCCTTTGTTTTAGCTGCATTTTGAGTTACATGTTTGCAATGATATCCTGCGTTAACAAATGTCCAAACCAGCAGCAGATATGCCCTTACCTGATTATTGCTGATTGTGTGGCAATGACAGAGGAGACCAAATCCCACCTTGGGGCTTTCTCTACGGCACATGTCAGGAGGCACTTCGTTATGCAAACTGTACAGGGCTTTGGGAACAGATGGGCAGAGTAGGGGACCAAAATGGTCCTTGCACCTCTTTGTGCTTTTGCACTCATCTTGGTGTTTTTCCTACTATATTCATGGCTAAATGAACTTTATTGTCAAATGACCTAAAAAAGATACCAAACGTTTAAACTTATGAAAAGGATAGTAGTAAAATCTCAAAGGTGCACTTTGTTTGAGTACATGGTAATCGAAATAAGAGAAGGTCTCACCTGCAAGTTGCAACGCCTTTAAGCAAGAACTTAGATTCAAAACGCACATGAGCTCCGAGAGGAATAGCTGTGCCTCTTAGCTTTAACCCTAAGCCTAGTGCATTAAATTCTTGGCTCGTAACTCCCTTTCGCGAAAGAAAGAGACTGCATGTTATCTCCATCAGGAGCCAGTTCTGTTTATACTGAAATATAACCTCCATAAGTAGACCCTTTTCTTCCACTGCGTGTAAAAACCAGGAGTGCCAGACTCTCCTGGTCCAGGTTTCATGTCTCGGTCCTAACTGGGGAGGTTTCAGAGGGATTGGGTGTCCTTCGAAACCTTACATAGCCATGTGCCTGGGAGGTCGATGGCAACCCCACTTTCCGATCTGTGCACACACTCCAGGTCTTTGGCTGTTCCTCAGAACACAGCCTGAGGAGGCAGGTTTGAAATGCTTACCTTTACTACTGACTGACGTGGCTGTAGCAGCAGCCTGACCCAGACACTCGTTACTCCGGAGAAAAGATGCTCCATCACTTGACTCTTTTTCCCTGCTCTGCACCAGCCAGCCACAAGGTCAAATACCAGGTTTTCTGGTGCGTGAGTCTACGGGACTTGCCTGCCAGCGATTGCCTAGCTAAGTTACGGTCTTCAAAATTTAGTTAAACAACACAGGCCTATCTAACACTGAGGTGTTTAAACAAGCTGACAAGTTGCTTTGAAACTCAGCCATGTACTTTAAATTCTGCAGCCCGACCTACAGATTTAGTTTTCTGAATGTACAATTCACTTTCCTTCCTTTCCACTAAGGATTAAAGCAGTAGGATGCTCTTCATGTGCACCACGATCGCCTTACTGGGGAAAAAAAACCTAGCTATATATTTTAAAATGCTGAGTTAAGTGAATGTGAAGGAAACCACTTTACTGTTCTGTATTTCAGACAGGCCAAAACTTTAAATTCTGTGTCTAAAACAGGAGGCAGTGTATGAGGGGAGGAATGTACCTAGCTGTTGTCAGAAGAGGTACCGTAACAGAATATATGGCCTGGTTAATGTGGTAATATCAAGAATATTCTCTCCCGTAGTGTGGTGGTACAAGCAAACCTACAGCAGCTGTCGCTTACTCACGTAACCCTGTTCTCAGAGTTATGAAGTGGGGTTCAGCAGAGCAGCTGACAGGGTTTCCTCCCGTTTGCCTTTTATTGTAGAGATACCCCCCTCTTCCACGTACTGAAAATAAAGGAAAACCTCTACGTGTTACTTCCTATGGTGCACGGCTATCCTGTTTACAATTCTTCTACTTCCTCCTCTTGCCACCCCAAGAAATCTTCACAACAGCCAGCTTGCAGCCTAATTCAGCTCAGCCATGTGTTAGCACAGAAAATTACTGCAGGTAAAAAGCACATTTTAAACCCAGATTCTGCAATTCCATTAACCCTGATCTTTCTGCTTTATACATGACCTGTTCTCCACAAGTCTATCAAATTGAGGACAGGAAAAACAGGGTGAAGTTTGGGACTGAGGTTTTTGCATCTTTACCTTTTCTTTTTCTCGTTATGAGATGCAAGATGAATGTAACTTTATCAGTCTGAACATGTAGGACATCCTGTGCGTATGTTCATTTAAATAACTAAACACTCCAAAGCCTTTTCTTGTGAGGTCTGATACAGACCAAATGTGAAAACCTTTCAAATCTGAAGGATCTCTTTCTAGATTATCACTCTGTGTACTCAGGTTATCTCTAAGTCTTGAGAGACAAAGTTTTTACAGGCACAGAAGCCAAAAAACTTGACAGATCAAAAGGTGGGGATCCTGGGCTTTTGGGGGGGTTTCTCTGCGTTTTGCCCAGAAATGTCTCTAGGTTATGGCAGCACTTGTTGTGTTTTGATATGGTCTCAGACCCTGACCTTGGGAATAAATAAGTGTTCTCCTTGGGCACAGCATGAGCTTTATGCCTTCTCTCGACAAGAACTACATTCATTAGAGGGTTTTCACCTCCCCGTTACTCACCCAGCTGGTACAATGATTCTGTGATGTGTTGCTCACTCCCGCCGCTGAGCCCAGGGCTTTGCAACCACAAACTCTATAATTTCTTCAATTTCTTGGGTTTTATTGCCCTCCTCCTTTCCACTTCAATTATGCAGAAGGCTTAAAAAAAGGTTTTGTTGGTGTTTGGGGGGTGTTGTTAGGGTTTTTTAAGATTTTTGCATAGATTATAATTTGCCATAAAGCTATAGGACTTGGATCCTTCCAGACTAAGTGCTATAGGTGAGATATACTGCAACTGTTTGAGTATGGACTTAACAAATAAACATGAAACTTTTTCTACTTGAGAAAGTAACCATTTCTTACAATTCTATGGCAGTGCTAACGAGGAATTGTAACACCACCAAGCTACCATTTCTAAAGGCTTACAAACGTTCACTTGAAAACCACAAAACGTGAATTCAAAGAAAGCAAAGCAACAATTGAAAATGCAAGAAAACCGTTTCGCCACAGATTTCCCCGCTGCTTTGCCATGCTTGCAATACCTCGGTGCCTGCAACGGGATCTCCACTTACTAATACCTTCTCTTTTCGAGAAAAGTTTCACTAGTTGCTTTTGGCTGCAAAGAACTTTGAGAGAGTTAACTGAAAGCAGTTATAAGAGCAAATCTCCAGTCTGGAGGGATCTGGTAGCTGGCTTTTCCCTTTCCGAGGCTGACGGGGCAGTAACTGTGTCGCGCAGGGATGCCGGCTCCGTTTTTCCCCGTGCCAGCAGCAAGGGCTTGCGGAAAGCTGTCCCTGCGGCAGCAGGCGCTGCTGGACCCGGCTGCTGTGCTGCAGGGAAGTGGCTGGGGATGGGAAGAGGCTTGGGACGCCAACTTTGGGGTTGGCTTTTAAACCAAGCAGCTTGCCGAGTTGCTGCAAGCTCTCCATCCTCCCCAGAGCTTCACAGTAACCTTCGCCTACGTTTCTTCCCTGGTGCAGTGGGAGCAGGAGAAAGGGTGGGATTAGACAGTGGGAAGCAAAGCAGCTGCCTGTAAACAAAGCACTATTGACTATATGAAGGGATGGAAAGTGGAAATGCTTTAATCTCTTTCATTTACTAATCCAAAGTGTTGTATTTGAAAACAGTAGGAAAGAAGTAGACAGAAGTGTGACTTTGAAGTCCAGCAAAGGTTTCTGTAGTTTCAAAGAGCCATTCTTCCCTGCGCTTTATCAGAGTGAATGCCTAGCCCGTATGCTGGGCAAAAGGGCGACGTTTTCTGATGATTAGCATAAAAGACAGGCAGGAAGGCTCTTATTCATGGCTTTGACACTTATTGTGCAAGGATCTTCAATACCGTCGCTACCTCCATTCCCCGGTATTTGCCGTGAGTGTAATAAGGTCTCCCGCACCTGGTGGGAAGGTGAAATCCCAAGTTACTCCTGATCGTTTCAGTCAATCAGGTTTTACTGTCTGCTTTTCAAATCTTCTTTGATAGAAGAAAAACAAAACACAGGAGTCTGTGGGGGACTTCCCTTCGCTCAGCCACCAAGAGTGATCCCGGGGATGCACTGGGATTAGGTGGGAGCATGCCGGCTGCTCCTCTCCTCCCTGCCTGGGATGGCTTTGGCTCTCCAGGAACCTCACAGACCCTCCAAGTTCAACATCTACTTTCTGTTGCCTGGAAGTCAGCAAACGAATTGCGGCAGGACCCCAATTTAATTCTTTTCCAAAATAGAGTGGGGAAGTGGAAACCTGAGCCTATCAGACCTAATCCTAAAGGCGCTCTCCTTTTTTCTTTCTTTTTTCTTTTTTTTTAATTGGTCAGCATTGCCGTTGTCTCCTAACTGTCCTTGGAGACTTACAAAGCATTTCCTGCTCATGGTGACTTCTCTGTGCTGTATCTGTTTTGTATTGAGCTAATTAAAATGTTTCCTTCTGAAGAGAATAGTGAAGTGACTTACCCCATATTCAGACACTGATCCTCAGGGCATGACTCTCTTTTTGTTTTCACTGAGAATGTCTCTCTCCATTTACATCACCCCTTTAACCCTTGACGTGCTTTGGCCTTCCCTATCCACTACCGCTTTCAGAGGGTCTGGTCCACAGCCCAGAAATGGCAGAATTCACCCCAAACTTCTCAGCAAAGTTTGCATCGTTTTACTCTTATAAGAGGGACTCTTTTTCCTTGCAAAGGAACCTCAGTCTGATGATGGAGGACTGTAGAAATGCTGCTCTTTTTGAGCGTCAGGTCTCTCACTCTTTAGAGACCTTTAGAGATCACTTTATAATAGCATTGCTAGATTTAATAGAGATCCCGATAAGAGGAGATTTAGATGCAAAGGAAAAACTGATGAAAAGCAGAGTTATGCTCTTTGACCCAATACTGGATGATTTACAGGTTGTTTTCACTAAGGAGTAGAAGCTGGTGATGGAGGTAGCCATGTCTTTGATGTCACCCTGTTTATTTACAAAGTGTGGTTTAAAAATAAATAAATATAAAAAAGAGAGAGTCCTGTTCCCCTGAACCACAGGGGAATCCAACAACAGGACTCGGTTTATTTGCTTACGGTTCCAAAACGCTTTCCAGTCAGCGTCCTGCCCAAAAAGCTCCCTTTCTTTGCTTTCTCTGACACAATTTCCAGTGGCTCCTTAGCGACTGCTTGACTTTTGAGCTCCTTGTTGCCTTTCCTCGGCTCCTCGCGAGGCGCCTGCAGCCGCATGAAGCTCTCCTTTCACCCGCGCCGCGTTCGGCCGCTCTCACCCAGGGCTGTGGCTCCGGGCTGGTTCCTCTGCAGTCCCTTTGCCTAAGCAGGAGAGCTGAACTTTCACCTCTCTTTATCCAAAAACTAACTGTTGGGGGTTTTTTCCCCCCTTTGCATACGTTAGCACCAACAAGCTTCCATCCAGCCACCAGCACCATAGCACAAACGCCTATTTTGGCTTTTGCAAGGAGCTGCGGCTGGTTTTCTTGCAGGTGCTGGGGCAGAAGGCAATCCGCACCCTGCTCCAGTGCTCAGCGCCTCGAAGGACCTGTGCCCTGCATCTGTTTACTGGAAGGATTTGATAAATTAGGGCTTTCTTCTCTCAAACGGCTTTATGCTGAGGGGAAATGGGGAAGGTTCGAGAACTCTCTTACGACAGCCGTACTGGGCGGGTAGCGTCAGCCTCGCGAGCGCTGGAGGTGCGCGGTCCGCTCCTGGCGCTGCTGGGCTCCCTGTTCTCCTTGGTGCACGTTTCTCAGACAAGAAATTTTTTGCTGATTTGGAGGCGTGACTGGGCTTTTCATGTCATTTCCCTCCCCTCCCCTCTGGGGAAAAACATTAAGGTCTTGAAAAGTATTCAGTGGTGTGTAATTAAAGGATGGGTGAGGAAGCACAGCACACAGCTACTCTGTTTTTCAGCAATAACTATAGAGGGTAAACGTGCACTGATGTGTTAAAATAAGTAAGAGATGACTTCACAATGCAAAAACATAAAATCTCAGCTCCTGAGTGATGATTCTGTAGTGAAGTTTCTTAGAAATCACATTTCTAATAATGGAAGAAGGGGAATGATGCTTTGGCGTTGTATAAGAGATGCTGCTTTTACTGCTAAATATGGTAATTTCTATTTATCATGTAAAAGCAAATGCATGCTGGGGCGGAAGATGGTGCGTTATCTGCAGGTTCAAGGAATTAAAATGGGAATATTATTAGATGAAAATAAGAGCTTCCATTGTGGCTGTCTCTTTACAGGCCTAATAGGTGCTCAAAATGTTATGAGATCCTGTTATGCACGGAGAAAGCACTCTGCTCTGTTCCTAGCATGTGCCTTTGTCTCGGCGCTTAGGGACTGAGGAATGTCCCCCAATTTCACTTGCCAAGATAAAGAGACTTTCCTTTTTCTACAAAAGCAAACCATTACAGATAACTGGGGAACCTTTCCTTGCAGCCAGGGTCAGCTAAGGCTAGTTTGGCTCCGAAGCGATGTGGATCTTTACCCCCTTTTATGGGACTGAACTGAGAAGATGGGGCGTTAGAGGAAGTCTTGCAGAGCCACTGTCTGTTCTCGTGAATAAAGAGCTCCTCTTCTCAAGGAGAGAATTTGCCTTTGTGAAAGGTGGTGGCTCCCCTTCCCTGAGACTAAATCGGATCCTTATTTATGGAGGAGGAGCAACGTGTGAAGCAGCAGAGTGAGTCTCTGCACGCACGCTTGACCTGGAAAGACCTACCAAGGCTTGATGCGTGCTCCAGGAGTCATCCTCACCCACCCCAGCCCGCGGACGGGACGGCTCACCAGCGTCTCAGTTGTGATCTCGGAGCACTGTGAGAGCCATCAGGCTGGGACCACCACGTCATCCACGTACACCTGGCCAGCAACACTTGGACATCGGCCAGCAGAGCCCCGACACTCACATATGCTTTAGCCAGAGGTAGCTGCAGCCTGCACAGAGGCACCACAGACATCCACATAAATACGTACGGCTGCAAGCGGACACACTGTAAGTGCCAAAGCAGTACTACGATAACTGAGTCCCAAATTGCTTTGCCATGTACTGCTCTCCCCAGGGAGCAATCTCCACTCGCCCTTGTTCCAGAAGTAACATACCCTCCTACGGTGCGCCCTTTCCCCAGGATCTGGCCCAACGTTTGGGTAAAATCACCTTCATTCTTGCTCTTGTCCTCCAGCCATGAGGTCTCCAGCTGGAGGAAGGCAACCATCTTACAGCTGGCCGTGCGTCCTCCCTCTGGCACGAGCTGCAGCGCTCGGGCACGGTTACCGTTTCGGTCGCTGCATCTCGGGCAGGCGCAGGTTTTCACGGTTTTTGTCTCGTTACAGCACTTGGGATGAAGGCGGACGGGTAGTTGCGTCCAGGCATTAGTTCTGTTTGTCTGTCTAGAGCTGGGCTCCTAACTCCAGAATTTGAAAGACACTGATTTTTATCGACTGACATAACCCCAGCTAAGCAGGACTCTCACTGCTGGTCTCAAAGGATTAAAGTGAAATGTCTGCTCAGCCTCTCCCTCCCTTCCTCCCTCCCATGTTTTTCAGGACTTTCTTTTAAAATTCAGAGCCTTTGAACCCCCTAAAGTAGCAAGGTTAGTTTCCTGCTTGTTTTATTTTGGCTATCAGAATGCTAGTAAGGGAAAGAAGATGGAAAAGTGCTACGAGGGGAGAATATCCTTATCACCGACCCATGAACTTTGCACTTCTCATCCTCTGGGTTTACTGTTCTGTTCATGCAGGGGAGCAATACAAAAACACACAATTGTCTGCTCTCAAACAAAGCTTAGGGAGTGTCGTTAAAAAACCTCAAACTTTTCTTGCAAATTCTGTTGCAGTAGGCTTATATGTTATTAAATCCTATTTCTTCCAAACAGCTGCATCTTTAGATTAAGTATGTTGCTCATCATTCATTTTACTTCTGACACCAGTTTTTCTATCTGCTTAAAGCTGTGTTTGAATTTTTCTTGTGGAGTTTTGCCACTGAGCTTAAAAGTAGATTTTAGCTATAAATGAAAGCCAAAGTGATAAATAAAATTTTAAAGTTTTGCAGTATAAAAAATATAACTTATTTCCTAGCTTTTAATATAGGAAGTAGATCTCACATTACACGCAGCTGAAAGCATGTATCGTTGTAAGCTGAAAGTCTGAGTTTATGCCACATTTATATACAACCCTTTCTTAAGTTTATATTAAAGTGTCTTTACGATACTGACTTCAAGTACAAAAAAAAAAACAAAAGCCCAAACCAGGGCTATTTTCAACAAATCTGAAAGAAACAACAGTGATAGAAAAGTCCTTAACTTGTCATTCGCAGTGACACAATGAGAATTACGATGTGAATTATAATAATTTCCACTGCCACGGTTTGGAGGAGTAGCTCACATAGTAATTACTTTCCAAAAGCTTGGAGATAATCTTTCTCACTTTAAACAGAAACATTTGCCTCTCTCATCCCAACCACAGCATAGCTCAAGTAAGAGGAACAAGATCTGCCTGTATAGAAAAAACATTGCTAATCTCCATTGAAACATACAGCTCGAGCCCATCCCTGGCTAGTTTTACCCCACAGATTTGTCTGAGCCTTCAGATTTCAGAAAACACTAAAATCCTTTTTTCAGCGCTGACGTTAAATCTGGATGCTTTTCTGTTAGAGTTAGAAAGTGAGGAAATAGAAACTTACCACGGCAGAGCGGCCGGGGCTGAGATCATGCCTGCGGCTCGGCAGATTTCAGCCCAATTCCTCCCTGACAGCCCCCATTTATCCTTTTTGCGTGCGTGGAACGTGAGCCGAGTTAGTCCCCCGCGGAAGACCTGCGTGCTCGACTTTCTAAAAGTTTATCCATTCATCTTTAAAATCTAAAGCGACTGGCAGTGGTCCGCCTGCCTTTGTTCGGAGAGGAAACAAAACTGCTGAAGGCTGCAGCCATCATGTCTTGGGAAAGGGGACACAAGAATGGGCCCAATGTCTGGGCAGGGTCTGTGGGCAGGGGGAACTCTTGGGGGTCTCGCTAGGAAACGCTTTCCATTGGGCAGGGATGTGTTATTAGCGCCTGAGCCCGCCCCGCGCCGGGGTCCCTGCGGGGTCCCTCTCGCGGGGCAGTATTCCCTTCCCGAGCATTGCCCGGTTCAGCATCGGCGGCTTAAAGACGGCCCGACAATGGGTAACGCGGATTTCCCGAGCAATTAGCTGGCGGGCACAGCCTGCGAGAGCGTGCCCACGCCTCCGCGCCGGGGACGGTAATGAGCAGGGGAAAAGCCGTTTCAATCTCGGATTTTCCTTTGCACGGCTGTAATTGTTTTTCCTTCCAATTAAAAAATACAAGTGGGGAGGAGAGGGGGGGAGCTGGGAATCGGGAAGGAGTTGGGTAAAACTAGGAAGCTGCAAAGCAAAGCTGGCCATAAAAATAAAATATTTTTCGAAGCAGATTTAGAAAGGGGTTGTTTTTTAGGTTGGGGCTTGTTGTGTTTTTTTAAACCTTCTCAAAGCAGCCGACTAGAACAGTCTGGACTCTTGTCCCCCAGCAGTTTGCTCTGAAAGCCCTGGGTTCCTGCTGGAAAACCTGTTGGCTTTCAAATGTTTAGGGACGTAATTAAAAATACTCTGGGGAAGCGCGGCTGCTTTTGCCTGCATCGCTCACCCTGAGAGCTGCTGCTGCCTTTCAGTAAATCTGCCTTCCAGCAGAGCCACTGGCTAAGAGCTTTTTATTGTTATCTCTTACCTTTAATATCAGCGGATGACTTATTTGCCTCAGCCCGTTTCTGCTGTGGAGCAGCCGGTGCCCTTTTATTTCTTTTTCAGCCCTCTCCAGTTCCATAGGTTTGAAATCCTGAGTCTGCTTTTAAAGCCCAGCCTCCCACCTAACATCTCTCGCTAGCATTGTGTTTGTCTCTCTTTTTCCTCTGCTCTTCTTGGCTGTTCCCACAGGCAGCCAAGGCCAGTAAACAGCTCATTGTGAAGCTGGAACTAATGTTATTCCTTGGGCTGGTGGCTGATGCAGCGGTCTCTGACTCGCTTCTGCAGCACGCCCAGCTGCCACAGGCTTTTATCCAGTCGATGCAAATAACTTCCTGAATATCTCATGTAACAGCCTAACTCCAGTCTGCAAAACCTCATCCTCTGAGGGCTGACGGTTTAATAAAACATATGAAAACACGAGCGTGGATTTGAATTGAAAATGGTGAAGGTGCAGATGTTTCCTGCTCCTAATGGGCATTTTCCCTTTTTCATCTGGTAAAAATGACAGGCTACTTGGGTAAATTGTGAAGGGTTGGCCAACGACGTTGGCCACCACCGTCACTCGCGTACAAAAGCAGGGGTGTGTATGGGGGCTGGCAGAAGGTTCAAGATGCAAAATCTGCCAGTATCACCAGTAAACTCGCCTACAGAAATCAGCTTCGGCCCTTCATGGCTTGTTTTCAGGCTGGCTGCACGGAAATCCTGATCACTGAGGTATAATGCAACTGCTTTTCACACCCCAGGGCCCATTCTTATGGAGTGTGAGTGCTCTCGGTAAGGACCGATTAAACAACGTGTCTGCATTTGAAATCACCCTTTTTAGGGAAAGAAGTGTGGTTTGCATGGGTTGAAGCTGGGCGTACCGATACGGATTAGCATAAGCACACTGAAATGTTTGCAGATTAATATCTTGTGCCTCAGTCTTCAAAACTACCGTTCACTGGGAAAACCCATTAGAGAGGAGACTTATTACTCCTGGATGATTAAATACAGTATAAATCTTAAAAGAAAACAAAATTTCTGTGCTTTTTACAGTATTTAGCCAGAATGTGGCAATTGTGCCAACTTTGATGCTGTTGGAATTTAACCAGGCAGCTGTACCTATCTGGGATGTTTGGCTTTCTGGAGTTATTGTTTTAATTAAACACTCCTAACAAAAGTCTTCAGCTGTTGTGAACCTCAAGGGCTCTCAGGAACTCCTCCATATAACATTACCTCTAACCTAAGAGGAGGCTGGGGATGGTGTTTTTGCGCTTTATGGAGTCCATCCTTTTAAACCATCGTAGTGGTTCCAACTTCATATCCACCCATCGTTGCCATTGAATTCAAAAGCATCTCTAGTGAGCAGGTTATTCAGTTACCTGTTACTTTGGGTTTTTTTCTTTAAAAAGGGAGCATCTCTTTCTGCTAGCTAGAGCCAAAACTAGAAGCTGGAAAAGCAGACTTTCTAGGTTGATCCACGATGCTACTCTCCAGCCTCTAGAGATCATTAAAAAAAAAATCCCAACCTTTTCCCCTATGGGACATAAAAAGGTTTTGGTATTAACAAGAAAGAAAATGTCCCCGGGGCAATATATTCCTGCTCCCCTCCAAGGCACGTTTCACAAAGCAATACACATAGGCCTTTACCTTCTCCACGCCAATTTAAATAGGCCAAATGCTGTGCTATCGATGTACTCCACATATTTTTTAAAATAAATAAAGTACAAACGTTTCCAACAAAGTACCCCTAACATAGGTTTATTTGCCAAACATGAAAAAAGGAGGTGGCTGCCTCTCTTCTTGGTTACAGTTACAGGCAAGTGTTTTCTTTAAAATGGAATAACAATGAATAGACTCCTCAGCTCTTCATCTCTCCTCGCTGCACAACTCATTTGCTGTCCCCACCCTGATCCCATGGTGTTCATCTTAGACTTAGGACAGGGTGGGATTTAGTGAGCTCTCCTTGTTAAAACATTGGCAGTACATCAATAATCTCTAGTTATGTTGGAAAACAAGGGAAACGGGACTGTTATCTTATTGGAAACCATGGCTGCTGAGAAGGCATAACATGCTTAAGCAAAAGTTTTACCCCTTGTTTATAGTACTCAGATTTTCTGCTTGTGCATAGAAACCCTACTGATATGATACTTTTGTTATGTTTTTGGTTGTCTATTGTGTCAGTGGTCTGGTGGCTTTTGGACTAGCATATGAAATTTCTACTCATTTCAGCCAGGCAGGAATATCTGAATTTAAGGAAAAATTTTACCCAGAAGACTAGCATATTGCATTTCTGGCTGGTTAAGGCTTAATTCTTCTGCTGTCAAACATACTGACTATTTTCAGTCAATTGATGATTTATTCTGCCAAGATTCCTACTTCAGAGCACTTATGAGCACTCAAAAGGAGCCAAAGAGCAGAAGCCAAATCAAAATTGTATTTTAAAGGGCACTAGAATATATATGATAGAGACATTAGCTTTTCCCTTTCCTCTTCTATTCATTGGCAAGGCTTGTTTCCTTCCTTTGCTTTCCTACAACAGCAGACCTAATTTGTCATTTGGTGGATAAATATTGCACGGCTTTAGTTCATCCTGGTACGGCAGCACGTATCAGATATTCTGTGGCCCCAAGGAGCCCTCCCTCCCTCCCGTAGAGAAGAGCCTGTGAACTAGATGCTGTTAAGCTGGAGTGGTCAAAATGGACTATCCGGGAGTGGTTTCACGGCACCGGAGTGGTTGAGGAACCTTGCTTGGGTAAGGGGGTAACCCCATGTTGCCAAAATGCCTACCCTTTGAGCTTATAAACGTGGTTGTATTTAGAAATGTTGGCTGTTTCCAATACATCCTGGTGATGTCCCATATCGTTTGCTCATCCTGCGAGGCACACAGCTTCCTAAGGTCTCACGCTTTTCAAGCACCAGCTGTAGGACTACAGCTCCCATGCTACAGCAGCTCCCGTGGAATAAGGTTAATGTTCGGGTGACCCCAAAGGAAACGTTTGGAGGATTAAACCAGCAGGTTCAGTTCTGTTACAATGGGGTATTTCGTTTAGATGTTTCCCAGGAAAGGTAAAGGAAAAAAATCAGTAATACCGACATTTTCCTAGGGGAAAAAAAAAAAATGTCACTTTACAGAAACCACAGTCTGTGCTGGAAAAGATTTTAAAGGAAAATTCCTGAGCAAATGTAGCAGAGCCCTTCAGGAGCTCACTAACGCTGCAGTGTTTACCAATGCTTAATGGTTTATCAGTGCTTCCATTTGCAATCCTTTTAAAAGAGTTTTATAACAAAGCGATAAAGAAATCACTTTGTAATCAAATGGAAATGTAAAACCTTATCCTGCTTGGTTTTTTTAAAATACCCATTTAGAAGGACCTTTTTCAACCATTTTAAATACTGCAGAGAGGTGACCAAAAAAAAAAGAAGCAAGTGCCCATTTGAACCAGTACCTTTGCAATTTTAATGAGGCTTCATTTGAAAACCCTGGTTTTTTAATTTACCAGCACTTAAATTTCCATTACTTTCCAGTCCAAGAGGTCTTTTTGCTAATAAATGGCAGGATATTTCTTCTCCAAACGTTTAGTCAAATGGAAGCCTTTCAGGGGCGAGGGAAAGTGCTGCTCGTGCTAGCGGAGTGCCCAGAAAGTCCCGGCTGCTCTCAGTGCTGACACTTTTCTAGCGAACACAGTCTGCTAAAACACCGATACATCCAGGGCAGGACTGGATTAACCGATTAACCTGTGATTTGTTTCTCTGATGTTTAGACCCATCCAGCAGCAACGGTTTGCATCCTCACGAGTCCTCAGGGCCTGCCTTGATTAAGTGCACTTAACTCGAAGCAAACCTAATGGTTACGAGCTGCTGAAATGTGTTTCATCGTGTAAAAAGTAAAACAAAAGTTTGGACTGTTTGCTAGGTCAGGCAGATAGAAACCTCTGGTGGCACCAAGTGCCTGAACCTGAATATTCCTCCAAACTATGCATTTTTCCCTAACCCTTTTCTTTGCTATGCAGCACCCTCAATAAGCTGGAAGAATGCCGGTCTTTTGGACAGTGTCCTCTCCGTGCCCGGAGGCACACCTCTCCCTTCGCTTGCCATGCTTTGCAGAAATTTAAAGTGTGTCTCAGTAGTTTCAGAGTCTTAATTTTTCTTGTCAATGGAGAAGGGATTCGTTTTGCAGACTCCCAACTCGTTAGTCGTCTTCCCTATAACGTGGAGCGATTCCCAATTTTGCATGACCAGATCTAGCCCATAACACCTCCCTTCAGAAACCGCATCCTTTCTTTCAGGCAAGAAAGAAATACCTGATTATTCTGTCTTCCAGAATGAGTTCAGAAACTCGCTCTGTCCTAATTTGGTGTGGGATCTGGGTTCGTTGATTGTTTTTACCCAGTTCAAAGGGACTGCTTTTCAGTTCTGCATGCTTCAGAGTCCCCACTTTACTAAACACGCGGTAACGTATACTGTCGTTTTGACAAGAGGCACCAGTTATGCCGAAATCTTATCCCCTGGAAAACGGAGCAGGTGTTTTCCAGCAAAGCTGCTGGGCTGCCCGCGTGAGCCGCCGCCAGCAGCAGCCGATGAGGAGCCCGATTTCAGAATTAAGCGACATTGCTCCTGCCATGGTGGAGGATGGTGTTTGAACGTCTCCAAGGGGAAGCTGAAACGGCTGCCTTTGTGTTCCCAGGGTGGGGAGCTGAGCAGATTTTAACGAAGAGCGGGTGAAATAGAATTATTTTACTCTTTTTCTGGGTCCCGGTGATAGTCAGCCAATGGCTCTTATTCCAGGCATGGTGCAGCCTGGTTTTTTTAGCCCTGTTTGACTGGTGTGACTGGACCTGCAGCGGCTGTCGGTGTCAGCAGGAGGTACCATACCCGTATTTCACACAGCACAGCAGCGGAGGGATATTAAGTTTCAACAAAACAAACCCAAAGGACATGAGAAGCTGGTGAATATAGTCTGTGTTCTGATGGCAAAAAATCAGAGTTTGAAAGGAGCCTGGAGCACCTAAAACAATTGAAGGCACAAGCAGGCAGGAGCTTGCAATTCTGCTGTGCATGAATAGAAGGAAGAAGCAGCTGAATATCAGGAAACGTTTTCTAACAATGCGAACTATTAGGCTTCGGTGGAGACTCCCGAGGGAAATGGTGAAAGCCCACATGGGCTGAATAATAGAAAACTAGACAAAACCATAGCACACATATGCTGGAAAGAAATCCTCAGCACAGTGATACACAATTCACAACACCTAGTGAACAAAGCATTGCTATTATTAATAGCATCTTTAAGATGCATTTTTTGATTTAGAAGAGGCGGCTGGAAGCTTTCCGTGCAGCTCCTCTCCCTGCGAGGTGGGCGGTAGAGAAGGGGGAGAGGGGACGCGCTGCCCGTCACAGCCCCGCAGCGGCCGCCGCACCACGTTTCCCAACAACACGAAGCGGTGGCCTCGACTATCCTTGTCCCCAGGAGGAAGCTTGCTTTCTGCATTTTCGGAAGAAATCTGAATTTACCCGGGTTCTGCTCCCTCTAGAGGGCAGCTCCTTGCCTTAGAAGTGCTCTGGAGAGTGACCTCCCCACCAGCGTGTTCTGGTTCCCACTTTACGTGCAGTGAGTTTTCGGGGCTCGCAGGATTTTGGCTGTGCTGCAGAAGGCAGGGTGATGCCAGACGATTCACAGCCCCGTTGGGCTCCTCCCGCCTTCGGCACTGCACCAACCTCCACGGCTGTATCGCCGATGGAGAATGGAAACAGAGCTACGTTAGTAAAATTCGTCACGGTCTGTAGCTTTGCTGTCTTGAGAGCCTCTTGCAGCATCACAACATACAACAGCATGGATGTTATCAGAGAGTTTACTGATGAAAGAAATATGCTAGAATGGATGAAAAAATAAATATCTCCAATTTTCTTTAGCATCCGAGCCATTCCAGTACCTAGTAGTTGGAATAGGCTGCGTTTTCCCCTTGAATTCTCCACGGATGACCCTTTCGAGTATCTTAACCCAAAAGAAGACTGTTGGGGCATGAGTAACGCCCAGCTCTGCGGTGAGGTGTGTGCCGTTGCGCGGGGCTATGCCGCGCGCCGAGGTCCAAACCTTCACGTTGTACTTCTCTCCTAGGGACTCTGTTAGTAAAGCGCATTAACGGAGCTAATCTGGCCACGCCGTGTGCTTTTCTCTTGCACAAACTTACAGTCGGTCAGTGTTATGCAAATCAAAGCAGTATTATTTGAGTTGCACCACCACTTAACTCCTGCTCTCCACCAGCCCATTGTTGATAGTACTTTGGCATCGCGTCAATCTGATTGCAATTAAGCTTTTTACAAAGCATCGTTCAAGGCTGTCTGTTCTGGTTTTAATTGTTCGTGCTCTGAAAGGTTCTCCACAATGGATGTTCCGGGGAATATGCTACCAGCTGTGTTGGTAATGCCCTTGTCTGATAGTTTTGATAATTTTTTTGTGACTCATAGAGGTTATTTTGGTACTAAGTTGTTTGTTTTTCTGATTGAAAAGTGGTTTCTGAGGAGAGAAAAACACATATTTAATGCCCTAGGGTTATGCGGGTTTTTTTCTGAAGCCTTTTTCTATCCACAAATGACTTTCTTAAGGTTTCTTCTACCAGAGACTTCAAAAAAATGCCTCTGTTCCTAATGAAAGCAGGATGCTATGTGTAGAAGAGCAGTAAAGAGGAAAGATTCCGATACAGATATTAAGGCCTAAGTGTGTTGCCAATACATAAACGTAAAAATAAAATGGAGCCTGCGTTTCATTTTGGAAATAGACTGTATTTCCAGCTGAAACTTGCTGCCTTGCTTCGGCAGAGTCTGCAGTAAAGCAGTTATGACCATGTACTGCAAAAGAGCAAACAGTCTCTCTCAGCCTGTGAGCAAATGTGGGAAGGCAGCAGCGTCCAGCCAGTGACTGTCTTTTATTTGGGGCAGGTCTGTGCCTTGGGATCCCCCATCCTCATGGGGAGGTGGCCATTTTCTTAGGTTTAAACTTGGGATGCTTCTTTTCCATTACATTCTTTCATCCTCTTCCATGTATCTCTTTGGAAGCCTGCAATGAAACGTTTCTTTGCAGATGGCCCCAAATCACTTCCAAAGTGCCCAACAGGGAGTTCTTACAAGCCCCTCCTGGTGCACCAGGACCTGACCTTCTTCCTACTAACTGTCCCTTTCTCCAGGATCACGACAGCCTCTAGCAGACACTTGGTATCCACCTTCTGGTCCAACGTGAAGTTACAAATTAATCCCAAAACTTCTGGTTCACAATCCAAAATTCATGCCCAGGCCAACGCTGGAGAAACATGGCTGACGGAAGGCATACTGCACGCTGCATGTCACCAGGTGTCCTCTAGAAAGTGAATTCAACCAGTTTTTCATGGAGTCACCTGGAGAGAAGTTACTAATGGGCCAAGCGCAGCTCACACTCCTCACTGATATCTTCCACCAGCAAGGAGGCAATGGCAAATATCTGATTATATATCCCAGTGGTGTACTGGTCAGGGCTTCACTTAACAGTGTGTCACTGATACAGGACAAGCTGTGCAGGTTATGAGGTTCAGAAATACGGATGAGTCCACAGAACAGAGTTTTGAACTGAACTTTCCCACAGACATGGGGAGCTCAGGGCACACATCTCAGCCCAAGCTGCATTGAAAACGGTAGCACCAGTGCTATCATTTAAAATACAGAGGGGTGCTGTTAGCAGATACCAACAGATGGTCTCTGTTCGCTTCCTTGGAGTGCCCAAGGAGGGCTGCAGACAGGCTCATGGTGTGACACCTGGACACCGCTCGGCTGCTGCCAACAGGTTGTGGTACAGAGAACGCAGATGTCACATCCTGGCCCCTGCCGTGCTCCAACGCCTGAGGGAGCAGCAACAGCAGTGCCTCGGCCTGCCTGTCGTGATGAATATTTCAGTTTCTAGTAACAAGGCTGCCATGGGGCACTTGAGCAGAACTGGAGAATTTGTTCCAATAATAATGGCTTTCTGACATATATTTGCAGCTCTCGGCTGCTCATCACAAAGACCCAGTGCCCAAGTCACACAGTGATGGACCCAGTGGTCCTTTTAGAGGAGATCGGCGTTTCTGTAGGGACATCGGGTTGAAAAAAGCACATCATGAGAAATAAATACAGAAGATATACTGAAAGAAAGCTGCTTTTCTAAAAACGTTTGTACTTCTGAAGGAGGAGGAGCTCAGAGAGGCAGCCTGCCATGCCAGGGGAAAGGCCACCCTGTCTAGGAGCTCCCTAGATAAGAACGGAAATCCTTGGATACTGTTTCCCTTTGTTATCAGAGGGGAAGAAACACTTTTAAAAGCATTGTTTTTACAGAGGAAAGCAACACCAACAGCACGATGACTTTTTTTCTTCAATCTTTTCTCTGTTGACTCATGAGGGCCTTCTAAGCCAAGTCTTCAAAGCACCCACCACTGCAGTCCTTTGCCCATCTCTGCCGTGGGCTCTCTCAGGGCTCTCTCTGGATTTCATCAGTTCCTGATGCAACTCTTCAAATCTAGGAGAAGTTTTTGCTTTTGTGCTCTCCTCCCTCCCTGGCCTGAGCCTACTCGCCTGCCTGTGGCACCATGTCCCCACGCCCTGCCCATTGCTTCCCATCACTGCGGCCATCTCGCGCGCTCTTCCCTCTGCTCTCAGGGCACCGAGTCCCGTGCTTCGCGGGATGCGCCCTGTGCACAGGCTGCCGCACGGGAGGGGCTGGCACTCCGTATTCGTTACTGTGGCTGAAGGGTAGTTAAATTGTCCCCTCAGCAGGGTTGGTGCTCCGCTGGGTCTGGATCGGGACAGGGGTCACACCAGACTGCATGCCTTCTGCCGTAAGATGCTCAGCATTTTGACTAAAATTTTTTTGCAACTCGGTGCCCTGGGATTTATCGCTGAAGTGTCAGAGCCCATGCGAAACCAGCTGCTCCTCTGAGATTTAGCCATATTCAGATGATCCCTTCCTTTCTGGGTTTATGCATTATCCGGTACCACAAGAACGGGGGTTACACATAAAGTTTGGGAAGTCCGAGGAGTATCTGGATTTGAATTTGCAGTTTTGTTTTTCCTTTGTCCAAACGCCATTTTAATGTGGAATTTCTCAGATTCAAAATTCAAAATAGCATTCTCATCCAAATGCCCTCCTGACAGTTTCCACTGGTGCGGCGATTTTCGTCTTGTAAAATTCCCCGTGGCTGATCCCTTCCCAGTGATCAACGCCGCTGCCGCAGGCCCAGCTCCCGCAGGAGCACGAGGCACCGCAGCCCCACCGCACACCCGCCGCCCTGCTCCAGAGAACGGCTCTCCGCGAAACGTGAGACCCTCACTCATAATTCATGGACTTCCTATTTTATCTTCATTAAGTGAATAGGGAAGGACAAATGTATTTCCTGTGACTTGGAGCAAAATACGGGCTTTACTCCTGGGTTCACGTCTTCTCTCCTTTACCATCCTTCTTCTCCTCTGGGAGAGGATTTACTTAAAGGAAGGATTTTATTTAACATTTAATGGCGAGTGTTATTGACTGAAGCGAATAGACCAAAACAAATAAACCCCTATAGTTTTACATAGTCTGAGTAAAAGTCTTTCCTGCTGGTTGCTAAGTAGTCTCTTGTATCTCATGACGTAATTTCACTAATTAGCAATCATCGTGGAATCTTCCAATGCAAACTGGCTGTGAAATGGAGGAAGACAGGGCGCTTTTTTGTTTATAACAGCACCTGAGCGGCTGCTGCCCCAGCTGCGCCGGCACCCACTCCCCTCGGGTGCGGTGCTGCGGGCTTGAGGATTATTTCATCCATCCTGTCCCCATCGCTGCCCTTGTCAGAGCCGCGGATGTGATGTCCAGCAAGAAGCAAGCTGGGAAGATTATCATCTAGTTCAGCTAGGGAGTGACACAGCCGCGGCCGGCGGGTGCGCTAAGGCTTCGATGGAGCTATTCTGTATTTGTTGGAAATGGCTTTTATTAATTTTGTGCGGCCGAGAAGCTTCCGAATGGCCCAGTTCCAGACTCCTTCGCGCCTGGGCCAGACTCTGCGCTGCTCGTCCCGGGGAGGGCTGGGAACGGCAGGGAGCAGAGCGCGCAGTGGGCTACGAGAGCCGCCGTACCCAGTTTGACTGCGACGTACGATCAGAGCGGGGCGGCGTGTCGAGGCCACCGAGATGCGTTGAGCCGCAGCGAGCGCAGCGCGAGCGGAAGGGCCTCTCCTCTCCCGCAGATCACCCGTCCCGAGCTCTGCCCGGCCAGTACAGCTCTGCCTCTTCGGGGGTTCGGCTGCTGGTGCGTGAGCTGCGGCTGCGCAGCTCTGCCCGCAAGGCTGGCGGAGGCCGAGGAGCGCGTTGCGGCTGCCGTGGCATGCTGTCCATGGCAAAGGCTGGAAGGAGAGGCTGTGCCACCCGCAGTGTCACCCCGGCCCGGCAGCAGCAGCCCTGCCAGCCTCTACATGTCCTTCGGCATAGGGTAGTCCTGTCCTCGATCACCTCTGCATGCCCTACCCATTTCGCTGCAGACTGTCACCGCGTGGAAGATAAAAGGTTCTTCTCCCTTTTCTGTCGGCTTGGTGCGTGCGACTTCCCTGCTTGCGGTGAAGTTGCATTCCCTGCGCAGCGGCGAGCTGGGCTGCAAGGAGCAGCGCTGCAAGGCAGACCCCAGCCCCGGGGGGGGCAGCTTTTCTGCAGGAGCTGCAGATGCGGTTTCCTCGCAGGACTGGAAAACAATGAGTTTTCAATCAAGCCAGCATCTTCTAGCAGGCTCTCAGCTCCGCGCCCGGGGGGATCCGGCTCCAGCTGCACTGCGCTGTGATTCAGGACAGGAAGCAGAAAACAGCACACCCAAAGGGAAGCGCCGGAGGAATTCAGGGAGACAGAAAGCAATTAAATAGCCTGGAATTTGCCCAGGTCCTCAGGGTTGTCACCCCAACTCCTACAACACTTTAACGACTGCACGTGGCCTGGATCTCCTCATTACATCTCCTCTGAGAGGCCGTGTGCCAGGCAGTGGGACCGGAGCCGCGGGAAGGTTTCCTCGGTACCGGTTTCAGACCGAGCTCCAGCTCCAGCCACTGCAGAGCTATTTTCTGCAGCGGCACAGGGAGGTTTTGCTTTGGCTGTGGCAGTGGCATGGCTGGACTCCACTGGAGCTTGTGATAAATATTCTCATGTGAATTTGAAGCGACTTCTCGGACCACTACTGGCAGGTGCTATATTTATCCTAATGCTGACACATCCTTAAATAGCACGGTTACATTACAAGGTCCCTATTTAAAGAGTTTACCACTATCGCTTTCGCTGAGTGTAGTTCATTCAAAGCAGTTTGAAAAGGAGCAGAGCCTCCCTAAGCGCCGCTTTGATCCTACTAACATTTTTCTGACCAGAAATAGTTGCCAGAGACTCTCCCTGCTCTGTAAAGTCGTTGTTACACCTCTTCTGTAAACATTTTTTTCCTTTCTCTTTGTTTTCTTTAGCTTTTCCAAACCATCTCTCCTACCATCTTCCAAATCCTGATGGACTGCTTCCAAATTCCTCATTGCCTCCCTTTCTCAACACAGCCTTTTGGTACATGCTGCCCTCGACTGCCAAGCACGTGGTCCTCCGCTTCACCTTGGAGTAAATGACTTATTTCTAAACATCCCTTGGGAAGTGTGATTTCACCTCTTTGGCTGGGGTGCCCTGCTCCAGTATTGGTGGAACATCTGTTTGCAATGTGAGTGATAGAAAACTGTAGGCTTTTTTTTTTAACTTCTCCTTCTTATTGGCTTTTCACACTTAAACTTGGCTTCTGCTAATTTATAACGATGGCGGATGCATCTTTAATCACAGGAGCACTTCGCACGTACCTCTGGCAGCGGCTGGCTCTGATACCGTGCCCGTGCTCGGGGAGCTGGTGCCAAGGCAGAGCCGCGGCTGCTGGCCTGGCTGGCGGTGAGCACAGCCCGGGCCTCAACACACTGCTCATGTTTCCCAATCTCTTTCTTTTTCACGTGCTTGTATTTATTTTTTGACTGCATTAGTGTGGACAGTGTCGCCAAATGACAGTTCAGCCTAAGCCTTCGGCAGCACCATCCGTGGGAAATGAACCAGAATTGAGGCCTTTTTGGGTGGAAAGCAGTGGCTGCAGCAGCTTTACAACTGTTTTTAATAACGCTCCTTTATCTGGAGAAGGAGGGAGGAAGAATCTTAACAAAGCCATCTGATGGAAAGAAAAAACTTACCCAGTGCATGGGCTCAGCTTCGCTACCACTGCAGTTGGTTTGGGTTGCATGAGGTTCACATGAGAGCAAGGTGACTTTAAAGTTCTATATTTCTCATCCTCGGACCCCTTTATAGGCAACGGAGCTTTTAGTTTGTTAAACATGATGCTGCGGCACAGTTGGCAGCGGGGAAGGGGGAGCACACAGCCAGCCCTGTGGCTATGGCTGGTTTCCTAAGGAGAGAAGGGGAAGGGAGCTGCTGAAGGGGCCCCTGCTTCATTTTTTGAGATACTGCCGCACCTGAAGTCACAGGAGGGACGGTAACTTCTCGTCACTAGAGAAGCTCATGATTGTATACCCCGTTCTTCACCCCACGTTGTCATGAGTGTATCTGTGGCCAAGTGGATGTGTTCCCTCCATCCCTGGCGAGGGCTGGAACCCGCCTTTTGCTTCTCTTCCAAGCTGCTGCTCAGTGTTTGCTCTTCTCCTCTCTGGGACCCGTTTTCTTGGCCCTTTTCATTTAGTTTTGCTAACAGCACAAGTTATGACCATCGCTCTGTCTTTGCGCAGTGTTGGAGTTAAACTTTCCCCTTGTTTTAGAAGAACACATGGTTTTGCTTAGCACTAGCTAAGGAATTACAAGCCGTATGTCTTGAATATGTATCTGCCAAGGTAAGTAATCTCTGCTGTGAACTTGAACAATCAAAGCTCACGGTTATTTGTTTTCCTATGTATAGATTTACCAGCTGCTGGTCTCTAACATTTATTGATGTTTTCTTTTTTCAATCAAGACGTCATTGCTATGTTTAACTAGGCAGTCTGTCATCTGACGTGCAGTGGGTAGCTGGGCATACCGCGAGGCTTTTCCACCACCCAGAGCACATCCAGACGGCTCCCTGTAGCCAGCCCCTCAGAGAAGCACTTACAGAAATCTCAATACAGGCTGTTCAGAATGCCAAGGGATCCGGAAATAAGTGATTGGGTATTTTATATCAACTTTTCTGAAATGTGCAGCACATGTTTGCGACTAGATCTTGAATCCTGTCGTTCACAGGTGGGCGTTTGTGTTCACAAAAGTCGTGATAACTCTCAAAGGCTTCCTTGCTTGCTGTGTGTCGCTTAGCCCCACCAGCAGGTTGTACAGCGTTATACGCTCCGGTGTCCATGGGTTAGACACGCTGGATGAGGACAACTGGAAACTGTTTGTGCTGTTTATGATTCAAATCAACAGTTCTCCATACACCTTACACGGAAAAATTTTAAGTGTTTTGAGCCATGACTGTCAGATTTACAAAGCCTGTGCGGAAGGAGTTTCAGTTATGGAAGAAACTCTTCAGTAAAGGACGAGGAATGGTTTACTGTAAAAACTGATAGTGTTTTTCAGAACTGCCTTGGCAGCATTGACACAGACGAGGTTTTGAGACCTTTTTGTTGGCTTGTGCAAATTACTTTTACAAATAAAAACAATTTCTCACACCGGTATTTAGAATTTGCTTCCTAGCTAGTGTCTTAACCTCAGGCAGGTGTGGAGAGAGCAGTGGCAGCAATTTAGACTGCAAACAGAGCATTCCAAAGTTAAAAAATGCCGCTATTTCAGTTATCTGCACATTTTTTGTACCAGCAAGTATGTCGTTTTCCCTACCAGCTACTTCTCCATTTTGGTGCACAGGGTGATAAACAGCACGTTTCAGAACTTGAAACATTGGTTATGTCTTTACAAAGAAAGAGTTTATCTAGTTCAGAGGGTTTTTTCCTTGCCAGATTTTGAAGGCTTCCTCAAATAACGAAAGCAACAGAAATTCTTGGGACAGTTTTTGAGAAAATTTTAAAATGCAGTTTGGGAGCTGTTATCACTTGCCTTCATAGTACAGAGAAAAGGAGATTTGAAATGTGGGTACTCTCTGATAACCCACTGACTTAAATGACCATTTGTTTTCCTCCTGGAGTTATGTGGCATGCATAGAGGCACAAACCACTTCCAAGATCTCTCTAGCCCCAGGGAAACACTGGGTGCAGCCCGAGGCTCAGCCTGCCCCACAGCCTGCCTGGACCCAGCACCTCGCCTGGGAAACCTCACCCTGTGCTCCTGGCACGGGTTGCACGTGTCTGGTTTTTTGGTCCAGAGAGCCACAGGCGAAGAAAGCAGCTGGCGCAGAGCCTGGCGTAGCTGCGCGCGCGAAAGCGGGGCCAGAACCCAGCAAAAGCGCCTTCAGCGAGCGGAGCTGGGGGAGAGCAGTCTCTGGTCTGCTGGGAGGGACGGACAAAGTACTGCTGCTTTTCCTGGCTGCAGGCAGAACTGTCTTCAGTCTGGCAGAAGACAGAGTACGATGCCTGTGTCCTATTTCTCTAAAGGCAGGTTTGAAATGGGGAGGGCAGGTTTCTGGTCCCTTCTCCCCCAGGGAGGAGCTGGTGCTCCTGGGGAAGGAGCAGAAGGGAATGCTGCACAAACCTGCTACGTGAACTGGGACAAATGATATAAAAACCCCACCAAGTACCACAATACGAGCCCTGGAACATAGATACAGCAAAATCTCTGCTCACCAAAGCTCCCCATGCCACGATGAGGGAGCAGGCAGGAGTCTGGCTTTCGCACGTCTGTCCCGAGGCTTTTGGTCGGTCAGTTTGGTTTTGCTTATTTGAGTGAGCTTTTCTTAAATCTACCTGGGAGGATTTCTTGAGCTGCATCGATTCTGAGCATGCTCTGAGCTCTTGACCAAGGACGCTGTATGGAAGAGTGAGGTTGCTCTGGCTCTCCGCGGAGCAGGTCTCCGTAAACACGCAGGGCACGGCGATCCTGGCGGCAGCTCTACTCAGGCACAGTGTTTGAACCGGACATTTAAAAATAGCCCGCACGGAGGCTGAGAGATGAAAGGGAGCCCACAGCATGTCCGCCAAACACAAACCCTTTAATGAAACGGAGAGACTGGGGCTGGACCAACAACTTGGTGAGCAGAGGGAGATCTAGTAGCCAGTGTCACTATGAATAGACCGCTTGTAAAAAGGCTTACGTGCCATTTGCACAAGCAGGGAGGCTGCGCAAGGAAAAACAAAGTTCAATGAAATCTTTTAAAAAGCTCTGCTTTTTCAGTCCACATTTAACATTTAAACTGCTACGAATTTGATACCTCCAGATTCAAACTCGTTCCACTACAGAAGCACACAGAAGCAGGGAGAGAAAAACTCGTTTGGCTTGATTTTCAGGTAAACTTAGACTTCTTCACGAGCTTTTTTCCTGGCTCTCTACAGCAGTGGAAAGCAGATAATTTAGCACATTCTTACAGCCTCACAACAGTATCAGCATTTTGGCTAACAGCAGTTTTGTAGATACCTCGAGGAATAAACCCCATTTTCTATGTATTGAAGAAGTAGCCACCTCTGTCATAAGAAACCCATGTTTGGGATTCAGAATGGGATATTCTGCAGAACAGAAAGTTCGTAGAAGAGCTGTGGGAGAGTTTCCACCCATGGGGTTTCGGGCTGTCTCACCCACCTACCACCAGCCCCCTCCCATAGCTGAGGAGAGGAGAGAGAATATTTTAGTTGGAAGGGACCTAAACCCATCATCTAGTCCAACTGCCTGAGAGGACCCACAATTCCATGTGTTTAGCTCTGCTAGGATGGTGCAAAGCACCGCTTCGGTGTGTCAAGGGATTTCCTTGAAGAGGCTTTAAAGACAGACAACTGGGAAAAACGTCTTTACTGAGAGAGTGGTCAAGTGTTGGCACAGGCTGCCCAGGGAGGTGGTGGAGTCACCATCACCGGAGGTGTTCAAAAAACTTGTGGACGTGGCACTTCAGTTCATGGTTTAGGGGGCTTGGTGGTGTTGGGTTAACAGTTGGACTTGGTGATCTTGAAGGTCCTTTCCAATCTTTGTGATTCTGTGACAATCTGTCAGTTTAGTAAGATGATGTCTACATTTTCCAATTAAACTGCTGGATGTCAGGCTGAGCCACCACATTTCCGTGAACCTGATGTAAAGTTGAGAGACTTTTTTCCTAAAACCAAGCAAATTGGGCTTCTGGAATAGGTATCTGAAACTGGTGCCAAGTGCGAGCAGGTATAAATACTAAGAGATGCAACCTGAGCAAGAGCATGAGATCCAAAGCCATAAACTCAGAGGAAGCTCTGCTCTGTGTTTTATGGCTGACAAATGACTGCCAAACAGTATAAACATGCCCTGGTTGACTTTAACTCTTTTGCGACCTGCAGCCATCTAGCATGGCAGCACGGAGCTCCACACAGCCACCGAGCTTGCCTGAGCAGGGCGAAACGTTGGAGGCATTTCACACAGGCTTAAATCCAGTCCTTTCTGGACACAGCCGTGCCTCTGGGTTACTCACACTCTTGGGCTCATCTCTAACACACAGTATTTGCAGCTGCTCAAAAAAACCCCCAAAACACCAAGCCATAAAACCCGTTATTTGTCTGCCTTTCAGTATTAGAGAAACTCATCCGAGAAGTGCCCACAGCCTTTCTCTTGCTGCCTTTGCTGGTTACTCCTCAGCCCTGGAGGCTGCAAATATCATCTCCCGTAGAGGACTGCTGCAGATATTCCTGTTCTCTTCAAATCTGCTTATTCCCTCAAATGAAGGATCCAGCATAGCTGATGTTAAGTTTTGAGGATGCTCTTCTTGCTGCTTTCTGCGTGACCCTGCGCACGCGTACTGTCGCACAGTAGAGTTCGTGTTCCTCCTGCCTCTAATGAGATAAAATAACTAACCTGGTATTTTGTGTTCCTCTGCCTGATTGCCTCCCTCTTACAAACAATGCAGAAGCAGGAGTGTCAGGGTCCGTTCAGTTCTGTGTGTTTGGATTTTAAGTGGTTGATTATCTGAAGTTGGTACCTAGGATGGTCGGTGGGAGGTTGTGAGTGCTCCAGAGACTGGATTTTCAGAAAGCGGGTGCTCAGCACCCGAAGGTCAGCTCTTTTGTCAGAGTGGGTTCCCCAAAACATGATGAACCTTTTCAACAAATCCATGAGTGCTTGTGGGGTGTCTTCCTAGGGGTTTTGCGTGCATTTGCATGTTCACATTTGCAAACATGGCCTTGCATTAGAAACAAATACTCTAGACATACCTACTTTTACTGCTGTGATGGGGGTCCTGACTATACGATGGGGCGCGTGACTGTATTACAAGGTAGTGCTGTGCAAGAGGCAGCTCATCCTGTGCTAATTAATTCTGCCGAGAAATGAAGCACTGTGCCCAGGACTGAGGGACTTTGTTCAGCTCAGGTGTCCCTGCACGAAGCGCAGCGGGCTGAGCTGCCGGCACCATTCAAACTTGCACGGAAACCCAGGTCACGCAGCGCAAACCAGTTCACTCCCGCAGACGGCTGGCAGACACCCCGGCTCCCAGAGGTTGCTGGATGCTGCCATGGAGAGCATTAGCTATTTCTGCTTCGCCTCTTGTCACTTTTACAGCAGCGGTGCTGAGGGCAGGGAGCAAAAACCGCGTGGTCAGATAAGGCTGAACGCACAAGAGAGGGAGCAGTCTTACTTCTACTGCCCATCCTCAACCCATCTGAGGTACGAGCATTCGCCAGTCAGCTACAGCCCACAGGTGCCTTTGTAAAAATAGGTTCCACATGATAATTCAAGCCTCACCAGCTAAACGGTGAACGTGCCCTGTTGTCTCAGCCCCACAACGAGAGCCTGTGAATGAACAGCGATTGGGCATGCAGCCGTCCCAGCGTAGCTGAGAGCGGCGGTGGGTGTCATGCTAGCGGCGTTGCGGTCGCTATACAGTTGTCGCCTGAGAAAAAGTCAGATTGGGGCCACGACGTCGTGTCGATGCTCAGATGAAATTCCAGATTGCTGAGGCCAGGGGAAGGGAGCGGGAGGTGCCACCCGCTCTTTCTTGCAAGCGTGGATATTTCAGCTGCTACAACAGGCAGGTGAAAGGAATGCGTAATCCTCCCTGCAGAGCTGGCTGTGGGCTTCTGCTGTTTGATTCAGTCCTTAGACAAGGTCAAGCAGGAGTTTGGCTAAGGAAGGGCTGAAGCCAGGTGTAACTGCAGCGCCGAGGGAGCATCCCCACGCCGAGCGCTGCAGGGGCCGGGGTTTGCCCTAGTCCGAGATGGGCTCAGGCAGATGCAGGTCTGCAAACATGTCGGTTAATTTGGGAAGGTCTGAGCCAGGAGGTGATGGGATGGTGGGGGGGGCAGCCTTTCTCTGCCCCCCCCCAAAGAAAACCCGAGCCCATGGAGAAGGGGCTTCAGTCAGGAGCTCTGATGATTCTTTGCCTATTTTCTTTATTTTTTACATTACCTTTGTGATTTAAGCTAATGCAGAACGAGACTGACAAAATTTGGAGACCGAGGGCGGGATTTAGTTTCTGAGCAGCCAGCACCCTCTGGCGCTAAGGCTTGCCGGACACGCCGCCGAAACGCCCAGCCCGTTTGCAAAACAAGAGCAGCGGAGCCCTGCGCGCTGCCGGGAGGGAAGCGGGCAGCGCTGCAGGGCTGAGAGCTGCCGCTTGGTGCTCAGGGATGAGCTGCTTTGGCTAGAGATCTTATTTCTCACTGTTGTTCACATGCAAACTTGACATGAGAAAGGAGGGGTGCAGCAGAGCCGGGCTGATTCTTCAGAAGTTGAGAGAACGACGAGTTTTGTCCTAGTAACAGTTTCGTGCTTCCATTCCAGCTCACGGCGGTGCAGACCCTCGTAACCAGCTGACGGAGAGTGCAGCTTGCTTCCGTGGGTGCGTTTCGCTTGCTTCGGAGCTGTGCCTATTTACGGCCGCGGCACAGCTGGCCCTAGAGATTTGCAGCAGCGTACACGTGGGCAGGATACGGCCCTCGCTCCTTCCTCCCAGGCCGAGGAGCTCTTGCTGCCCTGTCGGCAGCTTTACCCTGCTTTTAGGAAGGGCTGTTTCAGCTGCCGTTGGGGCTCACCTGTGCCGTACAAATACCCGTTCTCTGCCGGAGCAGGACTTGGGCTCCGAGTCAGCAAAACATGCCAGCACGTGCTCAATTATACCCCAGCCTATTACAGAAGTTAAGCATCTGCTTATTTGTAAGCTTGCACTTAGATATTTTTGGGGGTGCTGCAGCGGTATTGCCAAGCGATGGTGGGTGCTGGTAACAGTGGCTCTTGCTGCCTACCTGGAGCTCCAGGTGAGCCCTGCCCACGTTGTCTTCTGCTCTAACGCTTTTAAAGAATGACAAATAGTCCAAAACTGTAAATATGGGAATAAACATTCCCATGAGTCATCTGCCGTTAATTTACAGTTGAATCAATTCATTTTAATCTGAAAACAGCAGAGCAGTTTTCAGTCTCTGAAGACCATTGAATATTATACTTGGTACCATAAGCAAAAGGATTGCAGGGCATGTCTTTCCCCCAACTGTTTTATTTCACCAAGAGCATTTAGTGCTTTGCCAAATTCTGTCTCTGAGGGTCACTGCAAATGTGTTCTCCTTCTGCTTTTCATATAACACTGAAAAGTGAGCTGTGGTTGTGTAACTCATTAACTATTCTTGCAATTTTATCTCGGAGACGTCTCTTTTTTAATGCATACGTAGAGCTTGCTCTCACAGACTTATCTCCCCCTAAAAAAATAAGCGTACGAGCAACCTGTGTAGTGCTGCCGTAGCAGATTGTTACCTGAAATAATGTGAATTATTTCTCTTGGAAGTCAGAGCAAACAAAACAGCCAGATTCTTTGAAGTCTTGATCTGGAGAGACTGCTCGTGGCAAGAGGTCAGCCTCCCAGCTGCTACCATGGTCAGCTTTAAATATGAAACCCTTTTTCCAGATCACCTCCAGATAAGTTCCTTGCTAGCTGCAATATCTGGTACTCGGGGTGATCGTTTCTCTGTGTGTCAGTAATGGGAGCCAGTTGCTTAAGCAGAGAAGGTACAGATAAAGCGAAGGAGCTCACCCAGATGGCTCCTGCACTGGAAGTTACTCAGTCTGGAAGTTACTCAGCCGTCAGAGAGTGATTCCTCCCTCCCGGTGCTCCTCCAACCCGCCGTGACAGATGGCCCCAGGCGGTGTGTCCCTCTGATTTTATCTTCTCTCTGACCAGCGTTTTCACTCACGGGCCACAGGACGTGTCCAGGACAGCGGTCGGGGGCTGCGCTCAGGCCGGTGGCTTTCGAAGAGCTGCGCAGCGGGAGGCGTAGCCCCACGCGGGGTGACAGCCCGAGGTGCCTCCCTGGCAGGGACCGAGGCTGTGCGGGCCCTGCGGTCACAGCCCGCTCGGCCGCTCCGGCGTGCGCCGCTCGCACTCTGCTCCTCGACGCGCGTTCCCGGCGCGCGGGGCTGCTCCGATCCCGCAGAAAACACGTCTCGGGCATTGCGTGATTCCGCTCGGACAAGTTAGACGGAACAAGGCATGCTTCACGTTAAAATTAGGGCTGAAAAGGGCAAACGGACGTTGCCTGATTTATGTCTCCGTTTGCCTTTTTTTGCCTAATGTGGAGGAAAGACCTTGGTAGGAAACAGTAATGTCGTGCATCTGGCTATAAGCACTGCTGGGTTTGGTGTCTTTTGCTGTGTTTAATTCCTTGCAGCTGCTCAGGGTTAGTTAATTATCTCCTTAAAAGAGGAATTTCTATTTTTACGGGATGACTAGAAGGCTGATGGAAACGTGCAAGAGAGCAGAAACCTAAATATTTAGGCAGACCCATAAAACACTTCCCATAGCCAACACCGCAGCTGCAGCTAACGCCAAACGCTCTCTGTTTGCTTTCTGGGTGATACATTTTTCTTAAGGGCTATGTTTCTGGAGCAGCTTGAAGCGAGCCTCGCCTCGCCGTCACGCTGCGGTACAGCGCTGCGCTGACAACCGGCAGCGGCGCGGTTTGGCTTCGCAGAACTGTTCCCGGCCGGTGGTTGTTGTCCTGCTGCCGGGTGAAGTCTTGCGCTGCGTTACGGCTGCCTCGGTCCCCGTGGCGTTGAAGGGTGCTGCAGAGCCTGCCGCAGCGGCTGTCCTCACAGCGACAGGCAGAGCCGCGCCGGAGCACAACGGGTCGTCTGGGGCAAGGGACAGCTTTCTGGGCGCAGCGAACTCCCGTAGCTTGGGTGGCCGTAGGTCTCGCCTGGGCTTTCCTTACTCTGTGAATGTGCGCCGGGGCCGGGGGGGTTCACGCAGCCTTCGCCACCCCCGCGGCGAGTGGCGGGGGGCCTGGGCACATGGCAGCACAGCTCATGCACTCGGGATTTGAAAAATATCTGTACTGTTGTTGCTGAAAAGTATGAAACGGAGTCTAGCCTTGCTTGATCTTTCGCTTCCTTTTAGCTTTTTTAACTAATAATAGGCACATGTAAGTGATTAACGCAACCTTGTGTGACTGGTTCTTGTTGTTTGTGCAACCCCCAACGTGTGCTTTATCTTCCAAGTACGAGGTGGACATGTTTGGCATTTTGTACGCGGGGGGCTTCGCCAGCCCGGCGGGACGTCGCTCGGCTGCGCTGTTGTCACGCCACGGCAGCTGCGGCACTAGCTGCCGGCTCCTCCCCACGCGCTCCCCAGACCCTGGGAACGTTGCGCTGGGCTTACTGGTGGAGGGGATCACTTATTTTGTTCTGGTAATAAATGCCTTTTTAATCTGTGGCCTTAATATCCAAGGTAAGCTAGTTCTTTGCCTATGCTATGCAGATACGGTCTTTGCTTCTCTTCTGCTTCGCTAACAGCGATGCCTGACAGCTGCTGGGACGGGTTTTGTCTTCAGCACATTCTTTTGACCCCCCATGTCCCTGCCATCCATCAGCAAGTCCGGGTGGATCCATCTCAGATGCCAAAACTGAGGGTAGAAGGGAAAATCAATTAAAATCTTAGAAAAACTTTCCATATCCCTAAAGAAATCTTGTTTTCTTTGAAAAATGTTTAATAGAAAGTTGGATCTAGGTTCCACATTCTGTCCAGCTGGCAACCAGTTCACAAAGTCATCCAAAAACTTGTTTTGAAACCATATTATTGACAATACTAACCATTTAACACACCAGGTGAGTTAAAAAATAATGCAAGTATTGCAGAAAATAAATGCATAGGATGTATACGTTTTATGAAAATTAAGGGAAATTAATGTGTAAGTATAAAGATGGTGAGAAATGCTGCCAGGTGCTCAGATGAATTTCCCCCAGCTTTCTAGTCTTGAATCACAAAGAAAAGGGGCCGTACTGTGCGCGCCGTGGGCAGCCTTGGTGTGACCAGGAGCTCAGGTGCACGTGCCAAATTCCTCCCTTCTCTGGGCAGATTGCACAAAACTGAACAAATCTGAGCTTTACGGCGTGGCCAGTTCCAGAGGCCGTGGACGAGCCGCCCGCTGCTTGGCTGACTCTTACCCTGATGACTTTCTGCGTACCTTGATACGTCTTTTTGACCAAACTCGCACAAAACGCTGCTGTCTGTGAAGGCACGCTGCGGCTCGGCAAAGGCCCCACCAAGTCTGGTGGCATTGCTGGATCTCCTTGGGGTTGTTTGCCTAACTTTCTACGTGCTCTTTAGATTCGGAGTGCTTGTTTTGATCTTTGTTTGAATAATACTTTGAAGTGTTGATCCATGAGGTGGTTTCCTACAGCCTCCTAAGAGGTACAAGATAATAAAAAAAAATGTTGTTGGTTTTAGGGTTTTCTTTTTTTTCCCCAGAAAGACTGTTTGGGGGAAAAAACCTACTAGGTTTATGCTGTATCTGGGAGGAAGTTTGGTTCTAGGTCTGTAAAAACTAAGCATGGATGCGAGCTTGAGCAGTGCTAGTGTAGCAGCATGGATTACATAGGTCCTGCTGGAGCGGGGAGCTCCTGCAAATGGAGCAGAATTGTGATAGTGTACGAGGACATTTACTGGAAAATGTACCGTAATTTAAATGATTTGGTTTATCTCTGTGGCTTGTGGCTGAAAGTCTGGAAGCTTTTTGGCATTTCCCAGATCCCCCTGTTAGCCTACGGCAAGAGCATCACTGAGAGATTGGGAGCTGGGGAAGATCCACTAAATGTGAAAAGCCGTGGCCAAAACTAAATGCAAAAAACTGAAGCAAACAGTCTTCTGCTGGCAAAACCAAGGTGGTTACGGTTTCCTTTCTAATTTCTGGGACATGAGTAAGCAGCTGACAGTCTGTAGTCCATAAAAAGGCAGATAAGCGCTAGCAGAGGTTAAAGCACAGAGGACCCCAACATACTTATCTGACCTCGAGTACCATGGGCCATCACGCCTGTCCTCGTACCCTGTTCCAAGCTTTCCAGGTTGGACACCCCACATTTCTTTGCAGTTTGACCCAAAGCCCATCTGCGCACTGCTTCCCCAGGGCTGTCGCGCACATCGTCTCTCTGGTAATACAAGGAAATCTGGCAGGCCCCATAACGTGGGAAAAAGAAGTCACGTAGCTTCGCAGCATTAAAGAGGGCCACGCGTTAAGTAGCCAGCTACACTGGTCTGTAAGGACAAATGGGATCTCCCCACCAAAAAGCTCCTCTTCCTGTCTGTTGGACCACAAAAACCATGCTGAAGAAACACAGAGCAACACCTGGTGCTCCAGGGGTTGTTTTTCAGGTTGCTCGAAGAGGAAAATAACAGTTCTAACACATAGGCAACGTATCACAGCAAGATGCAAGTCACTACATACCTATTAGATTAAAATCTTCGTACAAAGTAAGCCTTAAAATGTGCTGAAGTTGCACTTGTGTTTAGAAACAATAATGAGCGGCAAAGATGCACACTGAAAATACAAAGTAGTAGCAGTTGTAGTTTAATGGCAGGAAGGCACGGTGATGGGGAAAACACCAGCCTGAACCATCTGTGCCCAAAGCCCAGAGAACAAGGACCCTGGAGTGACGTAACCCTCCTTCTCCCACCTCCATCCCAACCCAGGTGGCCCTGTGGTGCCCAGTTTAACTGGCCAGGGAAGTGGTTTTCTGCTCCGTTTAGCCAAATATACTCCCTCTACAGCACGGTCACGGGTGGGAAACCTCAAAGGATAAATGAGACTTGATAAGTGCAGATATTCCCCTAACGCCCTGCACTGCTGCTGGTCCCCAAGAGCACACTGTCAATGGCAGAGAGCTCTGATCTCGCCCTTTGAGCTTCTCCACGTGCGCTGCCCTCGCCCAGAAGGTGCAGAAGCCGATACCTCTGGTGTATTCACTTGGGAGCTTCGCCTTGAGTGGTCTTGTCTAAGGCAGATCCCTGGCTCATTTACTCTGCCAGCTGGACCTGCCATAAATGCAATAAGCCATAAATATCCTTTTCATAAATTAAAAAAAAAAAATCCCACTTAAGCATCAACATAAGGTCTAGTTGCTCTCCTTGCTCTGAGCAACTGTTCGACTCTTTGGAATGAAGTGATCAGGATTCTGCAGATTAAATTAATTTCCAAATACATGTAGGATCACAGAGTGATTCTAAGACAAGGAGTTAAACTTATTTCCTTTTCCTTTGTATTTAAGTTCATTTTCATTGTGTGCAGAGTATACAATGTTTATTGTATATGTTTATACAATCTGAGAAACCTTTGCAGTAAACATGCATTAGTACTAGATTATGCAAGGAAACATATTTTTGTCTTTATTTTTTCTTGAACTAGGGCTTTAAATGGATCCTTCTGTAATTCTGAAGGTCATTGTTGAATATTTTAAATAGTTGGTCAAGTGCCAAACTATTTTCATTGCCTGAATTACTCTCCTTGGAGAATTATTGCAGACAATGAAATGTGACATCTTCAACATTTGTGTCAAAGAGAAACCTACCATGACAAGCAGTTTTGTAACTTGGGAACTTGACTAAAGTTTTATATTGTATTGAGTAGGATAAAGAGTCTCATGGTGTATTTGATCACCAGATCTCTGCAGCATTCTGTATTGCAATTATTATAGCTTTTATGTATCAGGGAAAAAGAGATCTCATTTCTGGGTTTTGTATTAAATTTGCGCTGAAACCATCCACAGTCCTTAGAAATAGCTGGATGGAGCAACTGCATGCAGTGGGAAGGCTTGATTGCCACTTTCAGTGTTAAAGCATGCTCTCCAGGAGCATCCACAGGGCTCGGGAAGGTAAAATGACCAAATCAAAAGGAAAGTGAATTTTTCCTTTCTTCATTCCCAAGCGTGGTGTATTGATATGCAGTGAAAGCCTACTGAAGACAGTAGGAAGACTCCTTGGTAGTTTGGGTCAAGCCTTAATCTGCAGAGGAATACATGAGCGAGCCTCAATCTTACCATACAGTTTGGTTTTCTGTTTTCTCATTTTTACACTGGGAAAAAACTAATTAAGGTCTTTCTGTGATACACTTTTCCCCATCACTTTCCTTAGGGATGGAGTTGAGGGGGCTTAGATGAGGCTGACGGATAGGCAGCCATGAAAGAGCTTGTACCGGGCAGATACCATAGCTACACTGTATGTGGAGATGGACCCAAAATGTTCAAATGACTAGTACGTTGTTTGCCTGACTGTGAACTCCTATTCGCGCGGAGGAAGAAGTAAGCAGAATTTCCTGAAGTTGGATGGTGAACACATTAGGCATTTGTCTTCCCTCTGTGAGAACAAGTGAGCATTATCAGCCAGAAAACAGATGAACCTGTACTTGACGGGCTGAAACACGGTATTTTTATTTCCTTCAAAGCCCTAACTTTGATTTCTGCACTTGATTGACATCGATACTCCAAAGTCTCTGGAAAGAATTGGGCGTTTATCCCTGTTACAAATCTGCGGGCTGGGCTGCTATGCATTTCCCTGAGCTTACCCGTAAGCGTCTGAGCTGGGGTTTAGTGGGGTAACGTGCCCCGCGCTAATCGGCCGCTTCCCGCGGCGCTAACGCGTGCTGGCACGGAAGCTGCGGCTCGCCGCTGCGGCAGGGAGGGGAGGGCACGTGCCGGTGGCCTTGCAGCAGGACACGGTGTGGTTCTGACGTCTGGGACACGCACCATGACCACCAGAGTGGCCTCTGACAGTGGATATGAAAAGGCCGTACGGAGATGTCTAGCCATAATCTAATTAGCGACAGCAATGATCTTGAAGGATTTCATGAAAAAGATTATGAAAGGCGTTTTACTTTGTAGAGGAAACAAAGAGCTTTTATTTTGCAACTACTTAATCCTTTTTTTTCCTCCTTTGTTGCTTTTTTCTCCCTTTAAGGGAAGGAGAGAGTAGAAGTTGTCATTAATTTCTTCTTTCATTTCCTTGCTCTTCACGAAAATTCAGGTAGACTATAATTCAAGTAAGCGCATCCCACGGAGTAAGGGGAGAAGATTCCTTCTGGCAAAGTAGGGCAACTTAGAAATTTGTGTGTGATTGCTCTCAATTCAGCCAAGTTTCTACACCGCGTAGTGCACGGGCAGTACGGAAACAGCCCACGTACGAGGGTGCTTAGCTGCTGCGGAACAAATTGTGCGTGCATTACTTTCAGCACTGAAGGCGGGTGGGAAGTGTTGCCCTTCGCTTTTCAGATGCTCCTTCTGTAGCTTGAAAATTATTTTTAAAGCTGGAAATTAAGAGTCTTGGGGGAAAAAAGGTAGTATGATCTTAACCTTTTTAACCTCACAGCTTCAGCCTTTCCAAATGCATTTACCTGATGAGTTTATATGTGACCGTGTTTGTTTGGAGGCAGCATGTTTGGGCTCCCTAGATATTATCTTACAGCAAGGATCAGCATTTCCAAGCATGTATTTCTACAACCAGTAAATAATGCGGAGGAGACGGTGAGGTTCACAGGATTTATCAGATGGTTGCATGGAGCCATCACCCAGCCCCAGGGAAGGCTGGAGCGATGCCTCTTGGTGCTCTCTGCGGTTTTGGGGGTATTGGCGTGGCTACAAACAGGCACGGCCTTAGCAGGGAGACAAGAGGTGGTGTCTGCAAACCTGGCTAGCTAAAAACCTGGCTGCTATAAACAGTTACGCAGAGATGGTGCTCGAGAAGCAGCACTACAGATGTTATTTCTTTATGATCTCTTTTCTGGCCTACTCAATATTTGTTTTACACAGCTGCCTCCAACATCTGCTTTTCATCTCTGCTCTTTATCCATGTAGGTATTCAAAAATGCCTTTCTTCTTTCAGCTGCTTTATGTGTCTCCTGTCTTGTCAATGAAACATGCAGCTAATGAATTAAAAAAATAATTTTAAAATAGGCTATTGCATATTTCACACACAAATAACTAAAGGAGTAACGTCAGCTGCCTTCCACATAAAGGAAGATGGGGAAAAATAGCAAGATGAGCCTGAAATTTCTCAGGAATCTGAAAGTAGGCTGAGCCCATTCTGTAGTTTCAAGTTGAGATCTTTTCCCACCTTTCTACCTGGCAACTTTTTAGCTGCTTTCCCAGCCTCCACCCTCTCCCTTCTTCACGTGGGACAATTAGGATCCAAGCTGCGCTTCAGCCTTTTTGGCCCAGGATGCACCTCCAGAGCATCGGGCTTCCCGGGTGAGCAGCTCCTTCTCGCTAAGCAGCTAACCGCAGTGTCAGAAATAGCCGATGCTTTGGGTTTTGGCAGCGGTTGGTATGAAAACGTCCCTGAGCAGCACCCTTGCCCTGCGGCGGCGGGTCTTGGCAGCTCTGCCTTACCCAGCTGTGATTAGGAGGCTTGCACGTACAGGGAGGCCGTGTTTAAGCAGCTATTCCATACCTGTTTCAGCCTGCAGTCGTCTTCCCTTCTCTCCTCCTCCCCACTAAAAGTGAGGTTGTTCCTTTTGGATAAAGGAGGCCGCAGCTCTCAGGCATTTCTCAAAAAGCAAATACAACTTTTGGCCTCAGCGAGGAGCAGAGTTTTGCCTGGATTGAAGGTCAGCAGCTCCACGAGCCGTACGGGGCAGAGACACTGATGACTCTTCCCTCTGATACTCACTACAGCCTCCTCAGAGAAAAGCCCTTTGCTTCTCAGACAATGCCTCCCCTTTTGATGTCTTTCCCATTCTTTGTTATTTATCTCCTTGGACAAAGCTTGCCTTTTGAATAACATCCCTCCACGCTACAGTATCTCTGTATTTCTGTGGCTGAGCTTCTTGCATTTTGAATCAGCCATGGGACAGGCAAATCTGCATTTTCTCACAGAGGTGCTCAGCAGTGAGGGTAGCCACTAAGCCCCACGACTGACTTTTATTAGGCAGAAAGCACTCCCGCACTCAGGTGGGGTAGTCTGAAGCATAACTGACCCTTTCCAGCCTGGCAGGCAAATGGGGTTTGCATCCCCTCCTCCTCCTCACCTTCCTCTGAGCTGCCTGGGCAATGGGCGCATCTTACAGAAAGGGGATTGGAAAAAAGCCGCCAGGTCATGCCGCTGCCTGGTGTCTGAAAGGCGTAGGGGGTTCAAGGAAAGAAGCACGGAGCAGAATTGGGGCCAGGTGGGAGTGGGGTCTGCAAGCCCTGGAAGACCCAAAACCAGCCCTGCGGCAGAGCAGCAGCGAGGTCGGTGTCTGCCTGGATTCACATCCACCCTTTTTCTTTAATAGGCAAAGGAAAATCTGGTGTGTTTATACGTGTTCGTAGATCTGAAAATGTAAACTATGGTAAAGTATCTGCTTATAGTGTGACCTCTTAACCTGAGGGTTTTTTTCTGTTCTGGGGTGAATTCCAGCAAAGCACTGTGCTGCTGTGTTTACAGCAGAATGCCTGCCTTCTGTGTTCTCAAGGCCACAGCATGTCGCATTAAAAACCCTGTTTGGGAAAAGCAGGCTAGTTAGCATTGCTCACCCCAGGAAAGTTGCAATGAATACATATTCCTACTCCACTATTTAAAAAAAAAAACCAGAAATCAACTAAAATCAGATTTAAATAATCGTCTGCTACCTCCTCTGGTTATGCATCTGTTCTGAGTTTTCGAACGTCGAGGCACATGGTTACTCACCCAAAATCAGCCCCAGGGCTCGGAGCAGGCAGCAGGGCGAGTGCCCCTTGCAGCGGAGCCCCGGGTAAATCATTTCTAAGCGCCAGGAAGGATTTAGCCCACCCTGTGGCCTCGCCTGTGCAGGCTGGCAGCCCGGCAGCCCTTCCAGAAGGATGCTGGCTCCCCACCGTGGCGACAAGCACGATTTTAGCCGGCGAGCGTGTTGAAAGCCAGGACTGAGGTGGAAGGAGGATGGGAAGGCGAGGCATGGCCGGCGGCGGTCAGCCACGGGGTGCTGGCACCCCCAGCCCCCGCGAGCTCCGTCGCCCCTTCAGCAGCTGCTCTTACAGGAGCCGTTTCAGCAAAGGGCCGAGGGAAATTCCTGGAAGCGACAGGCAGGGTCCCGCGCTTCCCAACGGCTCCCCGGCTCTGTAAACAGACTTCTGTGTGCCTGGCCCCAGATCAGAGCCGTGCTGATCAGTCCGTCCAGCTCTGCAGCAAAGCTCCACAGCATACTCAAAGAAAAGCCAAGACCAATATGTTTATGAAATCAAAACATCACAAATACGCTTTATTTACACTGCTGACACTGAAAGGAGAAACAGATGCTTCTGGTTTGGGTGCCTGTCCAGCCTCATTTCAGGAAAACATGGAGATCAGAGGGAGGAAAAAAAAGGAATCGAAACGTACAGTCTGTCACATCTCCAGTTTTAAATATTATATATCGTTCATGTGCTGCTCCAGCAAACGAAGACGGGCTCGGCTTTGCCAAAGGCTGGGCTGTGCCCCTCCGTGGATTGATGCCGTGGGTTAAATTGTCAGCAAACGCCCGTCCTGTCGAACGGCCAGATGGGCACCGCCGCGGCGGCTCCTCCGCACGCCCCGCGACAGCGCGGCGTTACCCCGAGAGCGGGAGTGACGCCAGCCCGGGCCCAGCGAGCCAGGCGCTTCGTGAGCTGCCAAAGGGCTATGGCTGCAGTTCAGCACCGTCCGGCGCGGGAGCGTTGCTGGAGCCGAGCGTCAACCAGGGCAGCCCAGAGCCTGCTCCCGGCGGCGCGAAGCCTGCAGCCGGGAGAGCGCTGGGAGGTGCAACAGCGTTGTGCACAGCTCAGATGGGCTCTTGGCGCAGGGACTTTTCTTGGATAATTGTCTTTATTGCCATAAAAGGTAAAAACGAAACACGAAGCAGCACATTAAGCAGTGCTGCTGACATGCTGATTGCCTGACTGCGCAGTGCCTGGAGAGACGGTGTCCGAAAAAAGGATCAGGGCAAGAGCCAGCCTCTTCATAGCCCTGCCACTTTTTAGAATTGACAGCTGGCGGGATTTATATCATGAAACACACGTCATTAAAAATTCTCCCCAGAGTGCTGATGGGGTTCAAGCGCCTGTGTCTCCCAGGGACATCCCTGCCCAGTGGCACCAGCACCCTCCCGCGTCTGACCGGCCTCGGCTCGGGCGCTCTCACGGCCGCGGCGGGTCGGTCCTGCACAGCTCTGGGCAGCACTCACCTGCCTTCCCTTCCCGATAAGCTGCAGTGAGGACGCAAAACATTTGCCGTGGACTCGAACGTTGTATTATTCCGTATGTGCTATTTATTGTTTTAATAGGCGTTCTACCACCACGTAAAATGTGATAGGAGCAAGTATACGGTGTCCCCGTCTTTGGTAATTAACCCAAAGCTCTGAGTTAAGTCTTAATTATATCTCATTCCTCTCAGCCACAGGGGTGGACACGGCAAACAAATAATGTATTATAAAGCTGTCCCACTTTCTGTCTGGGATGAAAATGTTTTCACAGCCATGTGGACAGGGATAGGAGCCTGGATCACACTGAGCCTCTGGGTCTTGGGGTGGCAAACTGCGTTCCCCGCTAACAGGCAGGACCCTCAGCACGACTGAGCCAAGTCACAGTCTCCCTGCCCCGGGTAGTGCCGGCGCTGCGAGGGCGTGAAGCTTGTTCGGGCACAGCTGTGCCTGGACCTGTCTCTAAACCTGCCCCTGCCTCCCAGGGCAAGCCTTGAGGACCCGTCAGTAAAGGCTCTTTCATCAGCACCATTTATCCATCGCGGCACGATTGCCGTGGACCGAAATGGGTGAAACGAAGGACCTCCTCCTGGGTCACCAGCCCCGGGGCCAACCCTGGGCTGCAAGGGGAAGTCAAACTAGAGAAGTTACTGGGAGATGTTAAGGAAGTTCTTCTGTCAGTTCCTCTGGTTTGGGGCTTTGGGGCTTGCTTGGAGGTCCTTGAAGCTGTGGTAGTGCGGCTCGGCACATCGTGGGGCTGCGAGCTTCCTGCGGAGGCTGCGCTGGGGTAAGGGGTCCCCAAAGAGCTGCTTCTTGGCATGTTCAACCATTCAGACTTTCCAGTAAGTCCATAGTGAGAGTGTATCTAAAAATAGATATATGAAGAAAGAGAGGATTTTCCTTTTGTCTAGATGAAATAATCTGTGTTTCCTAGTGAAAAGGGTTCTTAATGAGGGAATTGGCTGAACCTTATGCATCACGGTTGATGTGGAGGGAGTTTACACCCATTCACCAGCTTATGTCTGTCTTTGGGAAACAACTGGACCTGCCCGCAGGGCTTACACCTGCTGAGGCCCTGTAGCACCGGGAAGCACATAGTCCCCTGAGAGAAGGGGTGGCCGGAGGCGACTGGTGCTAGCAGCAGTGAGCAAAGCTCCCCGCTGCACTGCTCCGATGGCTTACGGTCCTTCCCCATCCCTGTTGCATCCTCACAGCCTCGTGTGCCTGAATGCACCGCTCGACTCTCTGGGTGCAGCCTCCTGGTGCCATGTCTGTAGCCGCAGTCTGGTTTTCCCCTAATTATATTGTAAGATATATGTCCAGGACACCAGGAGTGCTGGGTCATGCAGCTGGCGTCGAGCACTTTTTCTTGCAAACGTCAAGCCGCGGGGTGACTCCCAAGTCACGGTGTCATCTGATACCCCGGTAAGCTCCTGTTAAATTGAAAACCGTATGTCACCGAGGGAGCTTTGCGTGGGCTCAGTCCTGACTGCGCGACCCACGTTGTGCATGTGTTCCCTCGCAGCAGCACCCCTTGCGAAAGCGCAGCGCTGGTCTGTGGGGTGCGGGCAGGACCCCCGTTCGGACCCTTGCCTGCACAGGCTCACTGCTTGCACCCAGGGTATTTGCTTTTTGTCTTCAGGTAAACGCATTGTCACACTGTTATGACAAATGGGCACCTCCAGCAGGGCCAGATCCTGAGCACGAGGGTTGCAGAGCAGCGCGGGACTCGCGGGGACCAGCAGGCACTTGCTGCTCCTGGTTGTCCCACGTCCGCTCGCCAGAAAGTCGTTAGGAGAGGGTTCACACACCTGGTGTTCCGACCAGTCCCGTCCGTCCCGCGGCTGATCGCTTGCTCCGGGTGAAGACACGGTGTCTGCGCAGCTACACGTTGAAACGAGCTCCCCGCCGCCGCTCCAGCACAGTCGCCTCGGCTGAGCGAAGCCGGACAGGACGCTCCTGCCTTCCCTGTTGCCTGTAGTGTTCGTTATCACAGGCGAGCTGGACTCTCTATTTTTTCCTGCAAACGCCTGCTCCTGATCATTTCCCCCAGGACTAATATTATGAAGGTGTTTGGTGCCGGTTCGGTGGTGTTGATGGCTTTGGCAGAAGGCTGCGTGCGGGAAGGCCGTTAATCCCGATCCTAGAAGTCACCTTTGTGGGAGCGAAAAGGGATTTTTTTTTTTTCCTTGTGGAAAAGATGTTTTCAGAACATTAGTCTGATGAATAGTCTGAGAATTTTTGGCAACTAGAAAGTTTCTTTTTTTTAGGTGGCAAGTTCTGTTCTCTGTTTCCAGATGAAAAATTTAATTTTTAAATTGTGAAAGGCTTTATTTACCTGAAAATGCAACTTTTCACTGAAAAGAAAACTCCCTGGAAACTTCCGTCAGCCATGATAGTGCACAGGCCTTAATAGTTAAACATAAGCTCATGCCTCACAAAACAGAGGATGCATATTTTTCAACTACTAAACTTTTCATGATTTAGGTCTTTTGCAAGCACTGCAGCTATAATAACATAACTTGATTTTCAGGTATGTTTCCTATATATTGCTTTCCTTACCATGTGAACACCCTGTTGTTTGGAGGGGCGGTGTTGGGGCAGGGGGCTGCGTTAAAGACCCCGGGGTCTTTAATCATCCCCGGGGATGCCGGGGAGAAGGCTGAATGCCCGTGCAGCCCCGCCGGAGAGCAGCGCTGCTTCCGTGCCCTCCTCCAGTTGCCGGTAGCCAACATGACTTACTCGAGCCTCCCTCTCCCAGCCTGGCACAGCAAGCTCTAGAGGGGACAGCCTCTCCTCCCTCGTTAATCCTGCGTGCTGTACACGTGTCCACCAACGGATGAGCCACAACATCCCGGAGCTCGCTGTCACCTACGGCGTCCCACATGGATCACCTGGCTGCCACAAGGCAGGCACACAAGCACAGCAGCTGTAAAATGCAGGGAAAGACAGAAAACGGCCTGTGTATGTCGTGTTTGTCCAGTAGCCTTCCTGAGACCAGAGCCACAAGCGCAATTTAGAGAGAAACAAAAAACCGTGCTGCATTTAAGAGGCCTTCAAAGGACGGAAATTGAACGTCTCTTGCTTTTACAATACTCTCACCCGCTATTAAATTATGGGAGTCGTATAAAATGCAGGTTTTAAGAGGCAAGTTTCAAACACTTTTGCTTGAAAAAAAACCCTTCTGTAAAAGCTGTAGGTGACTTCTTGTCCTTCCCCTTTTCCCCTCGTGGTTGTAGCAATTGTGGTGTTGTGTTTAAACTAAATGCAATGAACCACTGTGGTTTGTTGCTCATTTGTGTTTTTGGATAGTCTGGGGAGACGTGATCAGCTGTAATATTTACTTCTCCCCATTTACCCGCGGCCAGGCAGGATTGCCAAACCTGATGGCAACAGGAGGGAGAAAGTGGCTTTCTCTGCATTCTAGTGTGTTTAACTTGTGAATTTGAAAGGCTCTGCCGGTGGTTTCTGCTGCGCGGCTGAGCAGCGCGGCTCGCAGAGCACCTCTCACCTGCCTCCACGCGACGGTGCTGCCGCGCAGCCCCGGGCTGGGGGTGCTGCCCACCCCGCGGTGGGATAACGCTGCAGCCCCGCACCCTCATCAGCTGTCAACGGCTGATCAGACTCTACTGGTCTTAGTTTCTCCTGTAGTGGCTTGCTGATGGTGGCCTGGATGCTGGGTGCTTTAAAATCCACCCTCTGCATGGATGGTTTTGTTCTTTGTGGTCAGGCAAACACGGTACCCCACCGACATGAGCACAGGCTCGTCAGGGTGAGGGGATCAGCACCTCCACAGCATTTTAGAAATGTCACTGGGAGCCTCTTCTGCAGCAGGCTCGGGTCCAGGCGTTTAACAGGTCTGGCTTCTCGAGGCAGCAGAGGCTTCATAATCTCCGACAGCAGCAGAAGCACGTTCTGGTCACAGCCAGAACTGGTCATTCTGTGTTACCGAGAAAGATGTGCTATTTTTCAACTTCTGCTTTCATTCTCAGTGATCTGGAAGTAACATGTTCACAAATACCAAAAGTCAGAATGCAAATGCAAGCAGCAGACAGCAGATCCACATTTGGGCTAAAAGTTTAAAAAAGAAGTGGTCTTAGACCAAGCTAAATGTCTATCCCCGTTAAGTATTAATTCCCATGAGTATCAGTGCTCATTTACCACAACCTAAGGTGGGATCGATTCATTCTTCAGCGTTGGCTGTATAGCAGCGTAATTGCTTGCCCTAACTCAAATAATCCTCGGGGCAAGGGAGTGGATAATCAGCCCCAGGGGGGTTTCTTCAGCACAGTCGCAGCATGCAAGGGAGAGCTCCCAAAACCACGTCTGAATAAATGGGCATCGTGCAGCAGAGAACCGGGATGGCAGGAGAAAGGTGGGAGCAGGTCTGGAACGGGCCGTGACTTGCCACCTCCTCCCAGCACCGTGCTGCACCACAGCAGCCGCCAGAGCAAACCAGGAGGAGTTTCTTTTTGGCTGGTTTAAGCCGTTGCTTTCCCAGCAGAGGGCACGATGTGCAAACGAGAACGGTGATTGCCCCTGCCAGAAGCGATTTCAGAAATGATACAGCAAAAAGGAACGAGTCTGCAGAGCCAGAAACCACAAAGGCAGGATGTGTCGGAGCACGGCGTGACCTTCGTGCGGCCGGGGCTGCTCAGCACCTTGCAGAGGATCTGGCTGCCTCTCGAGCGAGCATCCCGTGCTGCTGACTGCTCCCGGCCCAGAGCCTCGATAGCCAAATATCTTCCGCACTTTCAAAAGCACTCGGTTTGATTGTAAAACACCCTCAAAGCTATTTTAAATGTAATGTGGAGAAATTTCTGTGAATTAAAGAAAATGGAGCCAGCATCTGTTAGAACCCAACTGTTCCTCATTTTCCAGAATTTTGTGGCATTGATGTCAAAATAGCAATATATTCCAAGACAACTCCATGTCTTCTGGCAACATAATTTACTGCAGGGAGCAAAACCATCTCTTCAGCTCAATCTGTTCATGTGGGTTGTGTTAAATTAAAGGTTGTGTCTAAATTAAAGTCCTTTGTTTGGATTATCAGTGCTTAAGAAAATAGATCTCTGAAAGATGACTGAGTTGTAGAAAAACACTTTCTTGTCTTACTGTTTCCTTCTCAGAAATGGCTCCCTGGATTTTTATCAGACTTTCTTGGAAAGAGGCTTCCCAGCAAAGGCATGAGAAATGTTCAGTTCTTGCCTTAATTATTGAGACAAACATGCTGTTTAGCCTCAGCTGTATATTTTAACTGTTCTGGCCATTTCCATGACCTGGAAATTTCCCTCCATCATGTATCTATTCCAAAATTTCTCTTCTTTCAACTTTCTGCTCTCTTTGGTGCGGCACCTGAGAAAGAGGGCTGTGCTGCTCCCTTGGGAGTTGCGTGCTAGAATTGCTTATCTGCTCATGATTGCATGAACACTGGTGTTTGTTAGTATTATGAGACAAACTGACTGGGCCATGGAGCTTCAGGGTGTTCAGACGGCAGATAACGAAAGGCTGGGCAAGGATTTCACACCCCTGCCCACTGCGGCTAACGTGTGCTTTACAATTTATTTTATGCTGCTTGGCAGGTATTGCAACAGAGAACTTCGGCCAAAGATAGCCCTTGAGCTGGCCACACAGACTGCTCAGGAACACGAAGCTCTCGCCCCAGTCCAGGTTGGTTGGGGTTTTGTTTCACCCTGCCCTGCTTTTAGGATATTCTCCCAATAAACAGCAGCCCAGCTGGTTTTCCCAGTTGGCCCATTATCTTGTAGCCAAGGATTTTTTCCAGCTTTGGAAAGACTTGTCTAAGGTTACCAGCACCTAAACAACAGACAGACTGCGGGTGTGCCCTTGGCCTGCCCGCCCTGCTTTCTCCATCGCCACCAGCTTGCGCTCGCCCCGTGGTGGTGGCTTTTGCTGACAGCTCCTTCCCAGTCCCACCACTGCCTGCACCTCTGGCCACCTTGTCGTAGTTTCTAGCAGATCTCCCTTGGACCTTCTGCCATTCCCCGTGGACCCCTGGCCCTGACATCACTCAGAAAAGCCCTTAAAAGCACTGCCTGATCCGCGCAGGAGGTCTTACTCTTTTTTTAAAGCTCTGGCAGGATTTCAGGTTGGCCCCCAAAACGTTGGTTTCTGTTGCATCTTCAAGTCTCAAACCACACGGGCGCCACTGCAAACCGAAGGTCTGGTCCCCGCAGGTACGTGTGCAGCAGGTGGAGGAAAAGCATTTACAGGTGGCCCCTGAGAGGGAGATCGGGGCATGCCCTGCGCCGTCACCGTTTAGCCGAGGTGTCCTCTCGCCGGGGCTCGGCGCCGCCCTCGCTGCCCGCAGCCGGAGGATTCCCCTCTCGCTCACGCAGGGGCCGTGCGGAGCGCAGGGCACAGCTGCTGCCGGAGGCAAACGCCTGCCTGCCGCTGCCCGCCCCGGGCCGCAGCTTGCCCATCGGTTCCTTCCACTGGCCATCCCTGCCGGTTTGCAGCCCCACTGCAGAGGGATGGGTTCCTCTCCCTGCACCCCGGAAAAGGCTTTTGCGATCAGGGAGAGGAGAGGATGGAGTGGGCTTTCTCGGACGCCCAAAGGAACCGCAGTGTCTGCTGTGCCCACGAAGCCAGGGGAAGAAGTGCTGTAGTTTGTCGGTGCAGAAAATAGCTCCGAGCTCTTGGCAAAGGCAGATGAGTCTGTGAACCCTTCGCAGAGAGACCTGCCCTCGCAGCCACAGCTACGTGCACGATCAGAGGTGCTGGTTCATGAACCAACCCAAACTGCCTAGGGAATCGTACTCCAAGTGAAGAAAAAAACCAGAGTCCATGTCTATTAGTAGAGCTGTAGAGAAATCCCCTTTCTTTTAATGATTTTGAGACTTCATATGAGTATGAAAACAAAGGGGATAGAGGGTTTGTCATCGATCACGAAGTGCTTTGGGGATTCCAGCCATGCAAATCTCTCTGTAACCCAGTCTCTGGCCCCAGCTGCGGGCCCGGAGCACAGAACTTCCCCGGGGAGCATCTCCTGCCCTTTCAGCCTGAAGACCCACGGGTGGTGTGCGGGGGCAGAGCTGTTGCGTGCACAAAAGTACCAGCGCCTGGAATAGCTCCAGGCTGCTCAGCCTCTTGGGAACTTATTTCAACACGTCGCTGCAGGACATGCACAAAGCAGCTCTTCAGCCCTGGGGAAGGGGAAGAGGGTCTCCCCTCCACAGCACCCACAAGCTGCGCACTGAAACCACAAGCAGACCCTGGAAACGCTTTCTATTTATCAGTTTTATCATCCTGTGGGAGGTTTGTTTCCTTTACGCTTGAGAAAATGATCAGAAGTGAGGGTGATGGGGACAGACTGCTGGTAGGCACGCAACAGCAAAAGTGGCAATTTGCTTTCTGCTGCTTAGATTTAGGACAGGAGATACAAGCGTGCAGCAGCATCTCCCTGTCTTTTAGGTTTTCTCTGTGTCCCTCTTTGCCACCTAAGGAGTCAAATGGGGTCTAAATGTTCACTAATAAAAATCTTGCCAACTTTGTCTCTGGTACAATAATCATCTTATCTGTAAATCTCAGCTAAATTAATCCAATGCCCAACATCTTGTTCTATGCCTGTCTTAGCTTTGGTGGGCATATGATGTGACTTGGGAACCTCTGTTCCTGAAACCTTGTCAGATGGGGGAAGTTTTAAGCTTCACTCCAGACCTGATCTGCAGTCACTGAAATTAGAGATAAATCAGGCCTCCGACTTCAACACAGATGAGAAAGTCCTCACCAGGATGTTCTGCACCTTCCCTGGGATTTTTCCTGCAAATGCATCAAGGTGGAGATGCAGCGATCAAAGCAACAGGAGCAGCCATGGTTATGGGGTCTGTGGTTTCCTTTGCAGAACAAAGTCGGTCCCTAGGCTTTTGTGTTTGTCTTTATTATATGCTTTTATTGTTGAAGACTATTTGGGGGATTCATTTGCCTTTCAGAGGAGTGTGTAGTTAGAAGATGCTGAAAAAAATCTCAGAGCTGTGGGATTACTTGTTTCTATGAGCATATTCCTCAGGTTTTGACTAGGAAAGGCCACTAAAGAGTTTGTTGGTTCTTAAGACGTACAAGAGCAGGCAGCAGGATAACAGATGACCCAGCTCTAGAAACAGCCAGGTTGTTTCCTGCCAGGTTCTACAGATAACCTACTTTTATTAGTATTTTTTTGATAGATCTCCATCACTGACTTCCCAGAAAATAAAAACTTGTGAAGAAGTACCCAACAGAATATTCTGGGATTTCTAGCAAGTTTAGTCTGGCTGGAGTAAGCTGGTAACGATCATCGGTTCCTTTGCTTTTGATGGGGTGTGCTATAGTATTAGCATCAGCTAACATCGTTTTGGTTGCTGGCTTACTTAAGGTTAGTAAAATGCTCATTCATACTATGGAAATGAGTCACTTGGGAGGGAGAAGAAATTTCTCGATCTCTCATTTTGCACAGTGTGAGAGTCTCAGCTCTGTTTAGTCATCATTTTTTGGAGTGTCTTGTATTAAATGATTCACTTTTTCCAGAGCATGTGAATTTTGGATGTTTCTGAATGTTAGAATAACAATTGCTTTGGTGCCCAAAAGCAAACAGAAACAAGTGGATGGTGTTATTTAGAGCTTGACCTCGCAGACAGCTGAAAGACGTCTCCTGATATTGTAAGACAACGAGACAAACTAATTGCCTAAATGTCTCCCACCCCACAGGTCTTGAGGTAAGACAGAAGAGGCGAATAGAAAAGGCACAGTACAGCAGAGCACAGCAGAGCTCTGCGGGGGACTTTCCATCAAGATTTTTCATTGAAAAATGGTGATTTAACAGAATCTTCTATTTGTAGTGAAGATGTAGGAACACTGACCAGTTCCCAGCCGAGCAGATAGCCTGAAAAGCAGGAGAGCTCCCCAGTGGTGGGGGCTGTGAGGCTCACCACATTGAGGACCACGAGGATCCCAGTCACCAAGCAAAAGTCCCAATTCCCGGCTCTCGTCAGCACCTTCAAGTGTTTCCATTTTTTTCCCTGGCTTTGCAAAACTGCCAGGGCTGCCAAACATCAGTCATTCCCTTGCCATCACAGATGGGAGAGCTGGGTTGTTAGGACAGCTTTCAAGCATTGCAGGGGGCTTGCTGGCATCTCAGTACAGTTGATGAACTCTCTGTCCTCAGAGGACAGCATCACCTTGTGCTCAGTTTCCTCTCTTTCCGGCACCACAGCCCTTTTGCTTTGATTTGCATACTGCCATGACTGATACCAAAGTGGCTGTGCAGTTTTATGGGACACAGAGGCGACGCCCAGGAGATGAACCCACTGCAATGACTGGTTTATTAATCATTACCAATATATCTAGATAGAAAAAGAATTATTTAAAACCTTAAAAATAAGACAACAAATTACAACGATCAGAAAAGGGCTTCCTGCAGGGCACCTGGGGAAGCTGGAGGGCTGCAGGAATCTGATGGGGAACCGAATCCCCTGACCAAGGTGAGGGAACAGTCAATGACCAAAGACACTGAGCAACAACCTGAAAAAGGACCCCACCTTCCTTCTTGCCCACTCAGCAGCTCTCCCAGGTGGCATTTTTGGCCCCTCATGTCCCATTTGACTCACCCAGGAGCCAGAAGAGCTTTGCAACATGCTACGCTGCAGGAAAGCGCTCCGTCTTGCACAGGGACCGATTTAGAAGCTACATCAAGTTATTATCCATGAAAAAAGACATCTCTGGTGCTGACTCTGCTTGTCCTCACTTCCCGCGACTCCGGAGCCGAGCTTTGGACTCACCCGTTCCCATATTCTTGTCAACGTGAAGCTCAGCTGAAGGTCTGGGCGTTCGGGAGAGCAAAGCAGGCAGACAGCATGCTTTCCCCGGCCGGGTTTCCTCCTGCGCAGAAAGCAGCAGCACTGCTCTGCAGCTCCTGCAGTCAAAGGGTTGCGAAATGCTCTGTGTCCCCATGGGCAAGAAAGCAGAAGAAGGTGCCACCCACGGCATCTGCTCAGACACACGCAGCTCGGTCCTGCTGCACCGTGGTTGCTGGGATCCTCACTTCCAGATACAAGCAAATACCTGCTGTATTTTGCTATAGGCTACCCTCTTTTTATGAGATTGCTGTTTAAGCCAAGTCACGCTCAGTGTTTGCTTTCATTAATTTCTTAAGAAAAAGATTGTCCTGAGGGCAGGTCAGGAAAAGCAGGACAAAAAAAATCCTGAGCCAAGTGGTGAATTCAAAGATTAAAAATCCTGTGTGCCTTGTGTACCAAGCAGAGTCCGGTCCGCTCGTGAACGCTCAGCCATCTGCATGGGCTTTCGTCGGAGAAGCCAAAAGCAGATCCTCAGAAAGAGCACACATTTGTAAGAAATAATGCACACGCTTTAACAAAATAAAGTTTATTAATTACAGCACTTCAAGTAGCATTTCATCTCAAGCCTGAATTTCATCTCTCCTTCAGGCTTCCAGAATAAGAACAGTGTATCACAGCGCATCAAATTATTAAGACATCCTTCTTGCAGAAGGAATCAGGTTTGTGAGGCAATACCTTAATTTAAGGGATTGCATCAAAGTTTTTTTAAGTGACTTGATTATATTTCTGTTCTGCTTTTACTAGATACCCAGCCCTTAGCAGCGTTTCCTTTCAGTCTTCTGAGAAACAATGTCAAGCGCTCTTCACTCGCTTCTGGCCCTGCTCTGTCCGCAGCATCTCTGACACTGCTGATATTCATCTTAAATGCAGATAACTTTTGTGAACTCTGATAATAATAATATTTATAGTTTTTTGTTCCTGCAGCCAAAGGGATTAGAATATTTTTTAAGATTTTAGCGGTTGTAGGTAAGAGCTCAGCATTTTCATCTCTTAGAGACAGCCAAGTACATCTGCATTATTATTCTTGATTTTTGACGTAGAAAGAAAGATTTGGCCTTCTCTCAGTGAATGTACCAAGTTTCATGAAAGAACACAACGAGAAGGATGAAAAGAAGCAGGAAGCGTCTCTAAAACAACTCTGGAGATGCTAAATTGCATATAGTCATGTAAAAAACATTTTCCTTGGTGTCTGTGTCAGAAAAAATGCACTTGGGCAATCTCAGAGATCGCAGTGTAAGATGCATACCCCTCGGGCTGGGACATTTGCCTTTCACTAAAATGGTGCTCACTTCATCTGGCATGTAAAAACCTGTTTTGGTTCATTTAGTCTGGCTGTGATGCAGGCAGTCCCGAGGAGAGAAGGACCTCCCGTTGCTGGCTGCCTCCTGCCCCGGCAGCAGGATGGGTGCACCCGGTTTCACTGCCCCTTTTCTGGGTGTTGCCCTTTTGATCAAGTTCATCTTGGTGAAGGAAGAAAAAAACACTTCTGAGACCAACTACAAAAAGTGTGATTGCAAAATTTAGAAACTGGCTGTTGAGCAAAGCAAAGAGCAGGAAACTCCTCCACACTTGCTGTTTGCCTTGGTTTTGTGAAGTGTGATCTTCGATTGACAGCTCCTGTGCCTCTGGTCACCTTGGACTACAGGCCACGCAGGAATGTGGTCACAAATTTTCAGCTCTAATAGTCTTAAGTGCCAAGTAGCTGCTACTGGGCAGGGCACGTCAGGCATTCACTGGTACTGGTTTGAGTGTGAGGACCTACTGCAAGCTGAAGGAGAGAAGGTTAGAGCTGAATTTCATCACACTTGTGTATTGTGCCCCACGTCCTTCTTCTTCTCAAATGGGCAGAGGCTTATTGCTGTGTTCAGGTTGGCAAGGTCTATGCAAGGTCTATTCAAGGTCTGGAAGCATGATGGAGGGAGGCTGTATGTAGCGTTTGGGCTATTAATACTTGGGGTTTGGCTTATTTCACTTTTCCTTCCACCCTTTACAATCTGTGGATTGCAGAACGTATCACAAAGGTTCAGTCTCTCAAAACCACAGTCTTTTACAGAGCCTGGAGGCCATCTTCCACGCAAGAGTGCAAGAGTAACTGGAAGTACCTACATATGCTTGTGCATCGGGGAGCGTCTGAGGTATCTGGAGGACTTTATGACTTTATGCTTTGCTGATAACCTCCCAGTGCTTGAGGAGACCTCAGGAATCTCCACTTGGGTAACATCTCTGTTATACCTCCTCCTGAGCCCCAATGCAGTCAGAGGGACATCCATGGTCATGGTGGTCTGCACCACTGCCACAGGAGCTGGAACAGCACTGTTAACCCCAACGCATGCCTCCACACCTCCAAAACCACGGCCACCAAAATCACAGCTCGCTCTGGGTGCAGCACATGGAGCCCTCAACACAGGGGTTTTCTCAAACCCTTCCCCCCTTGCAGGGCTGCAGCAAATGACTGCAATCTGGCTTTCCACCTCCTGTTTTTTTTCTGAAGGGGAATGTGAGAGAAGCTATTTACTACTTTGTGGTAGCAATCTCCCAAGAACAGCTCCAGGTGTGCACCAAGGTGTGGCAGCTCAATCCCGTTCTGTCCTGGGGACTGTCATGTTGGGGCTGATGCCACCTGTGGGACAAGCCCAGCTAGGCTAGGTCAGCTTGGTGCTCACCTTGTCTCTTGATCCTACCTGATGAGCCCAGTGGGTCACCTGGATTAGAGATATTTTAGGACATAGATTATGTCTTTACTATAAAACTAGACAGCTCTTGGCTCAATGGATCGCTGAGTAAGCCTCTAAGCAGCCTTTTTAGGTACGAAATATTTGGGTTGCTGTGGTTTTTACAACCATTCAGGAAATGTCATTTGTTTCACCTGTACAGTGAACAAACTCTAGACAGAGAACAATCAAAGCAAGGCCATGGTGCTCTAAGGCTGTCAACATGAGCACCCACAGACCAACTTTGTTGTGCTTCAGTGCCAAGGGGCTCCTCAACCCCAAGCTCCTCACAATAACCAAGGCTAAATAGCATCAGAAAACAGGAAGACTTAAACTCAGTGGTGTGCCAAAACGTAAGCCTTGGTCTTGGTTATCGAACAGTTTTCAAACCAGTACTTTGAAATTGTGTTGAAGTATCTCCTGTTTGGTGTCACAGCGATGCTTCCTCTGGGAATAGGTGCTACTTTGTTTTTAGGGTAGATCTGTTAGACATGCTAAAAAATATTTTGTAGTAGATGTATACATTGACAATCCTTAAAAGAATCCCCAGGAAGTAACTGAGGGACCTGAGAAGGGCTGCAGCCACGCTGGAGAAGTGAAACAACAAAGCGCAAGGGCTGCGGGTGGGAGCAGAAGTGCTGCTGGCCTTCAGGAGGTCATCCGTCTGGAACAGGGCACACTCTGCGGTCACCAGGATCCAGATGATCCCGGATGTCAGTCTGGCATTTTTCACTGTCCGTAAATGTCGAGACTCTGCAGGGAAGAAGGTTATCAAGTAAGCCTCGAAGGCAACGCAGCTCAGCAGCAAGCAGCTGATGTGCGCGTTTGCAGCGAGGAGGTTCTGCAGCAGGGCTGATGTGAACGCTGTGGATGAGATACCGACATCAAAGGTCCATACGACCATCTCAGAAACGACGCTAACGGAAACGAGGATGTCTGCCTTTGCTAGGCTCGAAATGAGAACTGCAGTAGACTTGGATGAAACCTTTGCAGACTGCAGGATGATTATCGTGTACAAACTGCCCAGCAGGCCCAGAAAAGTGCTGATAGCATTTGAAGAAGACAGGACAAGGTATTGGATATATTTAAGTACCAGGTATCTTCTGAGATCTTTCATGTGGTCTCTCTCCATTGAAATGCCAGTTAGGGAAGAATACCTAGAATACGTATAAAAAAAGGCGATTAAATGTAAAATTTGTGGGATAAATTCCAGACAAATTATTATGTCCCTGCATTTGTACAGACACGTGCTGGCCTCCTGCACGCTCCAGCATTATCGTGGCATTGGTTGGTTGCCCAGCTTCAGAGGCGATCAGGATGTGAAATCTTCAGAGTGCGTCAATTATTAAATAAATTGCCTATAAACCCAGGTGATAGCATTTTATTATACTTAACACAGGAGTCGTAGGCAACTGCAATGACTCTGAACTAATACTGGAAAAATTGAGGTCAGAATAGGGCTACTTTCAGTATGCAAGTTTTTTTTCTGTTTGCCTTTGTGGGTCAATTGAAGAACGAATTATCCATTCTCTAGTGCTGCAACAAGAAAAAGATTTCCAGTTGTGCTGTGTAGAAGAATAAATGAGGTATTTATTACTCATTCTGGGAAACAAAGTCATAAACTAAAGGGAACGCTATCCAAGAAATGTCCCAGTTGAATCAGTAGTTGAGGATTACCATATGAATAAATACCCATTTGATTTCCTTTTCCGGTCATTAGCTCAACTTTTCGTACACATTCATATGGTCACTACAGCTGCTGAATGAAATTGCACGCCTGGGCACAGCGTAGGACATGGCAATAAACTATAGATACTGGGCTACCGGGAAAGGGTGGGCTCAGCAGCGCCCGCTGCTGCCGCTTCAGAAGCCCATGGGGTTTTTAAGTTTTGCTGAGAAGGGATGTGGTCTCCGGTTCGATGTGTAGTTGGTGGCAGCATCCCCGTGCGCACCAGAGCTCCCCGTGCCTGTGACCTTTCGGCTCCGAGTACAGGAGTGGAGCTTCCCGGGGGCACACGGGCTGCTGCGTGGCTGGAAGCCCCAACTATGGCACCATTTAAAACATTAATCTTCAGATTTTATTTCTGCATTTATTTGGGAGTAAACTAAAAGCCAAGAGCCATTTCAATCATTATTGCTAAAACGCATTGTTTAAGTTTCTTTTTCTTAAGTACCATTAACAAAGCCTAAAACCAACTTGCTGTCCCACTGGTGGGGTGTCTCTTGGCAACGACTAGGTTCGTACTGCTTGAGCTTGGCAAAGCTATAAGTAGATACAACTCTAATTTTCCACTGAGACAGCTATACTGTTATGTTCCCAGTTTGTCTATCAGTTGACTCTCCTAATGCATCCAGTTGGATGTTTATGAACCAATTGTGAGATCTGACCTGGAGTTTGAGGGCAACTTTATTCTGACCTGTGGGAAAGTGCACAAATGAGCCTTGGGATGAAGGCTCCCTCCCTGGGAGGAGGACCACATCCATTGCTCCTGGTGCTTCTGGGTGCCTGGAGTCCTTTCATGATGTATTAGATGGGGTTCTGCAGAGATCTGACGTTTTGTGCATTTTCATTAACTACATTAAGAAATACAGTTCATGCTTATTAAGTTTGCTTATTAAGTCAGCTATCACAAAGTTGCAAGTCCAATTTCAGATCCTACAAGAGCTGGTCCTCCTGTAGCAGTGAGTGAGAGGAAGAACGAATGTGTGGGCAGGAGGAGGGAGCAAGCCAGGGGAGGAGGATGGCTGCCATAGGCAGCAATGCCGGCATAAGCGGCTATCGATACAGCATGTGGATGGCAACACCCTCAGCTGGAGTCAGCAACTGTTGTGTCGGCAAAGGCAGATGCCATCTTGCGATGCATAAGCAGGGGAAGTATCTGTAACCACATGGGATGAGTCTTTGGTTTCGCTCAGCAGAAGTTAGGTCTTGACTGAAGTATGAGACCAGTTTTGAGGCCAACAGTTCAAGAAAGGTATCAGTCCTTGTTGTTTCAAGGACACTGAGGAGATCAGAGATTTAGCTAAATGTAACGATGCCATTTCTTTCATATTTGAGCACTTCTCTCCTTATGTAAATTCTCAGTATTCCTAATGTGAGCACCTTGGAGCTTGTACTAGAGTACAGTTACCCAACAGGTCTGGGTGGTTGCTTTAGTCCCTGCCTGTTTTTAATTTGATGAGATGATGGGAGAACGATAATTCTGAGTGATTCCTGTGAAAGGTACGAAGCCAACTGTTTTAAGAGTGGGATTCCCGTTGCTTGTTGAGACTCGATTTGTACCAGGTTGACTCATCCAAGATTCACATGCAGCTTTTCCCTCTTTTTTTTTTTTTTTTTTTTTTTTTTAGTGTCTGAGTCAACTTGTTAGTGGAATCCTCTAGGGAAGAGGTAGGAAAAACTTAGTCCAGTACTTCAGCTGAACTGTGATACAGTTCATCTTACCCTAGTTTTTCACAGTGATTAACTAGAAAAATGGTTCTGCATTTTCTGGTGAAAGCAAACTCTTTCTGAAATCAATGGTCTGTGCTCTGTCCATTAAGTCAAGGCGCTTTGGCACTAGTCCCGGTGCAGTGTATACTAACTTGCCAAGAAGTGGCTTTGCTTTATGGCTGAGGATGCAGGAGGTGGGGAAGAGAGCTCATCTCTGAGCATTGGTGTCTGAGCTTTGATTTGATCATTTGTTTTGATACAGAACATCAATGAAATTAAGACCTATTGGAACAAAACCATCTGAATCCACGGTGTGAAAGCTCGTACAACTCACTAGCTAGAAGTGGAGGAGAACCAAGCTGTGATATGTGCAGTTGAGTACTGATTTGTCTTGTTACTCAAGCAAGCTACTCCTCCTTTGGAAAGGTACACTAAGAATGTTGTATCTTTTTTTTTTATTGCAGCCTATTTCTATGTATATTTTCATTAAGTATATTTCTGAGGAGACAAATTATATGCCTCGATAAAGATCTTTGTTCATTTTACAATAACTGATTACCTTTGTGAATTGTTGTACGCTGGAAAGTACGTGTAACCTGTATCAACATCAACCTGGATCAATAGACCTGGCCACAGAACTTCAGCTAAATTCAAGGCTGTGATTCCCAGATGAGGGGTAGTAAGCAAATCTAAGTTGCTTTGAGCATCTGAATGAGTGAGCAAAATATGCAGCTCATTAACTTTGGGATTTTACATTTCCCGTGAAGAATGTCGAAATAAAACTTCATTGGAAAAAAAAAGTGAATCAAACAGCAGTTTGCCATGTGGGTAAAACCAGATTTCCCCAGTGAGCCTGTCTCATTCATTTCCTCCATCCTTTTTCTTCACTTAGGAAGTTTTGAATGGAAGATGACACCGATGGCTGGATTTACAGCAGAACTTCATCTTGTCCACGTGGAGCATTTTAACTCTGAGCTTCTGGGCACTGGGTGCTATTTTACACCCCAGGACCTGGTGATGAGCCCCTAGGCTCTTCTAATGACGAGCATTAGAAAAGGATGCCGGGCAGCCGGTACAGCGGGAGGACGTGCCCAGAAGCAGCCAGTCCAGATGCTGAGGAGCTCGGCGTGTTTTTCACGTCTTCCCTTCTTGAAAACGTCAACATTTTACATAATGCTGCCAGCATTTTATGTAATGCAGCAATGTAATTGGAAAGGAACTGGAGTTTCTGGATGGAAGATGCCTTCCCACTTTCTGTTAGAGATGTGTCAGTGGTGTCCTTCCTTTCGAGCCACGGCTGCCCCAGGAGACAGGATCATTGCCGTGCCTCCCTCCTGCCTCCCTCCACCCCTTTCACACTATGATTTAGTGGTTAAAATGCTCAGCAGAATGTAGCAGAACAAGGTTTGATTTCCTCCTTTGCCACAGGGGATTTAGATGTTTATCTCGCACGGGTGTCCCTACCAGCAGGCTACAGGTTGTCCTGAGGTGGAGATGATTTTCGTACCACCTAAGGAATCTGGGCACAGTGTAGGAAAACAGCTGACACCCTGGGCTGAGAGGCAGCGATTGGGAAAAGGTTCATGGAGCACAACACAGGTAGTTGTGGATGTTTGCTAGGGAAAAGGGCATCCCGGTTTCCCACGCTTGCTCCAAATGCTGTTTGGATACATCTGCTCTAGTAAATTAAGCAGAACCGGGAGACGTTCCTGGGTGCTGGAGCTCAGGTCTTCCCAGCCTTGAGAGAGCCCCGGCAGCCCCCAGCACAGCTTTGGCGTCTGCCGACGCACGCCCTCCCGAACGCTGCGCGGGCACGCGCTGGGCTTTAGCAGGAGGCAGGGAGCGCTGCCCGCGGGCAGCGTGGCCGTGCTGCCCACGCTTCAAGGACGGTTTGAGGACACGGGCCTTTTTGTTCGGTGCCTGAGATGGGTCCAGGCACATCACTAGTCAGACACAGCCTTTACATACATAAGATTAAAGAGCCATCGGATGGGGCCGGATGGGAGCAGGAAAGGGGGCTCTTTCCAGAACAGCAGCTCCTGTCCTGCCCGAATGGCCAGGACGGGGGAAAACGGCAACCTTCAGCCAATTCATCTATTTATTTATAGCTTCCAAAGCAGCCTTTTGCAGTACTCATTACACGTCATCCGCAGGAGGATCGCTTTACAGGGACAGTGACACTGAGACAGTTTTTGTTTAGTCCTTATTGAGATGAAACCTCAGTTCAAGCTCACGGGAGGTCTCCTGAGCTAGCACTTTGCCTTTTCCATGGTGCTATTTTTAATCTCCACAGAAATTGCTCTCCGGAGACACTCTACAAATTCCAGTTAATATTCACTTCTCATTCATTGTTGGTATGCTATTGTAGTTTGAGAGGTACACAAAAATATCTCCTACCCTTAAGCAAATACTTCCTTTCAAGATTCCTCCTGGAATTGTGTCAAAGAATATACAGCAAATTTGAAACCCAGATTACCACTGAATATCCTGACTGCAATGAAGCTGGTATTAGCTTTTACTTAGTTTAAAAGCAAAAATACTTACATTTGCTGGAAAAAGCAGCCAGGAATAGTTTTCTGCATCACTGTATTCTGTGTATGGTCTGCAGCAGAGCTAAAATGTGCTGTTTCCCTTGGATTGCTTCCTGGTTTTTATATATAGCGTCGCGTATTCGGTACCACGTCAGAGCACGGGGCTACGCTGACAGAATTTGTTTTGCTAGGCAACATCCCCAGAGCTGGTTTCACAAGAATTACTCACTTGAATCATGGTAGCTATTAAGTTTCAGCTGTCTGGAAAAATTGATGCCCTGTGAAGAAGAGGAGTCCGAGACACTTCCTCAAATAAATGCTTCGAGATGGGGACGATCACAGGGTGTGATCCTGAACTTGTCTGGGTGTCGCATGAGCTAACATAGGTTATCCATGAGTAAAAAAATTATTTTATTCTGAGCAAAGAAAAGGTGTCCTCTGGCATGAAAAGCAGCATTATATCTAGCTGGACTGGGCTATCCCCGATGGGTGTTTGTGTTGGTGTTGCCTGGGGTCCCCAGGTTTGATGCTGATTACGTTTGCACTAACCCTCCTCTAGTGTTCTCCAGGGATGACGCTGGTTAAGCCAAATTCATCCATGTTTCAGGGCCGGGGAGTCCCTTCACAAGGTCTTGGTGTGGTGGGGGAGCAGAGAAGCATCCCTCAGACATCGTGGGGAAGAGCAAACCGGTATGTTCACAGCCACAAAACACCACAGCTCCCAGATTATCGTGGATGCCGATCTCGTGCCTAGAGTCAGTACAAAGCTGGGAATTAAAGGCAGTGGCGTCTGATCAATGGGGAGGGTTTGCTGCCAGTCCAACACCAGCTCTGCCGGCAGCATGCCGCTCCCCTCGCCAGTCCTCTAAGGGACGGAAAGCTGTAGAAAAATAGAGCAGCTGAAAATCCAGGTGCTGCAGAGCACTGCCGCTACAGCCCCAGGCTGGGGATCCTGCAGCGAAGGCTGCATGCTCCCTGCTCTCCTGCCCGCTCAGAGGGCAGTGGCAGCCCTGGGTTTGCACTTGGAGCGCTGGTGAGAGGACATCTGCCAAAGCCAGAGAAAGTCCCTGAGGAAAGGGATCTGGCTGGTTGGCGATTAATATAATTTGTGCTTTGATTTATGTGTATGAGTAGTGGGGTTTTGTATTTGATTGTAATAAGAATGAGTTAGCTTTTGCCAGAGGCTCTCCATAGCGGTTTTATTTTTTACAACTACTGTTTCTATTATATTTCCTTATTTTGCTTGCATTCCAAGATGATAAACCAGAACCACCAGCTGTAAGAGCACAAATTCTGCGAACAAGCTACGCGCTTCCTCACCAGCTTGAAATTTCATAACCCATGGAAAAGATAAGGAAAACCCTGTTTCTGCAGGGCACCACCCATTTCATCAGAGTGCTCCCCCCATGGCATCGACCGTGAAAATGATAGTAAAGTCACAGAGAAGGCAGGAGAGGTGAGATGGGGTGCTCGGGACCCGAGCTACACCCCGCTTCACCTTGCAGGGCTCCAGGCATCTGCAGAGCCAACGTGGAGAGACGGGACCGGCCGTGGGAAAGGCGGCTGCGGTGAAATCTTTGATCGGTTCCCTCAGTTAATCTTTACCCGTATTAGTAGTCGCTCCCGACGACTGATGGCTTTCAGTGCTCTTCTTTGAACCCACCGGTATCTCCCTTAGCGCGAGCAGAACAAACACAGATCCCTGACTGATTTCTGCAGCAGCGTGAGATGGATTCCAGTATTTTTCCACAACCCGTTTGTTCCGCGCTACACCTTTGTTTGAGATTGATTAGAAGCGCTCTTTATGGCTGAGGACTTATAAATTTTTTTTCCTTGGCAACTGAAATGCAATTGAATTTAATTAGAATTCAGCAATAGGTAAGAAAATTTCAGTTTTCTTCTGTCCAAAGCACTCCACTGTACTTTTGACCTCAGAGGGTTTCCAGCACTTTTCCCTCACCATCTCTCGCTTGTCCCCTCTCCACCTCTTTGTAATGCGATTTTGTACACCCTGAAACACTGCCAAGGGGCACCATGAAAACTGCCCATCGCTCCTACAGCCTCTCTCTCGCGCTGATATTGAAAACAATCCTATTCCTATTTCTTTTCCTTTATACCGTGCCGAGAAGAACTTCATCGAGGAAATCCACATAAATTACATCATCTGAATATCTTACATTTTTGAGAGGTTTTTTTAACACGCTTGAAGATTTTGAGGAAATCGTAGGAAGGCAGTTTTCTTTGTAAATAACCCTGCAGTTTGGTCCTACAAAACAAGTCCTAATCCTTACTCTTTAGTGGTTCACCATTTATCAGGTTCTAAAGTTGTGCCAGCCGCTGCGATTCCCCGGGCCATCCTGATTTATGGCTGCAGTATGTACAGCCTGTGCTGCTCTTCTCAGTTTTCACACTAGTTTTTTTTTTTTCCTCTTCCTCTTAGGTTGCTTGAGAAATCAGAACAATTACTGTCTGATCTTCAGCCAAGATTTGCTGTTTCTCCCCTCTGGATGGAGGGTCTCCTGTCTGGGCATCTGACTTTATATCATTTCCCATCTTTATTATCCTCAGAGAATACACATTTCTCCAGCACCTTTTGTGATTCCTCACTGAAGTTCTCCACAATTCCTTATCATCACTACCTTCTCTCCCTAGCCTCGCAGAGTTTGAGAAACTCATTTTAAAACTGCAAACCAGCCAAATGACTTTCTCTTCTGCCTAGAAAAGGGAGAAGGAGAAGCCAGGCAGGTATTTGCAAATACAAGGAAGAGTTGGGCAACAAAGGGAAGAGTCTCGAGGTCGGGAGTGATATGAGGCAGCTCCTACGGGCACCGAGCGGCAGCCAGTACGGCTGGACCTTCGCAGCCAGCAAACCAACAGGAAGGCTTCCCAAAAACTGCTGAGCTGACCCGCTTTGTGCCCTTTCCCATGGAAAAATAGCAGAGCCTGCATGCTGGAGAAGAAGAAATTGGGGAGTTTCAGCCCTATCCCTGCTGGGTTGGGGCTTCAAACAGCGGAAGGATTATCGTGCTCTCCAAGGGAGGGATGGACTTTCCAATGCGTCCCCAAATCCAACGCAGCTGCCTCTCGGACATCCTCAGGCAGGACGCAAGGCGAGGCGCTCACGCCTTTGCTGGCAGAGGACGGCAATTATCTCCCTTGGCTGTGCACAGGCAAGAATCTTCCAAGATCCCCGCTACAGAGGGGTGTTTTATGTTGGCCCCTTGGTAAAACATGAAGGGACAGGTATGGAGATGTGTAAACTGACAGTATTCTGCAGCTCTCTCAAGAACGCGAGTTGCCACTTTCCACTTTTCCAAACTGCTCATCAGCAAAGAAAATAATCAGCTCGCTTGTTTTATTGCCTCTATTCTCTATTTTCACTACAGAAAAGGCAATTCACTTGTAATGATGGCAAATGCTGGGATAAAGCATTACTAATGCAATGTTTATTCCTTGTGGGCAGTAAGTCCAGCCGTAAGACATCCTTGCAAGTGGCTTCCAGGATTTCATCAGCCCCTTTTTTGCATAGCTGATAGAAAAGATTTCCCTACAGGGAAACAGTGAAAACGTTGATGGCATCATCTTTTTTGTGTAAGGTATTGAATGTGTCAAGATTACAGATAAAATGCATAAAGAAATGGTGATGATTCACAAAAATGGGGGGAAGAACTAGGTGCAAAAAGGTTAACGCAAATCTCACTTGGTTTTGGCTTCCTCCTTCACTGACTAACTTGCATTTCCAATCTGGAAATAAATAGTGGTAGTAGTGCTTTGGGAAATGCCGCTCATCCAGGCAAAAGTAGGCGAGAAGGAAATTCTCCAGAGTTGCCCATAGCTGAAGTTTTGGGAATCTCTTGAATGAGTTTGCAAGTTCTCAGCCGACAACTCTTCTAAATGAATAATGCAGGAAAGCCTGAAACCTCCTTACCGCCCAGGTTAACCACTCTTGGGCTCTAGCCCTGCGCAAATCCCTCCTCGGGGGCTGCTCACTTGTTTCTCTCTGTGCTGGGCGACGAACAAGCCTTTGTGCTTTTGTACTTTTGTTCATAACATGGTTTTACACGCAGTCTGTCAATCTTGTCCGGGGCTCGCGGCAGCTGCGGCTCCCACAGCAGCTACCATGGTCAAATCGGTCTGTTTGCAATTAAGGGTCTGGGGAAGCACTTTCCTTTGAGTCACAGCATTCCTGCCTGGCATCGCTCCACTCATGTCCGAGGATGCGGGCGGTGGGAATTTCCCCGGCACCCACAGGCTTCCTCAGCTCCGGCACCGCGGCTTTCTGCTGAACTTCTCCGCTTTCCACACCCAACACGTGCTCGCCGTGCCCCTGACCGGGCTGCCTCCATCCTCATGGACCACACACCATGAAACTACATACCTACAGTGTTTTCTTCTCGGTGCCAAAAATTAAATGTGACTTTTGCTCTGCCTTTGGAGGAGCACTAGATGCAGTTTTGTATCTCCTCCAAAGGTGGTGCTTCCGTGTGTCCCCCCGCTAAATTCTACCCTCTTGCATTATTCTATTGCCAAGACATAATGTTGTTACTTAGGGAACCAAATCATGAAATTAAGTATATTTGAGTTTAAAAGGACTTACTACATCCCATCAGTGCAGAAGACTTTCTTTCACTGCAACTATCTGTCCAGTATTTTGTCTTGATTGGATTTTAATGTCTCCGTCTAATGACCTTTCCTCCCCTTCCTCAATGCACAGCCTAGGAGCTCTTCTTACTGCAAACGGCATGTTTGCTTGTTAAGAGACCCCTTGTTAGTTGGCTCTATTTATCTAAATTATCATTTATTCATATCCTGTGTTCTCCCTCTGTTTATTACTTTCTTGTGTTTCTTTGTACTGAGCACATATGTAAAAATGTATAGCCTTACTCACAGAGTCTAAAGATGTATTCATAAATAGGGCCAATTGTTCTGGCTTTTTTAGCTTGAACAAGATGGGTAGGATAATCAATAAGAATATATGGTGAATTTTTACCAGCTCTTCCAGGAAAGCAAGAGCCAAAACCACGCTCTGCATGGCTAAGGGAGTCTCTTTTTCAACCTCAGCCCAAGATACAGGTACACAAAATTTTACGTTTCTCATATTCCCTGCATTTCATCTGACCAAAGGTCTTTCGAGACTTTTGTTTTCCTTCCAGTTCCTCACACCTGAGAACAAACAAACACACCACGTGAAGCACGTGAGAAGACAGAACCCACAGCCCCCAGCTTGGCACAAAAGAGAAGAGTGGGATCATTTCTGGGGTCTTTCGATAGGAATTGTGTTGTCAAATTTGGAGCTGCAGCCTATATTTATTATCATTCCTAAAAGCAAACCAAAGCACAAGAGCAGCACTGAGGTGCCTCTCAGAAACAAAAATGGGTGCAAGAGTTGCCCTGCATCCAGCTCTCCCAGCAGAGGGAAAATGGGAGTGAGGCGCATCACTGGGAGCAACTGGTCCGCTCACTCTCTTGCTTCACCTTAGAAATTTTTGGTTATTTTGTTAACATCCATGTAATAACGTTGCCAGGAATTGGACTTTGCTCCACAGTAGGTGAAACGGCAGCAAAGTACGATTCCTGGCCCACACCACCGCTGCCCAGTGTTTAGGAGTGGTCCAAGGACATCTGTAGTTTGAGTCATGCTGGGAATGATACTGGCTTCACTTCCCAGGACCCCGCTGCTGTTCTCACGTCTGTCTGTGATGCACCCCAATTTCGTGCTCCCCCGGGCACCTGCCCACACGGCTCTGCTCCCCCCAGCCTGCCCATTTTGCTGTTTGCCTTCAGCTGCTCTTAGTTGTAGCCTTGGCGTGGTCAGACGTAACGAGGCTGCTACACAGTCAGGCTTGGTCCACCCGCAGCTATTTGTTGTTGCATCTAGTGGCGACAGAAAATTTACTTTTTGGCCTGATGCTTTTTTAAATTTTGGCAGCCTGAGCATCTCCAGTCGTAGACGCTGGTGAGTGCTGCTCCTGTGGCCAGCAGGGCAGAAGAGAAAAGCAGTTTTTGCTGTGTGTGAGCTCCGAGTCCCAGCAGGGCAGGGGGGGAGCAGGTACCAACAACGCGCATCCCATCATTTGCCCTTGCACGGGCGGCAAACGGATGTGTCGATATTCCGTCGTCTCTCAGGACTGGCAAGCCTTGCATCGGGCTTGGATGGTATCTCTTCCCTATGGGTGCAGCCCACCATGGCACCAGCAGCATGGGCTGGATATCTGCTGGCGCTGGTGAGCATCCGCCAGGCAGTAATCCGGGGAGCCGACGGGGACACGGTCACGCAGGCGTGTGGTTGCCACTACTGTTCTGAAGTGGGTTCAACACAGATTTCCCAGAAAAATGTTACTTGCTGGCCTCGAGGCCCTCGAGGATACAAATATGTTGCTCCCCCAAACTTTCTTTGGAAATCATTTCTCCATAAACACTTGTGATGCTTCCCCTCAACATGAGTCTAATTTCTATTTTCCCTGGAGGCCAAGTAGAGGACACATCAAGGAAACTGTTTTCCAGTGACTGGGGCTTTATTAGAAGAAAATATTTGCAAATGTGTTTTTCAACTTGGCATTAGTTGTTTTCTAAGGCTATCTTGGTCTGAGATTGAGACTTTCTTTGGGGTTTTGGGGGGATTTTCTTCCTGATATCTGGGGGTTGGTTTGCTTTGTTGTTGGTTTTTTTAAGATAACAGTTTTGCTCAGGCTTGTAAACTGGAATAGCAAATTATCATTGAGTAAAGAATGATGAACTGCTGGAACTGAAAATTCAGTCGTGAACTGAAAACAGCCTTTGAGGTCTGGACATGTTGCAAATGGTTGAGTTTAGTAGAATGAGATTTCTGTTTCCTAATGGCACAAGGACATAGATTTGCTCAGGTCTTGTTGGGTTTTAATTTGGGATGGGTGACACATAGCGCCAAAGCCATTTCTAGAGTGAGGTACCAGCCCGGACTGGGTCTTGTAGGTCACATGCAAGCAGACGTGATGTTGTCCCACGTCTCATCAAATGCATATTTACCTGGAGTAAGGGTATTCTCCAACCTTTACACCTTTGTGGCACATGAAAGCAGAACAAAAGCTTGTTGCAGTGGTGGGAGGTAAATGCAGAGTCATCGGAAAAGCCTGAAGGAGTATCTGGGATTGTGAGAGTTAGCTCACGTGTGGAGGCACGGCTGGAGCGTGGCAGGATTCAGGCAGATGAAGCCGGTACTAAGCAGTGGTCCCTGATAGCTCGCTCAGCAGCCGAGCTGGAAATCCCAGCTCACAGCAGCAGCAGCGCTAACGCCGTGATCTGTCTCCATCGGGATCATCGTACGTGCAGCCACCGCATGAAGCGCGTCTTCTGCCTTTCTGCCTTCTCCCGCCGAGCGGAGCTGAAGAAAGTGCACGATGAACGACTGGTCCTGCCTTCAGTGTTTGCCAGAAATCTGCTTTTTCTGTATTGAACATTAACATTGGTTACCTTCAGCTGGCGTGGGGGAAAGTTAGTTGACAGAAAGAAAAAATTATTATCTCTTTAACAAAAGATCTTAGGAGCTATTTAGAGTGTTATTGTGGCTTAAAAGAATGAAAGGAAGAAACAAATTCTGCACTACTCCATGCGATTCCCTTATTAGTAGATGTATTTTATTTGGACAGATGTCAGGCATTAGTAAATTGTTTCCTAGTGGGACCACATAGACAGACAAAAATAACTTACTTAGAAAAGAAGTTAATTAAGAGTGCAATCTACCTGCACCATTGCCAAACTTCAATCTGAAGAACTGCAATCTGAGCAACCTCCTCGGCAACCCTAGAAAATAATTTTGGAAACGTAGTTGTCCTAAGGGCGTTATTTAGGTTATTTAGATTGTTTAAACATGGAAAAACTGGCCGCTGTCCCTTATTGCCGAGATTTCTTTGTGTTCCCATTTAACATTTTTGACAGTAAAGGATGTAATTAGGCACAGGCAGGTTGAACCTGGCAGCACGCAGCCACCTGCGAGCAGTCACCGAGCGGCAGGCGGAGGGAGTAAATCCTGCAGCTGGGGAAAAAGGACCATCTGGGCAGCCCGGTGGCTGGAGGGGCTGGTGGGGACTGCCTCGCCCCAAGTTCTCGCCGTGCTTTCCTCTCAAGGGGAGACTGAATACGTTGGTTTTTCACATTGGACACGGCCCCCAAAGGTAGCACAGCAGCTCCTCGTGAGCGATCACAGGTTTATATAGCTCCCTTGGTCAAGAAAAAGCAGGCAGGGCTGTCCTTGTGGAGCAGGATGATGGACTGTTGGTAATTGCACAGCTGAGCTTGAGAGGGTCAACACAAAAGAGGGGGAATGGGGGTTTGACCAGATCAGCTGAGATTCAGGGAAGGGGAAGGATAGAGTTGTTCACATCCTCATTTGTCCTGGCCAAAATATACTACTCCCAAGCTATGCAGAGCCCTCAGCACACCTTCAGCTCTGGTCTCCGTGGCAAATCCCCTTACCTGGGCCCTTGCTTCAGCAGGGCTCGTGCCTTCACAGCTTCGTTGGCGCCTGGCTCCGATGGAGGAGGATCTCTGCAGCTTTCTGATGACCTAAGCAGGATTTCAGCATGAGTGATTCCCCTTTCCTGGCACTTGCTCTTGATCCATCTAATCTCACCTATGTAGCGCTTGCTGTTGCGGCACTGGCATGGCTGTGGACCTGCTCTCTCACCACTGCAGTGAAAATCGTTCCTTTTCCTGTAAGTGCAGGCTCACGATGAGGAAGCAAGCAAGGAGTTAGAGGTGAGAGTATTGGCACCTTTCTCTTCTATTTCTTCCAGCCTTTGCCTTTTCATATTTGCATTATCACCTCTTGCTTCACTTTCTCTCTCCCGCTGCAGCTTGCACACAGCGTCACAGGCTCTTGCATGAGCCGTTGCTGTTCTTTTGCTTCTCATGGTCTGTAATAGTGATGTTGTAACTCTGAGAAAAAGCTTGGAGGCAGCATAAACACTTATTAAACAAAAACGGCACTTTGTTCTTTCTTATCTGCTCTTTCAGTTGTTTTGCATCTCTCCTGCTCCTTTCTTGTGCATGGCTACTGCACTAGTTCAGTTTTCAGAAGTTTGTAGGAGACATGGATAAAATTGCAGTTAAAGTAGGGCTGGCTTCAGTACTGTGGAAGTTGAGCTTCAGCCCCAAGCCGTGTCCTGCCAAGCAGCTTCTCAGGTCTTACACCTGATGCTTTGCTGACCAAACACTCTATTCTGTAGAACTATCAAGAAGATAAATATAAAATGTTGATTTTGGGTTGACAAGAAATTATCCTTAAACCACATCCTGGCCCACCATTCTGGAGGGCCCATTTCAGCCTGGTACCATGGCCCGGCTGGGCAGAGCAGTTACAGATAGGTCTATCTAGTGGTTATGGGCCCCAGCCAGCCCCACCAGCAGGAGATGCCACTGGATTTGCAAAGGTTGGGAATGAGCAAAGGCCCGAACAACCCAGCCCATCTCCTGAGGTTCCTCTTTACTTTCCCCGTGAAAGGTATCAGGAGAGACTTGATGGTTCAATTCTCATGAAAATCCCAGATTCACTGCAAACACCACATAGGGGTTTTTTATAGCAACAACAGACCTTTGGGCAAATTGCTTGAGACATCTAGACCAGACAGAGCATTGGTGCTGGTGGGAGTGGAAGAGAGCTTTGTAGGAGCTGGGACAGCTGTAGTTTTTCTGATCCAGGGCAATAAAGAGGAAAATGTTGGTTGTTGCTAAAGAAATTCTGGTCTTAAGATCAGAGAAAGTTGGTATCAGGGTTCCCACCCAGGGCTTGTCACTGGGCAGATCACAAGTCTGTTGAAGCTGATAAGATGAAAGATCTGGAGAGAGTCTTGGGGTAGGAGGAGTAACGTATCTGTTAAGTGGGGGAATTGCCAGAAGTTTGTTGGGTTTTTTTTCAAGGCCACACCAGTGTTTTCCAGAAGAAAATGACCTTCACTGCCAGATGAAACCACAAACGGTGTGTTACCTGCCTCCCCAGGAGCCCAGCCCACGGTGCACGGGTGATGGCACTAATGCCAGTGGTTATCACCACGGCCCGCAGAGAGGACAAAGGATTCCCAGCTTTCTGTAGCTTATTGGGATTTGCTTTTTCCTCTCTTTTGAAGAGAGCACTGGGACGTGTAAAATGGCATCTAGGACCCATCTGTTATTACTGGCAGTAGTCAATGTGGTTGCAGAGATGCAGAAGTACTGAGAGCTGGTCCTTGGCAAGGAGATGCGGCAGGTACTCGTGCTGATTTCTGCACTGACTGGATTTGCTAGAACAGCTACGCCTTCCAAAAATCTCTGATGCCTGTAAAACAAAAATAAAGGCTAAATAATGATGATGCTGTTCTATGGAGTCCTGCTGCGCCTTAGAAAAAAGCATGGTGGGAAAAATTAGAAGGAAAATAAAACATAGAAATAATAATGCGTACAAATACACCTAAATAAATAATAGAGCAGGCCAAGGCTTCAGCTGAACTAAGGGCTTATGGTTCCCACAGTGAAAGTCTGAGAGTCTGGAAAACATCAGGTTGATACTTTATAATTCCGTTCTAATACAGAACTTTGAAGGCAGGAATAAGAAACCGGCATCTGATTTTTTTACGGCAATGGAGGAACTTGAATGCAGGCAGACTAGTCAGAAGACAATGCAGAAATCCGTTGTTAGGTTTAGCATGGGGTGGGCACAAAATGCTCCACTTCCTGCAGAAGTCATCGTCTCTGAGTTGCTCTGCTTGGGTCGGCTGCCCCTCACGGAGGGCAGGCAGGTAGAAAGTAGACGGTATACAGTAATCCTCTGTGCCTTGCATGAGTGTAAAACATGATGGTGCACGTCAGGAAAGGCCTGGGAAGAACAGCAATGGAGGTGCCAGGCAGAGAGCAGCCGTCCAGGCTCAGTATAAGTATGGGAACAAAAGGCCTTCAGCATCAATTCCACGTCATTCGCAGCCTGGAAGTTAAACAAAAGCATAGCTGATTTATCTCAGAAGTACTCAAATGGCCATAAAAGGCCACTTTTCGTGGTGTAGGATGATCTTCAGGGAGCAAGCGTCAGCCATAAATCTCACAGATATGTGCAGACAGTTTGCACAGAAGTTGAAACTCTCCTGAGAAGAGGTTGGCGTTGGCCATGGGTTTTTGTGTCTGTCCAAGGTCAGAAGTCGCTCCTGGGCCTGACCTCACAAAGCCAACATGGTTTAATGCACAAACAGCCACAGAGTAAACGCATATGATTGTGCTGGTGTACTTTATATCTACGTGTACTCTGAGCGTTGCAAATTTGAAACAAAACCTCATAAAAAATGACTTCGGGGAGCTCATAGAAAGTTGGGGAAAGACCTGCCTCCACCAGCGGTACCTCTGGGGACTGACTGCCCAGTGACCTGCATCTCTAACTCCCAAGATGATGGATCAGCAGCAGCACGAAGAGGGGTTTCAGACGTTGCTTGGCAATGGGTAATGAACTCCAGTCTTTACTAGATGGTGTTGCTTTAGTTCTCTGCTTGTCAGCACTTGGAAATTTACTGGAAGAGATTAAAAAGGCATTAATTCCAACACGAGCAAAAGCTCCACTGATATCTGCTGGGCAGAGTATGTTATTTGTTATCTACCACAGAAGAATTTTTCTTTTCCAGCAGTATTTTTGTATTTTGAGTCATCTTCTGATGGATGGAAACAGACACGTTGTCTTTGGATTTTAAATGCTGTTGCCAAACCTCAGAGCCAATATAATTATAAAGCTATTGAAATCAATGCAGCAGCAATTAAAATGAGATAAACACTAATGAATCACATTATGGCATGTTCATGGCTGGTATCCTCAGTCTGAGCCGAATGGTGTGGCTTTCCCTAGGACTGGCTGACCGAGGACTACAGCCTAGGTTGTGCTTTGTTCCCAGCCTCCACCACCACACGTAGTACCGCTGCATTTTAATTTTCAGTGATCACATGGGAGATGATCTTGTGTGTGACCTTTTTTTTTTTTTAGGAAAAACACTTTCACGCTACTTTCCTTAGCTGCTCCCCTTTCCTTTCCCAACCCAGATGACAGGATGACCTGCACGTAATCTGCCTCCTCTTGTGATCAGCAATCCATCTTCTCCTGAAGAACAGCTGGCAGGTTTGCACGACCCAGCAATTCCTGGGAAACAGAGATTCCCATCTGATGATTCCCATCAGAGAACCATCCCAAACAGGATGATTCCCATCCCATTCCCATCAGCAAGTGACTGGGGCAACCACAACTAGGGATGCTTCTGCTACACGTTCTCCCCAAACATCATTAAGCACGTGTGCCTCCCTGGTTTGTTCATAGATTTAGGAACGTTCTGCAAGCTTCTTCCCTCTTCCCAGCACATTGAGAAGAGAAGACTGTAGAGCAGTTGTCAGGACAGAGAGGCCATGAGAGGATCCTCCCTTGCATGACTAAACTCAGTTGTAGGGTATTGGGTACATCTAGAATGTGACAAAAGCAAGAATCTTGGTATGTTAAGCCCACCAAAATTAATATATTGTTTATTCAAACTCAGAATTAATAGGTCAATAAAAAAGTAAGGAACTGTTTTCCATACTAAAAACCTGAGCATGGTTTGTTCTTTCTAGGCCTTCACTGACTCTGACTTCTGAGTGGGTTTTTGCAATAAGGGCAAGTTTCCAGTATCATCTGGCCTGACACTAGCAAGACTCATATTTAAGTGGTGATCCTTTGGGGTTAGCAATAAGGAGACAAGCTCAGACTACCTTTCAGCCCTCCAACCCTGCTTCACACAGAATGGTTTCTGAAGCTTAGGCATGTCAGTGAAAGTGGAAAACAAAAGAATATATTTTCACTTATTCTCCTGCCCTCAGCAGAATTCTCAGCCCATCTACAGGGTGTTCCACAGACACCAACCCAGCACCTCAGATGTGTTCCTTTCCTTCCATTTCCATGCTCTCTTTCATTTACTCTGCCAGGTTTTTGTCCTATTTCCCAAATGAGAAAGGAGGATATGTCACAATTCCTTAGCATGGCTGTACAGATTAGTTTATAAAGTGTTAGAAATTCGGTTCTTGTTCATTGTAAGGTACTTTACTTTGCCTGGTATCATAAAAGAACATTAAAATTAATGTGTCTGACAAGAAACAACCCTATTTTACCCAGATGGAGTTCAAAAGCTTTGGTACCAAAGAGAATTAAGAACCACTATTCTGAAAAAGGACAATCGGTTGCCGCAGTTGCTGTATCATGCTTCATCGTACAGCTAGTCCCATCTTACACCCTTCTCATTTCTTTGAATTCAAAGTTGTTCTGATTTGATTGTTGTGTTGACTCAACTCATCTGGCTGCGAAAGAGGATGAAAACTAGGAATTATGCTGAATGACTTCTGGGCTGCATCTCCAGAGCCAGTAGGTCACTTACGGCTGAAGGTTTTCCTCTCTAGCCAGGGAGGTCTTGCAGACGAGCCTGTCTTGGACTGGGAGCTGATCAGATGCTGCGGTTGCATTGGTAGGCAAGACCCGCAGGTACAGAAATGGATGTCTGCGGGCTGTAAATCAGACTGACGTGGGCAGAAGATGGCCTGTGTGAGCTGAACCGGCACAGAAGAGCACACTGGTACACAGGAAGGCAACGGTCCTTCGCTGCAAGCTTGTTGGGCAACGCTTATCAGCAGATGCGAGGGACAGCAGCAAGGAGCAGGAAAGTAGAAAGAACCTGAGGCACCGTGTGAAAGAGGAAAGATGGTGGATTAAAGTCTTAAAAGCAATTAAAATAGCTGAAGACATCCGAAATCAAACCAAAGATGTTTAATACGCTTCACTGAATCTAACAGCCAGAGGTTTGCAGTGTGATTTAGAAATGCCCAAGCAAGGGAGGGGAAGAGGAAACACAACGGTCAGAGGTTATTAACACCAGGAAGAAAGAATAATTATTGGAAGTGATACTTCGCGTTAGAACTGGAGAGAGTAGTACTAAATTAAAATAAAAAGGTCATTTGAGAGTAAGCATTGGAATAACTTCCTGATAAAGAGGTGTCCCAAGCGAATTTTGGTTTCCAGGAATTAGATCAATGTACATGAATATGTAGAAAGTGTGTCCATGCTTAGCTGAAGCTGATGAGTAAAGTTTGCACGCTCAGATTTTAAGGGAGAAACCCCTTTATCCAGGGCAGCTCCTTATTTCTGCTCTGTGGGAAGTTGGGAGTAACGTGAAGAGAAAAGAGATTCCCACAGTTTTGCTCAGACTTGAAAGCTTAATGCTTTTTCCCAAGAACCAGCAGAGCAACTTTTCTGAGAGACTTTTTTTATTACTTTGCAATAGTCACAGTCTGCACTTGCCAAAAATGTTTTGCCTTGTAAGCTGGAGGAAAACTAAATCCAGAGCTGTGTAAGATCTGAGACGGTTCCAGGGAACAAAACCACCCTGGTAAAAAGTGCATCCTTCGGCGTGCACCGGGCGGTGGGTGAGCGGGACCAAGGATTTACTCCCCAGCTCAGAGCAGGTAGGGAGACTTCCCGGTGCCCTCTCCAGTCCTGCACCCATGTCAGGAGGAATCGGAGGCATTTCTTCTTGCAAAATTTGACCTTGACAGGCATGGCGATAAAGGTGACTTGTTTCCTGTGTGTGCTTCGTCGCACGAAAAACAGTAAAGCACGCTAAAGGCAATATATTGTGCTCTGACTGCAGAGTACCTTTTTGATCTACCATTAAAAATCATCTTTACTGGCCCATTAATTTTACCACCGTCCTTGGAAATTATTTAGGCAGCTTCCAGTGCAATTTTTACTTTCTAATCACAAAGACTTGTTTCTTGCCTGTCTTCTGCCCTCCCTCTGTTATCTGCCTGAGAATTATTATTATTTTTTTTAAATCAGCCCAACGTGAAAAAATGTGTAATTGGTTTAAATGCATTATTACTTCTTTCCACCCTAGGAAAAGAATATCAAAGTGCAAAACCTTAAAGTGCATTTCAAAATATTTAGGATCACGTAACATAATTAATAAAGAGGAAAAAAAACACACCCCCTGAAGATTTTGGAAAGCTATTGTACCACTGGTTTGACAAGGAATGATTAGTTGCAAAAGTACGGCAGCCTGTGATTAGCATTTTTGACAATGGGACTAGATGAGCATGAATGTGGTGATTAGTGAAAATATCGAGGTACTAAAACCATTGCCAAGTGAAAAACAGTGCTTGGTTTACACTGGCAAAGTCGTGTGGGGTTTGGAGCTCTTCCACTTCACAGGCAAAGAGGCTTGGTGTGGCTTGGCACTTGGTGTCCAAGAGGGGCTGAGCTGACATTCCTTACTCCAAAAATACTGGCCAACGCCTACCCAGGCTGAGGAAGCGTCCTGCTAGTTTCAGTGGGACTAGATGATCGTTGTAGGTCCCATCCGACTGAACTATTCTACTCTAAAGCAGATTCGTGGCGTTTGTAGACCATTTCGTGGTCTGCAGAGGACAATTTGAGCATGTGTATTAGATGCATGTCTGTCATGCTCAGCTGGAGGGAGGACGCTCTGCACCCCGTGGTTGGGACAGCAAGACGTCTTCCATTGCAGTCAGCAGAAAGTTATCGCATGTCTCTCCTTGTAACGTGAATTTAACGTGTGTAGAAGGTTCCTGATGAGTGGCTTTGGAGGCTGCAGTTGTCCGTCCCAGATACATAACGGTCAGGACTAATGTGGTCCCCTCCGCTTTGTGCTTTACGTGAGCGGCGAGGGACTTGCGGCTGGGCTGGTAGCGTTTTGTCATTGTGGGTAGACGTCAAACCACCCACCTCTTTTGAGCAAGTACCCGTTCGTGAAAACTTCTGCAGGTGCCCGTTGGCACGTTTACCGCCTACCGTAAAAGCCCCTGGTTTTCAGTCCAGCGGAGAACACGTCTTTTAACCAGGGACTGGAAGTTGTGCATGGAGCTGAGCAAGGAGGGTTATAAGGGAAGAAAAAGTGCGATCACCTTCAGTCCATTTTCCTCCTATTTTAGAGAGATTCTTAAATTTACAAATACATGCCTACGTGATAGCTTGCTCGGTAAAAGCCAAAATTGACTTTTCATCCTGCAGCCAGTGGCAATGCACAGAGCAGTTGAATCATGGCAGAAAAACAGTTGCGTCCTTCTCCAGTGAGGGTTGGTTTGTTTGTTTGTTTGTTTTAAAAAAAAAAAAAAAAGCCACCACCCATGTCTCAGCACATCAGATAAGAGCAACCGCAGAGAGCAGCAGGTTACGTAACTGAAGTGCTTGATTCACCGCCCAGGGAAGGTGCTTTCAGGGCTGATCAGCAGCTTATGGATGGCCTGGACCAGGCACATCATTAGGGGGTTGAGACCTATATGGAAAATATGGGCCAGAAGTATGGGAAGAGAGCAAAAGCAGCTCAGTGTGGTGGTATATGACACACAACTCGTCTCTCTGACTAAGAACGTGAATTATTTCCAGGCAGCGCCACTAGTGACATTCAGGAAATAAGCGGATTTAACTGTTCAAGCCCAAACTTCTACTAGTTCATCTTCTGTCATCTGTTCTAGAAGCAGAAATAGAAAAGTGTTGTAAGGGGACACTAGTAGCTGCAAGAGTATCTTTTCACGGATTCCTGGTATAGAGGGTCCCCTTATCTAAACCCCAGATTTGAACAAAAAGCCTACTTAACTATGTCATCATATGTCAGGGGGTTTTCTCTTCACATTTTTCCCTTCAAATCAACAACAAATAAAAAAAAGCAACAATTTGAGCACTTGAATGCTCAAAGAACGGGAAATTTCTATTGCTATTTCCTCTGGTGATTTTAACCAAATTACTTTGCGTATCTGATGATCTGTATTCATCATTCTCATGCCGGATGGCTCAATTTTTGTTGACTTAAGTTCTTATAATGCTATTGCGTATGCTACCTTTGCATTAGTTGTTAGAGGAGGCAAAATGTTTATCTGTTGCTATGTTGCCATTACGTGCTACAGTTTATTCTGATTCAAAGTTGATTGTTTGGGTCATTTTCTGTTCGGGGTAGCATTAGCTCCCCTGATATTTTCGTTGGTTGACAAACCCCTCGGCACAGGCATGGAGGTGTGTGTTTAGCCATCGGTACGGCTCACAGCCTGCTTCCTCCTTCCTCGGAGAGCTTGATTCGGCTTTTGCTGTGTTGGTTTTGCGTTTTTTTTTTTCAAATGGTGTCTTTCTGACAACATATTTCTCTCCTGCTTCACGCAGAGCCCATCTGATACCAGTGCCTACCTGTTGCATTCGCTCCTTCATGAACGTTAGGAGCCCAGGACTACTGAGCTCCAAGGATGCCCACCAGCGACCTCGGCTTAGACACGGACACTGGGCTTTCCTTCTACGAACCAGTCAGAAACAGCATCGTCCTCCTGACATAAATTATGTGTACGATCTAGATATAGTCCAAAAATCATGGGATATTATCCTAAGAAGAAACAATAAGCAAGATGCTCTTTGCAGAAAACAGTGAGGATGTTCTCCGTTCCAGATCTCTCACAAGTTGAGATCAGAGTCCAGAAGCTATGGATACAGGTCAGCAACTACTCTCTTCATTTAAAAGTCTGCCACATAAAGCACTGTGGCAATTGCAAATTAAAAGGGAGGCGTCAAGTGAAACAGCAGAGACCACTTACACTGGACGCACGGCCAGTGCACATAGTCACACGACAGATCTCAGTAGCAGAAGCCGTTCTGTAGATTGTCACACCGGAGATACGTACTGCTGTGAAAGAGTTGTCACCCAGAGCCCTGCCTCTGTCCCAACAGCGCTCCAGTCACTGCTCCTGGCAATCCAATCCATCTCGGGTGGAGTGTGTTCTTCTGAGAGCCAGAAGAAATATGCGTTGATGAAACATGGTGATGACCCCTCAAGCTCATGTGGGTGCCAGGTTGTGGACTAGCACGCGTGTGCACACACACGTGCACACAGAAGGCTGGACACCACAGCTCTGGTCCCGTGTCCTTTCCCCAAGCCCCCGCTTAAGGCAAGCAGGATGCTTACAACTCCTTCCCGCTGCTGAGCGTCCTGGTCACATAGTGACCTACAGCCGGTGGAGGCAACTGGCCTCTCTTCCCAGCACCTACAACGGGGCAAATTAACCTTCGTGTGCAGAGCTTCCAGGCACACCAGGCTACATACCACAGGTTGTCCTAGTAAGTTAACGTGTAGGAGTTGAAGAATGAGTTTTCTCCTGGGAACCAGCTTAGCCAGTCATATCCTTGTGTTCCCCGTGTCTTTCTAGGGTAAAGCTCTGAATGGGAACAGATGAGCATAGGTGCAACCTTGATAAAGTTGAAAGATGCTGATAAAGGAAATAGTTGAAGGGTTAAGCCCGTAGTGGTGTGTGTTTGAGCAGCAAAGATGACCGGCTTTTCCAGAGGTATAAATCACAAAGTGCTGATCACCGTGGAGCTCCAGGAACGGTGCCTGGGAAGTGGCTGACTCCCTCCCGGGGAGCCCGGGGGATGCTCCCGGGCTTGGCCGGCACCCCGGCACCTCCTGAAGGCGGAGCACACGGACTGGGGGGTTGGATGCTGTGTTAAAGTCGGTCCCTGAAGCAGCCCTAGCACCAGGCAATCTAGCACTAAGGAAAATCTGGGTCCGATTTCCACGTGGCTGTATTTGTACAGCTAACATGGAACTGTCTGTTGGAAGGCAGAGGGTTTGTATCCTGGGGGATATTTCCTAAGGAAAGCCCCTGCTGGAAGCCAGTTGGTGGGACCTTCAACCTCATTCAAATACGAGTAGCTTAACATGATCTCTGATGGTCTGTGGTAACTTACTCTACTTACGTTGTGTCATAGATAATTATCTGGCCATCTTCAAATACCGAACAGCTATGTATGTCAAACGATGCACTAGATAAATACGGGTTGACTTAATTGTAAAGTGTCTCTATTACCCACGTTAAGATTCAGTAATGCACATGAATTTGCCTTTCAGTTCGGATTTTTAAAAATTTCCAAGTTATATAAGCCCTGAAATAATTTTGATGCCAAAAATTCACATATTTTCATGATGATTATTCCATTCTCTTTCCAAAAAGAGAAAGCCGACTTACATATACTATTTCTGGCTTTTTGGATTACTTTCCAAAAGAAGATTAAAGCAGAATTTCCCCTTGAGAAATGTTTTCTTGTGTACTGTTGAATTTTCCAGAGACAAGTTTGTTTTCTTATCTTCCAGAGAAAAAGGAACCTGGTAGTTTATGTAATCAGAAAACTCTGCTATCAAAAAATGAACATCAGAGAATTAAAATGCTACTTTACTATTGTGGGTGGGAAGAAATGTAAGAAAAAATCTCTGATAGACTATTTTTAAACATTTTCAGGTGAGGATATTTTTTTACCAAAAAAATGGTAAGAAGCAATAAAGCTAGTGTCAGTATCTGAAACCAAACTAGAAAATCGAAGTACAACCTTTTGTCAGTTTGAAAGTAGATGCTAGTTAAGATTACCTGGACAGGCACCCAGAAACCCAGATTACAAAGCCTAAAGTTGCTCTTGACCCGCGTAGACCCTCGCACACAGTTCCAGTCTAAGGGCCAAAAAATGCACCTTAGGTCTGTCCCATTCTGGAAAATAATATTAGAATAATAGAATACTTTGTACAGATTTGCATATAACATAGGTTTTACATCAGTTCTAACAAAACCAGGAGAGTTAATATAATTTCCCAGCTCCTGACAAATGAAACCTCCAGGAACGGGAAAACATTTTGCTGCTTTTGCCTGAAAACATGTCATCCATAAGGCGACACTGAACATTTCTCATGTCTTGACTGGTACATCTGCAGTGTGACCTGTGAAATAACGTAGGCACAGCTTAAAGAAAGCTGTATCTCACCCATCTACTGAAGCACTCGTTTCTTACGAGTGCAAGACAGGAAGAGGAAGCGGCAATTGGCTCTATCAGGACAGCATCTCCTGGCAGCGTGGCAATTCTAGTTATTGCAGGTTGACGTGTTGGAACCATAAAACAAGCCAGGGAAACCCAGCCTTTCAAATCAGCAGTCCAAAAGTCTTCATGATTTCTTTAATTTTTCTCTTTTCTAAGGTGGTTAACCAAGCAAGGGACTTAGGATGCTAACCTGCAAGACCTCGGGAATCCCTGCCTGCCATCAAAGATAGCAAGACCTGGGAGGTGTTCAGCATCTGGTAAAGCCAATCCCATAATGCCCACAGGAAGGTAAAAATTCAAACCTTATCTTTTACAAACACAGGTGTAGCGTACTTGTACGGAGTATGATCAGCTGGTGGCGCATGGGCCAGCTCTCATGGCTTGCTGAGGGCCCTCACCAGCCGAACCACAGCAGAAGCGTGTCTCTGGGTCCTTGTCTGGAGTTCTGGCCTGACAAGCCCATCCTTTTGTTTTGCACCAGGTGAAAGGATCGGAGCAGGTTAAAGGGTCCCTAAAATCCCTGCTTCCAGAAATTTCTCCTGGTCCCTGCTCTGTCTCAAAGACCCCTCCAAACCCAGGTGTGAAGGCAAGGTGGGTCAGTCTGGGGGCGAGTGGAAGCACAGCCGGCTCCAGGAACACCACGAAGCACTTTGGCTGCAGAACCTCGAGGAGGCTGCGGCAGCATGGGCGGCCCCGTGCCCGTGCCCATACTTCTGCAGGGGTGGCCACACGCTCTGCTCCGCTTCTCAGAAAAGGCAGCGCAAACTGTCACCTTTTGGTTTGCATTTTGAGTGGAAACCACACGAACCCTGTCTTCTTCGATGAAACAGACACAACGTTGTTTCCCGGCTGATGTCTTCTGTCATTTCCCAGATTAGTCACTCATCCCCATCACTGCCTCCTTTTGCGAAGAGAGATTTGCGCGTGTGAAATGATAGTTTAATTCTCCAAGTACTCAGGCTAACAACGATGGGGTTGCTGAATGCTGTCCTTGCACTCATTTCTAGCAGTAGTTTATTTCATTCATCTCAGGAGAGCAACTGGTTTATTCCAAAGAAATGCTAACTAAAGACAGTGCTGAAGATGTTCTACCATCTCACTCAGCTTTGCGTCTTCTCTCAGTCCTTGTGTTCACAGCAGCTGGTTAAAAAGGTTGTATTTGCAGTAGGATATGATCGACAGCTTCATGATCTGAGGGAGTGACCAAGGGCTGAGATTTTCTTCACAGAAAGTTCCCCAGCTCCATTCTCCTCCCACAGAGATCTGGGGAAGGGGGAGCTTTTTTGGTCTCCTATGGCTGGAACGGAGAAGCTTATCGCAGCTGCCAGTCTGGGCCACCCATAGTAACATCAGTCCCTAGGAACCAAGTGGAAGACGGGGCCAGTGCTGGAACTGTGACATAAAGTCTCAGTGCTGGGTCTGGGAGCAAATGGAGACACATCCTGCAGGGTCTAGGTGACAACAAGGGATGGTCCCCTGGAGAAGCAGGTCCCGCTGAGTGGGGACCCTTGCAGGAACTGTTGTAGTGAGAGCAGAGCAGAAAAGGTGTTGCATATCCTTGGCAAGAAGCAGAAATTACTTTTCCAAATAAGGCATCACATTTGCGAGCTGGAGGAGGGAGGATACCCATCTGACTCCGGCGCTGATCGCATTCTCGGTGTGGGTTTCTGCCACCCAAACGCACTGACTCAGTCAAGCTGGGGGCTGACTCCGGGCTCGCCGCTGCTCAGAAACGGAGGGGAGAGCCCTGGCTGAGCAGCTCCCGTGCGGGCGCCAAGCAAGAGCCGCTTGATTCAGAATGACTACGGGCTGTTGGGCATCAAGGCACGGAAATAGTTGCATGGAGACTCTTCATCTCCTCTCACGCTTAGGCAACGTCTCCAAACCTTCCATTTCCCTGCAGCTTTCCCATCCCTTTGCAATGGAAGTGCCTCCCATACCTGCTATATCCAGGGCCACCATACCAGCGCACTCCATTAACTCACACCAAAAGCTTTCCATGCCCCATTCCTCCTTTTTTTCCCCTACTTTCCTCATGCGCTTTATTTCATCCACGCCACGGGAAGGACGTGCCTGGGTTGATGAGTCCTCCCTCAGCAGAGCACAGGGACCACAGCTACGCCCTTTCCAGGTTGGGGTTGGCTCAAGTTCAGCTAGGTCAGAGCAGCACCCAGATCTCCATCCCCAATTTTGGGCATTACCACGGTCATGCTTTTCTGTAGAAAGAGCATCTGGCAGATGACATTGCCACTGGTCGTCTCCCCCCATGTCATGCAGTCCAGCCTACTCTGAATAACTCTGGGCAAGTCTGAACTGAAGTTGAGATTACCCTTTTCCCACAAGAGTCAAAGAGAACCTATTTTAGGAAGTCCCAGGAGAGGAAAGAAACAGCAACATTAAAAAGATGCTTGCTTTATCATGAAATGCTGTCTTTCTGATTTCTCCTTCTTAAATAGCCAGTGTGAAAGCAGCTGCCAAAGCTGAAGAGCTTTTTCATTCAGGCTACAAGCTACTTAGGCTTTTAGGAATATTTCCCGAAACACGCGCAGTAAAGAAATAAGCAGCCCAGCGCGCTGGATTAATACATCATTTATGACATTTAATGAAGGGCTCAACATCTTGGAGCCTGGTGTCTGACTGGAGCTGCGGGCATTCGGGTTCCGGGAGGGGAAGGTAACAGAGGGTCAGTCAGTGCTAACTGGCAACTTACCTTAACCCTAAAGCATGATTGGGCTTTTTCTACATTTGGAGGGTCCCAGACGGATTTCCAAAGCTTGTAGCCTTAAATTGTGCCTTATCCCATTGCCCTGTGAAAAGGGAATCAGACTGATTTACAGCCTAAGCATCAAATTGCTCTTATTAAGCACTAACAGAACAAACCTTCAGCTTCCAGACATCTACGGCATCACTAAAATTTGTGGTGGTGTTAATTAATGATCACCTTTATATCAGTGAAAATATTTCCCAGAGGCAAAAGATATTTTATCTAGGCAAGTTCCTCTGGTGAAATACTGCAAGAGCTGGTGCCTCGGTCCCCCTCGCACAGAGATCTGCTGACATACGGGACGTGCCAGCAGTTAGCATCATTGTTGTGGTTCAACCCCGGCTGGCAACCGAGCACCACGCAGCCGCTCGCTCACTCCCCCCGCCCCGTGGGAAGAGTAAACGTGAAAAAACTCGTGGGTTGAGATAAGAACAGTTTAATAACTGAAATAAAATAATTAAAATAGCAATAATAATAATCATGATGATGATAAAAGAATATACAAAACAAGCGATGCACAACGCAATTGCTCACTACCCACCAACCGATGCCCAGCCAGCTTTCCCCCAGTTTACGTACTGAGCATGACGTCATACGGTACGGAACATCCCTTGGGCCAGTTTGGGTCAGATGTCCTGGCCGTGTCCCCTCCCAGCTTCTTGTGCCCCTCCAGCCTTCTCAGCTGGTACAGCATGAGAAGCTGAACAGTCCCTGGCTTAGTCTAAGCTTGACTTAGCCACAACTAAAACATCAGCGTGTTATCAACATTATTCTTGTACTAAATCCACAACACAGCGCTACACCAGCTACTAGGAAGAAAATTAACTCCATCCCAGTCGAAACCAGGACAGTCATCATGGTGGCGGTGAACATCTGCTGCATCACTCGGCTTTCTAAAGTGCTCTGAAACTCCCAGAGCAAAGAGTCTGCGGACCGATGGCTCGTTCCTCCCCTCAGCACGTGCGTGTGTCTTATAAACGTAGTTAAATGACCCCATCCAAAATGCAGCTGGCTCCCTAGCATGCCTAGAATTCAAACCGTCACCGAATTAGCCACTTTCTAGTGGCTTTGAAGGAGAGCAAAGAAATCACTTTACACCACACTAGAAGTGAAATGACAGCTTATAGCCACCCTCGCCCAGTCCCAATTCCCGAAGTGTAGCCTTCCTTCCCTTGCTGACCTCCATCCCTCTCCCAAAATGCCCTATGACTCTCTTCCTTCTTATCTTTTTATCGCCAGCCTTCACCTGTCCCCACCCCCAGCATGCAAGTTTTTGGGGTTTTCCCTCCTCTTTCAGACTCTGTCACTCCCGTATGTGTTTTTTTCATGTGAGGTCTCTCAGCTCCTGTGGTTTTCTATCTTTTTGCCCACCACTCCCCCCTCATCCTCTTCTGCTTTATGTTCCTCCGAATTTACAGCTTCTTACCTCTTCTTCTGCCCTTGTTTCTCTGAGCTCCCATGTCTAAGCAGGATCTCTCCCCTCAGGACACAAGTGTGCTCTTGGCTGCTGCACTAGACAAAACCATCCTTGATCCTGCCACCTTCTCTTAATCACTCCCCACACTTGCATCACAGCACACCCACACTACAGACCCCGGTCCCTCTCCCCCTGACCCATCCTCAGCCTCCAAGAACAGGTTTTCACAGCCCACGCCACGAATCTGGTCTTCCTTAAAGCCTCCCCATCCCCTGGGCTAATTCTGCAAGCCCAACCATTCCTGAGAGGTAATGTGTAACCTCATTCTCCAGACCTGGTGGGGATCGCTTTGTGGGGGTCGTCTTCACCCCCGCTTTTCTGGCAATGCATCCAGGGGCTCCTTCAGGGGGTCCTCCCCTTCCCTTGCCCTCCTCTGGGTATCCAGCCTTTCCCTGGCGCGCGGAGGTCCCCACGGTGCGTGGAGGGGTCAGGGTTGGCCACCCTCCAGCCACCCTCCCAGGGCACAGAAGGTTTCAGCTGGCTCCTCACGCCGTTGATCGATTGAGTGAGAACCCCAGCCCTGCCCCTGGTTACCATGCCTGGCCCCATCAAATACCGTGTGTCCTCCCGGCCTCGGTCTATCAGAGCTGCAGTTTGGCCTCCTCTTAGGAGTCCGGTGAGGAAACCTTTCCCATGCAAAAACTCTGGCTCTTCTGCCAGCACATCTGGAGCAGCAGCAGCCTCCTCGGTCCCAGCAACCTCAGTCTGACCTTGCAACTAGAAATCTTGCTGTTCTTGAGAGGGAAGGGAAAGGGAAAGGGAAAGGGAAAGGGAAAGGGGAAGGGGAAGGGGAAGGGGAAGGGAAAGGGGAAGGGGAAGGGGAAGGGGAAGGGGAAGGGGAAGGGAAAGGGAAAGGGAAAGGGAAAGGGAAAGGGAAAGGGAAGAAAGTGAAGAAGGAACAGAAAAAAAAAAGGGAGAAGGAATAACAAAACTGAGTAGCAAAAAGAAGAAGGAATAGCAAAAAAAGGTACCAAAAAAAGCAGAAGGAATGGGAGAATGGGGTAATACCAAAATGTGCACCACAACTAAAGCAAACTACAGAACTGGCTTCCCAGCATAGGAAATCGCAGGTGGTGCAACGGGTTGCCCAGTCTTGGAGGCCCTTGGACCTCCATCCTTGGAAGTCTTCAAGACCAGGTGGGACAGAGCCCTGAGCAACTTGGCCTGACCTGCTTTGAGCAGGAGGTTGCACGGGAGACCTCCTGAGGTCCCCTCCAACCTGAATTATTTCCGTCGGGCAATAACCACTGTCCCTGTCCCGCAGGCCTTCCTCCGGTCTGCTCCCCTCTCCCCAGCCCCTCACACTGTGGTGGGATGCCACCCATGCCAACTGGGGAGAGCAAACCCTATAGCAGGAAGGTTTCCTTCCTACACTGAGCACTCCTAAATAACAGCGTGGGATGTCCCGCTGAGCAGAAAATGGGTTGTGGACACCAGCAGCCTCGGGGACCCTCGCACAGGGGCACTGACAGGCAGGGAGGTGACCTTCACACCACAGAGGTGCCGTGGGATCGCATGGAAGAACATCACCTTTTCAGGTCCCGGATGAGTGTCAGAGCTATTCCTTAGCCACCGCAGTGTCTCTGAATCTGCCACCTGCGTGACCCTCCCGTTCCGAGGAAGGGCTGGCAAAGAGCTCCTGTCCTCCTGGTCCCAGCACGGACACGGGGGCTCCTGTGGGGACAGCCCGCACAGCTCTGCTGGGAGTCAGTAGTCAAGATTGCCCCGGCTGTACTTTTGGGAGCCCCGATTCTGCAGAAAGCGGGGTGACACCACCACTTCCAGGACAGCGTAGGGGCAAAACCAAATCTCTTTTGGTGCAACGAGAAGTCAGAGCACATTTGTGTGTGATCTCCATGTTTTAAATAGGTGAGCAGCGAAGTGCTCAGAGGCTCATCAGCATGTGGGTGGGGACTTTTCAGTAGCCATGGGGTGAAGAGATCTGCCTCCCCCAGTGCAATTTCTCAGAGCATAGTAAGGAGCCAAACCGGGGGTTTCACTGGGGCACCTTCCTCTCCCGCTGCTGGTGTGCAGCCGAGGTTGCCCCACTTGCACTTGCCCCCTGCCACGATGCTGTCAAGCCGCCAACTGTTTCCCAGGCGTGTGCTTCCCCGCTGCGGACCCCCTCTGCAGCCTGGCCTGGCCCAGCGAGAGAGCACGAGGGCACGCAGCTCTACGGAAGCTCCAAAACCAGCCATCGAAACGGAGCTGGAAAAATGACTCAAAATTCGGGCAGGCGGTCAGCCAGGGTCATGGCTTACGCCACCTGCTCACTGGGAAGGGGCTGGACAAGGCTGTTCTGGGGTCCCCAGTCCCAGGTGGGTCCCAGGGACGCACAGGAGGCCGGAGTCTTCATCCCGGCAGGGCTGCCGGTAGGTGCAACCTGGGGGCACCCCCGCCTTGGACCAAGGTACCCCCAAAAGGGACCAAGGCACCCCCCAAAAGGGCTGCCCCGCGGGACGAGGCTCAGCGCTGCAGCAGCCCGGAGGAAACGAAAAGCCGCCGCTTCCCCCAGCCCCGAGGGCTACTGCCTCGGGGAGGGGGGGCGAGGCCGGGGGGGGCGAGGCCGGGGGCGGGCCGGGCCCCTCCCCGGGGCGTCCGGCCTTAAGGGCGGCGGCGGCGTGCCCAGAGCGGAGCTGTGCGCGTGCCTCGGCTGCCGTGAGTCCGGGACGGGACGGGACGGGACGGGACGGGACGGGACGGGACGGGACGGGACGGGACGGGACGGGACGGGACGGGACGGGACGGGACGGGACGGGACGCGCAGCGACGCGCTGCGCTGCCCGGTGTGTCGCGGGGGCGGCGCGGCGGGGACCCCCACAGGACGGCGGCTCACCGGGCTCTGCCGCCGGTGTCCTGGCTTCAGGTAGCGGTTTGCAGCCGGGCTGAATACCCACGGAGCTCGGTTATGCCGTTTTGTACTAATTATTAATAATTAATGATGAATTAGCCTGTGCTGCTTGCTTCGGTTATACCTTCTGCGCCTCTTTCTACGGCCGAGCTCTGCTGCCTTTGCAGAAGGGAGCTGCTGGTTGTGAAGGGTGCTCGGTGTTTTGGGGCAATTCCGATGCCTCTTTCCCCAAAACATTCACCGCGGCCTGCGTCAGCTCCCCGGGTGTTCCTCCAGGCACGGGGGCTTTATGTCCGCGCTTGAAACGAACGGTCGTATCTTTGGAGGTACGCTTTTTGACTGTGTGATTAAATTTAGGATAATCTGCTCACCAGCAGCTATAAATCCAGCTGTGCTGCATGAGACTTGGGGAATAACAACGCGGCTCTCAGTTGTTTAGGGTTTTGCGTAGTTTGGGATGCTTTCCCCAGCCAGCTGTGGCTGCTGCTGTGCGCTGTGTACATTCCTCATGTGCTGAATTCACCAGCACGTAAATAAATGGTTCAGTAAATCATGACTATACAAATAAAAAATGGCAGAAGTGGTTATTTGTCTTAAATTCATGATGCAAACCTGGCCTAAAGCCTCAGCTAAGAAACGGTGTTTTGTGAGGTTTTTTGTTTTTTACGGATACGTCGCTAGGTGTGGAGTTCTCTTTTATACTTTAGCAGTCTGCTTCAATATTGTAATCCTTTTTCCTTTGGGTTACAAGAGACATTTTAAGTTATGTTTAGAAATGTCACAGATAACAGGTCTCAGCTGTCTTTTAGACAAACACCTCACGTGGCTGTTCACTGGCAGCTAACATCTTTAAGAACAGCTGAAAGACTGAAATTTAGTCCCCAAAGGAGGTAAAAAGTTTATAATCCAGCTCAATGCCACTTAAGAATTGCGCACAAATAGACATAGAGATTAAATAAGGAAGTTTATCTAATGGGCAGTTGATGGACTGAGACGTTTAGCAGTGTCTCCTGGTGATCTCTAAGGGGGATAGCTGAACCGGCAGAAGGGAAGTCGGCAGCAGCAGGAAGGTAGCGGAACCTGACCCAAAACGTGCTGCTGGGAGCCGCAGGTTCTGCCCAGCTCCCCCAGCGCGTTTCCTCATCTGCAGCCTCTTCCCTTCCTTGAGCGTGACATCGCGTTCCTGCTTTTAGGCGAAACTTCTCTGTTTATCTGCTGCGTTGGCCAAGCAGCCTCATTTGTCCCATTTTCTGCGCCTTCTTCATACTGATCATAACTGCCTAGAGGTGCAGGCAGATGAAGAAAGCCTCAATGTGCAGAAGAGATCATCATTCCAGCCTCTTAATCGCAAGCATCTTGGTTGTGGTTTAGATTATTATTTTTTTAATGTCTGAGAAAGAACTGATATATGATGCTTTGGTAAGTACAGAGATTTTTATCTATGAGTTTTCATGAGATAATTGAGCCACTAATCTCAATGTGTTCTTCCAGCGTGTAGCACAGCAGGGGTGTTTTGCTCAGCAGATCTGCTTGCTAGGCATTAACCCAGCAATAAAAGTAACGGTAGCAAGAGCTTCATCACCTGCGTCAGGTTACGGTGACAGAAAAAAACAAGGAATGGGCATCACACAGATTTTTTCAGAGAATATGGCACTACCTGCCATTCCCAAGCAACTGGTTGAAATCAGACCAATGTTACCACAGACTTAATTTTAGCCCTATCCTGGAGATTTTAAAACATTTATTGCAGTGATGCTTTTTTCATAACTTGAGGTTCAAGTTTGAATTGAAGACCTCAGGCAAGTGAGGATGCCAGCGGTGTGGGATGAAGGCTGGATCTCTCAGCATCTCCCAGGGCTCAGTGTCCTCTGCACCGCTCCTCTGGGGCAGCAGCTCCGTGTTGCTGGTGGCCCTCGCAGAGGGGGGTGGCTGGCGGGGGCAATCCCTGGTGTTCAGAGCGGCTCTGGGCTTTCTGCCGCGAGAAGCCCAGACTCACCCAAGCTGGGGCTGGGGTCTGGATTCTGCCATTACCAGAACCGGGCGGCCAAGAGGCGTCATTTGCGGAACGGGGTGAGGACGTAGCTGCGAACGCACTGCCTCTGCCTCATTAACAGGTTATTTGCAATGAGCACCGCTGGATGAGCTTCACTTATGCAAGTTAAGCTGACTGTAAGTGATGTACAATGTGCTGATCGTTGGCTTTTGACAGAGCCGGGTAGAGCTGCGTTGAGTCTTGGTTGCCTCTTCTGGCCAAAGACCGTTGTGCAGCCGCACGGTCGTTCACACACCCCTACGTGCCCACGAACAGCCCAGGGGAAAAAAAAATCCTCTTTTTTTTTTTTTCCCGTCAGGTTCTGCCTCCTCTCCTATCTGTGCCGCCTCGCTGATATCTGTCGAGCTTTAAGGTCATCTGTGCATTGCCGATAATGCAAGGATTGTTTTAAGAGCACAAACTCCTAAATAGCTGAAACTTGACCGAAACCTGGAAGCCTTGAGCATCCCAGTGTGGTTCTGAATGCCCAGTATATCCCAGAGAGAGAAACTAGGGAAATCCTTCTACTCTAATGCTGCCAGACTATTTTCATGGATGAAAATATGTACCGTTTAACATCAGTTTTGAGCACATACGTAGTGTGGGTTCTCATAACCAATTTTGTCCCAGCTGTGGCTTTCATCGTTCTTTGTGTTCAAGTCCTGGTACTTCAGTCTGTATGTATCCTGCAGTTCTGATCAGCGGGGTGTTACATGGTCTCAGACCGCAAGTGAGATTCTGCATCTGAACCATTAGAAGTTGCAAATGAATGGGAAAAATATGCAAGTGTGTATTTTTGTCTTACTTTAGGATGATGCAAATTAAGAGTGTCATGTCTCACTGTACTCAAACGAGTACCAAAAGGAAACGATAAAATGTCACAAGAGACTGGCAGAGCGTATCCAAAAACCCTCCCTGGCTGTAGGGTCTGACTGCTCTGGAGACCCCCGGACCTGCTAATGTAAATCAAAGCAAAGTAAAAAAAGCAAACCCAAGAAGAAACCCTTTGCTAGGGAGTTACCTTCAGAGTGCAGATGTTTCCAGACCAAGAGGTTTGTTCTCCATGACATGAGCCGCCCTGCAGCTCCCCGCTCCGTCTGCCGGGTGTTACAGCAGCACCTCTGCGCCAGCAGTGCCAGGGAAACCGGAGCCCTGCGGCATGTCCTCTGCTACCACGAGCCTTCCTGTTCGTCGGTTCTAATGGGAGATATCTTCTCCAAAGATAGTAATTATACATATTTTTAAACTTGCTACGCTAATAAATGGTGCTAGCTGGGAGCAGAGGAGAGCAGTGCAGCATCTGGGGAGCTGACAAATGTCTGGTCATGCCCTGAGCGGACTCTGGCTTGGAATAGTCTTCAACCTTCAGAGCAAAGCATTTGGGTGTTTTTAATTTTTTTTTTTTAAACGGTTTTCCTTTACTGTTTCAGACACCTGCTTGTGGACTTTCTCCTGCAGTGACCTGTCCTTATGCAGGCAGGCGTGGAGGTGGAGTACGGAGAGACAATTATTTGCCAGGTGATGCAGAGAGGCAGGACTGAACAGTCATTAGGGCCCAGATTTGGTCTTTACATTTTAAATTGTACAGAGCTATTGCCACCTGCATCATTCCTCTCTGCTGTTTTAGTGAGTAGCTACCTTAGTTTGTGAGGAGTTAGAGCTTTTCGGTAATTCAGTGGAAGAAGGATGCCATTGACGAAAATGTGACTCATCTTTACATCACCAGTTGTTGGTACCAGGTTAAGAAAGGTGGCTGCAGTGGATAGTCATAATAACACGGTTCTGCGCAGATCCGCATCCCTTCCTAGCTGCTCTCTCCTGTACAAGAGAGATGATAGGTTTTTCCTCCTTTTAATAATCACATTTTATTTTCATGTCCTACTTTACGTAACTCACCTGAGTTTTTCATCCGTAGGCCTGACATTCATCACCAGGCGGAATCGGTGCCTCCGCCAGGCAACATGACGGTGCTGTTTGACAACTTGTCGTGCCATCACTCCATCGATGACTTCCGAAACCGAGTCTACTCCACGCTCTACTCTATGATCAGCATTATGGGCTTTGTTGGCAACGGCGTTGTGCTGTACGTCCTCATAAAAACATACCGGCAGAAGACGGCCTTCCAGGTGTACATGCTGAACCTTGCCATGTCTGACTTCCTCTGCGTGTGTACCTTGCCCCTGCGTGTCATCTACTACGTCCACAAAGGGAACTGGTTCTTCAGTGACTTCCTATGCAGGGTCAGTTCCTATGCGTTGTACGTCAACCTGTATTGCAGCATTTTCTTCATGACTGCGATGAGCTTCTTCCGTTGTGTAGCCATCGTTTTTCCAGTCCAGAACATCAATTTGGTAACGGAGAAGAAGGCTAAATTTGTCTGCATTGGTATCTGGATTTTTGTCACCGTGACAAGCACTCCCTTTCTGCGAAACGGGACATACCAACATGGCAACAAGACCAAGTGCTTTGAGCCCCCAGAAGACACTGCAAAGACAAATCTGGTGGTGATCCTGGATTTCATTGCCCTATTTGTGGGTTTCGTTATTCCCTTTATTGTCATAACTATCTGCTACACCATGATCATAAGGACCTTACTGAAAAATTCCTTGAAGAAGAACCAGGCTAACCGCAAGAAGGCAGTCTGGATGATCATCATTGTGACGGCCACCTTCCTGGTCAGCTTCACCCCATACCACATTCTGCGTACGGTCCACCTCCACGTGCTGCGGCTGAAGAACGCCAGCTGCGAGGATGCCATATACCTACAGAAATCGGTCGTGGTAACGCTTCCCTTGGCAGCTTCCAACTGCTGCTTTGACCCACTTCTCTATTTCTTCTCAGGGGGCAACTTTCGGAAGAGACTTACCACATTTAAGAAGGCTTCTTCCTCCAGCTTAACCCAAGCCTTCAGGAAAAAGTTCTCCATAAAAGAGAAAGATGAGGAACCCTTTGGAGAAAACCATAGGGAGAACGGAGAGGCAGCTGTGGCCCCTTCGTAAGGGGGCTAGACCTTCCCCTAAGATCCCAGACGGGCAACGGAGATTTCGGGGCTCTTCCAGAAGGCATGATGGAGGCTTGCCAGCCTTCGTCGCAATTAGATGTAATGATAATGGTGGACGGTCCCCAATTTATGCTACTCGGCCGTACAGCCGCCACCATGGACAGCCAGCCCCTTCCCCAGGAGTGCTGCTTGGACGCGCACAGCCACTTAGCACGGAAGAGCCACCGCCAGCCAGCACCAGAAAACTGTTGATTTGATGATAAACTCGTATAAACAAACTCTTCAAAGCCTGTATTTGGGCATTTGCTTCATTTCACAACTCTACAAAGAGCGTTAATTCTCTGAGTCAGTGGGAAATGTAAACATAGCGTTTGCTGTACGTGGTGCTCGGGGAGCTACTGACAAATAAAGAGGGCAGAGCTTTCATTGAATCTTCAAACAGCTGCTAAATTATTTACAGAGCAGAGGCCAGGATAATTCCTGCCCTGTTCCCAGCTGCTTCTGCTTTGGATTTCAGTTTTCAACCTAATTATATGTGCAAGGCTTGGAGGGCTGCTGCCTGGGTCTGCAAATCCAGAACTCTGGCTTGAGCCTCTCTGCCACCTCGAACGAGCAGCTCTTCGGACACGCTCTTGTGAGCAGCAGATCTGCCAGCATCTTCAGAATTTCTAGAAAAATCTTGTTCTAAAATTGCAGTATCCTAGTCTGCATTTAAAACTTATTTCAATGGGTCAGGTCCTGTAAGCGATGGCTGCAGGATCTGGATTATCACTTCAGTTCTTGGGAGGTTTTAACTAGAAGTAGAGCTCAGGGTGCTCAGAGCCCAGTGCAGGATCAGGCCTGCCTTTCTGAACTATTGACCAATTTTTTTAAACAAAATAATTAAAGAAAATAAAAATGCAGAAGTCACTTTTAAAAATAGCAGTAGAAGATATTTGATCCTGGTCAAGAGTGTTCACCTTCCTCGCACATTGCAGAAATGACGCAAGCCAAGATCCTTGGAAAGATCTCCAGGAAGACCTGGAGGTCAAGAGTCTGAGTCTGGATGAGACATGAGTGAATCTTATTTTGAGTACAGTATGATTGGAAAAAAAAAAAAAACCAACCAGATTGGGCTATCTTTCTCATGTAAAGACAACCTCCAAAATCTTGGACAGAAAGAAACATTCCTGTGCTTTTTCCAGTGAACCCCCCGGAAAAGCAGTGCTGCCTGCCTTTTGCTGGAGCAAAGCCCAGCCTGAGATGTGTGGTACATCAAGATAGAAATAGAAATTCTTGTGGGATTAATTAAGACTCTTAGTTGGAAAAGTGGTTGGTAAATGAATAGCAAGTATGTTTTGATACGGTATTTATGAAGCTACTTGATGTCATCTTAAAGAAAACAGTTTTAATATTGTAGAATAAGAGTGAGCAAAAGGAGTTTGGCTTGGGGGCAGGGGGTCTGCTTGAGAAATTATCTCTTCAGATACACAGAAGAGCATAAGTTCACTCTTTACACCACTTTACGTTTCTGCATATCCCTGGGCCAGCAAAAAGCACTTAAAGGCAAATTCACCTGCAGAACAACCTATGGATGTGAATTTTCAACGAGATCTGAAACCCCTTTAGAAAATTTTAAGGATCTGTAAAGTGGAAGAGGGCTGAAAGCTGTTCATGCGGAGGAGTGTTACAATTCCCCCTAAACCCACAGGAGGACAGAGCTTATAGTTCAAGGGCGTAGCTGTAGAGTGCTTTGAGAAAGCACGTGTAAGGGGAGAGTTGGCTGAAAGTTCTTTTCAAGGGTTAGCATTGAATATTATAGCTGTGTTTCAAAGCATTAAAGGCATTGTGCAACTATAAATAGAAATCATCATGGATAAACGGAGTTTCAGAATATGTAGAAATAATATGCACATTCCCAAATTTGAAAATATTGTAGAATAAAGCTATATGTATATATACATATATATGTGTGTTGCAAAGCATTTTTATGGTACCAGAGGTATTTTTTTTCCTTTTAATCTTTTTTTAATGAGACTATGGTTATGGCAAGAGAAATGGTGGTGGTTTTTTGTGCAATAGGAAAGGCTATTTAAAAAAATATTTGAAAATTAAATGTTGCAAGTTAGATTTTAACAATTACTGCTTTCTGTGTCTTATTTTAAAGTCTCTGCATACCTATTCTTCTTCCCTATAATACATTTCTTTGTCTATGCACAGCACTAGCGTGTAATAGTCGTGTAATACTATTTTTAGATAATAAAAACATAGTCACAGCAGCATAGAAGTTGCTGAGGGCAGTGCCTGGAGTGGGCTGAGATGTTGGGGGACTCGCTGCCCGCAGCCTCTCGGAGCTGGAGTTTGGTCCAGCCACACTGGCCTTTGCTGTAGCCCAACTTCCCTGGACTCGGGGCACTGTCTGGGGCTGCCAGTGTGGGGACCTGTTGGAGCCAAACCGTTTCTGACCGCAGCTGGGGTCTCGCTGAGGTGGAGCACCCCAAGGAATAGCAGCTGGGTGCTCGGTAAATCTGTATTTATGGATAGATTTATGGATAGAAAGTGCTTGTAAGGCACTCGGAGGGGAGTGATGCTTTTGGTGAGGACGAAGTATTTGGGCGCCTTGCGTGGTCACGTATCACGCGGGGGTTCCTGCCTGGAAAAGTCTGCTCAGAAGGACATTTTCTACTTGCTGCACCTATTTTAGGAAAAGCCGGCTGCGGTGTGTTTAGCTGTAAAACCTGTACCGGTGCGGCGGGGGCTGGGTCTCGCTCGGGTGCGAGGCGCGGGCATCGTCCCCCACTCGTGCCTTTGCCAAGCGCCGCCCCGGCAGCGAGTGCCGGCCGGCTCGGGACTAGGGACCTGGGGAGAAATAGGTGCCGAGAAACGGGACCCGTTACCCCCGTGAGGCGGCTTAGAAACCGGGGCACTTGGACGGGCTGCAGAAACGGCAGGAGCTGGGAAGAGGGAGCAAGTGCTGTCCTGGCCCAGTGTCAGAAACGCCTGGAGAAGGGAAGCGAGGGGTTCAGTTTCTTGCTTGCGACCGGACTCTTTTCCGCCGCGTGTGCCGGATTTATGGTACAACAGTGTCCCCTAGTGCCGAGCTCTTCCTGGAGCACCCGCCTGCTGCCTAACGAGGCTTTTTTCGTCCTCTCTTTGGATAGTCCAGTCTCAGCTCCCCCCTGTGCCGTGGTCCTGTTTCCTTTGCTGTTGCTCACACTCAGTCCCCCTCTCCCACCCCTGCCCACGTTTTATTTCATAATCTTTGGTTTTTCCTTCTCAGTCTTCCTCATTTTCCTGATCAGGAAAAAGGAGAAAAGGGATGCTCAGGCTGGGAAGGCCCCAGCCGCTGAAGGGGGTCCAGCAGCACCCATCCCCACGTGGCCATCGGTCCGCGCGCGGGGACCCCGGCACCAGCGCCGAGCAGGGTCCCTCCTTCTGCCCCACGCTGCAACAGCACCCTCCGCCTTGCCTAAAAAATGCCATTTCTCCATTGAATGGCTGTCCCGGTGCAGAGGTCAGACCTGCAAAGCTTTCGCTGGAAGCTGATGGTAACTACAACCCGTTGGTATGACATCCTCACGACAGAAGTCCCATCGTTTTGGCCTTCATCTGTCTGGGAAGGTTATTTCTTATAAAAGCCGGTACAGCTCCAAAAGAAACCAGCACCCAGCAGGAGCTCCTCACTCTGCCACCTGCTTGGCGTTCGGCAACAAAATGGTCTTGCCTGTCTCCTGCCAAAAGAAAGCAAGTGGTCCCCATCGCACGGACACAGCCGCACTCCGAGGAGCCCCTCGGGTCGTCGGTGAGGGAACCCGGTGGCAACGCGGCACAGGCCGGCCAGGAATCTGCCGACCGAGGAGGAGGAGGAACCGCCACGCGGCTGGCGGCGCTGAAGAGATCGGCTGCGCCTTGTGCTAACCTCTCACTTCGGCCCTCCCTGATTTGGCAAATCGTAATAGTTCCGCGGGTGACTTAGCGGTGTTCGTGCTTGTAACGCGGTGTCACTTCCGTTTGCTCGAAGATGGAAAAATAACTGGGGCAGCATAAACACTTGCGGTGGACTTGCTGTGCGCTTGCTGTGGACACGTTAGTCCTAAGCATTCAAAAACCTTGAATTTAATGCTGGTTTGGATCTCTCCCGTTGCTGGGCAGTGCCTGTGCCTGCAGGGTGCGAGCAGGTAACATCATCTGGCTTCGCTCTGCAATCTCCACAACTAGAAATAATGCTTCTTTCCCCAAAGCAAAGCGAGAGTGGAAACTCCTGCTCTAGACCTCTGATTTTAGCCAGCGTAAGCCACGAAAGTCTGCTTAGGGCTAGTGTGTCTGCATTGGAACCTTTTTAAATTACACGTGGGGCGCAGACAGCGTGGTAAGTGTATTCTATATGCTAAAGGATGAACTGATTAGTATTATATTTACTGTAAAAAAAAAAAAAAGAAAAAGGTGCTTCAACCTACTCTTCTCACTGTTGGGTTTTACAACTGTGGAGGTGCTGTTTGCCCTGAGCAGCATTCGGGGCCTGATGCTCACCAGGCAGAAAACAAATGATGCTTCAAGTCAGACTGTGCCCGCTCTCTCCAACAGCCATACGGGTCCCCTCCCATATGGAGCAGGGAAAAAGTCTGATCTGAGTTTAAGTCTGTTGCGTGTAGTAGTACGTACAACCTGCAGGTGTGAGCATAAGCAAGGGCTGAGCCTGGGAGGAGACACCGATTCCTTAGTCCTCTCGCATAGTTTCAGTATGCAAACCATACGTACAGGAATATAATAAAGATACTGTAGCTTCTTTTTTAAAAAAAAGCCCTTTTCCCAGTGGGTTGACTAGGTGCCACCAGCTTCTTAGAGCATGAAATAGAGCAAAACTGTTAAATAACAGGAGAGAAAAATCTCCGTTATGTGTTGATCGAGGCAGCAATCTCTTTTGGGCTGGGGGATTACAGCGTAGCAGATAACCATGCACATTCCTCAATAGGAAGACGTGTCAGAAATTCTCCCTTAACAAACAAGAAATGCTGGTCTAGCAGATGCCCAGGACACCGTGCCTCCCAGACAGACTAAAACTTCTCTCCCCTTTAGCTGTTGGAGGATGGGTTTCAGGATAAACTCCTGCACAAGCAGAGAGAACCATATGGGTACTGTTTTGTCTTCATAGCAGGCAAAAATGTGGTTTTATTTGTGCTCATTTTCAGAGAGGGTCCAAAGCAGCCACCTGCTGCCAGAAGTTAACCACAAACTAGATTTCTGTTTGCAAAAATAAAACAATCTTTCTGTTTCCAAGAGAACAAACCTTGGTTTCCAATAAATCCTGGCCTTGACTGCTCTGTGTTCAAGGCTACAGTAAAATTGCCTGACCCTGACTGCAGGGAGAAGGGCACTTTCTGATTTCTCTTAGGCTGCGTGTCCCCAAACCCCATCAGTCAGAATTGCTGGTTACTTCTGGAAATGTTAAGTTCTGGGGCAGGTTTTTTTCCCCACGTGCATGTATATGCTCGAACACACAATAAATCACTGAAGATGAAGTCATATTTCTAACACCCAGTGGCATATCTATCTTGTTTAGCAGTCTTCCGTGTTTTTTTTTCTTCAGGCTATTAAAATATTTCCTTTTTTGACGCTTGTGATACTGTAGCAAATTCTCATTTGTGTTTTTTAACTCCACACCATTTTTGCCTGCTACGGGACCAAATCCCAACGCCACAGGCTGCGAAGTTCAGAATCTACGCATAGGATGTAACCACCCTTATTCTATATGAACTGTCTTCGTATAAAACGCTTGCAGGGTGCAAGAAGCAAGCAACCCTTCAGTTTAACAAGCAATAAACTCCAAGCACTGGCAATACAGAGAGATTTCCTGCTCTGAGACATCCACAGGAGCCTGGGCACCTATGTCGGGGCTGGAGGGGCTGGGTGCAAGGGGTCAGTGCAGCCCACGGGGGCAGCTGCCACTGCCTGATTCCCCCCACCAGCTGCAATAGGGCTCTGTGGACCGAGACGCTGCAGGTCCCTTAGCAGGAGCTAATTCTTATGCTGAATCCTAATTTAGTTGGATTTTTTTTCCCCATTTCCACTGTGGTCTGACATTAGAAGAGGGACTTCTTCCATATGGCAGGAGGGAGAACACTGGGCTCTTTATCCTTCATGTACGGCAGCGGAGGGTATGACCTGATTACTACAGGGGGGAAAAATGAGCAGCAAAAATAAAGGAAAGTACATCAGATTTTAAAATACCATCAGCGTAAGCGTTAAAATGTCTTAGAAACGCCACTGAAAGCAAACCTGAGGGATGAGCAGCCCAGCCCGCCGCTCGGGGTTACAAATCCATTTCCCAGCGCACGGGTCAGCAAGATTGGGAACTCAACCCTACTTCTCCCCAACTATTAATTTCAGCTCTGCGAGTGGCCACACGTACAAACAAATATTTGGAGTATTTGCAAACTTCACTTGAGGGTGAAATGTGCCTGTTTCTTTCCTGTCAATGTGGCTTCTTACGCTTCAGAGGAAGCCAGGCTGCTCTGGGAGCAAAGCGAGGACCCTGTGTTAGTTTAATAAATATATTCCAGATGGGTGTTCACCAGGTTTGGAAGGGGGATAAAGGGGACGAGGTAGCAAAATCACACTATTTTGGTCATTAATAAAAACTCTGCTTCCAGGAACACTGCTGCATGTCTCTGCAAGGGCTGCTGAAGACTAAACAGAGTTTGTTTTCAGTTTAGCCCATTGAAGTCCCTTCATTTGTGAGGGGTGCGTCTCCGTGATGCTCCGCTTGAGTTTAACCTCAACATGGCTCCACGCAGCCCCCGTGACCCCCCCCAGATAACGCCTGGGGGGATCAAGGGCAAAAGGCACAGCGTTGCCCTGTGTAACCGTTTCGGGAACCGCTCTCGGCACGAGGCGGGAGGTTTCTGCAGATATTTTGTCTAGCAAAGCCGTGCCGGGTGTGCCGCAAAGGGCTAACTCGAGAGCCGCTCGCTTTTGCCAGCGGTTACTGCGCAAGGCGAGCGTGTGGCCTGACTCTGTTGAAGAATTGCATCTCTCCCGGGAGTCAGCCGAGGCTTTATTTCCTTTCTGCGTAACCATCTGAAACGAGACAGTCCCTACTGTCTGCCCTTTTCTCCTTCCACGTTACTCACGGCAGGAAGCCTGCCGGAGTGACGAGCACACACAGCGTAACGTGAGTGGGGGCTGAAAAATGCAACAGTGCCCTTTCACCACCATTTTTCAAGGAAAATGGAATGAGAAGTTCCCCGTAATCGGCCTTGAGCCTCTGCCTCCTGTCAGCGTCTCCTCCCACATGCCTCCATGTCCTTCATCACCCTGACTCACTATGCCAGAGGTTCACAGGACTGCAGAGCTGCTTTATGTTCCTCCTCGCCCTTTGCTGGGCGCCCAGGTGGGAAGGGCATCGCCGCAGCTCCCGCACAAACCTGGAGCCGCATCCTCACCCAGCGCAGGAGCATGCGGTCCCCAGCTCCAGCTGACCCTGGGGCAGCACCCTGCTCCCCACCTGGGCAAAGGAGACCGGCAAGGCTCTGCATGCGCAGTCCGGCCCCCGTGACGAGGCGGCCCCGAAGATCTGCTCTGGAGAAGACCACGAGCCATGCACGAGGTCTGCTTGGTCCTGCGCTGTGCAGGACGTGAGGGGGGCAGAGGCTTTGTGCTGAACTCAGGTGGATTTTCTGCTCCGGGATGCAGCGCATTGACTCCGGTCAGGGTTAATCATATCCTGTGGTAGGAAAAACAGACCTCGGGGATGTGAACTAATAAAACAGAAGCACTGAGAAACGGTTGCCAAAGCCCTGGGGGACAGGTCTGCACATCCTGAGGTCCTGGGGACTTTTATCTTGTGATCTACCAGGAGCCTGTTCAAATCCAAATTGCGCTGGTAATACCGAGCTGACCGTCCAGTTTGCTTTCACTGCAATTAAAACTAAAAGCAATCATTACAATCTGGGGCTGTTCCAAGGGTCAGTAAATGTCCCTGGTGCCTTGCCGGCTGGCCCGTAGCAGAGGACTTGCTGGGCAGTGCTGGGCAGGAGAATCGACCGCGATAGAAAGTAACACCAATGATTCAGCCGTAGCACCCGCCCAAATTAAATTTGTAAGTACAGTAACTCTCTCCCGTGGTGGGAAGTTCTTCTGATGAAATAATCCCAGCTCTTTGCAAACATTCCATATTACACTGAGCTTACACAAATATAAAGGCAGCAGCCTCCACAGCTTCCAGCAAGGGGTACCTGAGCTCGTGGCCTCCGCCACGGCCGCTGACCCTGCAGCAGGGTTATACATTTTGACTTTCCCGTGTTTATTTCTATTGGATGTTCCTCCAAAACAACTATGCTCCAGCAAGGAGTGCTGCAGCGAGAGATGCCGGTTACACTTCACCCTCACGGAGGGCACGTTGTGTTGGTAAAGTGACTTCTTAGTTAGAAGGAAGTTGTGAGAGTTAACTGATAGTTGCAAGAGGGAAGAAAAGTAGAGGTACAGGGATTAGACATCAAAGCTGGAGAAGCTTTCTCTGTGATAGTCCTGCTGCATCAAGGCAGACAGAAAGGAGCAAAACGTCACAGCTGTGGCCACGCCGTCTGCAAGGAACCTCTGGATTGGGATTCAGGTGTCTCGTCTGCTTTGTCTAACAGAAGTATTCTTTGGGCAGCAAAGAGGAGGAAGCCGTTCAACCCCCCTGCCCCCCCAAAAAAACCTAAGAATAGTGATAATGAAAAGTTAAAGTTGAGAATTAATCAATAATTCAAACCAGAGAAGCCCAACAGCTCAAGTTTCAATCCCAAATTTAATTCAGTTACACAAAAAAAAGGTGAATGCTTCAACCCCTGGTTTCCTTAGAAAATTGAAATCTTTACCAATTACCAGCTCTTCATCCAAGCTACAAAGATTATGCCAATACAAACCACCCATGCTGCACTCCCCCGGCGTTGCTGGGAGAGGGAGGAGGTTCGGGGCTGTTTGAGAAAATAGTAAGTTGGGGGATTTGTTTGTTTCTTTTTATTTTTTGTTAAACTTCAGGGGTTTTTCTTTAACTTCAGTGCAGAACGACCGCAGAACAGCGCTGCCTTTGCTACCCCAGCTTGCATAAACACAGTTTAGGCTCCTTTTGGATGAAGGGATCTATATTTAAATACTCATGGCTTTTATGATTGCTTGTGCTATATTCTATATATAAACACAAAACTACTTATCCAAGGACAGGAGCGAAAAGGCAGCTACACGGTACGCGAACAACAGCCCCCAAAGTTGGCAAGACATTTTCGCTCCCCCTCTCCCAAAGACGGAGAGGGTCAGCGTCCGTTTTCCGAGCAGGTTCCCCTAGAGAGGCACCGACAGCATTTTGTCCGTCAGAAAGAGGATTTTAAAGCCTCGGCCACGTAACCTTTGATGAGACGGGGGATTAGCAAACCTCGTTGAGTGATGCTGTGGCGAAAGGCCAGGCTTGCGCATGTTTTACCCCTGCCCACGTCCCCCGCGCTGCTGGCGCGGCGGCAGCCAGCCGGCACGGGTTTGAGGGGCCAAGGCTGAAGAAACTGCGACGAGGGGAAGTGAAAAGCGTCTTGCTTCATTTTTTCATGAAACAAGGGCCCTGTAGTTCTCTCAAATGTGTGCTCTGTGTTTTTGTTTCTAGAGAAACGGCCGGAATAGACACTGAGGACACTCGTGTAGGTGGAGGAAGGATTCGGGTTCCTGCTTAGGGGCGGCTCCCCTGGGGTGACCGGCCATATTGCACCGTTCACAGGTACAAATACTTCGTTTTCGGAGGCTTTCCCTCAGCTCCATTTGAAATGCTTAGGATGAACAAGAGGAAAGAGGGTCATTTCAAACTGTTTGTCGCTAACGCTGTGGTAGTTCAGGCTGAGCCGTGACGCCATGCTCCCAGGTCCCCTCCTGCCCGCGTTTCCCCGTCTGCGGTGCTGCTTTACCCGGCCTCGTACGGAATGAGCTTTAAGTGGGATGCAAAGTGAAACTCCTCGATTCGCGGGGTTTAACGTAGACTGCTGTTTGCACCAGCCGTGACGTGGGGCCTCTGTGGCGGCGCCGGGGCCGGGGCCACGCTCACCTGCGGGGTTTGGCCAACTTGCCCCCCGCTGCAGCAGAGGAGCGTTGGGCTCAGGGGTCTCAAATCGGTTCCTGGGGAATTCCTCAGCTGGCAGCCGCTCGGGGCCTCGCTCGCGGCCTCCGGAGCCGCCGGCGGTGTCTCCAGAGCATGGCGTTTGCAGGAAGCGGGGCAAAGCAAGCGCTCCGCGTTTCTGCAGAGGAGCTTTCGGAAAGGCCGTGTAAAACCTCCCCTCTTCCAGCAGTCTCCATGGCAAGGCGCTCACAATAGCTGCCGCGTGGAAGGCGGTGCAGAGTTTTTTTGTCGCAAGAGAAGATGGGGAAGGTGGGAAGAGGCCAATTTTTTTTTTCTCCTGCTTTCTCATGCACAAAAGAGTCCTTATTCATTTTTATAACAGGTTCTCTCACACAGCAATCAGCTCTGTCAGCCCGACAGCGGAGAAAGGCCCCTTACGCAGCTACCTCATGCAGAATATTGCTGCTTAGCCCTTCTCGTCTGCTCTGTGAGGATGGGAAACTAGATCCATGGCAATCTCAAAATGGAGAGCATTAGCCCTAACAAATAAGTAGATTGCAATAATGGATACAATATGGAGGCTTCCTCAAGGAGCCAATATTTGTATTCTTCGCAGATGCATCTTTTTCTTTTTCTGTTTTTTTTTTTTTTCTTTTTAGCCTGAAGTGCTCCCAAATGCTTCATGCCATGTGGCTGCTTCTTGTTTGCATCAAAGACCTGATTCATCACCGCGCTGCACTTTGATAGATCACATACGCTCCTGCAAAGCAGATATAAAATGCTCGTCAGAGAGCGCGGCGAGCCGCTTCTGCAGCGGTACGGACACCGATCCACGCGAAGGAGACGGTGCTCCAGCTCCGACATGTCCGCCGAGTGCTGCAGCTGGAAGAGGAACCCCCAACGCAGAGCAGGGCCCCCTGGGCCTCCATCAAGTGAAGGGAAAAAAAAACCAAAAAACCAAAAAAAACCCCAAAACAAAACCAAAAAAAAAAGGAATGGAAACAATAATGAGGAATGGGGTTATTGTAGGAGAAAGCGTGAAAGAGGTTGTTCGGGGACAGTGAAGAAAATGCCAGATAGGAAAGAAATAGTGCTCTGAAGGAAGACAATGGAGAAATAGAGTGAAACAATTGAAACCCCATGTTAAAACAGAGCGGGGACGTCGCCGATCACAGGCGAGCAGTTTTTCGCAAAGGTGCTGCAGCTTTGTTCACATCCAGCACACCCAGCTTGGGGGATGCAAATAAAACCCATCGCGTACGTAATTAAGCTGAAACCTCGACGCTAACGCAATGCCACAAGGAAGGTGATTTCTACTCCCTAAATGTGAAGTGAAGGGGAGTTAGAAAATGGGCTGCAGCCAGAAAAATGAGTGAACCTGCATCGCCTGATGGAAGGTAGGAAACCTGCACCACATGCACAGCAGGAAAGAAAACAACGCAAACAAAAGGAAGAGCATCACATCACACTTGACACGAAAATATTTTCAGATGGCATCAGGCCTTTAGTGCTGATGGTTCACCTGCAGCTCGTCCAGATACGACATTTCAAACAAGTTAAAAAAGAGATCAGTATTTCAACAACTGAAGTCTCAGCCTTTTGTCTGATGGAAAAAATCAATTCCAAATGTGGAAATTGCAATACAGACTATAATTTTGTTACAATTCAGATTTATTCTGCTTGCCTCTTTCCATTTTGTCCTTCCCCTCCTCTCTGTTCTTCAGAAATTGGCTCTGATGCTTCGCTCACTCCTCAAAGACGCTTTGCAGCCGAGTTTCACGCAGCAGGAAACGAGCCCCTGCCCTGCTTAGCCCAGGGAGCGAACCCACTCCTTCCAAACCTCCTACCTTTGGGGTAAAACCACAGGATCCTGGTGCTTCAGCATCTTGCAGATTTTATCTTCATGCAAAGCAACAGTAAAGCATGTTGATGATGGGTTTTTTAAACATTTTTGGTCTAGCGTATCAGAGCTAGTGGTGAACTCATTTCAGCGTTCTCCTCTCGCTAGAGCGAGGACAAGCATCCTCCAGCTCTAACGTGTTTAAATTATGGTTGTTTTGAGCATTTCTGAGGATTTAGCTACTCAGATTACTTAGAACTATGGCTACATTCAGGTCAGGCCAGGCAAGCAGACCTGACTTTGCCCCGCTGGCACTGCTGCCAGGCCAGCTGAAGAACTGCCTGTGTATTACCTGGGGAGCCATGACTCCGCTCCAGCTCCTCGGAGCCTGAGTCTTCTCACCGCCAAAATGTCCGACCCGTCTCCCGTGAGCTCTGGGGATGCTGCGACACCAGGGAGCGAGGCCGGGACTGGCTCCCTCCTGCAAGGAGAAGCTGTTTGCAAGGAAACCACAGTTTCCCTCAGCCGTATGGTTTTGCTCTGGAGCAAAAGGTACGGTGCCATGTTGCCTGCGCTTTCCTCGGCATTTGCTTGGGCCTGCCCCTTTCCAGCACTTCGTTGCGGCATGGAATTCTTCAGCCTGTCTGGTTGTTTGGGGTTTTTTTTGTTTGTTTGTTTGTTTCTTGGCTTGGGGGAAGAGTTACAAATTTGTGGGTAAACACAGCTAGTGTTTGGCATTAGACTGAATCGGGATATTTGATTGCTATCTGAGCCCTTGCTGAATAATTCAAGGAGGAACTGAGCAGAACGACCTTGCAGAAGGTGGTGAAGGCGTGTGGCAGAGGCCGGGCAGCTGTCCCACAACCATCTCCTCCCGTGGCGGTGCCACGGAAGCGCAGCGGCTCCAGGCCGGGGCCGCGAGAGGCGAGCAGTGCCCGCGCTGCTCCAGGCTTTCAGGCCAGGAAAGCATTGGTGCTTGAGGCCATGGCAGCCAGCCTCTTGCAAGACAGTAAAGAGCTGGCGGGTGCCATGTTCCCCTTGGCCAGAAGGCCGAGCAGCTCTGGCGCTTGCGCACGCTCCTCCAAGGCTCTGCAGAGCCGCCGGCACCGGTCGCTGCGAGTCCGCTGGCAAACGGCGCTTGCCCCCAGACTCTCATGGCTCAGCAAAGAGCAAACGTTAATGTGTTATTACAGGGGCCGAGTTCAGCAAGGAGTCAGAGCTGCTGCTAAATACAAGCGGGCAGTCACTCGGATGAAGACGGCCAGGCAGCCGAACGCTTCCGACTCCCACAAACTAACAGGCACCTTCAGCTTCCAGGGATCCTCCCAGCTCTGAAGAGGCCCTTCCAGCCGCTTTTCCCCCTCATTTCAAAAGCAGCTGGAGTGCAATTAGTTAGCCACGGCTGATCGGCAGCCTGTGTCAAGCCGCAGGGGAGTCACACTGCCTTTCGGTGCTCCCTGGCATCCTCTGTCGTTTTTTACGGGCATCCTCTGGCAGCGAGCAAGGTGGGAGCTCCGGCTGTTCCTGCTCCCAGTGTGGGTGACAAGGGCAAGCTTAGCTTCTCCTTGACCGTCCGGTCAGCAGTGGGGCTGCAGCAATGAGCCAGGCTTTGATGCACTTTTCCTAATGGACCCTGTTGTGTTTCCAATGAACTCGGCCAAACCTGAAGGCTGGAGCAAATGAAGATGCGGACGCAGCTCCAGGTCAGGACGCGCGGTGTTTGCACACAGACTGCGCCATATAATCAGCGAGAGAAAGGATCGTAAAACAGATGCTCTGTGCAAAGTGCAAATTACCCAGGCACTGAACTTCATCCCTTGCCACTTACAACAGCCGTAAAGGCGAGGTATGTTTATTGTCGGTTGAGGAGGGATTTTGTCTTGCACCTTTATCGTTACTTTGTACCAACAGAATCGTGGATCCAGCGATGATATTCAGTGGATCCATGGGGGATTTTAGGTGGGAACTTCTGCGCAAGGAGTTTTTGGCCTGGGGTGGCGGGTTCACTGGGAGAGGTTCCAGACTGGGGGAGGTTCCTGGGTCCTGCGTGGAGAAAGAAGCGCCGACAGCAAAACGCGGTGTCTGTCTGCATCTCCATCACCTGCCAAACTTCTCTGCCAGTCCATTCTGGCCTCTCCATACTGATGACAAGAACCTGTCTTCTTTCTTCTTTCAGACGTCGCTCTTTTTTTCTGTGAGATTACCACCATTCCAGTTGTACCAGGAATGTAAACCCCGCGCCCACTGAGAGGGCAGAAAGTACTGTGTTACTGGACCCAGAAAAAAAAAACCAAAACAAAACCAAAAACTCCAAACTTGGTTTAATTCCTTCACTTAAAATGGCGTTTTTAATGACATACTGGATAAAACTATACAGAGTGTGGAGTGGAGTGCTGGTTTAATCCAGCATCTCTGATGGTATCACCTATTGTTTAGATAGCGTTAATTAACATTAAATCCTTTCTGCTGGTGATGACTTGCTTCTGGGGTTCAGTGGCAAACAAAGAGCAAATTCTCGGGAATCGGGATGAGTGCACCTGTGCATGCAGAAGAGCAGGCACATTTCACCTACCTGCAGGGGAAACTCCTGCTCCCGATACCCTGCAGGCTTTTCCCACCGTGCTTCTTCCAAACTATACAGCACCGAGCGCTGGTTCGCTCTCGATGAACCAGATCCTCAGCTGGAGAAAACACTCCTAATTCCACTGGGGTGGATGGAGCAATGCCAATACATACTGGTGGAAAATCTGCTCTGGTATATACTGTTTACTTTTGAGGATCTAAGCACATACGCTTCCAACAAAGTGCTGTTTGATAAAAGCTTGTTTGCCAGGTTGCCTTGCCTCGGTCCCTCCTGAAGTGTACACAACAGTATTTTGTATATAATAAGAGAAAACGAAGCGAATGTGTTCCAGACCTCGTTCGCAGGTCCGAACGAATTCAAGAGACAGGAGGCTTTGCTAGACACTCGTTAAAATAACCATAATCATCATTATTATTGCCATGCAAGTATGGGGGAAAAAAATGGTTTTATTATGGGCTGGAACTAGAAATCCAGAGCAGCTGCTAATCATCATAAGAGGGTTGTGGGTTTGGAGGGGGTTTTGTGCATCCAGGTATTTTCTGTGTCCAACTGTAAGCAGCATTCTTTTTGTGATCCGAGCCTTTCAGCAAGCTCCTCTGCCTGTGTTCAGATTGGAACATGTTGTAATAGTCCCCTTATCTCTCTTTTCTCCCCTTTCTTGTCAAAGGCTTTTCTTTTCCATTTCTTTAACATTTTTCTTCATCCTCCTGCTTTTATTTTTTGTTTATTAACTCACCTAGAGCAATCGAATTAGCAAAGAAAAAAAATAGAAATTACAACTCAAAATTTTCTAATGGAAGAATGAGCATGTTTTTGGCACTGCTTCTTGCCATTGTTTTGTTAAGACGGACTCTCCCTAACTCTCCTTTTCCATTCCAGAGACTGCCCTTCCTTTATAAGCCCAGATTTCTTCCCATTTGTGCTCTCTTCCCTCCCTCCTGACTCATTTCCACTTCCCATTTTGGCTGTTTCTTTTCTCTTCCCTTTTCCTTTCTCCAAATGTTCTCTGATCTTATATTCTGCTATTCTTAATTCCTTCTTCCCAGGCCCGGATCCACCCCCCAACCCAACACCACCAGTGTGTGTGCCTCTCTACTCTCTTCCTCTCTAGACTGCAAGGACAGCCTGGGCAATCTTTTCCTCAAAATCCAACTTTTTTTAAATCCAGCGACTCGAGATGCCTGCCTTTGTGTGGGAAACCCGGCATCACCGCTGTCCTTGCACAGTCCTTACGGATCTCCAGGAATTTCAAAATATAGTCAAAGCTCCCCTCACACTTGTTCTGTAATTTCTGACCCATCTAACCAGGGCCTTCTTTCCAGGCAGTTTGGTCATGATGCTACTCCTGCCAAATATTTCTTCTATGCAGCTTTGCCATCTGGAACAGCCCGCCGATGTGCCTTCAGCCTCAGTGACTGGCCATATAGTTTCCAGCTGCAGCTGAAAAAAAATTTTCCCTTACTGTCATCCCATAGCAATCTGAATGTAGGATGTAGGCAGCAAACATTCAGTCATTTATTTTCCACGGTGGGTTCTCGTACTTGAAGCAATTTCAGTTTTAAAGGAGCCCTGGAGCTTGCGGAATGTGGGCAGTTTTTAGATCTTTCATCCTAAGTCTCAGTAACAACTAGCTATGCCTCTGTCAGCTTTTCCATCAGACATCATATTTGCTAGAATTACCAGTGAATACCTTGCTCAGATATAAAGTATATTTTGAATGGAAAATTAAGGGGCAGGGGGGGAAATAATTGAATGAAAGGTTGGAGGGAAAGGAACAGGATTTTTCTGAGTGCTAAAATACTGCATTATTACCTACAAAGGAATTCTTGTAATAATCAAAGCTGGGAGGTCCAATAGCCTTCGGTGCAAAGAATGCTCAGCGTTCACCCCCGAAGACCTTCTTTATTCTGGGTATCGGACACAGTATGTTCACGATGGGGAATCAGACCTTCATATATCACGCAACACCACTAGTCATAACTTTTAAGGTTTAGATGGAAGTTAATAAATACTGAGCCTGCAAAGTCAAAATAGTCCTTGAATTGCTGCCTTCAGCAGCAACATTCATTTAATGCCATATATTTCAAGTTTCCAAATCGCATCCTGATGGGTCTCTTTCAGAGGATCTCCCAAAAATTAAGTACAAATATTTCACTTCAGAAATTAAATCCCTGGGGCACTTAGATACGCTTCGCTGCAGATTAGTTAGAGCCTGTGGAGTTATAAGATTCCTGAGATGGAGTGCTGAAGATTCCAGGAATTCTCTCAAAGGTGAAATGATTAACCAATCTTTTGTTCCTAGAGCACAATAATGCAGAAAGCAGGTCTGTATTCACTGAGTCCTGCACTGGACTTGTCTACTACCTTTTCTGGAGTGTTCACAAGCCTTAAACCTGAGCTGGAATTAGAGAATTTCATTTCAGAATTGACAGTGAAATAAAGAGCTAAGTATTAGTGACAAATGTAAGACACGACTTGAAACAGAGGAGTAGCTTGTATTTCCTCTGAATCTTTTTCTGAAGATTTCAATCTATTTATTGGCATTAGGAATGATTAATTTGTTTTCAGCCGTGGTAAAGGATGTGCTGTGCTGATCCACACTGTTCCACAGGGCAAAAGTCGAGCTGCTGCTTTGCTGTACCAGAATCAGGCTGTAGTCACGTGTGCAGTAAAACTTGTGGAAGGGGTAAAAAGAAGAGGAAATTTCAGTGCAGAGGCCACGACAGAGATTTTGCCAAATACCTTGTTAGGCTGAAAAGGTTTCCCCTGCCATCTCTACCTGGAATTGGCCATTGATCCAGCTACCAAATTTTGCTTTTCGTATTACAAAGGACATTAGAATGAGCTGCTTAGAAAGCGAAGTTCTCATACATGTTCAGAAGCTTAAACAAACCGGAGTAACAACAGAGATCACAGACTGAAAAGGTAATGGGCTCCTTGCAAAAGCCGTCTTTTCATGCATCAGCAGTGCTATTCTGCACCAAACGTACCTTGTGAGTGATGCCAAAGCATAATGATAGCATTGGCTTGTTTTCTCCCCAAAACAAACGTAAAATTCAAAACCATTAGTAAAGTCTTGTAATAGCTAGATGATCAAACGCAACAAAAGAGAAGAAAGGGACAACACTTCAGCAAGGGCCGAATGCACCGACGCAATCTGAGGATGATATTATCAGTTCTTTCACAGTTTGCTATCAATTTGCAGAGAATATATTCATCATTTTAGGGGCCAATGTGAGTAAAATTAATTGTAAACTTACACTGAGTGTTTCTGTGGCATTTATTTAACAAGGTGAGTTATTAGTCGCCTAGAAATTCAGCAGACACCACCACCTCTGGCCTTCCTTAACACTGCTTGCTTATTTAAAAAGATGGATGGGAATTTATTTTAGTCCTGTTTCGCACAGGTTTTTCAGCATGGCAAATCAACCACTTCCACTAGTCTCCAGAGAGAAATTCCCTGACATAAAGGAACAATTTCTTCTATTCACTATATTCATTAAAAATATATCTAAGATCAGTCCAGGGGTAAACACATGGATATTCATTTTAAAAGGTTAGTTCCTTTATATGTATTTTATATAGTTTCTTTATATGTATATTATATAGCTTGTATATAAACTGCCAGTTTGACCTTTTTCTTCTAAACTGCTGTGAGCTTGTATAAGAGTGCAGCTGTCATATTTATTTTGCATCCACACAGAAGCTGACTCCCATGCTGTGCGCAAAATATTCTTTTAATGACCACTTTAAAAAATGTGCCTTAAACTTGCTTAAAGCACGTTAACGGAAACGTATCAGTGCAAACTGTCCGGTGGAAATAAGATGAAGGGCGCAAAATTTATTGCTGCATCAATTGCCGGAGAAAATGGATGTGCCAGAGAGGCTCTTCAGCCTGTGCTGTGTTTTTTCAGCCCCTGCTCTTGATCCTTTTTGGAGCAGGGCTCGGTGCCCCCGAGGGCTGGGGATGCTCCGACGACGGGGTGAGGGCGGACGGGGAGAACCGGGCTGCGCATCGGCATACCCAGCTCCTCGCTTTGACAAGCCAGTAACGAAATCTTGCCTTCTGCTTTGCCTTGTTTTGCCCAATTAAGCTGTTGGCATAATACCCCTCACTCCTTACAGATGTCAGCATTCATGGGTTTTGTATTATTACATGGTTATTAGTTAGGGTCTTTTGCCTTTGCACATGCTGTGACCCACTTATCCCCCTAAGTTGGGGGAGGGCAGATTAAAAATATAAAATGTCCTGGTTTTGGCACTACGTGAGGACAGAGGCCCACAGAGCTCCCGGCCAGTGCCGGGCACCGGTTCATGTGTCACAGCCAGAGTACGGGCAATGGCGCTGGCTGCGCCATGGGGCCACGGGCAGTGCCCTGGCAGGACACCCGCCATCAGGTGCCACCAGCTCCGGCCGCTGAGGGACAGGGCCCGGGCAGGGGCTACAGGCCCCGGGGGAGGCCCAGGCCTGGCCACCCGCTCCGGCGACCGTGGCACCTTTGTCACCACTCGGTGCCACCTCTGCCATGAAGAGCTGCGTCTTCTCCCTCGCCCCGCAGCCCTGCTTCCCCCGTCAGGCACCGGCGGGCCCCAGCTCCCGCCCGCCCGGGGCCTTCAAGCCACCTGCGGGCTCCTCGCCCTCCCCCGCCCCCCCGCGCCTCTTTTCGCGGGAGCGGGGTGGCTGAAGACGAAGATGGGCCCGGCCTGTGGTTGGCGCGCCCGCCCGCCTCCGGCCGGCGGCGGCGCAGGCGCATTGCCCGCATTCCATCATGGCGGAACGGTCGGTTGGCGGTCGGCAGCGCCGGGGCTGAGGCAGGGGCTGCGGCGCCGCGCACGGTCAGTGCTGCCATGGGGCCGACGCGACGCGATCCGGGATGGGGGCTGCTCCTGTGGGCTGCCTCTGACTCTCCGCTTCTCCCTCGGGGCGGGCGGGAGAGGGCGACGGGGCCGGGCCGAGCCGAGCCGGGCCGGGGGAGAGCGGCGCTCCCCACCCAAGGCGCGGTGGGCAGTGCCAGGAGCCGGCGGGGGAGCGAAGCAGAGCCCGCCGAGGCGGGAGCGGCGGGGGGAAGGCGGCGGGGTGCCGGCCCGTTTGTGGCGGGAGGCGGCGGGGTGCGGGCCGGGGCGGGACAGCGGGGTGCCCGCCGTGTGGGGCGGGGGGGAGCCGGAGTGTGGGGCGATTGATGGGAGAAGCAAGACCCCGGCATATGGGGCGGGTGTTGGGGGGGCCGGGCTGTGGAGCAGGTTTGGGGGTGGACGTGGCGCACGGGGCAGGTGGGGCAGCTGGGCGTATGGGGAGGCTGGGGGGCCTCGGGAAGCAGGGCGAAGGGGCAGCGGCGGCGGGAGGAGGGTTGTACGGGTGGGCTGCCCCCCGGGGCGCGGGGGGACTGCCCGTGGAGAGCTGGGGGGCCTGGGGTGCAGGGGCTGGGGTCGGGGTGCGGGGGGGCCGCTCCTGGCGGGACAGCGCCCGGGGTGGTGCGGCGCAGGCCGGGGCCGCAGGGCGGGGGTATCCCGGGTGGGTTTCAGCGAGCCCCGCTGTGCCTCCCCGGATGGGGCTAATGCCAGGGAGCCCCCCTGGACTCGCTCTTCGCGCTCCTCTCCTCAAGCGCACAAATTCTGCGTCTCCCTCGCTTTCCCTTTCCTCTTCTTTTTCTCCTATTTCTTTGGCGAGAGGGGGGGTTGAGATCTGAAGTCGTCCCGTGTCCCCTCACCCCAGCTTCCCCCTCACCCCCCCCTTCCCCGCTCTCCCTCCTCGGCAGCCGGAGCGGCTGCCTGCAAATGCCACGTAGCCTTCTGGTTGTTCCCCTTGGCTGATCAGCAGCTCGAGTACCAGACACCTCCCCCAGCTCCTCCTGGGGTCGGGGCAGGGGGAGGTCAGTCCTGTCATCTAGTGTTTGGGTGGTGACCATCTTTTTACCCTCCGCCATTCTGCTTTGTCCCCCTTCTGCCTTGGGGCAGCAGCAAAGGTGGGGAGCCCACTGTGACCGCTCTTCGGTGCAATCCTATTTACTGCCTCTTACAAAAGGCTGTTGACTTCAGCGACGTGCGGCTGCTTTCCTGTGGAGGGGCTGGGGGAGAGGCTCCAGGGGTTCCTGACCCCCAGCCTCAGCAGCCCCTCTGCTGCCGCCTAGTTGAGGTGCTTCGTGTGCATCACATCGCAATAATCCCAGAAAACAGGGTAATAATGCGTGGCTGGCAGGTGTATTTGCTTCCTTGAGCAGCACGTTCTCAGCTGGTTTCTGAGTGGTGTTGCTGTTTAAAACTTGCATTTGGACTTCTTGCTGGAATGATGAAATTTTCAGTAAAGCTAATTTATTTTAAGAGTTGAGGTTATATTATGTTTCCGTTTCTATGCATTCTTTGAATATTTTATATCTTTCCTGTCCTGTGGTAGCTAGGTTTTTAACATTGGCAGTCCTTTCCTTGCTTTACCTCATGCCTTACTGTGAATGTTGACACACGGTACTGCTGCAGAGGAGTTCTTCATTAGCCCAGTACGCATATGTCTATGGCCTGCAATTCCTTATGGTCTTCTAATGTATTTATCTTTATGACACTTGGTTCAATAGGGAAATACTATCTCAGTCACAGATGGAAAGACTGAGGCACCGAAATATTTATGGCCCAAGGTCACACAGGAAGTATGTGGTGAGGCAGGGAATTGAATCTAGATTTCCTGAGACTCAGATTAGCATTTTAACCAGGGAAGCATCCTCTCTGTATTTTAAGCCAATAAATTGACCTTGGAGTTAACATCCAGTGTAAAAGAAAGTGCTTTGTGTTTTGTTCAGTATCTTTGTAAGAAGCAGAACCCAAGTCGCTTCCCACACTTGCATTCCTTTCCTTGTTTTATGTAATTTGTATGTGAAAAAGGATAAGGTGGTAAAATAGGAAAGATGTTGACTTTCTCAAGGCTCTGTGTGTAATCATGCATGTTGAAAAACAGCCAGCTATTACGCTGTCCTCCTTTTAGGTCTTTTTACCTTACTGTGTTCCAAATCTCTTAAAGTTTTGGAATGCTGTTGTTGTCTGGAAATAATTTGTTCTTAGCTAGGATCAAATAAATCTAATATTCTATAAAGCTGAGTTGAAAGCAGTCTACTTTGTGTTCATTGATATCCTGGATCTTAGTTTGTGATTCTTAATACAGCAGTCTGTGAATAAACAGGACTTGCGTTGACCATCTTAAACGTCTCCTGGAGCAAGCTATTACAAGTTGTTCGCTCAGTTGTAGGCTCAGTATTGTTGCAGCAAGTTTTTGAAAAACTTGGCCTTAACTGCAATTAAGCGGCACTTTGACAGTGAAATGGAATTATTTCAACTTCTTGGGCTTTGTATCTTCACAGATACATATTGCAGGCTGTGTTCATTCCTGTTCTATTATTGCTTTTTTTTGTTTGTAAAATTTGCTAGTTAGTTTTACTACAGTGTTTTACTTGCCAATGATTTTCAGGAATTGGGTGTTAGAATACTTTAAAACAATAACTCCTAGTGTATTCACCTTTAGAGAGAATAAAGATAACTTTGTCTACACAAATGTGTTTCTTTCCACAACCCTTGATCACAAACTGCATCTTTCTTTGATGTTGTACTGAAACCAAATTTGCAATAGTTGAATATAAATGTTCTGTATAACACTTTTAATGGTCTTTTGTTTGGGTTTTTTTGGAGGCTAGCATTTGTATCATGTTGACTGTATGGGTTGTCACACCCATGCCAACAATCTTTCATCTTTTATGTTTATTTTTAGGAAAGGTTTGGTGAGTCCTTAAAAAACAAGATTTCGTATGTACTGTGCAAACAGCAAAAATTCCAGCATTTTGCTCGCAAGAGAGAGTGCCTGGTCTTGGCATACCCCCACTGGAATGCAGTATGTTTGATCGGTACTATGGATGTATTTGTAGACTCCATCTGTACACCCATTATTGAAAAAGATTTTGGAATCCCTTTTGGTAAATTTCAAGCAAATTAAAATACATGTTTTAAGCTTGGAAGACTGAAACTGACTGAAACTTTTATTTGATGACCTGCTATTACCCAACTTGGAAGACTTCTTGTCAAACTGTAGAAGTAAGCTTGTAACTTTTAAGAAAATACACAACTGGGAAGGCATTCTTAGAGTGTTCTGCACCAAAGTCATAAGCTGGTATGAAATATTGTAAGAATGCCAGAGTTACATATTTTCTTAATTTCCTGTCATCATTTCATTTAATCAGAGAAGAATTTTAAATTTATCTCTGAAAACAGATGAGAAAACATCAATATTAGTAATGCTGCAGAAATCAGGAGACTTTAGGAAGAAAATTACATCTCTCACTTCCAATTTTGCTATGTCTCATAACCATCAGGTCTGAACTATCAATACTTAAAATTGTGGTTGCTCGTTGCTCTGGTTTCAAGGCTGGTGAATATCAGAGAAGTAACTTTTTCATTTTTTTCACCTGTTTTTAGCAAGTTGTCATGAAGCTTACCAAGGTCAAGATGGTTAGTTTTCAGCTGTTATCTTTGCTGCAAGCCAGACCTTAACTGAAAAGTTTTGGATTCCTGAGCGAGGAGCACATACTGAACTCTTTATTGCATTCTTGAAGAGCTTATTGTAAAAGCAGTGATAATTTATTCTTTCAGTGGTGCTAACACAATCCTTTCTGTGTATTGACCAGCAAAGACAGACCACTGGCTCAGAGCCCTTAGTCCGTTTCAATCTTAATGTAAATCTGCTATTGTTCCCAATATCTTGATGGATGTGGAAAATGCCTCCGTTTGCTCAAGATTCACTTTTCCAGCATTGGGGCCTAATGCTGTATGTTTTTTTGCCCATGTCTTATTAGAAGTAGTTCAGGAGGAACATTTATTAGGCTGTGACTTCAGAAACATCTGCAACTCTGAGACAGTATCACCTTTCTGGTGAAAATGACAATGGATCTGCTGTGTTTGCTGGAAGAAACTGTGAGCTACTGCTGGCTGGCTTGGAGCAAAGTTAGCCAGCCTAGTCTGTAAACTACCTGTGAGCTATAGGGACAGTGATTTCTTGGGAGTGATCCAGTAAAACTGCAGAACGTACCTGCCTGCGCCTTATCTTTAGAAAAACTATATTGGGAATTGATTAATATTTGTAAAGGCTTCCTAAGTTTGGGGAGCTAAACCAGTGCAATTTATAACCCTCAGTGTGCAAGTGGTTTAGGAACTGGAGTTTAGTACTAGATCCAGTAGCTTGAGAAAGACGATGATTTTACATTGTTAAATACAACATCTTGAATGGCTTCAGTGACTACTGAAGCTGTTCATTACCTTCCTGGTGGAGCTTCTTTAGTGGAACAGTTTCTAGAATAAAGTTGTGCTGTCCCATAACAGTAAACTGTGACTGTATTTTCCAGATTGTACCGTTTATGTCTTTTTATGTACCCTATCAGAGGATAAATATGTGCCTGATAGTTTAAATTTGGATACACTCACATACTCTTTGGAAATTTTTTTTCATCATTATTTTCATACAGAGGAATAGAGCACTGAGTAGATAACTAAGTAAATACACTTAATATCCATGGAATGTGCTTCTTCCAGGAACTGTCTTCACAGTGTTCAAGTTACCTTTCACTAATTAGATCATAGCTTAAGCAATGGAGTGTCTTTGGCTAGTACGGCATTAAATGCATGTGCAATGTTTACGCAGTTGTCCGGTTTTGCATTCTGCACATACTGGATGAATGCAAGAAGGCATAAGGTCATCTGGTTCTTTCCCAGTGGATTCTTCCTTGAGTTCTATTTGCTGATTCTAGTGGAGTTAGTCACTGCCTCTTCTCTTCTGACTTTTGCTGTTTTATTGATGATAGATTGGTTTTCACACCTTTTTATTTCTTAAAGTTTTATGCTTGCCAAGTCACTAAAAAGAAAATTACTGTTACTTTTTTCTTGTCCACAGAAAGAAGACTGAGGGACAGTACAGCACATTGCGCATACTACAGCAGGCACTGACCGTGTAACATTTATCAACAGGAGCAAATTCAAGTCAGGAGAGTGTCAACGGTAATTAAACATAACTTACTATTCTCCCAGATTTTATGAAGCATTTTTTTCTTGTTAAGTCTCGAAGTAACACTTTAAGGTGAAATAATGTGAAAGTATTTGACAGACTTCTAAATTCAGGAAAGAAATTTTTGGATAGCTTGTTATCAAATGGAAGAAATGAATTAAGGAAGGAATAACTGATAGAGTTCTTGCGGTAAGAAGAGGTTCGGTATTTCCACATAAACTTCATTGATCTTATAACATAGCAAACTTATCTTTATTTTCACATTACTTTTTCTCCGCGCCCCCAGTTGGAAGTTTTGTCTTGGAGAGACTTGCATAATTGGCCTTTGAATACAGAAAGTAAATTCTGGTTTTAGGGAAGTGCATTTCCTGCGTAGAGGACAGCTCAGCTGGGTGGCAACATACTGATAACTAAGCGGCGTTACTCACATACATCGGTTTTAGTTGGAGCTCATGGAATTGAGTTCCTCAGTCATCGAATTGATGAGGTCATGGAACCGACCTGCTTGAAAAGCAGAAAGAAATCTGTCAGAAAATTGCCATGGTATGGCATTTGTGAGAGTAAGAATTCTCCAACTTGCTTTTTTGTTTGTTTTGTTTAATGAAGATTGCTATGAGTTATCTTCTGATGTACAACACTGAAAGACCCTTATGAAACCATGGCAGTGCATTCTTAAAAATACAAGTAGCCAAAAGCAAAGACAAGTTTTCGAAGCTGTTGGCTCGACCAGTGTGTTACATGGGAGGAGAATAAGCAGATGCAGTATAAAATATTTGAGAGTCAGAAATCGCTTTTTTTGATGTAAAGACATAAAATAGTTGTTTCATCTTTTGGAGAATTGACATATGTCCCACAGACCATCATCAAGCTTTCTCTAAAAAGAACATTTATGTATAGAACCACCTGTTGCATTGGTGGAGGCCTGATATTTCCAATTTATATATTTGAATTCATGTTTCACGTTCTATCTGTGAATTAGAAGAGAGCAGTTGTTAATACTGTTCAAAATGGGTATCCATCAATTCTACACAGCTATTATAGTCGGTAATTAACCCTATCCTTTGCCAAGTTTTTGAGCACTCTGTGTGTGATGATGGCTGCCTGTAACTTATCACAGTGTATTCTTTAGCCTAACACTACTGCTGCATTGAGGAAAGCAGTCACACATCAGCTGTGTTAGAGGATGAAATTGCATTTTTGCGTTGCAGCACAGCTAATGTGTTGTTCATTGAGCTGAAAGGCATCCAAGCAGATTTTAGTTTTTCTATGATGGGGGATTATTTGTGCTGTGATTAGGTCCTCTCTAATGAAGAAATAGTTTTCATGTCACAACTATACACCAAAGTTCAAGTGTAATATGCTAGTTTCAACATTGTAAAGAGCAGCTTACCCCATTTTCCCAAGCCCTTTCTTGGTTGGGTCACAATTGTATAATGCAACAGCAGAAATCAAGGAAAGAACTCAATGGTAGCTAATCAGTGTAGAGTAGAATGTGATATAAAACTATGCAAATTAGGTACAAAACAAGTCTTCAGGGAGAAAAATTGAAAGTGTCCTGTGAGTGAGAGATCAGTCAGCAGGTAAATTTTTTACAAGATACAAAGGAAAAAAAAAAAAAACAAAAAATCAGTAACCTTGTTATATTCTCCTGGAATTGAATAGGTATTTTGAGAGGAAAATTGTTTAACCAAGTTAAATACGGGGTTATAAATTTACGTGAAGTATTTTTAGCTGCTGTTCAACGCCCTTTATTTAGCTTCAACATTACTATCTCTTTAAAGGGGGTCAGTTGCTTTCAGTTCTTCTATGTGAACTGTTGAAGTGTTCCAAACTAGTGAAGTGATCTGTACCATTAACATACAACTTCAGTTGGGTTCATCATACTGCAGTTACCTGAAGGAATGAAAGCAGCCTTTAATGTTTGTGTGGATGTAAGTAGCTTTAGTATTCTTTAAGTACGTGCAAGATGGTACATGTTAGTATTGAACAGAATGACTGTTTTCATCAGAAGGTTTAATCTGCTTACAAATGCATTTATTTTTGTCCATTTCAAAATGTCAGAGGTGATAATTACTTAGAGGAATTGTTCAGTTCAAGAAGATGTTATGTAAACAACTTTTTGGTGTATTGTAAACTATTATTTTGCTTTTTAATGCCTAGATTTCTTAATGTAAACTTTATAAAAACAAATATAAACTGTGATCCTTAGATTCTTCAAAACTGTGATAATTTCCACTTATGTAAACGTGTGATTACAGCCCCAAGCTTGTAGCAGGTTAACTGATTAACCAATAAATATTTAAAACTCAGATATAGAAGTAAATTATTTTAGTGTTACGATGCATCAACTGAACTGTGATAAATGGTTACGTGCATGTTCCTAGCCTGTCACAAATACTGGGTGAAGTGTGTTTGCTTAAATCTCATGTGTATGATCTCATCCTTGCATTTTACCTTGCATTTTCCATGAACTAAAAAAAAATGCACATGGTCTGTTACCATGAGACTGCTCAGATGTGGTAATTTAAGTAATTTATTGGTGTGTTTTAGCCCTTGGTTTAAGTATAACTTGTTTTAACTAGGCTAATTTGATCTGCTGTGCAGCTAAAGCGTTACAGCCTGAACTTCTTCTCATGTTGCGCAAGGAAAACAGTCTTCAGTTTGTGTATCAAAATAATTCTTCCTTGTTTGAAGTTTGCATAATCTCTTAAAAGTTGAAGAAATCCTTTGCTTTCGCTGTTTTTTTGTGCTTGTTTTTGAAGTCATATTTTGTAAGGGAGTTCTTAAAATTGAAAAGTTTGTTTGTATCAGTGCATTGATGGGGATACATCAAGCACATTTCTGATAAACAGAAGCAGATTGAATCAGAGCTAGTAGAAAATCAGCCCTTGCTTTCCTCAGTGCCTACAGAAACCTGAAAGCAAACTCCTGCTTCTGTTAATCTTCTGAAGTCCTGATTTTACTTCTGTTTTGTTGGATTAGATGATAACTGACTGCTCTGACCAGTCTCGTGGTAGGGAGCCTTTCCTGGAAATAGCGTTATTGTTGGTTTTAATAATCTGGTTGATGGCTCTCGTAGAGTCACGTTTAAAGTAAATTAATTGTTCAAGATTTGGAATGAAAGCATTTGGAAAAAAACTTTTTGATCACATCTTGATTGTATTGTACCAGCTGTACCATCTTTGTGCATGTGTCTGCCATCCCGTAATGCTCTTTAGCTTAATTTAGGGCAGGTATTACCCAGCCTTGGCACTAAAAAGGTCTGAGTTTTGGTGCTTCCCTGACATAATCCCAGGAGGTTTCATTGGCTCAGCAAACTGACATCCCTGTGGTGTGTTTTGTGTCTGGATACACATCGCGTAGACAAAGTAGACCAGCCCAGCTCAGGGCGCACTTAAATTTGCCACTTTGGCTGCTCCTCAGCCAGCTCTTACTTGCAGATTCTAAGAAAAGCTTTTAAAAATACTTAGGTATTTGTTCCTTGCTGTGAACTAGGTATTCCTCGTTATGTATTCCTCGAGGAAACTCGGATAAACAAGGTGCTATGGAATATGTTGCTATTGGGGTGGACTTGTTTGCACATACAAGTTTCTTTGGATTGTTTCCATTCTTTGAAACAAAACTTTTTCCCCTGGAATTGCAGAAGGTTGGTAAATAAATGGGCAGAACTTGGCGGGGAGGTGGTGAGAAGTAAAATTGAATCCCTTTTACTATAGTTTTTCGTTCTACTTTAAGACCAAATTTGTCCCATAGGGAAGAATTGTGCTTAGTTATCCAGATACTTAACCGGAATTTCAGAATCCTGGAGCACGTGCAGCTCCCTGTGGAAACTTGCAGTTCCCATCTTGTAAATCTTGGCACAGTTTTAAACATTTTTGCTTCATCTGTTCAGATCTGTAGTTACTTGACGGTGTAAACTCCAGCTACCTTTGTGCTGACCACTTAAGATTTCTCTGTGGCCTTTACTGTATTATTACCAAGATGTATTTTCAGGTACATAGAAGGGCTTGTGCTCTTAGGAGTATAGGGTGGTTTTTCTAGAGCTGTGTGTTTTGGGGTTGCTTGGGTTTTTTTGCAAAGAAGTACCCTTTAGCTTTCCAGCTGTTCTTTACCACTGCTAACATGACTGTACCATGAGTCCTGTGAGGACATTGCCACTGGTTTTGTTCTTTGTAGGGTTTGCCTTTCTCATTTTTTATCCTTTTTCACTTTCAACAATGTGCTCTACTTCTTGTGACTCTGGTCAGAACTTCATTTGGAATTACTTTTCAATGGACCGTGGTGTATGTCACTTCCATAACTTCTAAGTGATTTAGATAGATTTTTGGGTATAGAATTTCAGTATATTGTTAATGTGTAAATAAACTAATTTCCTTCAAGACCTGAACAACCAGAACGATGTTTTGAATTTCAGAGGGCGTAGTTTCACACTTAGAAAATGATATTTAAAATAAGTATGTCATTACATTGTGTTTATTAAAAGCTTTTTCATATAAGCTTGAAAATTTCATGCTTTGAGTAGCTTTAGGACATTAAAATGAGCAACTTAGATTGTGCCAGAACGTGTCATCTTGCTAGCCAGTGGAAAGCAGCAGTCAGTTTTGCATTTAATTCTTTTTTTTTTTAACAACATCGATGCAGCTGGAAAATATCTTAATACCATTACTTTTTTTAAAGTTGAAATAAGAATTAAACACTTTAAGGGCTCAGTCCTCTGAGGTGTTCAGCTCTCTTAAACACTTCTAGGAATAGAAATAGGACCTTTCAGGAACTACTGGGTTTTGTTTTATGGGGCTGGTCAGTTAGGAAGCAGCGCTTAGGGTACAACTCAGCTTTTCTGGCAGTAAGAGTAGAAACATAAAATAGCTAAAACAATAAAGGAAAATATTTATCTAAAAGTAATGTTTGCATTATAGATTAACATATAGTAACATAAAATAATTAACATTATTTGTTAATGCAAACCTTACAGGCCTCATAAATGAATAATTAAGAGGACAGACATGGCCCTAATATGATCAATGAGCATATCATTAATAACAGCTCAAATCAAGTCAAATCTAGTGTACTCTGGGCATTGAGAGATACTTTTTTCCTGGCTCACCGTTCTTAACAGTGGAGTTTTTCTTGTGAAGAACAGCAAGAAGTCACTGGGAAAACTTGAGGGTGGAGGAGAGTGTGTTTTTTTTTGTTTTTTTTTTTTTTTTTTAATTGCTTTCCTGGCACAAGTCACATCAGGAACCTGATCCAGATTGGTAAGGGAGGATGCAAGCTGATACTATCACTTACGTCAGAGTTCCCAAGTGTCTTAGTATGTTGTATCTGCTGTTTGTCTGTGTCCTTAGGGTTTTTTTAATGTCCGGGATACGAGAGCTTTCCATTTTAAATCTTGCTTCTCCTTCAGGGAGAATTTCTGTGGGCAAGCAGGTCTCACAGGACCCTGAGAGATGAGCATTAATACTTAATTGTCTTTAGGTGAAAAAAAGGTATCCTCCTCTAATTTGCTAGTTGCTTTTTTCCCCCCTGCTCTCCTACGGAGCATTTACACTTTGACTTCCCCCTCCATGGGCCATTCTTGTCAGTGGCCACAGGAGCCAGCCAGTTTTCTTCAGCTTTTAGGAAGTTACTAGAGGTCCTTCTGGCGACTGACCTAACATGTTTGATCCCCAGATGTTCTTTGTGAGGGCAGAAGGACTATCCATGATAAAAGGCTCGTGGTCACTTTTATATTTTACCATGGAAACTATTAGCACTGCTTTGGAATAAGTATTTAAGTAACAGTCAAACTTTTTGGAAAGCACAGAGAAAAGTTTTGGAGTTGTCGCTTTTTTAGATGTCAAAAGAGAAAAAGATTTTTAGAAGAGTCTCTAGAAGAAAACGCTTGGCACAGGGAGCGGAAGCCTTGTACTGTGCATCTGTGGAGTTGGGGTGGGCATTTTGTTCTTTGTTTTTCTTTTTTACTTAGGTCGCAAACTTTACTTAGGTCAAAATTGCAAGGTCCTAGCAATACCTGGATCAAAATGACATCAGGCTTTTCACAGCTCTAAGTATTAAAAAATGTTTCACTGAGCACATTTGGTGGGTAAGTCATGAAGAACGTTTTCAGTCTCAAAGTTGTGGTGCCCTTCTGGCTAGAAGCCAGACTTCATGCAAGATGGTGCAGACAAATTCACTTGGGTGTCATTATAAATTATTTCCAACATTTTAATCAAAACATATATTTAGTTTTGAACAGATGACTGTTATGGAGTGATGGTGGTCTCTTCAGAGCTAAAGTTGTAACTGAGCTTCTGTTAAGTCTGATTCTATTAAGTCATTCCCTTAATCTTGCTAAAAGTAAACTAGTCCACCTAGAACGTCTCGTGTGGTCCTGTGGCAGAGAAGAACTATTTTAGGATTGGGATGATATCTTAAACACCTTGTTAATACTGTTTATTTGAAAAACTTGGGTGGGAGAGGGTAGCTTGTGTCTTTTTTCCTGAAATGTTTCCTACCTCAAAATTGTGTGGTGCATAAATTTCAAATCTGGAGGGATGAGGGTTTTTTTAGAATTCGTAAATAAGGCTTGATCTTTTTGACAAGGCTATTGCTTAGCCTGAGGTTGGGGGTGACTTATGTTTGGGTCTACTGTTGTTCTTTTTAACAAGCTCTGGAGATCGCTGATGCAAAATTTAACTGGCAGGTTAGCGTGTGTTTAAAATACTCAGAAGTCTTAGTTTGTGAGAGATCTTCTGGAGTTTAAGGCATGGCAGGGTCTCGTGTTTTCTTTATCAAAGTACATGATGTTCATGTATGTATGTGTTCACAGATCCAGTTCTAGATGTTACTTTTTACAAAGGTAAAAGATACTAATGCAGTATGTTGCTTGCAATGAGAGGGTTTTCCTCACTCAGAGAAAGTAAATATATATAACATAAAAATTACAGAAGATATACCTATAATACTAATTAGTAATTAATATAAAAAGGTATAATACAAGCTTTGCGTTTTTATACAATACCACTTTTAATAAATAGCAATATTGTAGTAGTTTACTTCCTGCAATAAATGTAAACTTCCGATCAGGGTAGAAGGCATAAGGTGCATAAGGCACTGAACCTAGAAATCGGGAAGTCTGAGCTAAATTTCTAGCTCTCCATCAGACATCCTTTTTGCTCCTGGATGCATTGTTCTTTTTAAGTCAGGCATACTGTATTTTTTTATTTAAAAAAAAAAAAAAAAAGCACCTCCATTTAAGTAATAAGCTCCTTGGAATAGGAACTTTCTCACATTAAATCCGGCACTTACTGTAATGAAACTACAATCTTTGTGATAGCTTCTGTGGGATTATAAACTTTTTTTTTACTGTTTATGAAATCTGTTTAGCTTGTACTCTGGACAGTGGAATGCAGCTGATCCATTTTTGTCTACAGTGTTCCTCTCCTGTTTGTGATGTCTTTCTGGAGAGAGATTTTTAATATGCTAGGAAAATATTTTAAGATGAGATAACAGGATTTCTAAAACTTGCTAAATAACATAATGCTCTTACGCATTTGCACGATAAATAATTTCATATTCTATTAATACGATTAAAGGATATAATTCCAATGAAAAAATTACTTTTTGGTATAGGAATTTTTTCTTATTTTGTGTAGTATTATAAAACACATTTAATGAATATACAACCTTTTCTTTGTTTTTACATGCCCTGCACATAAGTAGCTGCAAATTCATTGTTACTGCCCAAAGAGAAACCCTGTCTGCAAAATTGTTGATGTGGTGTTGGTGTTTACTGGTGACTGTTCCAAAGCTCTTGATAAAACAGAAGCGATGTGTTTATACAGGAAAATTATACAGGAAAATGATTCTGGTCATAACTTTTTCTTAGATATTACTGTTGTAACTTTGAAGTTGTTTCTCTCGTAACATCCAAGGGGAAGTGACAGAGTTGAACGTTGGCAAATGGCTAAAGGAGGCTTTGTAATGTAGTTTCTATTAGTTCTAGTAAATATTTGTTAGTAGCTACCCCCATGTACTAGAACTGTAGGTTTATTTGGCTTTGGACGGAAACTATTTTAGACTGCTTTAGATTTTAATGTCAAAATGTCTCATGAGAATCCATGTTGATTTCCAGACTTCAGGTACGACGATCTAGTATCGTACAGCCTTCGATTAGCTACCTCTGCTTTGCTGTTCTGCATAGGGAGCACAATAGCCGTCTTGTATGTAAATAAGAGCCCAGCTTTCTCGGCGGAGGCGCTGACTTCAGACGGGAGTAGGCATGAATCAATGAACACTGAGTTCAGTGCGGATCCTCGGGAGCTGGACGGGGTCCAGGATGACTGCAGCACTGGTTGAGAAGAATTTGGGCTGGAGAAAAGGGAAGGCCAATGTTTCAGTCTTCCAGAGTCGCGGCATTTTTACTATGTCAGGAAGTGAGGTCAGGCACAGCCGCTGTATACTGTAATTGTTTTCTGGAAGGCTAGTCATTAAGATTTTCTGTTTTTCTTAGAAGTCTTTGTAGTGCGAGACTGTCAGTGGAAAATATTGCCTTTTTTTTAATATGGTTAACATGATTAACTATACTACATTAGCACACAATGTTGAATTACTCGGGAACACTTCTCAGACTACATTTTTAAAATATGAACTGGTTTTATTTGGTTTAAAATAAATTTACTTTTTTTTATGTGGTGAAATGACAGAATATTTCAGTGTTTTAGATGCGCATGTCTTGAGCAAATAATCTGTGAAAGCAGTAGTACAAGCTATTTCTGGTGCACATTTCTGTTAACTTAGACATGTGATATCCACTACTACTTCTTCCAGAACTAGAACACTTCCTCCGCTGCTTCTGCTTCAGAAGGTTTGTTTCTGAAATGGCTAGTCACTTTTTTGGTTTTTTTAATGGCTATCATGCTATATTGGCTGAATTTGTTGTTCAATTCAAACAAAATTTGGGAATGATCTTTAGCTGGTCTCTAATAGAAACCACTATAGAGAAATGAATCAGGCCAGAACTACTACCCTTGTAAAATGTAACCTTTCTAAAAACTAACCTATTTCATTCCATGCTGACTCGAAAATCTCCAGTGCATGGTGACAAAGCTTTTGAAGATACCTCTGCAAATTCTGCTATTGATTCATATATAATGATTCACTAATTCTCAGTATATTCCTTTACAACTCTGAAAACTACAGAATTTGCCTAGTCTTTAATGCTTGCAGATGGGATTTTTCTGTTTATTTTTAGTCTAGAATTTAAAATTTTTTGTATTAGCTCATCTTTAAGTCAGTTTTCTTCTTTTTTGTGCCTGACCATTTGGATGGTTAGTAGTGATGATAAACTTAGAACACCTAGCTGCCAAAAACAGGCCCTGGAAAATAGCAGCCTGAGCCTCTATTACCAAGCATGTGATAGAACAAACTAGCTTTAGGGCACCCAAGAAGCTTTTTGATGCAGTTCTACCTGTGGGTAAGTTGTGCCTTTTTGGGCCATGCACAACTCACCAGCTGGACTTGCCTATCAAGTTGATTTGAGGTAAAACTGGGGGTTCAGAGAACGCCTGGCATCAGTGCCAGCGTTTGAGGGAAGCTGTGAGACTTGGTAGGACTTGGACTGTGGGAGTTGTGGATGGAGGTAGGTACAAGATCCTCGAAGCTCCGCTCTGCCCACGCAGCAGTTGCCCTCCACCTTTTCTGTAAAAGCAGCCGTCTTCCTCCCTTGCAGCAGCCGTGCTGCGTTGCTGACCCCACCGCTGCCAGCGGCGGTGAGAGTCTTGTGGCTGAGCTGGAGGACGGCAGGGCTGGATTCCTTGCTCCTAGAGTAGCGATAGGAGGGCGTGGGTAATGGCTTTTCAAGATAGATCTCTGTTTCTTTGTTTTGTTTTTCAGGAAATTGTGCGGAGTATGCAATAACTTTTCAGGAATTCTCTTTTTATTTACCCAAATACCACCTGCTTCCTTGAATGATGCGTAGACTTTTGGGAGGTGAACCTGTTTATACCATGTTCAGTGGGAGTGCTTTATTTCCCTTGAAAAGTTTTACCTGTTAAACTGGGGAGGGATTGAGTCCCCCATGTCCCATGCTCATTTACCAGCAGAGGTGCTACCTTTGAGAGCAGCAGTGTCTTTTGCTGCTCTCTTATCAGTATTTTCAAGGAATGAAGCTGTGTTCTAAAAACAACAACAAAAAAATTGTTTTTTGCATATCTATTGGTATGCAGTGTGATGTTCCTCTGTATCGTTAGTGTTCTGCTGCTTGTGGCCATTGGAGCCCAGCTGTACAGTAAAAGATTAGTGTTCTGAGCCAGGTGAAACTGCCCAAGAGATATTAAATGGTTTCATTTATGCGAATACTTCTATTTTATCTGACCATATCAAGATTCCTGCTAAGACGTGAAATTGTATTTGCTATTTTTGGAGCTTGTCATTAACTGTATAAAAACATTTGTTTACTAATACTCCAGGTATTAAGTTCTTACTCTGAAAAATGTGAAGTTACAGTACTAAACAAGTAGAACATACGTGTTTGTGTAGGTGTAAATGTAAATGCTACCTGTGTCATTAGGCAATAGATCAAGGATTCTAAAAACCATGTGGCTGTTGGTGATCTGCTCTACAATTTGTACTAACTACGCTATGCTGCTCGCTAATGTAGGCAAAGCCTCAGAGAATTACGTTCAGCCAACGTAGGAGACTAGGATAGAAACTTTGAACGTTTATTTAAAATTGCAGGTGGTATTGGGACTTGTTTCAGAACATGTTTTTCTACAGCTGGTTATTTTGGTTGGTTGAGCATTTGAATGCAGATGGAGTTGCTTTTGGTAAAGGGTTTTCCCCTTTATGTTAAGTGCTAATTTCTGTTGTCTCTGAGGTTCTTAGATGAAAGAAATCGAGACTATACGCATATATAAAATAAAATCATTTCAGTCTGCCTGTGTATACTGAATTCTTATTATGGCTCTTAAGACTTAGATCTAACCTCTAAAAATGGGAGAGGTGTAGTGGAAGAAACTTCTGCCTTAATTTTAACATACTTGAGGGGCAGTGTTACCATGCAGGTATTTTTAAGTGGAATAGTTATATATAAATCAGATGAGTTTGTTTCCTTGGCAGAGATAATTCAAAATCTGACAAATAGGATGGAAGATTATTTTATTTGGGAAATAAAGAACATGCTAAGGCAGTTAAGTATATTTGGGACAAACCTGATACAACTTCAAACTTTTGAGGTCATGTCTAGCTCTCGCACCTGTGCAGTCATATTTGGCCTCTTAAAATTGTTACTGGAGCAGACCCGGGAAACAACTGGTATGCAGAATGAGCTGGTTTGTTTGGCAGTCTTGGGTATTTTGTTATGCTGTATTTTGTGGCTGTGTGATCGTATCAGTTATTTTGACATACTTTTGCAAACAAGAAGGAATGTGTTTTTTACCAACGGATGCTACCAGCCTCTTTACCTTGTAATGGCAATACAGGAGAAATCCTTGTAATCTCAACTTTTATTACAGACCCTTTCTGAATGAAATGAGTTAACACCCAAAGAAACTATTTTTTTTACTTCCTCCCTCCACACCCCCCCCATCCATACTGATTATAGAGAACTGAACAAGGATTTGGCAGTTGTATATAGATTGACTTGGTTCATGCACAGATTTGGGAGTGGGAAATGGTTTTTATTTTTAATTTAATGAATTGGACTGTCTTAACCACATTTTGTCTTTTGTCTGGGTTTATAGGAGGTAATGTGAAGGGAGGAGGAAATGTCAGCATTTCCTGTATCCTGTTATCTTGTGCTTTTTATGGATGCTGAATTAACTATGCACTGAAAATTTGCTAACATTTGGATTGTATTTTGACTTCTCATAATTACAGATTATTCAATAGAATCCCAAAACTATGCAGCACTTTTCCACATGCAATTATTTTGCGGTACTCGGTTAAAGACTTCTGTACAAAGTACTCTACTCTTCCCCTTTCCCCCCTTCCCCGCCCCCCGTGTCAGACTTCTGTATTGATGACATGTTGCAATATTGGAGAAATTGCACGGTTTGGTTTTTTTTTGATTATCACAGGGACTGAAATGTACATGTAGCATGTGAATTATTTGGCCTAAATCTTAGGTTCTGGAGTAGAAGCAATTTAGAAATTGTAACTACAAATTTAAGAATGAAGTGCTGCATAAATGTGAATTATGCTGCTGTGTAACTGCTTCACTTACATACAGATTGCATCACTTATGGCATGTCAAGTTGAATATGCGTGATACATATTTAAAGAGCATATTTTTGGAAGAAGGATATGTATTGCTTAAATGCAGTACTTAAATGGAAAGTATAAGGATAATATATTAGACTACTTGGGTGTATTCCATTGTGAAGAATTCAGCTATGACATGTGATCCCCTCCATGATTTTAAGACTGTCTGTTTGCTCAAGTTTTTAAATGTGCAGTGGAGTTAGAAGTATTTTATAGTAACTTTTGTCTCCAATTAAAGTCAGTTTATTTGAAAATCTTTGGAGGAGAGTTGTGGAGTATTGAAGTTTGATTATCGTTTCCTATTGAGTTTTCAAATGTTCTTGAATTGCTGTCATGAAATGATTCAATTAATATCATAGTGCAAGTGGAGAAGAAAAAAACCCAAAAACAATGTCCTGAAGGCACTGCTGTATTTTTCTTCTGAAACACTGGTACCAAGTTTGACAAACGAAGTAGAGAATTGTTTGGGGGAGAGGAGAGATGAGACATGTCTAATACTGGCACTCTCTCTTTGTTTTAGCAGGTGGTTAACAGGAGCAGTTGTCAATGAATGGTTTTCAGTCATGATGGCCGACCAGCCGCCTCCATTAGAAGCTACGCCTATACTGAATGAAGTGCCACTTCTACCTCATATGGTTAATGGGGACAGCATACAACAGGCAAGTCAATCCATTGCACTTTTGTACAAGTCACGTAATACTGTGCCAGTGGTGGTAGTAGGGAGGTTGACATTTGAGCATACTGTAGAAAACAGAACAGATAAAAAAACTACTTCTTGTACAGCTTATATGATGACTGAAAAAGGAGGAGGCTTGAAACAAAGCAACTACGATACTGATTTGCAAAGTTAGAAAAGCATGTAGTTCTCAGCACTGGTGTCATCGGTGAAATAGAAGTGCATATAGAGGAAGAAAATCATTCACCATTAACATAGTGGAAATGTGAAAAGATTGAAAATTACAATGAATGTTTGTTATGTAAGTGCTTTAAAGCTCATGTAAAACAATCAGTAAAGATTAGCAAGTGGTTACAGTGCTCTAAAGCAAGAAGTTTGTTGCAGGGAAATGAGAGGAAAGACCTTGGCTTCCTGATATTAAGTATCTTCATTAATAATTAGTGCAGTGGTGACACCTGAGTAGATTTAGTTGAAACTTTAGAGTTTCTTGGATACAAGCCTTCAGAACTAGGTGGTATGATTAGCAATACAGACAGAAATGAAAGCAAAACAATTTGGAGCACAAGCTTGTATAAGTTGTATTACTTGGGTAAACTTGAAGGGATTTTACTGCTTGGCAGTAGATGCCAAGTGCCTTGCACTACATAGGCTGAGATATTTTCCTATTATTTGGAGATAGACTTTCAGTGCACTCAGAAATGTTACAGACATCCTGACATTTTAACGCTGGGTCTTAATTTAAGCAGCATTTTCCCCTTGCCCTGGCAGCTACAAACATGATAGATCCTGGTAGGGGAGAAAAGGCTGGTTGCTTGTTTTGTTTTAAACAGCTAAGTGGCTGTTTGTTGGCAGGCTGCAAATGGACAAGTTGCTAGATAATCTCGTCTAGGCTCCCCTTCTCATGAAATACTGGACCAGATGATCTCTTGAGGTCCCTTCCAACCTGGGCTGTTCTAAGATTCTATGATAACAAAACATACATTTGAAGGCTTTATGTGCCTGGAGTTAAATAATCATTTTGTTGAAGCAAGGGACAAAACTGCCCATTGTTTTAACCTGATCAGTATATAACTTCAAATATCTGACAGTAATAAGAATTACGGGGTTAATCCAGAAGGAAAAGTTGCATAAAAATTTCTGGAGGATAACTGTCATAGGTAGGTAATGGTGAAGACCTTGGTACGTTTCAATGTATAGTGGATGAACAGGGCACAACAAAATAATTCTGAGTTGTTGAATGTCTGATAGACCTTAAATGGCAAAAAGTTGTAAATAAGATATCCTTTACTTTGTAATTGTTACAGGTGGGGAGGGAGTGTAGTATACTTGCTTGTAGAAGTAGCCTTTATTTTTAAAAAGAAGTCTACTCTGCTTTTTTCTCAGACTCTGGATATAAAAGTACAGTGACTGTGTTTTGAAATAAGTAAAGCTGTAGAGTCTCTAAGCTAGTTCTGAAGTTCTAGCATTAGCAACGTGAAATTTTAGACACTGGCCAGCTGTGAGGTTATTCGGTAGGTAGTGTTTCATGTTACACAAAGAAAAGAGATCAAGTAGATCTAATTGGAGACCTTCTCCATAGCTGTATTTGTATAGCATGTCTTGGTATAGATCAGTATGTAGAATATAAGTGTGTATTGAATAACCCAAAAGAAGGTGACAGTCGCTGAAATTTTCAGAATGCAGTGGAGACTGTTTGCAAACAGGTGAGGTTAAATAAAAAAAAGTCAAGGGGAAAACAAACAAACAAACAAAAAAAGGCCACAGTTGGATCTTGGAGGTGCATGGGAAAATGGCTTTTGAAGAGTAGACTTGAAGGCTGATAGTCTCCAGGATTAATAATTAAATTATATGGGAAATAATGAGTAAGTCTGTCTAGTGAAAATCTTCATGGGACTGGGAATGTGATTTCATATTTATGGGCCAATATTTCTTGTTCTAGTGTGTCTGTATATAAACAGCCATGTCATGTTGCCATCCTTTGGTTGCCTAACAAATACACTTGCTGCTCTTGTGTGTGGCACTTTTCTCTAGAGAGGCTTCTGAGCTAGTGTCTCACATTAGAAAGTTTGCTTTTAAATAGAGTATTAACACAGATGATTTTTAAATATTTTGCTGCCAGTGCCATAGAGGATAGTCTAATTATAGAGTATCATACAGCGGGGGTTTTTTCAGAAATAAAACTTACGCTGTTTGGCTACTTACTTCAAACAGTAAGATGCAGCACGCAGTTCATTACTTTCATTTCACATGAAGTATGTATTTGGAAGTTTTCGGGAAGAGTTGCTTGTTCTGAAAAACCTTCAGCAATGGAAAGTGTGTGAATAAAGGATGAAAGCAAAACACTGATCAGTGCTTTGAAATAGCTTGATCCCACTAGTTCTGAAACGGTTATGCAGGACACCTGAAAGTGTTGACATAACTGTGACTCCTAGCACTAGTCTGTCCTCTAACTTGGCTTCGATTGACTCATTAGAAACACTCAAGCTTCCTGGAAATTTTCCTTGGTGGAAAGTAGATGGAACTGCATTTGCTTCATTAATTATAGTGAGTCATTCCTCTAAGACATTGCCCCATGCATTCCTGAAATTCCAGTCTCTGAACTGCTCTACAGCCCTGTGATTACACCACTTATGATCCCTTTTCGCTGAGTTAATAGTTTCCTGAACTGTTTGTGAGAACTTCAGTTAATTGAAACCTGTTTTGAAGATCTGACATGTTCAGCGGCTCCGAATTTTCTAAAAGGATACCTTTCCTGCCTCTGAATTTTCTTGCCTGTGAAGATGAGACTTGCTTGAGGTTTAATACCTGCCTGCAGAGTCCTGTCCCCTGCCAGTGTCCATCCCCAGCAGCCATTGTTAACACTAGACCTCATCTTTCCTTGTTCTTTGTGCTCTGGCAAATCCCCAGCCCATTATTGTCCATTTTCTTTAAACAAGTAACATTGCTTCTCTCTTTTTACTTCTAGAAGTTCAGTAATGTGTCATAAATGTATTTATATAGTGACAGATCTGCTTAAGTTTCTGTGGTTTAATTACACCATTTTTAAAAGTATTATCTGTCATCTGTCCTTCTTGTGGAACTGCAATAAATATTACTGACTGGCTAGATGGCCTTTTCAGCGGTTTTTGGTATTTTACTTACGTCCAGAAGCAACTCGTCTACCTAAAGTAAAATTTTCCTGTAACTGTGAACTCACTGGAGCAGGGTCTGTGTTCATATGTGCTCCTGCATCCCCTGCTAAAAAAGGAAAGCTAATATAGCAATATGCAGAAGCTGCAAAATCAGTGTTAAAACAGCATTTATCGGTCTGCTCCTTTGAGTCTGGCTTTACACACAGCAGTTTAAATGTGACAGATCTGTGCAAACCTCAATCTCTTTCTGTGCAGAAGTTGCACACTTGAGTAGAGGGAGAGAGAAGCAGGAGACATAAGCTGTAACTTCGGGAAACATGGGTGTCTTTGCACTTACTCTTATATGTTAGCTGGAGAAATGTGCTTTGGTTAATGGCAGCATAAGCTACTTGGCAAACTCTTTGGAAAAGAGTAGTCAGTGGAGTTGATCAAAATGCAAAGGTTGAATAAGGGACGACAAGATCTTTTTAAGTCTCATTCTCCTCAGCAATCTTTTTATTAATGACCAGTGTAATAGAATTGAGGTGTACTTAATAAATTTGCAGCTGATACGAAATGGGAGGAATTGCAAGCATCTTGGAAGTCTGAAATTATTTTGATTACTAGAAAGATAATCTGTAAAATTAGCAACAAGTGCAGAGTACCGTGTTTGGGTGGAGTAGTCTGCTTACCATAAAGACTGACTGGTTTAGTAGCAGTCCTTTAGAAAAAGGTCAGCCAAGGGATGGATAAAGACTGCAAGTGGAAGTCATCAGCGTTGCACTGTTTCCAAAAAAAGGCAGATAAAAGTCTCAAAAGGGTTTATATACAGGGTATGGCATCTAGATGACAGAAAACAAATCTTTCTTTCATTGGTGCTTTGGTCTTTATTTCATTGATGGTTATGACATGGAGTAAGGGTTCAGGTTGACGCAGGGAATGTTGAATTAGGTGAACATCCGTAATGGTGAGGATAGTGAAACTGTGGTGCAGATGCCTGGGGAGTTCATGGAGCTCCATCACTGGAGATGTAGCAGCACCAAATAGGCAGGCTTACTCGTTAATGTCGTGGGTAGTTCATTTTTACCAGGAGTTACATGACTAGGTGATCTCTTCTGGTCCTGTCTACCCAACAGAATTTTCATTCCATAAATAGTATAAACATATTTTATAAAAATTCAGTGAAAGAAAAACATACTTTTTGCATTTCATAGCTAGTTTTACAAATATGTTTTATTTCAATTTTTACTTTGGCCTGCCTCTTTATGTGCTAGCTGTCACCAGCGTGGAATTTTGACTCTGCACAGCTCTTAGATGGCCAAACCCCTCATTTTTCTAAAGAATTAGACCTGTGCCTATGTAATGCAGTAGAATCTCACTGCAAAATTTTCCTAGGAATGTTGTCAAATTTGGCACAGCTGCCAATATTTTACATTAAGACTGAAGCACATGCTGTGAGTGGGGCAGAATGAGGCGATCGTTTGTGTTAGCCAGCACAAAGGAAACGATGCTGTAGACTGCCTGAGGAATAATTCTGGCAGATGTCCACATTGATTTGTGTGAAAGTGAATGCAGTCATGTCCAAATTAACCTGCAGAATCTCACTATTAGCTGTATTTCTTTAGCTACAGGATTACTCAAACATGTGAGAAAATAGACCTGATCTTTCAGGAGCTGTAGAGCAGAGGTGGTAGGCATGACCTGCTTTATCACCTCCTCTATCCTCCTTCCGTCCCCAAAGGACTGCATACTTTATTAAGTTACTTGATAGCATTGGAGAACATGTTGTCACAATACATACCAGCGTGCTTTCAATGAAAAAACATGGCTGAGTTTTGGGCAAAATTTTTAAAGTCCTGATTTTGCCAATTTACCCCTGAAACCGAAATAATCTCATAGGCAAAGCTTGGAAAGCAAGGTGAATCTTAGGTAATTTATTGCTTCAGTAAAAGAAGAAAAAGCAGTGTGAAAATATTGAAATAAAAGTTTAGCTAACTATTTCAAGTGTATCAAGGGAAGCACTGCTGGTAGTAATTAGAAAAATAGTGATTGTGCAAAACTAACAATTTTATGTCAAAGTATGAAGAAATTCTACCCGTCAGTGTTTCTCATCTTACTTTTTTACTCTCGTGAGGTTGTCAAAGCTATATTATTTCAACCTAACACGTGGGTATAAGGAAGGGATGGGTTTTCCCCTCAGGTAATTTATACAATTTAAAAAAACCCCACCACCTCTCTTGTGTTTTGTTTTCTACAGGTTATTCTTGTACAGGTAAACCCGGGTGAAACATTTACAATTACAACTGAAGATGGACACATTCAATGTATTCAAGGTAAAGGAAAAACTGAAGTACTGAATCCAAACACTTCGATTCTGCAAATATCAGAGTTACTACCAGCATTTGTTTCTGTAATCTGAAATGTGTTTTTCTATGTTCTGCAATGTAATAAATCAGATTTTTCAGTTTATACACAAATGAGACAGTGCTGAGAAATTGCCAAGATTCCTTGCAGCTCTGCAGGCTTTGCTGCTAATTTATAAAAGGCTGGCATCTCAACTATTTCAGTAATGAATAACTGTCTTCTCAGAGTCTTAACACGTCAATTTACGTGGGATTTAGTCCACACTAATCTAAACAACTTTACTAGATGCTGTGTGACCTCACTTTACTGTAAGGTAGTGGCATTAGCACTCTGCTGATACTCTGGGAAGCATTGCTACTCCGTGTGTGGCTATAAACTACTTTTTACCTTCTGGGTAAGTGACAGAACTGCAAATGTGAGTTGAGTCAAAATGTCTCCTGTAAATCAAGTTGAATTTATCGGTACTTCCATTTTTGGAATATTTTTCACCATTTCAAATGATGTTATATAAAATGTGTCCATTCTGCTTTCATCAAATCCCAGGCAGGAATACTTTCAGCTTGATGTGGAAAAAACAGTATAGTCTTATTTTAAAAAAAAAAAAAAAAAGTGTTGGTAAACCAGCTGTCAGCATTACTGTGGTGCGAGTGTTGTTGCTACAGACTTTTAACTCTGTCACAAAATAAGAACTAAAATTAATCTATGCTGATTTTTGTACAATTAAAGAAATACTGTTGGCTGTGTAAGCATGGTGGTTGGGATAAATCTAATTGTGCTTTTTGTAGAACAAATGTACAGCTATACTTGCACTCAACAATATTACCTAAAATTCTGGATGCTTCTTGAAAGTTGTTAAATCATAATACATATTTTGAATGTGAAAATGTGTTATCCATCGGTGACATAAATGGCATTATTTTTCTTGATGGAAACTTGGTACAGTCACTTTTTTTTAAACTCTCAGTTCTGGTTATTTAAGTTTCTCTCCTAACTAACTTTTAATTGGATAGTTTTATCCTTGCTTCTCAATCTACTTGTCTAAAAGTAGTTCCATAAATAGAGTTGGATGCAGTTGCTGGCTTTTCAGGCACCAAAGTGAGCCACCACCTTTGGAAAAAAGGTGTCGAGTTTGTAAAAGCCTTGTTTGTTAAAAAGTGGCACCTTGTTACTTCGCAGGTCCAGCACATGTTCCTATGATGTCACCGAATGGTTCTATGCCGCCTATATTTGTGCCTCCCGGTTATGTATCTCAGGTAAACTTTCATTTATTATTATATTTCAGTATGTATGTGGGTGTGGCTTTTTAACAATGAGGCTATTGATTATTTTGTCTGGAACAGCTGTTAAAAGCATTTCCCATATTTTTTCCATTGACCTTATCAACTATTTAACTATGCTGTAGGCTTTATCACCTTCTGTTCACTTCATAAAATTTGATCTAGTTTTCAGGATTTTTTTAATATTACTGCCAGGCAGTAAAAGGTTACTTTTAGTGAGACAGTAGATGGCTCTGAATTGGGTGTCTGAGCTGCATGAACAGGATCCACATCTTCATTTTCCTTTAGTCCTGTTTTCAAGGTGAAAGTAGGTGCCTGGGTAATTGGAGCAATCACAGTTGACTGCAGCCTGCTAAGCGTCAGAGGACTGATGAGTATAGACGGTGCTTAGCTCTGCTAGAAACGGTCTGAAGGGAACATAGCTGGGGGCAGCATCAGGATTGAACATGTCTCATGCATGCTATGGGTATGAGACTCGAGTTCCATACACCGAGGTTATATGACCCATATAACTAGTATCATTCTGTCTTTCATCCCTTAGGTCTTTGTTTTTTTTTCCTGGACTGCATAAGATATTTCTCTGTAATGTCTTCTCTTAATTCAGCTTTTTCTATTTTAATATAACTATTTATCAAAGTTTACAATGCCCCTTTCTTTACCAGCTCTGATCTCCTTAACATTCAGCAAAACACTCTACTGTTATAGCAGAATTACAAAGAGGAGTGTTAATGCTAGTGATATGTGCCTATGAAATGAGCAGGACTCTGGGCTTCTCTCCCAGCTTTACTTTTCCATTCTCACTGATTTTTCCACTCCTCTGCGTTGTTAAGTCATAGCAGATAAGACCTGCGTGTGGTATTTGAACTGTTATCAAAGACATTTGAAAGTAAATCAAACTGATAGCTTCAAATTAATGCTTTTTTAAAAGGACGTAATTAAAATCCAATGTTTAAATGGGATGGGCTAGGCTTTTTCTTTTCTAGTGATGTTCAAAATTAGGAGTTTTCTGAGTAGGTTTGAAAACCTTGTAACTGTATGTTTTTGAGTTCCCCAGGCAGTTGTCTCTTTGCATACAGCTGCTTCTGCTATTAAAAGTAGGTACTTTCATGCAGACCCTGAAGAAAGATCCCCCAGATAATTTATGCATCAATATGAAGTGGAGTCTTCAGTGCAAACAGCATGCAAAGCACTGGCAAATGCAGAGGCCCATGAACTGAAAAATACGTTGCTTCTGTGTTTGCTGTCACATGAAAGTGGGATGTTTGGTTTGGTTTTCCCTTGGTCATTATGACAGGGATAGACAAGCTTGAAACCAACTTTAAATCAGAGCTTGAATTACTTGATACTGTTCTTGCCAGCAGAGAAGACTTTAACTTTCTGTCCCAAAACTGTCTGGCAGAGCCCAGAAATAAATTATTGTTGGTTTCTGCTTAAGTGGAGTGAAGCGATTCAGTAGTGGATAATGGGGACGTAGAAACTTCAGACTGAAGAATCATGTAGAAGTCTTATTATATTAATATATCCCTTCTACACAATACTATGCCATGTTTTCTTGCTTAATATATACATAAAATAGAATTAACGTAGCCATCAAAATTTGCCATGAGTTTTGACTTGTGTCTGTTATAGCGTGTGTTCTAATATTACGCAATCTGATACAGTTCAAGTGGTGTATTTAGTTCTGTTGATGAACCAAAAAGCCCCCCACGTTGTTTCTGGAACAAAGTGTATTCAGTGTAAGCTTAGTCTTAAGTGACTTCTTGTAATTTTTTTTCTTCTATTTAAAGTCTCTTAAGGATTGCTAATAATACAGCTGACTCTGATGTCGTCCCACAGCTGAACTTTGTCACAGCAGCTTGTGAGTGGACATGTTCTGTTTCCCTTTCAGAAGAATAATTTCTCAGTAGTTTGCTCTATCTTTTGCTGGGGAGCTTTTCAAAATGTACTTTTGTCGTAAGCAATATTTCAACATCTGTAATGCCTTCTTGGCCAACTAGGAAACGTTAGAGTGATTTCTTATAGCCAAACTAAACATGCTTTAAGAGAGAATCTTGAAGGAGCAAACAGGATAAAACATATGACCTGCTCTTGTGCAAGTGCTTTCTTTAAATGCCTGAAAATATAAATTGTGTATATTTTTAATAACAGAAGGTTACATAAATAAGCTGAAATCTTCTAAGAGCAGTTTTTGTTTTGGATTATTTACTTTACGGATTGCATTTAAAAGAAATATTTTTTTGCATCTCAATTTTGTATGCCAGCCTGCAGCTGGAACGCACCCCCCCCACTTGCATTCACAGCTAATATTTTCTGCTGATGACATGATCCATCTCTGTAAATGTTAAAGCATTGTAAGGCCCTGCCCAATAGCATTTTTAATCTGCTTTTTTTAATGCGGCTTGGAGGAGATAATTGATGTATAAGGAAGGAAGCATAAAGCTGCAGACTAATTTTAAACCAATTTAAGAAAAATGCCTGGTTTTTCTACTGAGTCTTGATTACTTTTGAAGTGTCAGTTTGCCTTTAATATTGAACAGTCTGCTATCATTGATTTTTTTTTTTCAATTACATACATTGCTCATACCTGTTTAACTTCTTATGTGAGGGAGAAGAGAAAGCAACTGATTTGTTGTCTGCCTTTAAACAGGGTTTAATACAGTCTAGTTTGCTTCTGAGCCAGACTTCACGTTAGATACAGTCTGAATTTTATGCCAGTGGACTTCTGTGTATCGTGGCAGAAGAAACAAACTGGAATATGACCAAGTGATTTCTTTGATGGTCAACTCAGAAGCCTTTGACCCAGACAGAACTGTAGGTGCTGAAAACTTAGTCCCTCAGATAAGCAAAATGGGCTGTAACCACAGAGTGATAACGAATCAGTATAGATGTCCTCTGTCAGTGCTATGAACCCTACCTGGAGAAAGGACCTGTAAACCTCCACCTCTGGTTATCTGTCCGGATGTCTTAAAGATGAGACTAAACTGGGCATTGTTTTACTTCAGTGTCATCATTGTTTAATATGTCTTTTTGTGAATCCTACTCTGGTGTTATTTCTTGACCTTGTCTTCTGAAACCTGTGTTCTGTCCAAAGTCTCTTCTCAGTTTTAAGAATTAGAGAAGCATTATTATATAAAACATTAATGTATTTTAAATTTACTGTAGGAAAAGCAATATATTGAGATATTAATGTATTTCACATTGGCAGAATTAGACTCCAGAAGGAGCCTATATATTGTCAGTTGAGGACAGATGCTTAGAAGTGTGTGTGTGCATACATAGGCATGCACTGTCTTAGCATCTTTTTATCCTAGAGTTCAGACACACAGACAGGTTCCTTGTCTGAATTCTCTTAGCCTGTGGCAAACATGAAATGTTTTGACATTTGAGTTGGATTGGATCACAGTACAAGACAGAGGAGCTGACTTTGTAATACCTTGTACTTGCCATGGGCTAAGAATGTGTATGCAGCCATGTACCACAAATCAGATGACATGCAAGGACTTGTACATACGATAGCGTTGTCAGTCAGGATGTGGTCTAAAGCAGTTCTTCTAACCGTAATTACAAGTAGACTGGGAATTGCACACTGATCAATTCACATTACTTGTTTAAAAGTATATACAATATTATGCGTAAATTATAGATTGCTTAGCAACTTAGTGTATGAGACTCAGCTTCTTAAAACTGACTGCCTCAAACTCCAGTTTCTTTCCGTAACATATGCTGGGTTTCCACTGGAATTCATTTTGGCGTGTATATCCCTGACTGCCAGATTGTGGATATAAACTTAAACTTAGAGATTCTTTATTAAAGGTACCATATTTATAAGACTGTCTTTGTACTAACTTTGAATTTCTTACGTTGCATGACAGGTGGTGGAAGAAAATGGAGTTCGTAAAGTGGTGGTATTGCCACACTCAGCCGAATTCCATCCTTCCATGCATCCTCCTCCTCCTCCTCCTCCCCACGTGCCACATTACATGCATCACCACCATGCTTTGCTTCCCCACCCACCTCACCCAGTGTACCCTCCGGTTCCTGGGACAGGAGAGCTGCCACCACAGTTCATTCACCAGCATCCACCACCACATGTTTTCCAAGAACAAGGTGAGAGCGCAGGTGATGTTTAAACACAGGAGAGGGCCTTTCAGTCACTGCATCTAGGCTGAGCACGCTGAGTTCTGTTGGTAGCTGTTTCACACATTTCTGTGACTTTGATGCTAGTTTCTAGACTCCCTGAGCCTTATGTGTGTTTATGGGGTATCTTAAAATACACTTGTGTATAAGGTGTCATGGAGCCTGGTCTGAAGGCACGTTGCACGTGCAAAGTATCGTTGCATAAAGTTTAAATCTTCTGCTATTCTGTTTTTAAGGATTTAATGCAAAAGCTGTAACTTAGAAGTCTTCAAATACTGTGTATATTTCTCATGGGTCCTTGCTTTGGTTACTATAAATGCCACAATGATTGCTTCTACCTTTCTCTAAAATTGCACTCGCCAAAACTGCTGTGTTTTGTCACAGTCTTGGCATGAAGTTTTTTGAAAATGCATTTCATTTGGTAAATGAATGTATGGGTTTTTTGCTAGACGCGAGTCCAAATATGACTGGAAATAAAATAAAAATAACATACATAAACCAAAACCCATAGTAATCCATGTTGGAGGGTGAAGTGCAAGTCTAGTCTGTATTTAAAAACTGAATGAAATGCTACTTCAGTGGAGGACTGGGGTGACTGCTGAATTAAACCAGGCTGTAAGCCTTATTATATAAACAAGCACTTAACACAGAAGGAAATTAGACTATGTAAGAGCATTGACTATCTCTCTCAAGCTTAAATTGGTAATTAAGGTATTTCAGCTCATACCTAGGGTAAAATATATCACTGGCACCCAAGTTATGTTTTTAAAGTTAGTTTGGGTCCCAAATACGCTTACACATTTTTGAAAATGTGACTATATGGCAATATTAGGGAAGGAGGGCAAATATAAGGTATAATCTTGAGCAGATAACAAAAAGAGAAAGGCCTGAAGAATTACATTTAAAAAAAAAAAGAAGAAAGGGGAAAAAAACCCAAACCCTAAACTTAGCAAGTGATCAAAAATAATGTTTAAGGAAAAAACCTAACAATTTGGATATGGATTAAATAAGAAAAATAGAAATTTGCTTGCAGATATTTTCTGTATCTAACTGTAGCATTTAACTAATGTTGACAACGTTTCAAAACAAGAATTAAACCTTGAGGCTCATTTTTCTCCTACTACCTGATCTTTATGCTCATACACTGATTTGAGCCCAATCCATAAGCTCTTTATCCTGTGAGGTTCCTAAAGTCTAGCGAAGCTCTGCCAGTCAGCAGCGTGATAACTGCACGTTTCTTGCCTGTTGCTCTGCTGCCCAGAAACCCCGAGTATTAGGCATGAAATTCCTCCGGACTTCACAGATGCACCAAGATGAAGTTAGGTGAGCCATGCAGCTCCGTGCATCTACAGACTGACAAAGCAAGCACAGTGAAGTTCCAGGGGTTTTCAAGTTCTGGTTTTACTGTAGTTACTCTTCTAACTCGCAGAGCGTTTCTCAGATGTCAAATAAATTGTACTCAGTAATGAAATAAGTTCTCCTTTCTTCATAGAACCTCGTTCTCATGGAAGGACAAACTTCATTCAGCGAGATGAAAGGAGTCTCAAAATGCAAGAACACCTGAAGAAAAGACTAAAAGACAGACAAGCTAGTGGTCATACTAACAATAAACTTAACAGTCCTCCATCTTCACCACATAAAGCTGTTAATTCTTCCAGTGCAACAATTCAGAATGGAAATGGAAAGGGACAGCAAGGGGCGGGAGGACCACTAAAGCAGAAGCAGATAGGAAAAACAAAGGGCAGTCCAGATGCAGAGATGGGAGGTAGGTTGCATTGAAAGGGTAACTAGATTCTTTTGTAACAGAAGATGCTATAAGTTCATTGCAAAATAGTTTCTGAAAAAAAAAAAATTTCTAAATTTCTTTGGCTATTCAGGATTACAGAGAGTCTGAAATACTTTTCATGATGTTTAGATCCCCCCCTGTCTGTGTCCCTCCCCCCCCCCCCCCCCGAAATCATAGTGGTGTCAAGTTTGTACATTTGAGATTCAGCAAGTAATGTCTTCAGGAAGATTTAATTTTAAACCTTACTTCTCTGCCTTTTCTGACCTGGGACTGATCAATATTCCAAGTGAGGGTGACCTGTAGGTACTTACATAAAAGACTTCTGGTGTCATTTTTTTGTGGGACTTTTAAGTAGCTCCTAGTTATAAGACTCAAGAAATGGGAAGGTGTGAGCAACTGTGTGTACAGGTTGCTGTTTGATTAGGTGTCATTTCAGTTCCTTGCATTATTTTGCTCAAACAAATATTTGAGATTTCTAATAGCTTCTGGCTGTTTACTTGCATATACTAAAATACCTTGTGTACAATATCTTTGTCTTTCCTGTTGGTTTGAAGCAGTGTTGAAATGCAGATAGTTTCTTATCATGATTCCTTAAATGCTGTGTGCATCTTTTAGTGTTTTGCGTGTGTGTCATAATTTAAGTGGTCTTGTTAGGCTGCAAGATCTGGTCCTCATTTGTTTCACTTGTATCTAACTCTTCAGTTAGAGGAATAAAGGAGAAATTTGACTTTGCATTTTGGGAAGTAAGTACAGGCGGAAGTTTTTATCCGACTTGTTTCAAGGATGAAAAGTATACTTGATTAAAGCTTTGTCTTAATACAGATTCATTGCGGGGGGAGCTTTGATTTGCAGGCAGAATAATATCCTGAATTGGTTGACTTGGCCAATTGCATGTAGGATTCAGTTTACAGATGTAAACCTTTTGATATCTGTAGGTATTTTTTAGTGTGCAGTTTTGATCAGACTTCTTCCAAATTATGCCTAGACCAAGTGTTTTGCAATAGGAATTCAAGGAAAGCACATACAATAGACAGATAAGATCTTATTGTCACTTTTTTAACACCTTTCATTTTCGGAGGAATGTGTTGTCAAAGAAAACCCATTTATGCTCAGATTAAGAAAATATACCCTTTGTGCAGGATGTACTAAAAGGGTTTTTGTAACACTGTTAGTTTTGGATAGTTCATGTTTCTACCAGTCACGCAGCCAAAACAAACAGGGGAAACGAACTTTGCACAATAAGTACTATTGTTAAACCCTTAATGAGGCAAACTCCATCTTGTGGTGGCATTTTTGTAACAGGCTGGTTTATTCTTGGGGTTTTCGGTAATCTGTTTTGTATTTGAAATTTCAGAATCTGACACAGAATCCAAGAAATGTGATATTCACTTGAGCATTGGCAAGCCAGTCGTAAGTATTATCCTTAAAATACCATTATTTTCTGTGCATATACTTTCTATAAAATAACATGTATCTTATTGATCTCTCTTGCTTTTTTCTTAATGGTTCATTTTATTAATAGATAAAATGTGGTTTAGTTGTCAGAGCTTATAGCTGGGAAAGGGCAATCATGCTGTAGAAACCCACTTTTTCTCAACTTCCTGAAACAGCCTGACGCAGTTTCTCAGTCTGTAAGCCGAGAGTATATCCACTGTTGAAGTTGTCTAGTATATGTGAGGCCTTTAGTACCTTGCAAACCAAGGGCCTGCTAAAGTAATGGAACCATCGTGGAACCATCCTTCGTTCAGCATAGAGGATTTAGGAATATTGGGAATAGAATTTACAAAAAATAGATTGTCTTTTTATGTTATCTTTAGGAATTGGAGCAAATATTTGAGTTCTTGCAGACTTATTTAGGAAGTTGGAGTCTAGTGATGTTAATTTAAATGTCTAAAGGCTAAAACTGCACTGATATTTTTGATCTTGAGCATGCTTAATGAAGCTCTTTGCATTATTTATACAGGAAGCATGGGTTGCATTCTTCTGCTCCAGATTTCTAGCCATTCTTTGTTACGGTAGTATTATTTCATTGCTGCTTCTGATGTGCACTTTAATGCCAACAGAAGAATGTTGACTTTGTCAGAGAAAATTTGGAGTATGGGAATTAAGCAGCAAAAAACTAAGACCAAAAATTTTAGTCATGAGCACTTAAAATCAGAGTCTCTTGGTATCATATAATTTAGTGGTTAAATATTATGTGAGGGACTTGTAATAGAGTTAGAAAGTTAAGCCATCTGACTGTGCCTAAATACAGATCTGGTGTCAGTGTTCAAGACTCCACATCTGAAAATTTGCTCCAAATGAGTGATGCAAACAGAGCAGGTGAAACAAAAATTTTCTCTTCATACGCTGAGACAATGTAGTGTGTCTGTATGTTTAGTGTATGAAGGGAAATGCTTTAATGTGGTATTTTAGATGTGGAAAGAGGAAATAATTTCAATTTAAATCATGACTCAGTATTTCCACTACAAAGGTAAAGAATTCCTCCAGTGAGGAACTTCATAGGCAAACTAGCGACACCATGTTATTGACTAATACAACTTTTATTACAGAAAGCAAACTTACTTGCATTATTTATGCTTTTAATAGGTTTCTGATATACAAGCAAGATCAGCCGTTCTGTCCTGGAATCTCCCAGTTAGTTCACAGAATGGAGAGAGCCATAGTCATAGTCCAGCAGCATTTACATTTGAAGTAGCAATATCCAACAGTGGTAAAAATGGAAAATTTAAATCTGTCTATGTGTAAGTTTAGTTTCTTCATTTAAGCACAATACCAATGTTTAAAAACATTAACCAATTGGCAATCTCCCTATCAGGAGCTGTTTGTTGACTTGCAGACCTACCTACTTCACATGCAATAAATTTTAAGTAATATCACTAAGAGTTACATGGACAATGGAAAATGTGAAAATTAAATATGCGCTACATGGTTTTGCTTTTCAATAAGCTTTTATCCTTTAAAGTATAAGAAAGAACTGTAATTTTTTTTTTTTTTCCCCCCCTTCCCTTTTCACAGTGGGGAAGACCTAACAATTACACTTCCTGATCTCAGACCAGCAACTGATTATCATGCCAGGTACGTTGAAGAAGATGTGATCACAAACTTGCGGAATATTCTGCATAAAATACCATAGCTGTGGACACTACTGTTGCTATCTAAATTCCCACTTTTCTGCAAGCTTTTGTAGAAGTGCAAGAAGGGAGGTGGAAACTGGCTGGAATGGGGAGAAGTTAGATGCTGTATTACAAGGGAACAAGATGTGACCTTCAAGAATTGCCACGCAGAGTAAATAAGGGTTACTGGAGAAGGTGTGTAACTGGTCAAGGAAGAGGCAAGCTGGTTAAACAAGCCAAGAGAACACTGTGATCCAGTAGTAGATGGGAGAGCCTCAGTGCTTGGGCACAGTAGGAGACCAGTTTTAAGACTTAAGGAAGCAACCTCTTGTTCTTAAACTGCAAGAGATTTCTGAGTGTGTTAAACACTCAGTCCAGCTCCACTTGTAGAGTGTAGTTTGTGTTTGGTTCATGGAGTTGCTTTCCATACAGGCCAGCTTTCTTTTACCTACAATTTATTTGGTAAGACGGACAGTATTTCTGAAAAATCAGTTCAAGTCATTGCTCTTCAAAAAGAAACATAAATAAGCATGGCTGTTCTAGAGATTCTATCCCATTTGAACAATTACACTGATAAACGTGGTTTTATTGCCTGAACAGCTGATTTAGCCCGTTCTAGTGTCCATACTCTTGCACAAGTAAGTGTTGCCTGTATTTGAATCTCAAGGTCTTTTCAGTAAAAGCTTAATTTCAAGTCAGGTATTCTGTTACTGTTTGGTAACACTCGCTGTCGTTTTCATCATGCTTCCCACATGTATTTCGTCACTAAAATATCTCCACTGTGATAGATAGTAATTGTAAAGTAAGTGAAGGATGGAGTCTTCAAGATCAGTAAGTGTACCCATGTGAGCTCCATCATGCTACTCTGGTCAGCATGCCTCCCTCTCCCTGAACAGAGAACGAACAGATAGTAGTGTTTCTTATGATGTGGGCATCAGTTACTAGAACCTGGAGCGACATCATAAACTCACTTTTTGTTACTTCTTCCTGAATGAAAAGGCATGAAATCGTTGTCTTTTAGAATCAACAATCTGAAAGAAGAGTGATTGGGTGCTTGTTTCCTATAATGTGGGCAGGCTGGTCTTGTTGCTGTAACCACTGCTTATGATTAAATGCATTTCTAAAGCTGACAACTCTTTCCTGAAATTTTCAGGTGCTAATGCAATAGCAACATAATAATTATCCTTTGTTCAGAGTTTCAGCAACCAGCAGTTCCATAAAAGAATCCATTTCGGAATTAGTGAGCTTCACTACAGAAAGTTGTGAGCCAGACTGTCCAGCTGCACCGAAGCTAATTAACAGAACCAAAACCAGCCTGAGTTTGCAGTGGAAGGTAAGCAGTGTGTTGTGTATTCATGTATGGTATGTTTAAGTTAGCTTTGTCAACAATTTAGTGTGTACTTTAGGTGTTGCCTTTTAAGTTGCTCAATTAAGACTGATAACTGAAATCATGATTGTTTCTTCCTCTTTCTTTTGCTGCTTCCTTAGTTTCTTGCATATGGCTTTAGTGTGGTAGAGTTGGTAGCAGGTCTCTCTACGAATTAATCAGTAGGAAAGGTCTCTTCTGAACGGGCAGCATAGGAAAGGATAGAGCTTTTACATTTTCACTTGGGGTTCCTGGATGATAAATAGATCTAACTTAACATTATAATTCAGAGTTCTCATAGTTACTCTAACCAACTCGTAGTGAATTTCTTTGGCTAGTTTGGAGATGTAACTTTTTGAATCTAACTTCTGAATATGTACAGTATCTGTGAAGACATGTTGGTAACTGTTTTCTTGTCTCTTCATGTTTTTCTTATGACTATGCTTTTAGCTGGAAAATGGTTTATAGCTAAATGACTTTAAATTATTTGTACTCAGAAAGTAAAGGTTGTTCCCAATTCATATGTCATAAAAACAACAAATGTTGCTCATCTGAACGCTTGCATTGCTCAGACAGTTGGTGAACGTACAGTGCAAGGCCATAAGGAAAAAAGCTACAAGAATATAATTTGCATTATTCATAAAATAAAACTATTCATAAGTTCATATTCTAAATTGTCAGAATTAAAAGAAGTAGTGTAGCAGCCTGGAGAGCCATCAGGAACGAGGAATTAAACAAGTTAAAAATACCTGCTAGTTTTTACCCTTTCTCACTCACTTTACTGAATACGTGCATCTGTGCCCACAACAGAGTTTCAGATTGTCACAGGTGTGTTTGTGGAAGAGGGCTGTTCTGTATGCCTTCTGCAGATGCCTTTCAGCTCTACACTAAGTATTTTGTTTTTAAAGGCAGTTGCAGTATATGATATTCAATTGTTGAAATGTTTTTTTAATGTGCAAAAATACTTATAAAAGTACAGCCCTTTGATTTTAACTTTTTTCATTGTTTCTTTATTTTCAGTCCTCAAATGACAATGGTTCCAAAATAACTAATTTTCTTTTAGAATGGGATGAGGTAAGATCTTTTCTAGTGCAAAAAAAATCATAATGACATCTGTAGACCAATTATACTTAAAAATACTTTTTGCTTAGGTACATCAGCTATTTTTGGTGCAACTGTCCAGACAGTTTTAAAGGGACAAGCCAATTAAAAAGCTTGAATCAAATGACAAGTATTGCAGCAATTCAAGTAGACAGTCCTTTCAGATCCTCTGAGAGGGGCAGTGTAAAACTCCCTCATTTAGTTCTTGTCATTTGGAGCATCATTAATTCCTATGCTCTGTTCAAATGGATGAGCATTTGGCTGGTATCTTCAGTAGCTGTCACAAATACTATTCGGCTTTTCAACTTCTTACTGAAATGTATTCCAAAGTGATAAAAAAACTTCAAAAACGTGTGTTGTTTTCAACTGCAGTCATTTATTACCATTTTGATAAATCTAAGTGCCAAAAAATAAACACACATCTCAATCAAAATGTGGTTGTATTATCAAGAATGCTCAGGATTGCGATCAACATACTCAGTATGACCATGATGATACTAGCTTTTTACATTCTTTAGGCTTACTCATTTTTTTAAATGATTACCCAATTAGGGAAATGAAATTTAGGAAAATTTTGAGTGAAGAAGTTGACCTTAGCAGGGAGCATACAGCCCCCATGCAAAAAGTTACTCAGGTTGTTCTCACTTTTTTCAAGGGGAAGAACGGACCTTTCAAAGAATGCTACTACGGGCATCTGAAGCAGTATAAACTTACCAAACTCTCTCCTTCTACAAAATATTCGCTCAGATTAGCTGCTAAAAATGATATTGGAATGAGGTAATGAACATAATATGTCATATAATTTATTTTCTCATCAACTACGTCTGCTGTTGTTGACATTTAAAAAAAAAATATTTTCCCAGTGGGTTCAGCGAGGCAGTGACATACTATACAGCAGGAATTGTCCCACCAGCCCCATCGCCCCCAGTGCTCGTTGAAGCAGGAGTGACCTGGCTGTCAGTAAAGTGGAGCCCGCCTAATGGGGTGTCTTCAGATGACTCTCTCACTTACAGTTTAGACATGGAAGAAGAAGGTTCTGTAAGTGCTGGGTTCTGTTATACATGTAAAAGCTTGATACGCAGTAGCGCTTAAATAAAAAAAACACTCTGTGTTTTACTTTCAAATAAACTGCTGCAAAGTACTGCAGCAGTTGGCAAGTATTGCATGTATCCGTGAAACAAAGATGAAGTTCAGGCTAAAACCAAAATGGATCGATCTGATCTGGTTTTTGTTTTATTGTGGAAAATTAGTGACTGCGTGTGTTCTTATTTTCCCACCTTTACAGGGTTATGGTTTCCAACCACAGTACAATGGAGATGAACTGTCGTGCACTTTAAGAAATCTTAGGAGGAGTACATCCTATAAGTTTAGGGTTTGTACTATATTTTGTTTCTAATTTAATCATGACTGTTTAGCATTTTCATACAGCTAAGACACTTTCTATGGAGACAGCAGAAAATTACCTGCAGTACTTGTGCTGTTACAATAGGCTTTGTTGGAATCATAATACTAGTCAGATTTTTTGGCCTTGGCTAATTTTGTTTTCTTTTAAATTGTTGTCTTTTCTTGGGGTTTTGGTGGGGTTGTTTTCATGGAAGAATTTTGTAAATCAGCAGGATATTACTTGTCATTAAATAAAGTATTTATTATATATTCCTGAAACAGGTCTTTGCCTACAACAGTGAAGGAAAAAGTAGCCCTAGTGAGGTGGTAGAACACAGCACCAATCCTGACAAACCTGGAGCACCGAGTAAACCAACTGTAAAGGGCAAGATCCATTCGCACAGTGTGAAGGTTACGTGGGGTAGGTTACCTTTCATTACCGCTGTGATTGAGTGCTGCTTATGTACGTACAGTTGCTCAGTAATGCAGATTGAAAACAGAGGTGACTCAGGCTAATTATTTGTCTCTGCAGATACCGTTATTGCAGAAGAAATGCTTAGCATTAGCAAAAAAATTGCAACTCGGCTTTTTTGGGGGCCGTAGTACTCAAGTAATGTTTTTCCTTATTCATTTTAGAGAAGCAGTCAATGCTGTTGTAAGAGCCTCACTTGTAATAGCCTCTGGATTTACTGTGATGCTTAAAGAATTTTCATGTGTTCTTAAAAAAAAAAAAAGAGGTGATACCTGAGGTTGGCAGTATTTTCCTAGTTGCTGCTCTTCCTGGCATAGTCACGATTAATAATAGAAAAAAGCTGTTGTTCTAGAAGATGTACTGGGAATATATAAGTATGCTGTTTTCTGTTCCTGCTTGAATTCAGTTTTCTACTTGAATATATTTTACAACGAATGAATATTTTCTCTGAAAAAGCTGGTAACAAAATAATGCATTGTTTTCAAATCTTCCACAACTTATTTTAAGACATTGATTTCTTTCAGACCCACCCAAAGATAATGGAGGATCAGACATTTCTAAATACTTTTTGGAAATGGCAGAAACGTCAGTTGGTAAGCAATCATCTTTAAGTACTAATTCAGCTTGTGTGCTAGTTCAGTGTGCTGATTCACATGTATATTGTGTTGCACGTGTTCTCTGCATAATTGGTCATTCAAATTTGATTCTGTGCCTTGACTATCTTCTTAATAATGTTGGGAGAGACTTTTCAAGGTTGATTTTTGTGAAAGTTTTGTAGTGTCAAGTATTTTCTGTCTTTCCTCAGGAAGTAAATGGGACACCGTATACAGTGGTTCCCAGAGAGAACATGTATGTGATCATCTCAAGCCTGGCACTTCATACAGAATGAGAGTTTATTGTGTCAGTAAAGGTGGTGAAAGCCAGGTGAGAGAAATGAGAATAAAATTGCTTCTGAAAACCATTTCTATCTATGTGTTAGTGAAATGTTTTGTGTTTCTACTCTAAAATACTGTGTGTTACTGCTAGGCTTCTGATGTTATGACTGTTACAACATCAGCTGTTCCTCCTGGACCGTGTCATGCTCCATGCCTGGCAGGCAAAGCTAAGCCCAAGGAAATCACTTTACAGTGGGGTAAGCTCCAGTGTTTCTGAGCAAAATACTTTCCTGATTTTTTTAAACATCACAACACAAGTGAAAAATCTGTAGCACTGTTTGGAGTGGGGAGATGGATGGATGGATGGATGGATGGATGGATGGATGGATGGATGGATGGATGGATGGATGGAGTCTGTGTCCTTACTTGTTTGGGTTTTTATAATACCACCACGGCTTATTAACAACCTCGGATTTGGTAATGCATGCATGGGCAATGATATGGTGAGACTTAAGCAGACATAAATGTCTCCAGTGAGAAAGCTTGCTGACTGCCTCACTGCTGACACGCTTGGCAATTTAAAAATCAACCCTCCTTTTCTTTATCTCAGTAAAGGAGATAACCAAAAAGTAATGAAGATACACACTTTTTATGAAGCAAATATGTGGAAAATATCTGAAAAAAAACTGATGAAGGCTATCTTAAACTAAACTATCGGTATCTGGGGTGGGGGAAAGCAAGTTTCATAATGTGTTTCTGCTCAGATATGCGATAAAAGCCTGCACTCTAACTTTTAGAATTCATCTGACAAAAGTTATAGCTAGAGAAGGCTGATTAGAAACTATTTAAAAGAAAAAGTGCTTTTGTGAAATTAATGGGGGGGGAAAAAAATATTTCTTTTTATTTCATTAGGCCCACCATCTGTAGACGGAGGTTCCGACATTACAGAATATATTATAGAGATGGCAAACTCTGAACAAGATGAACGCATACAAGTGTATCAGGGTCCAGCATCTGAACATGTAGTAAACAATCTACTTCCAGGAAGAACATACTGCTTCTGGATACGTGCAGCAAATAAAGTTGGGGTAACCACTGTGCTAACGAGATCAAATGATTTTTTTTTTTCCCCACACAATAGAATAGTAATGATACTATTGTCTTACAAGCCTGATGATATTTTGTAGCTTCTGTGTTCTGTCGTAGTTCTGTTGAAGGAGCAGAATTTCTTACAGCATAAAAAAAAAAAAAAAAATTAAATAAATTAGGGCTGAAGGAAGGACTGAATGTCCCTGACTGAGGGGATGTTCACTGTGTGTTGCGTTTCTGTTGTTTGTTGGATTACCATCGGTACCTAAGGTAACTAGTCCAAAGTTAGTGCTAGACATTCTCTTACTACTTCTAGTCATTGACTGCAGTGTAAACACTACATTTCTGGCTGTGAATAGCCACTTCCAGTTTGTGCCTTAAGAAATTGCCTTACGTTTTACAGTTAGCATGGACTCTGCAGATTGGTGGTGTGGGAATAGTTTTGTGTAGAGGGGTGTGTTCAGATAATGCCAGGTTTGAAAAAGGTTGGGATAAACGTCGGTTGCATAAAAGTCTGTCTGAAATGGTACCTGGCTGCTTCTGGAAGCCAGATCCTGAGTACAGGGGAAGGAGGAGTTACAAAACCGTAGCAGTGGGAATTAGTGGGAGGATTACAGATATCCTGTAGGCACAGGGCCAGTTTATAGAGTAAACTACCTGAAAGGAATTTTAAACAGTGCTGTGAAACTAAGCACTGAACTGCTATTTATTTCTCTATCACGTTAAAAATAATTTGTTTTCTTCAGCTCGTACATTTGCATATCAGTTTTTTTGCTCTATGGCTGTTGCTGTAGTCATGCAATTGTATTTTCTTGCAGTTTGGCCCTCACTCTGACAAAGCAGAGATCTCTACTGCTCCAGGACCCCCTGATCAATGTTGCAAACCCCTGATAACTTGTAAAAGTGCAACTTGTGTTGTAATTTCATGGGAGGTAGGTTTTAATGATTTTTCAGTAATACACAAATTAATACTTGGCTTTTAGAATAGTGACACATGTATGATACACAGAAATGGAAGAAACAACAGGTGTTGAGGTGGAATATTTTAAGCACATTTCTTTATAGAAATGTATAGAGGTATACATTGGTTTTGTAAATTTTTTCAGCTGTGAATGTCCATCTTAGCTGAATAAATTGGGTGATGTTTAATCCTCCTTATGGTAGCTAATATAATATATTTAGTTTCATCCAAGTCTGGTCTGAACTGTGATGGTGTTAGAGCCACACATCTAGATGGAAACCTTTGAACAAGCTGAACTTAAAATCATGCCCTTGGCTGTGGTGGAAAAGACCTCTGGTTTCTACCCCAGTGCTTCTGTTCCAATGTCCGTTGAGCGTAACGAGAGATCACACTTGCATGGGGAACGTGTGTATGTGCTGAAGGAAGATTTATCACTTAAACCCACAGAGTCCTGCGTGCAATGGTGCAGAAATCAGTGAATACAGACTGGACTGGGGACAGGTGGAAGGATCGATGCATATCATTTACACTGGCCCTTGCCAGAGCTATGAAGTAAAAGGTCTCACACCTGCAACCACATATTATTGCAGAGTCCAGGTATGAAAAGCCTTTTGTTATGTGTTGGTAAGCAAATGAGCAAGTACGTACAGTTTGAAGAAAAAATTCAGCTAGAGATGAATTATGTAGTCACCTACTAATGCAAGGTACTTGGTAAGAATGCTTTTCCTTCTCCCCCAGTCCCTCCTAACTACACGTTTCTAGAAATGAAATTTAGCTCTACTGTTGCATTAAATACCAGACATTTTATCATAGTTACATGTTATTTGGGAGATTTTCCATTCTCTTCCAAATTGCTTTTAATAACATGCAAAAGGAAGCATGATAGATGTGACTGTCCGGTCAGAAAAATGCAGATTCAGGAAACAATATGTGGTCTCTCTTTCAGGCTGTGAATGTCGCTGGAGTTGGGCTGTTCAGTGAGACCGGTGTGGTGACAACCCCTGCATCGGTGCCTGCAGCAGTGTCAGTACTGCATTTACTTGAAGAAGATCAAATAGAAATTTCTCTTCCTTTATCAACGTGCCTTGCAATTCAATGGGAAGAGCCTTGTTGTCATGGGTCAGAGATCACTGGATATAACATAGAATGTGGAGAAAAGCAGCTTGTAACCATTGGAAGAAATACAAGCCATGTTCTTGAGAATCTGCTGCCTGACACTCTGTACAGGTAATAATTGTTTTACTCTGAAACCACAGCTGTAGGATTTTCAATCAATAGCTTTGAGGGTAGTGTTTTAAAATACTAGAGGAGTTTTTTTTATTCGGCTTACAGACTATTTGCCTAATTCACTCTGCAACTCAGGAAAAAAAAAATCAAATAAAATTGTCATATCCCGAATTAAACCATGATGCTTTGGTGGCAAGAGTTAAGATTGCTGTGTTAATTTTCACATTCTGAAGAGGCTTTATTCTAATTTTTCTGTGTTTAGAGTTTTTTATTGTGAAAGCAGTGCATATAATGGGATGATCAGTGCCTCACCAAAAGAGGATGAATGTACAGAGAAGAGCAGAATAGCTGTTCCTGTGTTGCATGCTTAGGCTTGGGTTAAAGTTTAGTTCAGATTCAGATTATGGATCTTCAGTGTCAGCGGGAGGCAAGCAGTTCAGGTGAGCATGGAGGACCTGGGCGCTTGTTCACTGAACAGAATAAACCTGAACAATACTGAGAAACACTGGAGCTTCATTATGTTGAAATCAGTGTAATTATGTTGACTTGTTTTGAAGTAGATTATTTTTATAGTTAATTTGTAACTGCATTTTAATTGCTTTATTGTTTGTGGTTAGATTCTTTACAAATTTTAACTCATGCTTTATTAGCGAGCATTTGTTCAGGACCTCAGCAAATTAACTATATAGCTGCTCTTCTCACTTTTCTAGAATTAGAATACAGGCCATAAACAGCTTTGGAGTTGGTCCTTTCAGTCATTCCATTAAAGCCAAAACGAAACCACTACCTCCTGACCCTCCTCATCTTGAATGTGTGGTCTTCAGCTACCAGAGCCTTAAACTTAAATGGGGTGAAGGTCCTAGCAGAGCTTTAATTACCAACCCTACACAGTTCAACTTGCAGATGGAGGACAGGTTTGGCAGGTAAGATAATCAGAACATTAAGGATGCTGTTGCTTTACAACTTCGTATCAAGCTTTTAAGTATTCTCACTTTTGTTTGCACTAGTAAGTCATTTGGGCATCCCAAAGTTTGCCCCTCAGTTTGCATTTTTGCATCCAATCTATCAACCAGAAATGCTGTTGCACCAGTGTTTACTTGTAAACGGTAAATACTATTTACTATTTAAATAGTAATACCTTAGCATCTTCCTACGTTGTCTTTTTTTAGGCACATGGGGGTTGACAGCTGTTCTTTAACTTGAAGTTACAGCGTGTCTAGTATATACAAAGGTTATGAGTTTGGTCGTGTGGTGTCAGTGGTAGCCTGCGTGTGGCTGTAGCTCGAGTAATACCAATTTGTGTATATTCTGTTCTTTCTTCCAGGTTTGTTACTGTTTATAATGGTCCTTGTCATACATACAAGGTACAGCGACTCAGTGAATCCACTACGTACTATTTTAAAATCCAGGCATATAATGATGCTGGAGAGGGAGAGTTTTCTGAAGTTTACGCTTTCACTACAACTAAGTCTCCACCCGCATCTCTTAAAGGTGAGCTTACACTGCACTAGAAACTTCTGCAAGCCATTTACGTACTAGACTGAATGCTACAACCTGGCTCTTCCCAGCCCAGCATCTTTCCAGGGCCTTTGTGCGACAGAGAACAGAAACTAGCTGTGATGGGCTTTATCTTGGTATAAGAAGGGCTCTACTGGTGTAGGACCAGTGTGTGGCTATCTCCTACACTGTAGCTCTTCCACCCCTGACAGTGAGGATTTCTTATACCCTTTTCCAAGTGTAAAGTCATTTTTCAGGGTTGTCTATCACTTGATATAAGTTACAACAGCACATAGGCAAATGAGAACACAAAGAATTCCACTGACCTTTGCTTTCTAATATGAACATTAAAGATTGCCATTAGAGAAAGTCATTCTGAAGATCAGAATGCTGACTGCCTGCAGGAAAATTACGTTGACTCAACCATGTTTATAACATGTAATTTCAGCTCTGGAAATACATGGCCATAAATGCTGTTTTCTCTACTGATTTGAAAGTGCTTGCTCATCTCTACAAGCATTAGATGTCAGAAGCTCATCTTGTCAGATTGAAAAGACAGACAAGTGTAACCTACAAATATTACAATGATCATTTTTTAAGCTTATGTCATGAAATATAGCAAAGAAAAAGAATGAAACAAATCTCAATTGCTTAAATTATTTGAATGACTGTTACCTCTACATCGTTAACAAATACACTGGAAAAACCTTAAGCTTTTAGACTTACACTGCCCAGTCACTTGCACTGGAACTGAAACATTTTAAATGGAAAATGTACAAAAGCAAAGCATACTCTAAGCCAGGGTGAGAAAACTTCCTTGTTGTGACTGAAAGCAGTGCCCGTTTGCTACATTAAACTGTGAAAACGAGTCACTGTAGTAATTGGTGATTTTGCCCCTTTTCTTCCGATTGGAAAAACAAGAACTTTTGTAGAGACCATTGTTCTCTTTTTCTAAAATGCCAACAAATCACTTTTTTCTAGCACCCAAAGCAAATCAGCTGGAAGAAAACACTTATGAAATCACATGGGAACCTTTACAGCCGATGAAAGGGGATTCCATTGTTTACATCCTTCAGCTTGCTGCTGGGAGAGAGTTTGATCAGGTACCTTTTATTTTACATAATAAACCTGAGGGTTTTTTTACTTTGAAGAATTACTGCAAAAAAAGGTGTCTATGTTTGAAGGTTCAAATTCTGTTTGGTGATGCTTAGCGGCAGGGCTACTTCTCATTTCGGCAAGAGACTCGATTCACAAGCCTGACTCCCAGGGCGCTTCATTCAATGTCCCAGTCGGTTCCTGTCAAGGAGGCTTTAAGTTTGTGATGGGTGGGGACAGCTTCCAGTATAGGGTCCTGCTGCTCTGCCGCCTCATGGCATTGAAGGTTGCCACAGACTAAAGATCATAAAGGTCCGTTTCCTTGTTGACCCTTTGCTTGTGCTATAAAAGCAAATGACTGTGAAGGCGAGCTTGAGAGCCACTGGGGGAGGAGTTCCTTGTCTAGAAGTGGGTTAACACTGTTTAACCCTGTTTTCCCAGCATTTCCCTTGGCTCTTTTGATTCTTAAATCTTACGGTTGGTTTGTGGCACCACTGTCTTCGTTAGGTGTAGACAGCACTTGCCCAGTGTTTGTAGATGAGCTGTATGGAACAATAGTTGTGCAGAACGATTTTTTTTTTTTTTTTTTCTGAGCTTCACAATCCAGGTCTGTCAGTGTGGTGCATAGCAGGAAGCTTTGGAGTATTCACAGGAAAATGAATCGTAAATTCTTCAGAAATAAAAGCAGAGATTTTATTAAGCGGGCTGGAAGAGAACAACTTCAGGCAGTGTCCAGCGCCGCACATGCTTGTAAGGCAGAATGGAAGGTAGCGCGTGCTGTTTGTAAGATGAATCCCATGTGAAGTGGTTCTCTCTCTTATTCTTCTGCCTAGGTATACAAGGGACCAGAGACTTCCTTCCGTCTCTCAAACTTGCAGACAAACTGTGAATATCGGATCAGAGTCTGCGCTGGCCGTCAGTCCCAAGACTCTGCAGGATTACAAGAACTGTATGGACCTTACAGTCCCAGTACAGTGTTCTCATCTCAGAAACAGGAGCTGGTTCCACCATGTGCCGATTTGACGACGGAGTTGGCAGAGACTAAGAAGACATTACGTGAAGAGCGCTTCATTGCTATTGTTCTTCTCTGCGGATTTGCAGTGGTTGCTATTTTATTTGCTGTTGTTATTCAGTACTTTGTAATCAAGTAGATGAGAGCCTGTTCAGTACTCAGCTTTTTGTACAGAAGCTATTTCGGGTATTTATGGTTAGTTCTAATTAAAATCCTAGCTGGAAATGTATAGTTACATGCATTTCCACTTTTGCTGCTGGCTATCAGTGAGGCTGGGTTGGCAGATCCTTTCCAAATACTGAACACAGATTTCTTGTAGAAAGGGTAATCCTGGGTCTTCTGTAATCAGGGTTAGCTGTTAATAAAACAGCAAAAAAACTGCCTTATCGTGCACGCTGGTGCCTGTGCACACTCTTCCTCTCTGTCTGAACTCCAAGTGGGGCCCTTTGGCCAGTTAGAGAAGGCATTGATAGAAAAGTCCTTTCCAAGTACAACTAAGCAGTGGTAGTCGATCCGTAACGTTTAATCAGGTATTGTTGTAGTTTGGTATACATGAAATACAGCAGCACAAATGCTTAAGCTTAGAGCAGTACTGTATTGCAAAACATTACTAGAGCATACCACATTTAATATACTGTAGAAGGAGAGCAGAATATTGACTTTGACTTAGCGATATTACTACTTTACAGTTATTTTAATATTTCGGATTCAGTAATAATCATTTCAAGTGTTAAAGTAGAGGGTGCCAGCATTTTTAGAATTTTAATCAAAATGCTAGACAAAAGGTTAGCAGGACATAATGTACATACAGCAAAGGCGTCCGTACGTAACGTTGCAGAAAAGGCCCCTTTTGTATTGTACATTTCTGAATGAAATGCTTTCTGCTGTTGGTGAGCAGCTGTTGGCCCAATCCACATTTCACTCTCAGTGCCTGAGAGAAAAGTAATTTCCTGTGCTTCTGATTAAATCTCTGCAGTGTTTTCAGAAAAGCACAGGTATTGTCTTTAAGGAGAAAGAGTGCATTTATGATAAATGTTACGCTATTTGGCTCAAACTGAGCAAATGTTTTTGTACTATTATTAACCTAAAAATAAAAAGTTGAAACTGCTTTTGGATGCCCTTCTAACTTAATCTGAATTATCAAATTGTACATGAAAGAACTCTTTTTAGATAACATTTGTACGATGTTTTAAATGACTTGCTATCCCAGTGGTAGCAGCTTCACATTCCATTGCTTTCTAGATGGGAATGTTCGGCCTGCTATGAACTTTTCTGAAACTCGTCCTGTTTGTCTGGGGGTGTTTTTTGTGGACACTGTGCACTACATATGACCGTTCTTGTTAAATCTGCTTGCGAATATCTGAAGATGAGTCTGACAGCTGTCATCTTTATATCAGATATTTTGAAAGCTGGGACTCACAGATTCCAAACGTGTTTCAGAATGGGTCTTCCTAACAGCATTTGGAATATGCCATAGAAAGGTAGATTTAGCCTATTTTTGCAAAGACTACGGCTACACTTTATACACATCAGAGCGATGCACTTGTACGTGGAATGTTGGATGTGATAGTGCTACAGGCTAAGCATTTCCAGTAGTTGATCACTTTAAGGGTCTTTCTCCTATGGCAGTTGATGAATAATGTTGCGTTAGAGTTTGAGGCATTGTGTTGTATTTCAGATGTGGAAAACCTAAATTATGACATAGTATCGCTTAATACTCTTAAAAGTAGATTTATGGTGCAATCTGAAATTAATCTTTTCAAAATGTACTCTTCATTTTGTACTCTATTTATTTTGATTAAAAGTCCTGGAAAAATGTATGTTTGAATGTATTGTTCTACTTGTAGCAGAACTTTAAGTTAATCATTTATTACGTCATAGAAATCTCTCTCCCTCAAGTGTTGGAAAGAGTTTTATACAGATATTAGTCTTTAGTTTGCAGAAGAGTTTACAATCTGTCTATATTTCTCTTCATAATCTACTTTTAGCAAATAAGACTGCCTTCAGCAAATCTCTATTGCTAAAGGGTTATTTCTTTAACTCTTAGAACGAAGTTTGTAGAGGTTTATTTGGCAATAATATTTCTGATAATTTTAAAAGATGAATTAGGATTGCAGAGTAAATACTAACAAGTCATGACTCCTAAAAAGTGAAAGAAAGTTCTTTTGTAATTGCCACAAAATAGTAATGTTTCCAGAAAATAGCCGTGAAAGCCTGCTGCAATACAGATTTTACATCAACTGTTATCCATTCCAGAACGATAGACCTTAGTGGCATTAATGTATTAGGTATCTTCAGTTTTCTTGTATTGTAATTTTGAGGTATCTCAAACTTATGTTAAAGCTGCCATGCCTTGTATTACTAAATTGTAACTATCAAATAGATAATATATTTAATACAGCCAATAAATAATACAAATGTATTCAAATTTGACTACAGGGATGTGTGTGGTTTGTGGATTTTCATCTTACTCGGGAACAGTCATTTGTGTAGTATGTAATTTAAGCTGAAGAAACATGTTTGGCATTGTTACTACGTGTCATTAAGAGCTGTCTTAAAACCTCTCTGGAAGAAAAGTTATTTGTGGGAACCTTAGCGCAACACTGTCCTTTTCCAAGAGCTGTGTCTGCCTGGGGACTGAGCAGTGCGATTTCTTGAGCTCCTTTACAGGGTTTTGGGGCAGGCCCTGAACTGGTGATCTGGACTCGGTGTTTGCCCGTTGACAAACAAGGGATCTGGGCAAATGCCTTCTGCTCTTGCTTCCCTCCCCAGCCATCGCCCAGGTGTAGCTTGTCCCTGGTCAGTTCAGATGAGCTCTAAAGGCAAGAAGGGTTTCTTGCCATAGAGCTTAGCAGCGATGGGGTCTGACTTTGCGGAAAGCTGGGTATAGTTTGAATGAAGAACAAGATAAAAGGCCGAAAATGAGGGCAGCAACTCGAGAGACCTGAAGGGTGAGCACTAAATCGATCTTTTGGAAGAAGGCAGTGCTTTTGTAGCTCCACAAAATGAGTAATTGCTTATTTTCCTTTCAAGTACCTTGCAGATGGTGTTTCTTAGGCTCACTTGCTGAAAGCAAGCAGCTGGCCTGGCTTTAACCTCCACTTTCTCTCTCTTGGCTTCTGTGGGAGGAAAGTACCTTGAATTATGTTTCACAGGTCTGTGATTAACAAAACATCTGGTCCTCAAAAACTGAGACAAATCCTTCCCAGGAGCTTTGTGCGTAGTTAAACCTGACAATGTGGCTGGTAAGTCCACTGAGGAGAAGAGCCGTGCCTGCCCCATGCCTGCCCCTCAGTGCTGGAACAATGTGAAGTGACTCCAGCCTTCCTAAAATGATCCAAACCTATCTCTCGAAACACATAGTGAAAGGTAAGCCAAAAGAACAGAGTTAATACTTGTTCCAGTCTCTGTGTGCACCATCTACCTGGGTTTTAACCCAGAAAACAGTTGGCAAAATTAAGATTTAAGTCAATGCTGAACAGTTGACGTGAAAGAACCGAGTTCTGTACCTTCAAAAGAAACCTTTTCACCCCTGGTCAGGCTCCTGCAGTTCCGAGTTCGTTTGTGGTGCAAGATTTTGCTCATCGCTTCCCTGTACTTGTGTGACAGGATGTTGTAAAGTATGGGGTTTATGGAAGCCCCAAGGTAGAAGAGAAGCATGGCGATGAGGTTGAAGTACTGCGTGAGGTCATACAGGATGATTTCAGTCTGGGCGAAGAGGAGTCGGCCAATGTGGAAGGGGAGCCAACACAGCACAAAGGCAAAGACAACGACAGCTAGAGAGGAAGAGAGCACACTTCAGTCTCGAGCAGTGTTTGTTCTGCCTCTTTAAACTACTTAAGGACGGAGACATGAGCTTGCTAAATTAACCCAGCAAGGACAAGACCTCCCGCCTTTCCCAGCAACTTTTGTGCTGTGGTTACTGGTAATCTCAAGCAACAAGGACTTAATGGTTGCACACAAAATTAATTGCAATTAAAACTGGGCTGTCTACACCCATGTTGTCCAGGGGAGATAAAGGAAAAGCACCTTTTTGCAAAGCAGCCTTTATTTAAATGAAGGGCTACTGCCTGCTCTTGGCGTGAAAACCTGAGTGGCCGCTGGCATCCTGCAGTGGGTACCAGCTGGCACGGGATAAGGATCATGTTCAAGTAAGCCCAGGCAGGTGGGTTTTTGCCATCCTCGGCAAAGCCACAGTCACCCAGCTTGAGAAATTTTGCAGGGGAAATGGCTTTAAAACCTTTCCTTGCCACAGCAGGGGAAGTGCCTGCTCAGGTTTTAAATCACAGGATTTTCTGATTTCTTTAATCTCGCAGGGTCAGAGGTCAGGGGGGAGAGGAAAGTGATCTCAAAACAAAAAGCCATGCTGATCTGCTTCCCTGACATGCAGTAAGATCCCTAGCCTGAATACCGTGCCGTCAGGGACTCCCCTTCTTACCAGAAAAATCCAGGAACACAAATTAAGTGTAAATCCATTGATTTTAAATCTGTGTAACTCTGTGTTTTGTCCCTCCTTTCCACCATCCCCTGCACTGCTGTATGCCCCGTGGGGGTGATGAAAGAGGGCAGCTCTTCAGATTGGGTTTCTAACCCGCTCTTACCCAGCATTTTGACAGTCTGCCTGTGGGACCTTCTTCTGCCCGCAGCCTGGCAGCCCGGCAGCCGCTGCCCACTCCGCCTCAGCTTTCTGCAGATCAGTCCGTAGAGTAGAGTCAAGCAGAGCATTGGCAGGAAGAAATAAATGGTGGAGACCCAGGTCATCGTCTCGAGCAGCCCCGTGCGGGCCACGCGTTCAATGGGCCTGCACTCCCGGCTCTCCTGGGACAGGCTGCCGTTACGGTGTTCCACCCCGAAGAGGAAGAGGATGGGGCCAGCGGTCAGGAGGGAGCAGCCCCACAGCACCAGGATGACCCGTTTCACCCGGCACTTGGTGATGGTTGCTTTGGCTTTCAGGGGAAAGCATATGGCAAAGTACCTCTCCACGCTCACCGTGGTGATGTGCAGGATGGTGCAGTACGTGCACGTTTCGCTCAGGTAAATGAAGAACTTGCAGAGAAAATCCCCAAATATGTAGGGCTTGTACTTCCAAAGGCGGTAGAGGTCGGAAGGCAGGCCAAGGAAAATCAGCGTGTCTGACAGCGCCATGCTGGACAGGTACATGTTCACTGTCGTCCTCATCTCCTGCGAGCGTCTGAAAATGACGATTGTTATCAAATTCCCAGAGACTCCCAAGAAAAACAGGATGATGGAAATTATAGTGACGGGCACCAAAATATGGATGTCAAACAAAGAAAAAGACTGATCTTCAGAGGAGTCTGTGCTATTTCTGAAATAGCTGTGATTTGAGATGGAGCCCATGTCTAGTTTCAAAGCCAAGGGCAGGGCTGGCTTCGTCTTCCCCTTTGATGGAAACCTGATTTGTGGCAAGAGCGAAGCATGTTTCAAAGCGAGTGTCCAAGCACCAATCATCTACACAACGATTCTTACGTGATCAGTTAAAAAATTAAAATTATGATTATAACCATTTAGCTGGTGAAGCTGAATACCTGGGTGCTGATTAGTCCATTTTACGAGAAGCGAAGGAATATTAGATTCACGCATCCCGCATTCACCAGACACAACCTTTTAAAAATAATATTGACCATTATAAAACAATATTTACCGTGATGATATTTACCCTTAGCTTTCCAGTGTTTGGAAAAGGGACATTTTTTACATTTCCTGTGAATCCCACTAAGTGTGTAGAGCCGGGTCCGGTGGCAGGGCTCTGAATTGATTGCAGGGGGATCGCAAAGGGAGGCAGTCCCCCCACAGGAGCCGGATGGGAACAGCCTCTCTGATGCGCTCAGCGGTTTGCCAGATCCTTCCAGCACCTTCCAGCGCCAGGAGCGGAAATCTTTAGGCTGAGAAGTTTCCTCAAGGCTCTGCCGAGGAGCAGGGAGGCTCACAGGCAGTCACGGCGCCTGGCGGTGCTTCACCTGCAGGATGGCTTTCCTGCCGCCAGTGACAACGATGCTGTTGTGCCGGGAGGTTCCCAGGATGCTGGAGTTCCCCGGCACGCAGCACAATTTCTGAGGAAATCGGCTGGGGCTGCTTGACTTTTTGCATCCATCTCCCGTGCTGCCCATTCTGCGCTCATCCATCTTCCTCCCTTCCACCTACACATCGCTAATGATGCTGCACTAAATACGTACCCCCACCCCGCTTTTCTCCTTACCCTGCAAAAAGTGCCTGCAGTTACTAGGTAGGGTAGAACAGTTCTTTGATACTGGAAATTTAATTACCCCATTTGGGCCAGTTACATAATTTTCCATCATTCTGTGTTTACTTAGGGCCTTTCCCACTTGAGCTCCTCCCCAGCATATGCTGCCGAGTGAGAAATTTCTACTGACAGTGCTTTAATGACTTTATTAAGATAGGATGGGAAAGCCTTTATTTGAACATCAGTCTTCAAAATGAGACAGTGCGACACTTAGCCCTGATTTACTTTCCACTTCAGAAAAGATCAGAGACAACGAGCTGGAAAGCGCCATGGCGGGGGAGGCGAGGGGTAAAGGGGCCGGCGCTAGGGAAAATGCAAGGGAAGGCTCTGGGAAGCTGGAGGTTAACTGCACGCCGCCGGGAAAGAGCAGGGACACTCCACACCAGAGAGGCTGAGTACGCTGCCCAGCTCAACAGTAAGATGTGTCCAGCCACAGTCCTCAGAAATTCCTCCATGACCTGGGAACTGGGGTGCTGGCAGAAGTGAGCGGGCTACCCGGTACAAAATAAACCTCCCCCGTTTTCCTCAGAGCTCTGCTCTTTGCAGTTTTTCTTGTCTGAGGACCGTTCAAAAGCCAGCATTTTGTAGAGCCACATAATGTGGGATTTGGGTTTGAAAGGTCAGTGCTGAACACAGTCACTGTGTTGTGTTGACAGATCCCTGGTTGTAACATTAGGGAGATTTCTGCTGCCATTTCCAAGAGCTGGAAGCGCTGGCTGTGGATTTTTTTCAAGAGATTTAGGCACCTGAACACCTCAAAAAAAGAAAAGCTCTCTGGGTGCCAAGGCTTTACTTTGCCGCACCTTAAACACCTCTACAAAATCTGCCTTAAGAAGAAATCCCCAATACTTCACTCTGTTGGTGATTTAAATGGCGCACCCTGAGCGGAGCTAAGCCCTGGCTGGCGCATGCACGCACAGGCTGAACAGTGTGTGGCTGTTGTCCCTATTTCTTCGAGCAGATCGCTCCCAGCTGGGAGACGTTGCCTTTGATGAATGTCCCCGGTTCGGCCGTGGCAGGCGGAGGAGTCAGCGCTCAGCCTGGCCATGCCGTGACCCAGTTTCCTGTTTTCTAACGCTGAAAGAAACCCCAGTGTCTGGGCAGAAAGGAAGGGTGACTACTCTTTCATTCGGCCGATGCACGGTGCCCGCAGCCAGCTGAACGCAGGCATTCACAGCACGGCCGTGCCCCAGAGGGCTGGCAGTGGGGAGGAAGCTTTCACAGCCAGGCAGACCCACTCCAGCTCAGCTGCCCGCACAGAAGGCATTTGTGGCCTCGGGGACAAGTGTCTTCCCTGTGGAAACTGGCTTTCCGTGTTGTCTTCGTGCCGCTGGTTTCCAGGCAGAAACCCTGCAAGTAGCCGCAGCTCTTGGGTGTGCTGCTCAGCCTGGAGAGTCACCTCTGCGCAGCAGCGTTGGCGGGGAAGGCAATCACAGCACGGACAGGAGCCCTGCGGGGGCAGAAGGGTCTCTGGCTGCTCCTGGGGGTAAACCCAGAGCCCATTGGCAGTATGCAGTATCTTTCTTCTTTACTGCATCGGGAATAAATGGCAGTGATGGCAGATGGCCCGATAATGCCAAGTTTCAGCCTGATCCACAGCCTGCATCCCATCCAGGGTGGAAGAGCTGCCCTCCCCCTCTTCCCTGAAACAAGGGGAAAAAAGTGGGTTTTGTTTGTTGTCTAAGGTCAGTGTCTGGAATTCATCCTCCGTTCCCTCCTCGCAGGATGTTTTTGTGTAATATCCTATGACTCATGAAAGTCAAATGACTTGGACTATAACGCTAGAGTGCTTCCAGCCAAAGAGCCTCAGCAGAGGCATGCCAGCCGCCTGCACCTCCAGCGCTGGCATGTGCTGGATGCCAGTTTTCCAGCTCCTGCAGCTGCCGCCACAGGCGTGGGGCTGCCTCTGCCCCTCGTCAAGCCGAGTCTGGCACTCCCTGTCACCGGCAAACCTGCGGCGTGGGGGGCCAGCTGCCAGCTGCCAGCTCAGTACAGACGTATGGAGGCCAAGACAGATTTGAACTTTGCATTTACACCTAGGCACGTCAAGTGTATGGCTTCCAGGTGTTAAACATCATCCTTGGTACAGGTGAGAAGCAGAGAGAGAGTCTTGCTGCCGCTGGAATGTTTTGCAATGCGTTACAGGCATGGATTGGAGGGATCACAAGTTAACAGCTGTTTATTTCTTCTTGCTCTCAAAGGAGGTTGGCTTCTCTTCCCCATTACATCAGCTGGTCTAGTGCGGATATCGCGTCTTCGTCCAGACCTTGCTTCGTTTGGACATCACAGCTAATGACAACACTATTGCAACTTCTTCTGGCATGCTGCTAATCCCCGTTTGACAAAATCACAAGAGAACAATTTTTTTTGTTCTGTTTTGCCTCAGGAAGCAAGAGAAACTTTTGCTGAGACTTGCATGGGATGTATGTAGAGATCCTTTGCTGCTAGGAAAACAAGCTTTAAAAGTTCTGCTGCCAGGACTCTCCTTTTTCTTTAATCCTGGGAATGCTGACAATTTAAAAAGCGGTCATCAAAGTCGTTAATGAAGAGGCATAACCTTCTGCTTCATCACTGGGCAAATGGCTGGCGTTAGACTGTTCTGCAGCAAGGGGGGGCAGGGGCCGATTCCCTGATCCCATCAGCCGTGGTCTGTGCCCTCGCGTTATCACTTTGTCTCCACAAATATTTTTATTAAAAAGAATTTCTGCGTCGCAGAAATGTAGATTTTTAAAAATAAAAAGCAAGACGAAAGCCCTGCCTAACCCACGACCGGGCTGACCTGCGGAGGGGGCTCAGGGTCTCACTTCACGGACCGTGAGGCCTGTGCCTCCCCACCCCACTGAAAGCCGCGTGGCAGTTAAAGGCCTTCACGGCTTGTTTGCTCTGGCGGAAAGGCGGAGCGGCAACATCGGCGCCGTACGAGCTGCCGCCAGGACCCGGCTGCTCCCCTGCCGCGCTGCCCCGGCCAGGCCGCGTCTCCATGGCAACCGCCGCCCCGACCGCCCTCCCGGCCTCCGTAGCCGCCCTCGTCCCTCCCCGGTCACGCGACCGGAAGCGCCCTCCCAGGGCGAGGAGAAAAGATGGAGTCGGCGAAGATGGCGTCTCCCAAGAGCGCGCCCAAAGACGCGCAGGTACTGGGGGGGCCGGGCCGGGCCGGGTCGGGTCGGGTCAGGGCGGCGGAGCTCAGCGGTGCCTCTCCGCCCTGCAGGTGATGGCGCAGATCCTGAAGGACATGGGCATCACGGAGTACGAGCCGCGCGTCATCAACCAGATGCTGGAGTTCGCCTACAGTAAGCGGGGCCGGGGGCGCTGTCAGTGCCTGGCACGAAAAGCGGCCTTGCCCTCGGGGAGGGAAAGGCCGAGGGGGGAAGGGAAATGCCGACTTTAGCCGTGTTTCCGGGGGGTTTCCCTTTGTCAGTTCTTGAAAATAATCGTGGAGGAAGCAGTGTTTTTGGTGGCAGCTGGATGGCATAGGGCTGGGAAAGATTTCTTTCTTTTAACCCAGCCTTAATGAGAAATTCTGTTTTTCAAAGGGTATGTGACTACTATACTGGAAGATGCAAAAATTTACTCAAGCCATGCAAAGAAATCCAGCGTCGATGCAGATGACGTGAGGCTGGCAATCCAGTGTCGAACAGACCAGTCTTTTACATCTCCACCTCCAAGAGATGTAAGTAAAACTGGGTTGATAATTGCAGAATGTGATGAAAGACTACAGGTGGGAATGTAAACGTGTGTCTCCAGTTCTTGTTAGATATTGCAAGGCAGAAAAATCAGACGCCGTTGCCGTTGATAAAGCCTTATTCTGGACCCAGGCTTCCGCCTGACAGATACTGCTTGACAGCTCCCAACTACAGACTGAAGTCCTTACAGAAGAAGGTAAGGGCTTTGGGTAGGGAAGGATTCACCTAGTGCCTGCATTGTTTGTCAGGAATCTTGTTGGAATTGGAGTTTTTCACATCTCTGAAGGGTGCGTGTGGGCAAATGCTGACCTGTGCACATCAAAGTAGTGTTTGAAACTAAGTTAGTGGTCTATATATCTAGGAATCTGCAAGTAGTATTACGGTTAGCTAGTTTCAAATGTGACGTGTATTAAAAAATGCATCTGTGAATTTTTTAGCATTAGATCAAAATTGTCGAGTTGAATGTCAGATTGTAAAAGGAAAAAGTAGGGCTTTAGTATGGATATGAAAGAGTATTTTGTACTTACACCTCAGATGTTTCTGCTTTAGAGGGAAGAGAAAAAACTTATGTTGCTTGCTGGAAAATACGGAATGTCTGGATGTGTAGGATTTCGTATTTATGTCCCCCGTTTTAAAGAAAGAATTTAAAAGTTGAACTTAAGGTTCCCGGTATTGACATGGGACATGCTTTGGTACTGGGTGTAGAGCAGAATAACAGTTGGTGTTTAAAATGTTCTAGTTATTCTTTCCCATAGAAACTAACCTGATCGACCCGAGTGCTACTTGCCAGATCAGCTGCCTGCCGATCTTTGGCATTATGTCACGTCCAGGAGCTCTCCCGTTCACACCGGTGACATTCACACTGTAAAGAATTTGAGAACATCTGTGTTGGCATACAAATCATGTGTTGTTGCTGTGAAAGAGGCTCTCTGCTGTTTCGTAGAAAGAACCGTTTCTTTTTTCATTTTAAGAGCTGTTAATTTCTAATGGGTTGCTAAACTGAATGTTCTCTCTCACCAGGTTTCTTCCTCTGCAGGAAGAATAACAGTCCCTCGCCTGAGTGTTGGTGCTGTGAGCAGCAGGCCCAGCACACCTACTTTAGGTAGGAAGTGTCTCAGTTGGGGTTTCCATGTTGATTTTATGAAGGAGAAAAATAAGGAGGAGTAATGTAAAGCATGCTTCAACACCTGAGGACGTGTGGCGTGCCACCTGATCTTAGTATCATCATTTGACAGTATCAGAAAAATTAATTTCAAAAGATTACAACAGTCCTTGATACATATGTACATTACTGACCTATATTTTTATTCCTGTATTTGTGATAAATTCTATATTTGAAGAGACAATTCAAGAAACTTAGCAGAAGTTGGAGCTTTTTCCCCTCAGTGTAAAAGTGCTACACTGAACTACAAATAGCACTAAATAAAACCAATTTTTAAAAGGCTCACAAAATTTCTGACTGAGCATCTGCACTTACATATCAGTGTGTGTGTTTGTAGCCTAGAATTTTACAGGTCTTGAGTAAATGTACAGTTCTACCTGAAAATCTGACTCCTGTATCACCAGTATCAGTATGTTCCTGTTGTGTTCCCACTACTTTGAAAATAATGGGTTCCACTTTGAAAGCAAATCTACGAGTGCAAGTGTGTGTGTGTGTATATATTTTTTTTTTTTTTTTTTTTTTTTTTTAGATTTATTGCTTGACTAAGCTGTTTTGAATTTTAGGTACGCCTTCAGCACAAACAGTATCTGTCTCAACAAAAGTTGGCACTCCAGTGTCCCTGGCCGGTCAGAGGTTCACCGTACAGATCCCGTCTTCTCAGGCAGCAGTCAAGTCAGGTAAAATACAAGCCGTAAAGATCAGCAGCACTTTTTGGTGTTCTTTTTAGCAGAACAGATATTAATTTATAGTAATAATGTGGGGGAATTACTTCACCTCTTCTGTTTTTTAATATTGCTAAACTCTTGTGTCTCCTGACGTAAGGCAGACAGTCTTCCCTCTGGTAATTTATTCCAGTAGCTTCTAGTTTTAATTCCTATTTCGTGGTGTTGACCACAATATTTCAGGCGGATTTCACTATGCCTTGACTGCCACCTCCGTGCTCTCTCGCTCTCTTGTGCTCACCCCACTAGCATTCTGTCTGCTTTGCTGTCAGGATCATTCTGGGGTTTTCAGCCCGGAATGTTCTAGTAGCATGCTTCTTCATTAGGTTGGAAGCTCTGTTTCAGTGTTGGAAAATCAACTTTTTTCAAGCTTTTTATTGAATGACTTCTTTTTATTCCCCCCCCCCCCCAGCCACACCAACTACTCCCACGGTTCAGAATGTTCTAATTAATCCTTCGTTAATTGGACCAAAGAACATTCTTATTACGACAAATATGGTATCATCACAGAATACGTCTAATGAATCAAATCCCTTGAAAAGGAAGCATGAAGATGACGACGACTATGATAACTTGTGAAGAGACTGTCCAATCCTCTTCCGTTCCTCAGTGATTCATATTGAGTCTGAGAGGGGTTTTGCCAAGAGTTCTTTGTAAACGGCATGAGAGCATGTAAATACTGTGCTAATATGCAGTTGGGTGTGGAGTGAGAGAGAGATCAGTGCCTGTGGAAAGATGAAACAGTGACTAATCTTTTCCTGGGGCCTGTAATGTCTTTTGACACTCTGTAGCAATGGTGAGTGCCGCTCACTGTTACACAGCACAGTTTTCGTGTCTTTTCAGTTGCCTTATTTCTAAAAAACAGATGTGTCATGTTGCTGAAGCTTGGTGAGCCAGGTGCTGGTAGTACTGTCCCCTGCCAAGTAAAAATAATTTTTAGAAAACACTGGGTGGTGTGACAGTTTTCATTTCAAGTAGCGTCAAAAAGAGAGTCCTGGGCGAGGTGGGATGTAGCTGGGGCATACCAGTTTTTTTTTTTTTTCCCCAAATACATTTGCTGCTTTGGTGTTGGGTTAGTTTAGTTACATACACTGGTCTCTAAGTGCAGTTCCAGTGTGTGTGAAGATTATCTCTTAACAGTAGAAATACAGACCAAAGGTAGAGGAGAGGCTTTCTGGAGGACACCTATTTGGCTGACCTCTGATATCCATCAGTCCATGGTTTCTGGTGGCCTGAACACTTAGACCAGTACCACAACTCAAAAGTTAGTGAAGAGGTAAAATCCCAGCCAAGATTTGTTCTTTATTTCCAAGAAGCTGCACCTCTCTCAGCAGCTTGTGCTTGTGTGTTTATTGAGTCATGTGTTTCCATTGTCCTGGCACATGGTGGGATCTGTCGAGGGACAAAGCGCCTGAGCTTGACTGTGAGGGATGGACTTGAAGCCTCAGGTACCTGTAGATGCTTTTATTGTGTAGCAGGAGCCTAAGTGTGCTCTACTAAAAGGCTGAATACATTTGATGTGTTTTTATATATTAATAAAGTAAGTAAGTAAAAGTGGTGTGTTTTTGTAACAAAGTCCTTGTTAAATGCTATAGCTTGTTACTACCTTTCCTAAGACCTCTTTTGTGACGTGACCGGGGCTGGGAGAGCTCTTGCACCAGTTCTGGCTTGGTGGTGAATGCAAAAACCGCTGTTTCCCACCGAGACCTTTAAAAGGCTGCAAGTAATTGAATGTACCGGCTGTTAAAATGATACAGAAATGACTGCTCCCTCTTCGCGATGCTTCCTTCAGCGCTGAAGTGGACCAAGGGCCTGGGCTGGCTCCTGCCATGTTGCTTTTGGTCCGGTTTGTCTAAGGAAATGCTGACCAAAACCGGCTTTTCACTGGGGGAAGAGTATGTGGGCGACGTCTCGGCAGGAAGGTTGCCACCAAGGGTGAAGAAACACACAGGCGCCCACACGTGCACGCACATGGGTCTGGGTATGCATGTATGGCAGGTATTTTTTTATATATATCTATCTATATGGATGTATGTATACACACATAGATCTAGATAATTGTCTGGTACACTCTCAAACTCTCCCAGACGGCTGTTCTTTTTTGTATGTGTGTGTATATATACACCCAGTATGTATAGACTATAGTGTATATAGAGAGAATATATAGTAGTTCATTACACATGCACATAAACACTTGGCCACCCTTTATATATAATATATATACACACACATATTCATGCAGACACTCTTACATAATCTGTGTACTACTTATACTCTATACAGTCTCAGACACCTTTTTTATATAGATGTATAATGTATAGAGCATACAACATTTGACAACATCCATAATGTAATTTTTTTTGGTATTGTACGCATACACACTCACAGACAGTATTCTTACATATATAGTATTCAAATATATAGGTATAAATAAAACCATATGATATCCTCTCACATATACCCCACTTCTGAAAATACTTAATATATCTATGTATTTGGACATACATACGCATGTAGGATTCAGTTTTTACACGCATGCTCTCTTTCCTATTTTATATACACATGTACATTTATACTTTCTCTATAAATGTACACACAGTCCTAGACACTCTCATTTTTCTCTAATAATATCTTACATGTAAGAAAACATAGTATATAGCATATGTTATGTTTATATATGCCATATGTTATGTATTATGTATCCTGTAGTCTATTATTTATATTTGGTATTATATAACACCTAATTATGTTGTTATCTATTGCAGTATATTATAGTTATGTATAGAACATTTTTTTATAATTATATAGTACATATATATACACATCACACACCTTTGCACAGGCTCCTATATGTACACATTTCTATTTGTACTCTGCACAGGCTCAGATACCCTTTTTTATATCTACAATATAATATGTAAAGTACACTGATAATCCACACACAAGGTGCATTATATAGTGGGTGAGTGTATGTATATGCATACACCAGACTCCTGCTCTGGTGTATATTGTAATACTGTAATATATATGTGTACAGAAATGATACTGTCTCCCTATTTAGATATTTAGGAACCACCACGTGCACTTGCTCTCACACAGCTGTTCCTTTATGTACATAGATATATTTGTGCTCTCTCCACACAGAGAGAAATGTCATTTCAGAGAACCTTTCTATATATACACAATACATAGCACATAATACATAATATTACTATATAATGTGTAACATACATCTATTATATATGCTAGATAATATATATTACTATATAGTGTATCTAAACCACATAGAAACCTATGCTTTTACATACTTTTTTTTTAATATTCTATGCACACACAGTCTCAAGACACCCTTTCACGGGAGGTGTGTGTATATATATATCAAATAGATATTTAATATGCAATATATACTATAATATATAAATATAGATCTATTTAATTATCATTAATTTATAAAACATACAAACGTGGTTGGACTTGATGCTCTTAAGGATCTTTTCCAACCTAAATGAGTCTATGATTCTAGATTTATACATTTTCTGTAAACGCAGCATCAGACAGACTTTTATGTATCTAAAATAACTTCATATAACTTCCTATATTGCATATAACATCATAATTATCATATGCTAGCTATTGCATATGTATGACACATCATATCCACACCCAATGCTCACAAACACCTATTCTTTTATATATGTAATATCCTAATAGATGATATATAAATAAATTTATGTTCTCTCACACACATACTCTCTTGGTCGCAGTGACATGTATTCTTGCATACTGATGCTCTAGAAATCCACACACAGTCTCAAACACACAGAAATGCATACAGGTATATTAAAAAACACATATATATTATATTTTATACATAATGGAGGGGGCTGTTCATCACCAAAAGAAAATGAAGACGCTTGTCTTGATTTAAGCCTGAGCACATCCCTGAGCATGTCCCATGGTGTGGAGTGTTGGCATAACATGCGCTCTGGCCTGCCGGAGCATGGCACAGCTTGGCACAGCTCCCCACCCACCTCCTCCAGCACACAGCTCCCAGCTACCCAGGTGAATTATTTCATAACCCTGTCAGCAAGTAGGGCAAGTTTGCTTCAACCACAGGCATTTGTAACCCTGCGTTTCACTGCACAAAGATTTGTTGCCGTTGTGCTCCCGCTTTGTTCTGTAAATACAAAACAGTCCTGACTCACCGTTTCCAAGCCCTCACCTTCAGGATGGGAAGGTTTGTGGCAGGAGATGGATGCCCTTCCAGGTGTGAACTGTCAGGGACTTGTAGATGCTTGGAAAGTAGAAAGACCACTGAAGTTAGCTATTTATCTAACAGCTCTTTATCAAGGGGGACAGTGTCTTGGCTTGCAGTTTTCACCAGCATCACCAGCCTGTGCCCTACAGAGCTCCCAGCACAGTTCTATCCGCATACAGTAGGAACCCCACTTCTACTACCACTGCACAAGTTTTCAGAGCCCCGACTGTACTAAACCACTCCTCTATAAAGGAACAAGCTTACATGAGAGCAAAGGGAAGATTACATTGCTCATTCTTGTAGATACTAGGAGAAACCACTCCATTATCCTTTGATGGTTTTTAAAGGCATGTACCTTGCGCCAAGACAGAAGCCACATAATTGTTAATATTGCATCAGGCCCAAGAAGATAAACATAGAAGGCTCTCAAAGCTCAGGGAAGGTACAGTGCTAATGCAGCATCTATGGGTGTAGGTCTGCATTATCACTATTAGCACTGGAGGAAAAAAAAATAATTTACATCTGTCACTTTTTGTGACTCAAAAATTAGGACATAAGAGCAAGGAGGGGAAAGGAAAGCAGCAGTACCCTGGTGCCTGCTTTTGAGGATGCTATGACAGAAAAAGAGCTAGAGCTAGTCCTACTGGCAGTCAGCACAGCAACAGCTGGAATAGTTTTCAGACCAGTTTTAACTGCAGAATGCCTGCATGGTTCATCATACATGATAATGTAAAATTACAAGTCAGGGTTTTTTTTTGCAGTTACTTTATTAAAGCTACAAAACTAAGTTAAAATCACTACAATATTCACATACAGCTAACAAGTTTCTAACTTCATTGAACAAGGACAGACCAGTGCCCCAAAGGGTACAGAAGCACTGACCATTTCACATCTGCTAGCTAGTTTAAGACTACAGACAGTGCCTCCTCAAGATTAAGCACCGGTGGGTCTCATGTGGCAGCTTGGAACAGTTCCTCACATTGTATTGGAGGAGACTGTGCCCAGATTTCCAGTGCAAATGCAAAGTTCTTTCAAGATTATGGATTAAACTGTACCCAACATGTTCACAGCTTGGGATAAAGAAGGCAGCTGGAATGAGCAACCTGGATAAATCACCTCCACTCACTACAGAAATTCCAGCGGAAAGTTTCTTACCATCTGCCCAAGTCCTACACATACAAATATTTACAAAGAATTGGACACAATCTAGCAAGAACTAGTGTTTGACTCCCTTGCTGACACCAGAAGCCATCAGGCATGAGAGTCACTAGGCTTTTGCTGCAGCAAGAGATCCCAACACTTTTTTTAAAAAAAAGTCACCAGCACAACCCAGTCACAGGGCGTCTTCTGGGCTCGTCAGTCAAGCTCCTCTTTGATAGGGGTGCAGCCTGAGAAGAAGCTAGTATTGCTACTCAGCATTCTCTTCTTTCTCTTTACAAATGGTATCTGGTTCTCTTGGGACTCCTCATCTTTCAGAAGCAGGGAAGCAGCAGTGCTGGGCTTCTTCATGAACACATCTTGGTCTGTGATATCTTTCAGGACCTATCAGAAAAACAAGGAAGACAATTTAGAGTTGGTCACTGCCCTGACAAAGCCAGCCAGCTTGCACTGAAGCTTGGAGGCAGCATATACAGAAGTTGTCAGGCCAACATAAAGAGTTGCTTAATTTCTTTCAATTATTTCAAAATTTTAAGGATGAATTCCTGGGCTGAGCAGGAATAGTGTGCAGAGGGCACACATGAGATCAGTGAATTTGTTTAGCTGAGGCAAAATTACAGCTGCCAAGTCAAGAGTACACAATGGCTTAACAGTAAGTTTGGACATAGACAAATACGATTTTGTCCCCTGAGCTCCTCAGTTACCAGTCTCTGTTATTGCTGGAAGGTGCAGCAGGAAAGTATGGCAAGCCTGTGCAGCAAAGTTTTAGTATGAAAACTTAAGAATTCATCAGACTCAAATCTTAAATACAAGCTGGCTTGACAGCTGTAGTCTGTTCAGAATTTTCTAGTAGCAGTCTATCATCTTGGGTTTTTTTTTTCCTTCAAGATCCACTGCTAGCCATAAAGAAGGTGTGCACACATCCAGAGCCACTGTTCTTTCCTACAGCTTTAGGCAGTACCTTTGTTGTTGGTGTGACACACACAGGCTGAAAGAAGGTCTCTCCTGCAGTCACTTCAGTGGGGTCTTCGAGTTTGAAGGAACCTTCTGAGTCCTTTCTTTGGTCCTCACACAGTGCGGCATCCTGAGGGGCAGTACTGTTTTGAAGCATTTCTACAACATCCATCCCTTTCTTCCCCACCAACAGCTGAAGAAATATTAGGGGTCCCTAAGCCAAATTATCCCTTCCATTCTTTAAAAAAAAAAAAACTAAAAAAATCTGAAAATGCATTAAGCTTTTGTGCCATCTGAAGCCAAAAGACACAACTTTTATTTACTAAGTGCAAAAGAAAGACTTTAATTGTTTGTCCTCAGATTCATGGCTGACAACTGGCAGTAGGTAAACCTATGTGACATCTCCCAAACGTGTATATTCAGTGCAAGAGCCTGGTACTGCAGTGGAAACCTTTGTACTCAATTGCCACAGAGAAACATTGAATCGGTGACATTTACAAACGTTTCAGAAAGGTGCACATGCTTTACCTTGACAAACTGCATGTGTGCTAACAGTGTAGCCGCTTAGCCATTCATCCAGCTTTGCTTAAACATGCTGTGTGGTCTGGATGTTGGGTGCAGACCCTTTCGCACCCCTAAGCACTACTCACCGGAAAGCCGGGGTCTCTATTTCTGCATTTTGCCGAGTCACAGCTACAGCCTTCAGTGCAGCCCACCTTCTGCTTCCTACAGCCACACTGCCTGTTTCCACAGCGGCCCTTGCAGGAACACTAAGTAAGAGAAGAGTTCTGTGCAGAAAGAGCTCTGGTGTTTTACAGACTGCATTGAGATTGCCACAGCTGTCAAGACTTGAAGCAATCTAAAGGACAGGACCATCCCCAAGCTGTCAGTCCCATATTGCAGGAAAAGAAATGAGGTCTTTCCACCTACAGAGCCATCTCTTGCTCCCAGCACCCACAAGATGAGCACCTTCAGTTACTCAGTCCCTGCCTTTAAGTTATCCCAAAGGAGGCCAGTTTCAGTGCCAGTTCTACAAGCTAATATTTACACGCTAGGAGGCAAACCTGAGATGCCATACCTAGGGCCCTCCATCTAGATGGAGATGACTCAATTTAGCTGCTTCATGGCATATCAAACAATGAGTCTCTTTGCTGGTCTGGGTACGTGAAGTAGCAGACCACATGGACCAGCTGCTCCAAGCTGCAGTTCTGAACTAGCTGTAAGTTGCACTGGAGTTCCACTGGGCTACGTGAATGAACTCCGAAGAGCCAAGTGTCAAGCACAAACCCTCCTTCCTGCAACATGACCCAAAAGATCTCCCCAAAAACCAAGCCATCGGTAGTACTGTAGTTCAGAATTTATCAGGTTGGCAAAATCCGGTGAAAGGAAGTAAAGCCAGATCTTAAAATTCTTAAAATTTCTTGTGGTAACTGCTGACATCTTCACAGTCACTCAATAGTGAAATATGTAATAATTTACCCCTTTGTGAAAGGGGAAGAAGAACGTCTCACATGAAGGTCTAGCTTCATAACAATTCAAGTCTGAAGAACCCCATTAGTTCACAGTGACTTGTGCTCAGCACGTTCAAATCATCTCTTCTATCCCATCAGGAGTTAACCGAGCAGCAGGCTAAAGCTTCCAGCCTGGCAGACTGATACAAACAGAAGATGGAAGCTGAGGCTTCTGTCAGGACTAGGAGCTGCTGTACAACACAGCAGGAACAGTATGTAGGGATACATGACAGGCCATCCCCCCCAAAAACCCCAGGGGCTCCATGAAGGAATCAAGCTGCTGTTAGGGCTCGCTATTTTGCTGCTGTCAGAAACATATTGGCCAGTTCAGCCACAGGACAGAACACGTATCTCATCTCGTAGAAGATGACAAGTGCAATGAGAAACTATTTAGGAAGGTGTTACTGACTATAGGTCACTTCTGCTCTGTCAGAACACGATAAATAACCAATGCCAACAGTACTATCATATTAAGGCTGTTCAGAATGCAATTCTTTTATAGGTAATAAGAAGTCAAAAGGTAACTGGGACTTACCCCCATCACGTTTTTCTTTGATCCTTTGACTGCTTTTACTGGAACCCAGTCTGCATCCTCCACCTCTGCTCCAGACTCCCCTGAGTCAGAGAACAGCTCTTCCACATCCATTTCTGGGGTTGGTGCACGAGGCTTTGCTGTCGTCTGACGGCGAGTCTTTGGCTACGTGTAGAAGTTACAAGGGTTCAGCCCCAGAAAAAAATAACAGTGGGCACTTTAGAGTCCCACCACCATAGCCCCATTCCTCTCAGACAGCCAAGAAGGCCATAGGGTTAGGGAGGAGACAAAAGATTGAATTGTAAGTATTAAAAAGTCAATCTGTCGATTCAGACTGCTAAAGTTTGTAAAAAAAGTTGACAAATCCTTGGAAAGTTAAGAGATTTGTGTCACAGTCTTGGCAAAGCAGTTTCAGATCATTTATTCCTCTCAGCACTAAGACTGGCTCTATTGCAAGGCAGTGATTAATTTTTATGGCAGATGCCTGCTCCATGATTCAGAGACTGGAAATGCTACAGAGAAAACACCTGGATTACTAAGCAGGATACAGAGTCAGACATAATTAGACTGAGGAAACAGGTTTGCTTTTTCATTTGCCTTTTTTTTTTTTTTTTAAAGATTGAAGGACCTAGAACAAACTAGTTTCAGAAGTATTCTGAAAACAGAAACCTTAAGGACTGTCTGAAGTGGAGAACTGGCCTACTTCAATAAGCAAAACAAGATGCCTTGTAAAAAACAACTTGGGAGAAAGAAACCAAGATTATTAATTGCCAACATTAATTTTTCAAAAGAACCCAGGTACAATACAAGCATGAGAACTGGTATGCAGAATCTTTACTTTGGGTGGAATATAATCGAAAGAAGAATCTGGGGACTCTGATGGCATTTGCTGAATGTGACGGAGCTTCTGTCCGCTGGCGACTTGAAGGAGCAGCAGTTTCTGTTAAGAGGGACAAAAGTTAGCTTTGCAAAATACATTAACCCAACGGCCAAGCAGCTCTTATGACTTATGTCTGCACAGATCTCTACCTGTTTAAGAGTGTCATTTTCCTGGAGAAGTTCTTGGTTCTTCTCACAGATCTCCCTCATTTTCTCCAGCTCTTCCTCCTGTTTGCAAGACAAGATGAAATCTGTAGGCTTATGTGCGAGTAGCACAAGTAGTTGTCTGGGACAAATTTTTCTAATTGGATCTTTTTTGCAACACAAGAGGGGTGTCTTTGTATTGTCTTTCTCCGACAAGAGATCAGCTCTGACTCCTGGATCAGGAAAATCATTAGTGCTAGTACCTTCCCTTATGCGTAACATTGAAAGGACCACATTCTCTTTCTTGTTTTGGCAGAGTGACCATTTAAGATCTAAACCTCCCCCTATTTCTAAGGCTTATCTCCAAGTTAGGTGCACATAGGGCTGCTTTTGCTTTAATACATCACTGAACATGCCCTTCCACAAGGGCTTGCTACACCACTTAATTCTCTTAGCAACAAGACAAAGTGCAGCTTGTTTATATTCCATTGCTGATTGCATAGTGGAGCTGTGCCCAGCAAAGGATTAGCAGCAGCACGTTGAATATCCTAACGAAAGGTGTTCTGAGCATGGAAGTTCTTGTGAGCTGGTCAGACTGTGGTAGGTCTCATTCCTGCATTTACGTATATTTAATGGAAGATAAATAAGAGAAAAAAACCACAGGCTTATTCAAACCTATATAACAACTATCCCCTGCAACCAACTGAATCAAGCAATCTTAGCCACAAATGGAAATGCTCCCAATCCTTCTGCACCTTCCTCACTCTAAAGCCACTATTCCAAGTAACAGGTAGCACATCCCACCCCCCCCCGGCCCCAGCCCCATCCAGACACTCTACCTGGAACCTGAGTCGCTCTTGTAGCTGTTTCTCTTGCTCACTTAGTGAATCTTCCAATTTCTTCTCTGCTGCTTCTTTTTGCTGAAATTGGCTAAGCAGGTACAGAACCTAAAAGCAAGTTAATGTAGCAGAGACAAAAAGGTGTGAATTCCTAAAGAGATATCTGGCAGCTCAGGCAGAGGCCTATGACAATTTCAGAAAAATTCTTTCTGCCACTTCCAGCATGACTCTGCCCTGACCTACTTTAAAAGCTATCTTGTGCTCAGGTGCAACATCCTCACTTAAAGCATTGCAAAAAGATATTGAATAAAACAACTTGTGTAGGACAGAAGATAAATAAGGAGATTTCTTGGACTTTTGTTAGCTATCTTGCAAGAGTCTAACAAATCTTGATCAGATACACAGCAACAGATTTGTTTCAGCGCAACACTGACTCCCAGATCTGCTCAGAGGTAAAGGCAGAGTCCAAAGACACAGGAGCTCTCAAGACTTCTATCACTTATGTTTTACCTTCTCCTGGTGGTGTTGTTCCTGCACCAAAAGCTGATTTTGGAACTCAGCCTCCATCTCTGTTATGTGGTTTCGCTCTTCAATCAGCATCTTTTGGACATCTGAACAGTTGGCTTTACTCTGCTGAAGGCTGCTCTCCAACTTGCTTTCCTGCACTTTTGAGGAGACCAGCTGAAAGACAAAAGCAAGATGATTGCTTGGGTCAATGAGTTCCATGTTTCATAACGTCTGTTGGGGCAGACCTGCTGCAGTCTGAAGGCAAAGCATTTCTGCCTAACCACCAACCACCCCAAGAATTGGACTAGGCCATCAGCAACAAGGAGGCCAGATGAGACATTCAGAGCTAGACATCTGACAGCTGGTACGGAAGTGCAAAACAGATAGCAGGAAGTTTTGTTAACAATTCTAGATTAATCTCCTTTCCTGCAGCACTTTAAAACTGAGTATTAGGTGGACCCCCAAAATGAATGCTCTCATGTCAGCTCCTTCATTCTTCTCCTTTAATTTCCAAGCACCAGGGACTGATATATGATTTTGCCATTCAGCTGCTCTTTCCTTGATTCCACATTAGCCCAACTACTACTCTCTCTTACCCCCCCAACTTGTTCAAGCTTCTCCCATCCCAACATCCATTCCACTGCTTCCACTCTGACCTCAGAGAGTCAGTACAGGAGAATATTTCAGTCAGAAGTTGTGAGAGAAAATAAACCTCATCCAATACAGCAGTGCTTCACTTCCATTCATCTCTGCTATCAGCCTGTTAGTCACTTCCTTTAATTCCTGGTTAAGCACTTAAATCCCTTGTTTTTAGTGATAAAATAAGAAAATTCAGCATTTACCTCTGCAAGGAGATATTTCAAAGCACATTTAGCCTCTAGAATTGTTGCAATACTGTCCCAGCGCTGTTTCATACGATCTCCATTGTCTGCGTCTAAGAGTTTCTGCTGTAGATCCGCTATCTGGGCACTCCTTTGGAAGAACGTGTGTATTTGAGGTTACAACACAGGAGAAAACCTGGGCTAGTGTCTGGGCTAAAATTACTGTTACCAGAGCACCAGGCAAAATAGTTCAAGTTAAAATTTTGACTGCTCAGTACAGCAGCTGGAGTCTGCAATGCTACACCAGGTAATTTCTCCTCCCCTCCACGCTTCCAATTAAAAGCGCAGTGTTTCCCTCATACATTCAAGATGCTCATGAACAGCTAAGAACAAAGCCATCTTAATAACCTCGTAGCATCCTCCTATCCCCACATTTTAGAAAAATTCAAACCAGGAAAACCTGTTTTCCTGTAAATGGTTTCATCATTTTTAGTGTCAGCATATCAGCTATTTCACTTTCTCTTCTGTTTCACAGAAGAGTTGTAGATAGAGATGAGGGAAAGATGGAGGCAAGGCTGTGCAAATCAGTGTTGTCGTACTGCCTTACCTGAGCTCCATCTCAGTTTCCAGGCTTTCTATTTGCTTTGACATAGAAAGGTCCATCTCCGATGCCTGCAAATCCGTCAAGGAGTAGGTGCGTCTCTAAAGAATGACAGCAACGGACAGAAGTGAGAAATAGGTGAAAAAATGCACGCAAGACTGGCCTTTCATTTACAGACATTTCAGCAAAGAGAAGCCATGCTATTATAAAAGCCTCTAAGTAGCTCTCTATATTCTTTTGGGAAGGAACAATGGAATTTAAGCTAAAGTCTTTGATAAGGGATGTGACCCACCCACATTCATCAGATGCATTGCATTAAGTAACAAGTTACTTCAGCAACTCTGTTCCCTGACATGCCAGAGGACAGTAACAACATTAACTCTTTCTGGAAGAAAGGGAACCATCTCCATCCCTACCTTCTGAGGGAGAAGGTCAAATAGGAGTGAATAAGTGACAGTACTTGCTGAACAGCCAGAGGTATGGGACAAGGAAGGTGGCATTTCCCTCTCTCTTACCCGGAGCTTTAGAGGCGGGTTCTCCCCAGCCTCTTTCTTCTCTTTAAGCTGAAGAAGCTCCTGTGCCAGGATCTTTCTGTCCTCCAGAAGGTCTGCAAGGTGCCGTCGAGCCTCTTCAGTACTAACCAGAACCTCCACTTCATTTGCAAGCCAGCTCTGGAGGAAAAAATCCCACCAAAACCCAAGAACAGCATAGCGGTTCACTGTAGTCTCAAGTTCAGGACTGAGTCCTTCTCTGAAATGCCTTCAGAGATAAACTGAATAATCACATTGCCTCCCTTCATATGTAACTCCACATTCCTCCCCACTCCGCTCTCCAGCCATCAACTCCAGCAGCACCTAATGAGTTAACAAAGCTAAGTTTGCCTGCTGTTTGTTGGAATGCACACCACATTGTCACCCACTTTTACTCGTGCAGCAACTCCTTCCATGCCCCGATTTTGACTTTCCTTCCGTTTATCTGCAGCCTCCCGTTGTTTCTGCAGAGCATCCTTTAGGCGCTTGTTAGCGGCTGCTGCCTGTAAAATATTTTACACAAAAGCTGAACAGTAGTTACTTCGCTTAATCTGCAACAGTTGAAAACGTGAGGTATTCACAATGCAAGCCAGACACTGAGACAACGAGAAGAGAGCATAAGGTTAATAAAACTTTAGGATTAATTGAAGAAGACTAGAGAGTCCCTGACTTAGTTTCCTTTGCTGAGATTCACAGTTTAAAAGAGAACGTGTTTATAGGCCTAAAGGTATCCAAAATGGTTTCAAGATGCATTTCTTCCATACAGCCATCCTGAAAGAGTTTTGAACTGCAAATCTAGCATATCCACTTAAGCTCGTTTCACACTTTCCAGACTGACTATCTGTAATAGATTTGCCACAGCAACGTGATGCCCAAAGGGTGATTTACCCTTTAAGGAGCAGATTTAACTAGAATCCCTCAAAGGCTACAATACAGAAGCATGATTTTTTTCTACAGAGAGAACAGCACTTATTTCCATATCTCCAAACTGCTTCTAAGAAGTTTCTGCATATCCTATTACAACCTCCAACCACACTTTGCAGACCCTTAGGAACTGGTCAGGAGTTTCTAGCAGATATCGGCTCCTTACCTCTTCTGTTTTGCGCCGAAGTACATTGGCCTGCTTCTGGAAATCTCGTTCTAGCTTAAGTAGCTCATATTGTCTCTTACGATCCTGCATGGAAATAGTGTTAAGACAGATGAAAAAAATCACGTCACATTAATATCTATGGCCAGCTTCACACTTCCGAGAACAGAACAATTACATTTGCTGTTCTGCAATGCAAATACTTCATAATTTCACTGATCATTACAAGCTTAAGCCATGTAGTGCCTCTGAGAACAAATGGCTGTTAGGCTTAAAGTGGCTAGAAGGGGCTCCACACTTTTCACCAAAAAAGTTTAGGAGCCTGAAGGTTGCAAGAGACTGCAAACCAAAAGTTCAAGACTTAGCATCCCAAAGCACTGGGGAGCAAGAATTCCTGTGAGACCAGAACTCAAGATGTTTGCTGTCACATTCAAATATAATGGACAAGCCAGCTGGATCTCATTAACAATTCTCACCATTTACCTGTGGATTCAACATTCCTTTGGAAGTTTAAATACCTCCCATTCTGTGGCCAAATCCTACAACTTTAGATGCTTAAAGATATTAAATATATTTGCCTTCTGCTTTAGAGCTGAATCACAATGACTGTGTTGATAGCTTTAAGACTGCCAGACACAAGCAAGCGAGTCAATTTATGATGACTGGTGAAAGGTGGCAACCATATGAACTAATGTTATCTTCAAAGCATTCCCCAGATGTTTTTCAGATGCTTGCAAGTTAAACAAAGCCTTGCACCAAACACTTTAATGATTTGTTTCACTCTTTAGAGGGAGGTACAGTTTTGGTGGCTTATTGTTTGCTCACCCGTTCTTTCAGCTGGATCACTTCCTTGTCCTTCTGTTGTTTCCATTGCCTGAATTTCTCAGCATCATCTTTGATTTGGCGCATGAGCTGTACCCTTTGGTTTTTCATTTCCTAAAAACCAGAAATGGCTGGAAGAATTGTCCAGTACTCGCATTCTGGGTAGTTTCAATCTACATTCCCCTAGTGTGTCTGTCAGGGGTGCGGAATGGCAGATGGAAAATATTACAGTGTGCTGCCCACTCAGAGTACATGCCTAAGGACACGCTCAAAGTGCTAAACACCAGGAATTCATTTTTTAAGGCATAAAGGGAAGACAAAACACATGCACAGTATACACATGGAAATCAAAGTGAAGTCAAGTGATTTGGCTGAGGCAATAAATTATCAGAATAGCCAGAAGACACTTTGGACTTCTTTTATTGCTCCAAGTCTCAGTAATTACCTGCCTATTGTATTACACCAGCAATTGTGGTCATGTAGCCAAAGGAATCGTGCCAAAAACTAGTGTTCTCAGTCTAACAAAACAGAAAGTGAGTGCCTTCTGTCTGGAAGCTGCTTTGCCTACACTGGAGCAAGCCTGAGAACTGCATGCTAGGGTTAGTTACCCTGATCTCCTGGTTCAGTTTGGAGACAGTGCGTTCTGTAGATTCCTTCAGCTTTAAGAGCTTCGCTTGCTCATTCAGCTTCTTCTTCAGCTCATTAATTTGCCCTTCCAACTCCTGAAGTCTTTTCCGACGCCGTTCACTCAGTCTGTAAAGAAATCACACTTTTAAAACAGCCCCCCAATAATTGTTGTTCTCAAACAAGTACTCTCCAACTTCAGAGATATCTTATGAAAAACAAAGCAATTGTGTATTATCATCTTTCCCACTGATGAAAGCCCACTATCAGGCTTCTTTGCAATTCATACAACTCACGTGGCATGTTAAAGGGATGAATTTGAATCAAAGTAAGAGTTTTTACAAATAGTAGAACTGCAAGACAATGGATTTTCACAGGCGCATTAACAGTTTTCAGTGCTATAAGCCACATGGCTTGTATGGTCACTCTTACTTGGCTTGGTTGACATCCTTCTTTGCCATATGCAGAGCAAGGATCAACTCCTCCTTTTCTTTTTGCAAACTGCTGACCTCTGTTTCCAGATCCTTGATATTAGTCTAGAAAGGACAAGAGTAGTAAGTCTCCAAATATGAAACTTGAAGCTTTGTTTCAGAGTGTAGGTTCAAGACAGGAGGCTTTGAGAAACCACATTCCTTTCCAACAGCCTGTAAACCACACCTGGTCTAAAAGCAGTACGAGTCTCAAAAGGGCTAGTCCTCCCTACACTGAAATCTTAGTCAGTCCACAGAACCATAGCGACAGACTCAAAGTTATGACTGAACAATTTCAGAGATGCAAGATCCCAGCACAGCTAGTGAACAGGGGAAGCCAGATCAGCTGGCTGTACTATGAGAGTTAACAATGAAGTATTTGCATTTTGGCTTTGTGCAGGCAAGCAAGTCTCCGAGTAAGAAGCAGAGAAACCCATTTCACTTGGAACAGCTAGTGGCCAATAGCTTATTTCAGAGAAAAGATGTGGTGGTAGACCTATTTGGAGATAGCTGGGCATGGTCATCCCCTACACCTACTCTGCTGGCACCTGTATTTAACTCCCCCCCATGCCTTCCTTCCCTCCTCAGCACAGAGTGACTGCATTAATTGGGAAAAATAAACTGAACATATCCTTACAAGAACCATTTCAGAAGAATTTACCTGGTATTGGGATTGAATGGGCTCCAGCTGACTGTCATTCTGAGTCATTTTTTTGGCGAGTGCCTCTTTCAGAGCCAGGGCTTTATTCAATTCAAGCAGCTCTTTGGACATCTGTGCTTGACGGAGGGCATGTTGAGTGGTGAAGTCATCCAAGGATCTCTTGGTATCCTGGCCCATTTCTGCTTCCTGGAGGAGACACAGCAATGAGCCGGAGAGGCCAGTCAAAAGTCTTTAACTGCGTGATCACAGTTTTTGCAGAACACTTCAAATTCTCTTTTTTATGAATATCTATTTTTTTCCTGTAAATGAGGACAGGTTATTTATCTTGAACACATTGAGCAAATAAGGGTGTAGAAAGGCAGCACATACAGAAGTGACACATATTATTTACCAAACATTTAGATTAGAAAACTAGCATAAAGGACACAGATAAAAAGAGTGATAAGGGGATAAAAAATGCCCCTGGAAAGGTCTGCAGTGCTGGACTCCACTTACAGCTGTAGCATCCTGTTCAGAGTTTGCCATTTCTGCAGCAGCTTCCATTGTAGCAGCTTTTTCACTCTGTATAGGACAAAGAGAACAAAATTTTGGTAAAAAGTGAAAGATTAAGCTAATAACAGTCTGTTGGCCTATAATGACTAAGGATAAGGTTAGTCTCCTCTGCCCAGAAAGCTATCACTAGAAAGATGCCATTGTCTTCCTCCTTTACTAAAAGTGAGCACACTCCTCCTAGACTAGCTGGACAAAGCATTCTTTCTAGTCTTCTCTGAACTCCAGCATTGGCAGCCAGCTCCTCACAAGGAGTCTGGCAACAGGGGGAATGTCTAGAGAGGGACAACAGAGAAGTTCCTCAATTTGACAAAGATTTGGCAACTTCTATTTAACAATTTCAAGTCTCTGCAATTTGAGTCACTCATTAAAACCACCAGGTTTATAACCCTCCTTCCAATTTTTGGATATTAATCCATGCTAATCTCCCACTATCAGATTCTTTTATCGAGACTCTTCCTTACCCCCCATCCTCCACGTGCAGCCACTCAAGCACAAGTGGCCTTTCTGCATCATTAAAAATACAGCAGGACAGCTTGTTTTGAAGTGGCTATCAAGAGGCATTTAATACTTGCAATTCCTGGGCTCCTTGAGCAAGGTTTCTGCAGAGTGGAATCCACTGCTCAGCAGACTGGCAAAAGAACCCTAGGCTTCATTAGTAAACTTGCTTAGCACACACTCTTCTCTCCCTGGATTCAGTCTTACCTGCAACTGAGCCAGTACTTGCTGCAGATTGCGAATCACCTCTACATTCTCTTTTAGTTCCTCATCTTCCACAGTCTCTACCAGCTTCTGCAGATCAAGCTTGCATCTGCAATGCAGACAGGGGAATAAATCCGCGAGTATTACACGGCACATTTGTGTCACAACATGCCAATAAGGAATAACTTTCCCCAATGAACAGACAAATAAGTTCTGGATGAACACACACAAATTGTCTGTATCCAGTTTATCGCAACAGAAACATTTAATCCTGAAAGACATTTCCTCAGCATGAGTAGGATGTGGAAACAGACTTACACAGCATGTTGCTGAAGTTGTTCTAGTTTGGCATTCATCTTCTCATTTTCTTGTTCTGTCTAAGAGAAGTCAGAATTATACTGAATTATAGGAAAAGCAAGATAAGCCATAAAACATCTTCTGCTACAAATAAATTAGCTATGTTGTCAGTCTGTGGCAAACCAAGGTACTGAAAGATTTTTCATGATCATTGCCACTAGTTTGTTTAGATTTAATACTTTTTTTCCAGGAATATACACTGCAGTAAATCACAACAAAGCAGAGCGGGGTGGGGAAGAGGGAAAAGAGAGCGCGTGTGCAAGTGCTGGCCTTTAAAAAAAAAAAATAAAAGCAACAGAAAAGCTGAAAGATTGAAGTCTACTTTTCCCCACTGAAGTCACCCAATCTATAGGCTCTGACAGGCTCTGGAAGACTTTTGGTTCTGACCGACAGCTAGAGATTTGAAATAAATATGAAAGGAACATTAATGACAGAGATTCCTAACATGCCATTAGTACAAGAACTGCTATTGATTAATCTTCAGCTAAAAGGGGGAAGTCATGCAACTTAAAGCTCTTCCTGGGTAACTGAACCTTACCAGAATGATCCTCTCCAACATCTGTGCTGTCTGACCAGCAGCCTCACTCAGCCCTCGGCTCAGCTTTTGATTCTCTTCCACTAGTGACTGGTTCTTCTCCATCAGGGACTGAAGATTCTCTGAAGGTGCCATACTACTGAAACATTAAGGACCAGTTTGCTTGTGAACCCAACTTTACTAGAGGTTTGTAATAGCACTGAAATTACCTCCAAGTTTCCTAAATAGCTTGCAATAAATAGTTGTAGCAGATAAACACAAATAACTGGAGGAAGTCCAATCTGGATTTAAAAAAATTACATAATACAGCACACCAAAAGTAGACATTTGCAAGAGAAGAAAACATCCTTTTGAAACAGTAATGCTGTTTAACCAATGGCAAGTCTGTAAACTGCACATACTTGGGTTTTGAAACATCCTCAGAAGACAACACCTACACCATCCAACTCTTCCCTGCATTTTGCACTTTTAAGAACAATGGAGGTGGAGGTACCCTACATTTAGAGGTAGGGGGGTGAGGAAGAAAAGAGGGGTGGATGGATCTGAAAAACGGATACTTAAGAGACATTGCCTAGTTCCTCTCATGTTTCCTACAACTGATTTTTGCAATCTAAAAGGGGTTTGCTACAAAACTAAATGACCCATACAAGCATGGGGTTTCAATAAGATGACAAAAAGAACAAAAGTAGGGAGAAAAAAAGTCTAGATCCTATTAGAAAGCAACCAGTTTGCCCTACCCTCACTCTACAACACTGTCTGGAGCAAAGGAGACCTAGAGCCTTTGCTGGTATGTCACCATCAGATACATTGAGCATTAATCCACAAATCTTACTTGATAGACACTGGGAGGGTCCCTCCATGGGCCTGCAGCAGTAACACCTGCAGCTGTTGAACCTAGAAAGACAAGCAATTACTACTTGTAACTCTCTCCGATATAGTAACTAGATGGTTGAAGGAACAATACTAAGGTCCTTAGTCTTAATGAGTTGTTTGCCCCACAATTGTCCTTTTACATTGCCTGTGGAGAGGAGTCATGTTGCTGCAGTATTTCAAGTAATTTACCCCTAAAATAAAAAAAGCTGCTGTCACTTCATCAGGAATGCTCAAATCAGAGCACGTTAAGTCACCCACAGACAGTTGCCATGCTGTTCTGTGCAGCGTCAGAGACCTCGCCGATCCAAGGGGCAGGTCTCCCACTTCGCTGAACCAATGCTCTGCTGCTACCTTTCACATGTGATAGGGTCAGATCACTCGCCTTCCTAGGCTACTTGAACACGTGACTTGAATTTACAGTACGTTAACATTCACTAGGCTCTGGTGAACACTCGTAGGCGGCAAGCAAAACGCCTTACTTGCTCCATTGCGGAACAATATTACTGACTTTTCCTACAGAGAGGTAGCATGAAAGACTGTATCCTACGTACACTGTCAAGCAGCACAAGCCTGGTTATCTCTCATCGGTAAACAAGCCCATGGGCACTTCTAGCTTTGGGTTTAACCAGTTCTAGTTTATGCAACTTATTCCCCTCTGAAGCTGACAACTCTTCACTTCCCACTCTGTGCTGGACATAGGCAGGTGATGTCAGCAAGGCCATCATCACTGTATTTCTATTTTTGCCTATAGCTTAATGGGCAGGTGATGATTTGTTCAGTGGAAGGGCAACGTAAACCACACTAATGCTACCATTTTTCTATGGCACTGAACAGTTGCTGTAGAATTACAAGAAATATTAATGTTACAGCACTTACAGGCATCTCAAGAGAAACACATACTAAATATCTTTTGCATATTTTGTGTAGCTAGGCATCCTGTGTCTTTGCTTGCTGTTTACTGAGCTTAGTACCAAAAGGATCTATTTACTCCTCTCACATGAAGAAAGCACCCAGTACCTGCTGCTTCAGATGATGCAACTCAGCTGCCTGGGGATCAAGGTTGACAACTGGTTTATTTTTTATTTTTCTTGCTCTGTCAGCATAACGCAAAGTATTTAGAGTTTCTTCTAGATTGGAATCCGCTGGGCTTACACAGGCAATCATGAGAGTGTGGCTGTTACCACCCAGAGAATCTGAGAAGGAAAACAAGGCATAATCAATACTTTGAGAGAGAGCAAGAATGACTAGTAAGATATCATCATTAAGATATCTAAGACCACATGAGTGCATCACCATGCTACAAGTTAGAAAATATCTAGCTGTAGATATAGAAAGCAGAAAATAGCTAGCTGTAGTTGAGTGCCATTGTCATCTACTTTCTCCTCTGCTTCGGTCAGTGCTGTAATAAAGAGCTTTTTTTGAAAGCCAAAGTCCCAAAATTAGGTCTCAGCTCTAAGCACTGATGATTTCACATCAGAATTCCCAGTAATCTTGTTGTCCCATTTAGTAATGTCTGTAATTACCATAATTTCTGTATGCCATTTCTGGCATAATTCTTCCAGGTTTTCCCCTCCCTTCTCCCACACAATAATACTCAAGACCTCCATGGAGAGCCAGACATCAGAATACACACTCTCATCCAATTTAAAGAATTATTGACTAAGAACATATTTGTTCAGATCAAGCTGCATGGCATTTTAGCCTTTGGTTTTACACTAACATATACTGGCTACATAACTTTTGATCAGAAGAAAAAGGGCCTCACATCCAGATCTGTATAATCCAGTTTCTTTTCATTAGATTTTTTCAGATATGGAAAATACTGAGGAGCCTAACTTTTTGTACCAAATTATTTAACTACCAAAAAAATCCCAGTAAATTGTATTACTGTAGCTATTGCTCATATTAAAGGCTAATTTAGATAAAATGTATTAGAAGACCATCATAACTACTGAAAAATAAGTACCACAAAGACTAGATATTCAGACTAAAAAAACCAAAACAAACATGATGCGCACAGTGAAGGCACAGACAGCTTGAGCTTCATTCTGGTTGTGATATCCTCCAGTAAGTATCTATAATTAGGATATAATAATAGATCTCTGCTTCCAGAATTAACTTCTCATCTTCCTTCTCCCTCCCCTACAAATGCACCGGATTTGTCTAGTTTCCTCCCATCACATCGGAACTGCAAAAAGAGCAGGACTCACAAATAAATCTCTCACTGCATTTGTAACCTAAAAATAAGGGGTACAGAAAAGGTCTAGCTTCAGTGAGAAGAGGAACTAAACTGATAAAAGCAATGCCTTTGTCAAGGGCAGCTCCCACTTTGAACTGTAGTGGTATGGCTGCTGGGTTTTTTGCTGCTTCGTCATTTAAAGTGCATCTGTAGATTTGGGCTTTATCATCACCCGTCTCTTACCTTGCAGCAGTCTTGTTAACTTTGAGTCTCTGTAGGGGACAAAACCACCCTTTTTATTTTCATCACCAAGAGCACTAATTACATTCCCCAGGCAGAGGAGACCTCTGTTTATGTTGATACCTGCATACAAAAGGATGACAGTGAGTACAGCTACCTCAACAGCTAGCAATTGTCACTTCCTGTCCTTTTTAAAAAATTTAAGGAAGGTTAAAAAAGCACATTATAAAGGTTAATTAAAGAACTGCTTTGCTTTTCCTAACAAGGACTCAGTTTATTAACTCAGAAGTGGTAAGAAACCCAAGCTATACCAGTCCTTTTCCTACAGACCTTCTTTTAGTCTGTCTCCCTCAGCTTTGGTCTTCTTTTGTCTCTCAGAGCCAGCAAGATCAACCAGGTGTAGCTTGGAGTGAAAACTGCTGTTCCTATGGCAGAAAAACTATTTTACTCTCTCAAGTAAACACACAGTTAGGAAAGCGGTCCAGTGGTTACTACACTTGAGCAACTGTAGCGAAAAATATACTTCACATCAGAGACAGCCAAACAAAGGAACTGCCTCAAGAGTAGCTCAGCTGAGTTCATCCAAGACCAAGAAAGAATGACAGGACTATGAAGTTTTGAGTAAGTCTGACTCCTAACTAGGCATGGCTGTGCAATCACACTTACTTGTCATTTTTCTTTTTCTGATCAATGCAAATGGTGAAGATGGCATGTGACCGTGAGGACTGGGAGTTCATTGCCGTGGAGGCCACCGTTCTGGAATTGTTCCCTTGCTCGAGGCAGGATACAGTATCTTCTGCACAGGTGACATTTCTTTCTGTTAACCCTACAATCTGTATCCAGGAGGAAAGCATCATTTATCATCTCCTTCCTCTTCACGCCAACTTACATCAGAAAAATTACCGTTAGACCGCGACAGATGAAGTGTAGTCTCTGTGTAAATATACATTCACAAGAATCAGAGCCTCACTTCAAGCCAGAGGCTTGGTATGGATTCCCCCAGAAAAAAAATTTACTCTGAAGCCTGTATCAGTAACTAAATCGCATCAACTCTCCCTCATCCTACTCTCATATGCACACACCAAGTTCCTCTGTGCCTGCTTGAGCTAATGGGATGGAGCTTGAGCTATGAGCCAGCTGAGCTATGGGGTGGGTACAGGGGTCCTCAGTACTCTGTGGAGAAATCCCTAGATGCCCTCAGATATCCCCTGACCAAGCAGGGAGCTGAAAGTTGTGCCAGTCACAGGCAGAGAAAGGGGAAACTGGCTGAAGGGGGTGGGGTATTTGTGTGAATAGAGTGCAGGGGAGGCAGGAATTAGGGACAAAAAGGACAGAGGGGACTGAGTAGTAGGGCCTGGTCGTGCTCCTTGGCAAGTTTGCCAAGGCCCATCTCCCTGGATCATAATGCCACGGCATGAGTTGCTACTACTTTAGAGACAACAGTGAGCAGCACAAGATTACACATAACAAAAACGTTAAAGGGTCAAAGCTACGCGTGCCATGCACGCCTAAGCTGTGCGTATGACAACCAGCAGCCTACCCACCACTGCAAACTGGAACTGTACGAATGAAGCACAACTGATGGATGGAAGTTTAACTATAAAACAAGTACACAGAGCAAGCAGTAGCACAAGGTTTCTTTTACAGTACACATCTGTACAAAACTGCTAAGAAATTAACTTCGGCCCTTAACCAGTTTCCCATCAAGATCCCTTTGTCGCACGCCACTTCTGACAAACGGAAGAGTGCAATTGCAACAGAGTTTGAAATTTGGTGAAGGGACCCAAAGTACAGCATTCTCAGATATTCACCTAAAACAGCCTTCAAAAAAAGTCAGAATAGGACTTGCAAGCGGCTCTGTCATGAATGTCTAACCCTATTGTTGTTACTCTGAGTAAACTTAAGGATCATCAACAGCTCAATTTTGAGAGGAATGAGTAGTTGTGATGATTTCACATGCACTAATATAAAGCAGTGCTCAAGGAGTCAGACACTGAAACATTCGTCCTGAGCCATGTCACCCCCTTAGGTACCCATATCTAACAGGGCGACAGACCTTTATGCCTTCTTTCGGATCTTCCCGTATGCTGATTTGAGAAGACCGCTCTCTTGATGGGCACAGCAGGTCTAGAATATCCTCATTGTAGATCTGAAAGCATCAGAACAGCAGTTCAGAGTTAGCAGCCTCACAAGAGAACAATTCACGTAAAGAAAGATGTACAGTTACACTGAAATCGTGGCTAACTTCGCATGATATTCTATTCATCTTACCTTTACAGAAAGATACCTAGGGCTCAGAGTTTCAGTTCCTGAAAAGACCTTATATAGTCTTAGGTTTTGATTTAATAAATACTTATTACTTGAAGGAGGTGGCCTCATTAAAGCTCACTTTATCTGCAATTCATAACTTTATAACAGTTTGAAAATTAAAACAACCTTTACCTCTAGATAAGACACTTTGAGGACAAATTCCCAGTCTTGCCTCTGCTCCTTCTCCTTAAATAGCAGTTTGATCACCCGAGGGATGACCCCCACGCTAGGTTCATGCTCTTGAGTGGCAGTGTAGGTACCTCCCATAGAGTACGTTTTTCCGGATCCTGTCTGTCCGTAGGCTAAGACAGTAGCATTATACCCTAGAGGAACAAAGGGGGCCTGGATCAGACAGTCACGTGGGAACCAGAAGAAACTTTGAGGAACAAAGCTGTGTTCTAGTAAAAGCATCCTTCAAAAAAAGCCCTGTCCCTCACTGTTAGTTTATACAGCCTTTAAGCACAGGTGACAATTAGCAACGTCAAGGTAAAAACTCAATGAAAAGCTCCCCACAGCCCAGATAAAATTGTTATTCCAGCTCTTTCTTAAGCCTGCTCTGTTGTTTTATGAAAGTTAGTCACAGAAACACAGTGTAAGGTCTCTGTCATCCCGGCTCCGCTGTAGCATCATTAACAGCTTCTGGTATAGGATGCTTATCAATTAATCCCATTATTCTTGATAAAATTTTCTTGCCTTCCATAAACAGCTTCAGGAACCAAAATGACCCAGTGAACACACATGTCATTTTGATAGCCCTGTGGAGTACAACAGGTTGTAAACTGGCAAGATCTGGCACTTCTCACTAGAGGTGGGGTCAGTGTCTAGACAGCACAGGATTTTATTTTCTGAGAAGATCAAAGAAGAAATAAGCTAGAATGGAGAATTAAACAGCACAGCCCCTTCTTCCACACAGCTAAGCCCAACCAGATGCCCAGTACTTTAAAACAGAGCTTGACCTCAGCTACCACAAACCTTTGAAGATGCCCCGAATGAGAGGGGCAACAGCTGTATTGAAGACTTCCTCTTGCTCAACAGAAGGGTCGAACACATAATCGTAGGTGAATGACTTATCGTTACCTACGACCACCTGCAGAGGAGAGGAGAACCGACAGCACCGACTGCACCGCCCCAGCCCCCTGGCAGCAACCCCCGGGGCGGAGGGAGGAGGCAAGGACGACCCCCGGGGCGCAGAGGGCTGGCTCCCTTACTTGCGGTTCCCCCGGCACGAAGGACAGGCACATCTGGCACCCTTCGCCGGTCTCCTTCGGCACCAAAGGACGGCAGCGCAGCGCCACACGCACCGGGATCACTTTGTCATCTTCCCTCACCATTTTCAGCCACCGGGGCCGCCCTGCGAAGGAGCGGATCCGGCTGAGGCCTCGCAGGAGCGGCACCGCGGCTGCCGGTGGGCACCGAGTTGGCGGGGCCCAGCGCTGCGGCCTGTAGACCCCGCCTGAGACCCCGAGGCCTATGCCGGGCCTCCCGGCCCAGCCCCGCCGGGCCGCTCCCAGCAGCAGACCAGGCCCTCGGGGCTCCCCGCGACGCCCAGGCCCCACCGGGCGGAGGGATACGGACACACACGCGGCAATGGCCCTACCCGAGGGAAGCGGGGAGCCGCAGCGCTACCCCAACGGGACCCACCTGGAGCCGGCGCTGCCCGTTACGATGGCGGCGCCGCAACCGCCAACATTCAAACCGGAGCCGCGCGCCGCAACCGCCAATCATGGGGCTGTGCGTCAGGGCGCGCGGCGAGGGGCGGGGCGAGGGGCGGTGCGTCGGTCCCGTCAGGCGGCGCGGCAGCATGGAGGGCCGCTTACCTTACGACGACTTCCCGGTGGTCTTCCTGCCGCCCTACGAGAGCCCGCCCGCCTGGGTGCCGCCGCACGAGGTGAGGGGTCAGGGCTGGGGACGGGGGGGCTGCAGCGCGGGCTGGTGGCAGGCGAGCGGCGGGGGCCGCGGCCCGGCCCCGCCCGGCGGGTCCCGCCGCCTGACGGCCGCCGGCGCGTTGCTTTGCAGAGGGTGTACCACCCCGACTACAACAACGAGCTCACCCAGTTCCTGCCCCGCACCATCGTCCTGAAGAAGCCGCCCGGGGCGCAGGTGAGACCCCACTGAACCGCCCGCCGCGGCCCCACGTGCCTTGTGGCCGCGCAGCCCCACGGGCGCCGTGGGGAGCTGCGGGTGTCTCCTCGGACTGGTGTTTTCCGTGTTTGATTCACGCCCGTCGTTCCCAATGCCTTTCCTGGCCCAAAAAATCAGCAGATTTCAGAGGCCGAGATGCAGGCTAATGATAATTATTATAATTATTATAATTACGATCATTCTCTTAGCAAGATACCTGCTGAGTGCGGCCAGGGAGGCCGGGCAGGTTCCTAGTACCGTCCTCGTCCAGGGACTCGGGAGGACGGCTGGGGTAAGGGGAGGCATGGCCGCTGCTCTGCTGGGACGGACCGTGCCTGTAGGGGGAGAAGAAAGCCTTGTGGGTGAGGCAGGGCGGCGCAGGATGTCGCGATGTGGAGCCGGTAAAGGACAGGGAGCAAGGGGCCCCGGGGGTGTTCGAGGTGAGACTGTCACAGGAATTCGCAGAGGGGGACTGGTGCTTGCTGCTTGCTGCAGCGCCAACACCTTTGCTCCCTCCGGAAGAAACATCTTGCCAGTGGGAGGGGTCCTGGGCCAAAGGGATTGCATTTCACTGCTGCATTTCACTGCTCTTTCTCTCACAGCTGGGCTTCAACATTCGGGGAGGAAAAGCCTCGCAGCTGGGGATCTTCATCTCTAAGGTGTGTTTGTCCCTCTGCTATTCCCTCCCTGTGTTCTGTCCGTTCCCTTGGGTGTTGCTGAGCCAGCTGGCTATGCAGGGAGACTGTCATATGCCTTATATGCATCTCCAACTCATAGCTGTAATTTGCCACGCACCAAGCAGCAATCAGACAGTCCTGCACCATGTCCTGATCTCTCCCCAGCCCACAGGGTGTTGCTGGTGTGCCCCAGTCCCATGTGAGCAGGCACCATGGGGCAGCTCTGGGGTATTGGCTGTCTTAGCTGAGTGGGAGGGAAGCTGCGGTACCGGCTCTGCAGAGAGTCACTGCTTCTGCCTCTGCTCTTCCCTTCACAGGTGATCCCTGACTCGGACGCGCACAGAGCTGGGCTGCAGGAAGGGGACCAGGTGCTCTCGGTGAATGATGTGGATTTCCAGGACATTGAGCACAGCAAGGTGAGCACTCCTGCAGCCCAGCTGCTGGAGCAGGGACAGGATGGAGAGTCCGTGCATACACCATCTTCTTCCGGTCTCTCAGCCTGCACTAACTCAGCTGCTGGAATCACATAACCGATGCATTCCTTTTTCCTATCCTCCAGCCCAGTCTGGTCACTGAGCAACTCTCTCTGCTTTCAGGCTGTGGAGATCCTGAAGACAGCCCGTGAAATCACCATGCGCGTGCGTTACTTCCCCTACAGTAAGTGCCCGCTAGCTTAGAGCCCAGACACCTAGCAGCATTTCTCCTTGGGAGGCAGACTGCCATGCCTCCCTGATGATTCTACCTGACCTTAGCAGTTACGAGTCTAATGTCATAGACGGTGTTAGGCTAGCAGCCTGCAGATCAGAAAGAACACTGGGCTTTGATTTGGGGATCAGGACAGCCACCAAGTCAAAATAGTAAGGACTGGCTTCAGCTGCCCACATAGAAAAACTTGTAGAGCAGGGCTTAGCAACACAGTGCTAAAAGCTGAGATGACTGTTGAATGGAAACATTAACTTGAGAGATGTAGAAACAGCTACTTATCCTTGAATAACAAAGGAATTAGTTCTGTCTAATTGCTAGTGGACCTATGCTGATGGTGGACGCTGCTTGTGGTTTTTATCCCTCCCTAAGGATGTTTAAATTCTGATTGATGGAAAAGACTGTAATAACTCTCAGCTTCTGCACCCATAAAGTTCATAGATATAAGGGGCGGGGTGGGGAGAGGTCAAGTCAAGCCAAACAAGGATTCCTCATAAAATGGAAACTGACCCTTAAGTGAAGAAAGAAGAAAAATACAGAGCAGGGGAAGGGAGGGCTTCAAACAAACTTTTGTTCTAAATGCCCTGATAAAACTTGAAATGACTGGCTGGGGCGCGAATGTGCTATTTTTAAAGCCAGCTGCTACCCAAGAGGGTTGCAAACACTGCCTCTACTTAGCGAGGTATAAACAGAATATATGTTTTCCTTTAATATTTTGGCTAATTCCGCCTTGTCATCGGTGACTGCCGCTCCTGCCCTTTCAGCCTTGCCTTCTCTTTCCCTTCCAGATTACCAGAGACAGAAGGAAAGGACTGTTCACTAGTAGGCAGCCGTCTGCTGGGTCTCCAGAGTGGCCATCCTGCAAAAAACTCTCCACTACTTTTCCTCAACAACTGAGATGACACATCAAGTTTCAGCTGTCACTGGAGGTACAACTTTCCTGTTGGCTGCACCGGCATCAGCTTGGAGGGATGCCAACAGAGTCTTATTTAGCTGGAAGATGGAGGGGGCTTTAGTCTGTACTTCTTGAACTGGGTGTTGAAACAAGCAGATAGTGCTGATGTGGAAGTGGGTACCGGAGGGCAGCTTCTCCGGCAAGGTCTGTGCTTCCTTAATTTAAAGGAGTACTCTGCTGGTTGTTGTTAGGATGTAAGGCCAAGAGGGTCCGAGTGTGCTTGAGCAGAGCATGGCCTTTGTCCTCCAAGAGATCAACCTGTTCACTTCTCTGGTGACATGAAATTCCTTCTCTGCTGTCCCACCTCTGCTCTACAGTACTGGGTTTGTTTGGGACTCAAGGAACAGGAGTGAAATCCAGTCAAACTCGATGCATATCTCTGGCTGCAGTAGTCTGCTGAGGCATATTTGTACCTCTTTGCTGCTTAACGACCCCCATAATACAGGACCGAGATGCTTGGAGCATGTTTCTGAACTGCTGCAGGCACTTGGCTGGGTTCCCTCAGGTGTGGTGCTTGCACGGTTAAGGATTTTCACTTGCTGAACCTGCTTCCTTCACTTGGCACAGGCCTGTCCCTATCACATGCTCCCATCAGAACTCCCCACCACGTTGAGGTAAACTTTGCCCCTTCCCTGTTCTCAAAGAAAGGGGAGGAAGCCTGCTGTGCCCTGTGTGGGGAGAGCACAGATGAAAACATGCTAGTTAATGGCAAATCTGGGTGCAAATGCGTGGTAGTTATCACATTGTAAATGGCATCGGGACAGCCCTTGCTCTGGCCTTCTGTGCGGTGTTTTCCGCTTATCTGTAATAACTGAAATAATAAAACAAGTACAGCAACAAGACTTCATCTTATTCCCACTCTGGAAGTCTCCGTGGAGGATTGGTTGTTACCACCCTCAGCACTACCCTGAAGAAAGACTGGGCAGACAGCTGGGACAAGGGCTGGCTCCAGTTGCCCTTGCAGCCTGTAGGAGAAAAGCATGGGATCCACATGAGGTGCAGCTCTGTTTTAAGGGTGTTTTCCACTGACTGTGATGGAAGTCAGCCCTTGATTATCCTGGAGCAGTGTTGCAGCACTGCCAGGAGTAAGAGCTGCAAGGGAGGATTTTGTCTGTTGGCATTAATGCAGCTTGAGACAGCCAAGAGCAACAGCTCTGACAACAACTTCAGCACTGCCAGCCAGGTTGCTCTTCACTCAGTCGCTGGGCAGAAACCACTTGAGCCAGGCTGAAGCAGAATAAAATACACTAGAAAAGAGACTGTCACTCAGAACAAAGGAGAAAAAAAAAGAGCTTTTTCTACCAGGGAAATAAGCATCCTGGAAGTCCCACTGCAACACCCTTGAGAAGGTAAGCTAAGAGCTCTTCTATGGAGACAGGCCTTATGTCCCATGGGACAGTCACCTTTCCAGTCTCACACCAGTTTCCCAGCATTTACATGTTCCTTGGGGAAGGAGGATGCTCAAGTTACAGCAAGGCAATGTTTCATACTGCTCCGTCCTCCCTTCTTCCTGTTGCACTCAGATGTGCCGGGTGGAGGCTCAGCAGGCAGTCTCTGGCCCTAAAGCCAGCCCTGTTCTCTGCCTGCTGGAAAACAGCCATCAAATGTGCACATCAGGCTTCTGGCATGCAACCCAACTGTTAAGGAGCAGAGACACCTTGAAATCTCTACAGGGGACTGCAAATACAACCAGAGTGTTCAGTCCTAATCCTGCTTCAGAGCAGTCCCTTGCAGGAGCCCCAGGAAGATCTCCCCTGCCTAGGGCAGCCTCCTCCCTGCCATTACTTGGAGGTAATTACTCGGGCGCTTTCACAGCTGTAGTGCTGACCCCCAGACTGGCTGTGGACTAACCGGAAAGAGTGGATTCTTTCCCAAGACATTCATGTCTTGGGTATCTTAATTGACACAGCAGTAACAGGGTTTGCACTGGCCACCACAGTCCATTTCATCCTCCAGAACTGATGGGACAAACAGGAAGTTACCAATTCCTGTTGGGAAAACAACAGGTCCAGCAACATTGCATTTTTTTTAGCAACTTGCAAAACAGAGTCCAAGAGTCACAAGCATTGGAGCAGCTTTCATTTGTCAATGAATAACTCCTTGGCCAGGAGGAAGGGCCTTGTGAGGGCCTGGGGAGGGGGTCCCGTCAGGGACGTTTAGGATGGTTTAAAGCCCTTCTGGTTCTAATCCCAAAGCCATGCTTACACACGGTAAGCTCGTCCATCCACCATACCCTATGCAGGACAGACATGTTAAACCTACAAGTAAAATAAGCAGAGGCAGACCCTGGCCCCTCTCCGGCAGCAGGACAGCAAAGGTGTTGGTGAAATAACTTTATTTAGTGTGATACACGGCTGTGGTCAGACAGTCCATACTCATATTAATAGTCACACTTAGTCGGCTAACAGCTAGGAGACAGCAGGGCCAGACACACACTCAATATTATACACATCCATAGAGAAGACAGCGGGAAGTGAACTATTTTATTTCACTAGTTACCCCCCAGTTAGTTAGGGTCTCCCCCCCTCCCTCCCCCCAGGTCCGTGACTTGGAACAACACAACAGCAGAGCAGTGCACACCTGCCTGTGAGAAGGGGACAGCAAAACCTGTTCTACGGCAGACACGGACACACTGACAAACATCAGCAATTCCCACACAACAGGGGTATGTACAGAGGAGGGGGCTGAGCTTCCCGCCGGCACTAGGGCTGTGGATGGGGGGTGGGGGGGAGACACACACTCCAGAGTGAAATGGGAAACAACATCCCAGCTTCCTCCTGCAGGATAGCTCACCTGGAGGGGACAGGGCTCTGGGGAATAAAAGGTCGGACACCAGCAGCGAGGTGACTTGCTGCCAGTAAGCCCACGCGGCCGGAGAGCAGCCCTGGCGCTAGGCAAGCCGGGTGCTCCTCCCGCGGGGACTGCCAGCTCCGGGTCCAAGGCTGCCCCTTCCCCTCCCGCGCTGACCCGCAGGCTTCAAAGTGCGCACGCTGTGTCAGCAACCAACAGGCATCCTGCCAGGGGAGTGTCACTAAGCACCGAACCCGCTGTCCCCACCCGTCACACTGCAGTCAGCTGCTCTCCTGCCCGCTAGCATCCCCCCATCAGCACAACATAGGCCAGGTGATGAAAAGAACAGTGAATGGCTTGCCACCATCTGACTCTTTTGTACTCCTCTGTGTCAGACAAACCTACTGACTTCTGGTTAGGACAGATGGACAAAAAAACCCCACCCAGTAAAAGTCTCTGAAGAGCTCTATTAGCACAATTATAAACTAGAGGGAGAGGGCAGGGGAAGAGATTTCCTAACCTCCAAGGTTAAGTGACACCAAATATCACTTCTTCAGCATACAATCCTCTGTTCCCCTACCCAGGTCTGACACTAAATCCCTGCCACTGCTCATCTCAGCTTTGGCAATGTTGCAACTTAAAACTATCCCAAAAGTGAAATGACTACTAGCCCCATCCCCCAGAAGCCTACTATAATGGCAGAAGCAGCTATGTACGATTTCATCAAGCAGCAACCTAGGTATGAGAGTAGAACAGCTATCACTGGCCGTCAGTCTGCTGTAGCTCTCCTGCTGCATGTCTTTCACCGCTGGCAGACAGGACCCAGGTCTCTACAAAGAACCCTGAGGATCTCTCTCCACCCAGCCTCACCTGCAAAGCCTCTGTACTCTCTTCCTTCCCCACCTCCAACAGGCAACACTTGCCGAGCGCCAATGTCCTCTGGATGGGAAAGACACTCCAACTGAGGAGAGCAGTCTTGTGGGGTGTCTCTGCTACACAAACAGGAGCAACAAGGCCAAAGCTATCAGAGTTTGGGGGTTTCTGGTGCTGTGTGTAACACGAGGAGTAAAACTCAGAAGTCGTGAGCAAGAGTTATCCAAGGTCATCCACAGAAAAGAGAAACTGAGGAGTTAATATTGTGTGTGCCCTGCAGGAAGCAAAAGCCTAGAAACAAATAACCTGTATTGTCCAAAAAGGCAAGGCCAAGTCAAACTGACTAGTTTAAAAGGAGCAGCCTTTCAACAGAGGAAGTGGGGATGCAGGACAGAGGGCTGGAGTGGACAGGGAACTAGTTAAGATGCAAGGCAGTAAGGAAGATGGAAAGCCTGCGCCCAAGCTTTACTTTTCTCTTCCCTAACTTGGTGGCTTTTCCATTGCATTCACAAGATACATCTGAGCAGACAGGCTCAAGGTGGGGAAGAGAGGGAGAAGGAGAGGAAGAGATAGAGTGTAAAGGGCACCACAGTGCCAAAGTGCAACAACATAAAAAAATAAAATAAAAGACAGGACACTCATTCTGCACTCAGGGCTCATACCATGCAGTAAGAGGGGTGGCCGGGGCTGCTCCCCACCAGTAAACAGGGAGTTCGCTCGCTTAGTAGATTGGTTTTTCAGCCCACAAAGTAGGGTTGCCTAGCCAATGAGCAGTGATGTTCTTCAGTGAGACTGGCCGGTTGGGGAATGTGCTGCTACAGAACAGGCCTGTTAGCAGGAGCACCCGCTCTCCGTTACTGGCTGCTCAGGAGGTTTCTCTAGTTTGATGTCAATCACTGCGGGAGACAAGTTAAGGAAATCACCCGGTTCAAGGAAAAGCAAGGAGGAGAGAGCAGAGAAAGGGATCAGTACCTGAAAAGGCTGTTAGCTGTCCCTTCTTGATAAGGGCAGGTGTTTCAGCAGAGCATATCCTGCCTGAACAGGATTAACTGCAAAACCAGCGGACTCAGTATGTCAAGACCATTTCAAGGATAGAGCCCAATCAGACAGGTCTGTGCACAAGACAGCCCTGTGCAAAAAGAGGAAAGTATTACGGTATTTTAAAACTATGCACATTTTATCCTAAGCTTAAGAGGAGAAAGCAAAACTTGTGCTTGCTGTTCTAAGTGGTTATGTACGTTTACAAATAGACCACAAGCAGGGTCCTCAGTTTACACCCACAGGTAATACACAGGCACCACGCTACACCGGCTGTTTCAGCCATATCTCTGCAAAACCCCAGTAAGGCCTGTCCCCACAATGTGCCAAAAAAATCAGCAAGCCCAACCAAACAAAAGGTAACTGCCAAATTCTAAGAGAAGAGGAAAAGTTACTGATGAGAAAGCAAGGATACTGTCTTCTTTGCTCTTCTCTGGTGTGCTGTCCATCCCAGGTAAGGCAGCAGCCACACGACGGAAAAGCTGAAAAGTAGCAACAGGTAAAGCTGAAGACTTGTTAGAAAAAACACGCATGTTAAAAAACATTACAGCAGATCTTAAGAGTCCAAATTGTATAAACTTGTTATGTGGGTACTTCAGCAAGCAAAGCAATGATCAACAAACGCCACAAGAATTTTACCTAAGAAATTTAACAGGTTTTATTAAAGTTATTTGATGTCTACAAAACAGTTTTATTTCACCTGTTTCTACTTGAGCAGAACATGGAATTAATTAGTAACAGTTCTTCCAGAAGAATTCTCTCCTGCACTCAGTAAGCACATCATCTATCATTTCCAGCCTCAACTGCTTTTGCACACAGCAGTGTTACAGTGCACAACTCAGGACTTCTGATAAGCAACGTCACAATGACCAAAGGTTTCAGAAGTCTATGGAGTAACACAGGTTTTACAGCCCACCCTTTCGGTTCAGTCCTGCTGCAAAACAGCCATTTCTGAGCAGAACAGCTGGCTCAAGTGAGCTGCATGTAAGCCATTAAGGATGTGCTAGAGCTGGAAAGGACTATCATATTCCCATAAAAAAAACAGAAAATGGTTTTGCATAATTTTTCAAGTCAATGCTTACAGCTCCTCCTACTGACATTAATGCAGCAGGTAACAGAATACAGACACTGCTAGGCAGTCTGGTGACAAGTGCTGCATAAAGAGCTAGAGAAATAATCAGCTAATGATGTTTTTTCTCACAGTAGCGGGGCAGAAGCTTCTCATCCACACCTCCAAATTGCGTTACTTGGAAAATCAAGCCACTGAGGTACCAGCAAGGTGCTGCAGTTAGCATCCTTTTAGTTACAGGAGTTCTCACCGCAAACACCCGCTAGGCAAATAAAGCAACAGTGAGTTAGAACCAAGGACTAAAGTGGATTCAATCCAGAAGAGCCAGAAAGAAACAAAACCGAAGTCTCCTAAATCCCATTGCGAGGCTCTCCTAGGCAGCTGGTTGCAGCAAACTGGTAAGTACGTTTCCCAGCTGACACCAAACAGAACTTAAGCTCCCTGCAGACCCCTGGACCTTACAGCTGCCTTACTCCGCAAGTTCTGTCACGCTTCAGAACCATTCCTGAACTAGTGGAGAGTGGGATGACAAGCTTATGGCAAGAGGCAATAGATGCAAACTGATATACAAGAAATTCTGTTTAAACCTAAGAAAAAAAGTTTAGAAGTTTTTTTCTACTGTACAGATAGTCAAGCACTGTGACAGGTTGCCTGGAGAGACGGAGTTTCTATCCTTTGAGATTTTCAAAACTCAACTGGAGTCAGTTCTGGGCAGCCTGCTCTGAGCATGAGGGTTGGACTAGACAATCTCCAGGTATCCCTTCCAACCTCAACTATTCTAAGATTTTCCTCTGCAGCTTGCAAACAGCAGCAGGAACTTCTACTCTAGTGCATCAGCATAAGCAATTATCCCAACTGATGTCAACACTGATTTTAGAAAACAGTGCATTAACTGTTAAGAAAAGCAAAGAGAATTTACAAAATTACGTTTGACTGGCTGCACAAAGCAGTGCCACTCCTATCCCTCGGCACATTATGGTTTTAGATTTTCCTTTTTTTCAAGGTAAGTTTGCTTAGCTTTAACAGGGAATCATTGACTTGACAGAAAAGGAGCTTCCACTACATAAAGTAGCAGCAGTGACCATTGGGCAAGAAGCATTTCAGGAGTTGACATTAAACAATACAAACAAATATCTGATGGAACATAAACCCCAAGCAGAAGCATACACACACAGAACAGTAAAGTACAGATTTCTTGTCTTCAGAACAGAAGATTGATCTACCTGTTTCACATTGTATCCAGTCTTTGCACTGGTCTCAATAAACATCACATTCAGCTCTTTGGCTCTCTGTTCACCCTCTTCTGTAGTGATTTGCCTGGACAAAGATGCAAACAGAAGCAGAAAGGAAGAATAGACAAGAAGAGTCAGATGTCTGTGACTGAGACGCTCTTCAGTGGAGGGCCACTCCACCAGCCCTTACAAGAGTGCATAGTCCACCAATGGAGACCTCAGGACCTCAGAGTCTTTCAAACCTCCAGGTCCTCCAGCTAAGAATGAAACCACCTCAGATAAGTTACCCAGGGAATGCCTGGGCTTATGACTGTTAATAACAGATGACCAGGACAGGATGAAGTTTGTGCAGTACATTTGAGCCTCATTCACAGCATCCTCAAGGGAAGGAAGGATCCCCATATGCTGCACATAGTCTCCCAAAAGTCAACAAAAGGGAACTCCACGAGGTTACAGAAAGATTTCAGAAAGGCTCCAGCAGCAAGTACAGTGCAACAGCAAGTGCTAGGCTGCTGCCTGTGAGCAAGTAATTGCATCTCTGATCAATATCCTGTACATACCTGTTTCACATTATATCCTGCGTTAGCACTGGTTTCAATATACATCATATTCAGTTCTTGGGCTTTTCTCTCACCCTCCTCTACAGAAACCTCTCTACAGCAACGAGAACAAATCGCAGGAAAAAAAAAAAAAAGAAAAATACTCCAAAAGCATTCAAAAGGAAACTGCAGGAAAAAAAACCAGCCACCAACGGAAGCAACATTAACAGGAAAAAAAACCCCCAACTTAACAGCCTGCACCAAATAAGAACAGTGTTATTTTTAGTTTAGCTTTTTGGCCTCATAACTTAACTTGCATCATCACTTGGGTTTTACCATAGGATGAATTGCTTCCAATACGCTGTATTCTATTGCAAAAAATGGGATCTAGCTCAGACTGATAGTGGCTTTGTCCAGCTTTAAAAGGCCTTAAAAGGCCCAACCTAACGCAAACCTAACTTCCTTTTAAAAGAAAGGCAAGGCAGCTTCTTTTACTGATACCTGGGTGTACGTCTTAATTCCAAAATCTAGCCTAGACTAGGACTACCGTCACCTCCATTAAACTTCTAAAATAAGAATTTCTAGTGCTACGTGAACTTCAACTGTAGCTATGTTTCAAAAAAATTTCTGGTATTTTTAATTCTTCTGGTAGTGCTGGGCCAGCTGTCCTGCACACACGCCCTACTTCACTTATGTACTATCAGGAAATGATCCAAGGCAGAAATTATCCCATCAGGTTTCCCAGTTCCTCATGAAATTGGATTTTGATAGAAATTAGAAAGCCTCAAATCTAAATGCCAGGTTATTCAGTTAGGAAGCTGCAGTTATTTCTAGCTCCCAGGAGGGCACAAGAGATACTAAGTGGTCAACATCCAGAGCCGGCTCAAGTAGAACATCTCGGATTTTGCTCAGTTGCTTTTGTAAGCCGATTTCAGAGACCAGACTAATCTGAGGTCTTGGCACCTGGAATTCTGAATCCGAATCAGCTATATACAATTTTTACCATATTTCTGAAGCTCTGAGCGCCAAGTTGTACAAAAATTTCCAAAGTGCAAGGTACAGGACACTTAGAATGGCCCCTCCACTGGAAGTGGGAAAAGCCAAATAGCTGTCACTATGTGGTAGACACAGAACACATTTATATAAGAACCGTCAGTACAAAACCCACGCGGCGCCTGGTCACAGCCTAACCTCATCCTTTTCTCCACTGACTCAAACCACTTGCCAGTATTAGAATTGTCTATGCTTTTCCTGCTAGGCACGACAAACTAAAAACTAACAGCGTGACTTCTACAGGGACAAAGGGCAAAAAGCATCTCCTGACACCATATTGTACAGCCAGGGATGCTGTCTATTGTCTCATACGAGCATTTGGACAATACCAAAACCACAAAGGAAAAAACACATTACAATACATTCTGAAGCAATATGCACACTGCAGGAGTGAGTAAAGCAAGGTCTAGAATTTAAAATGTGATAGCACCCAACAATGAAACAGTCAGATCCTTATTAGGCCCATCATCCCAAGATACAGAGTAAACAGGCAGTTCACATAATAGTCCAAGATTTTTCTGAGAAAACATTAATGTTCCACCTGTAACGCTTTTCAAGCAATTATCTTTTGATCAGAAGTGTCTTGTGAACAGACAAAGGATAAAGGTTTGATTTTATAAAACCTCGTTTCGCTGTGAGATCCAGGTGTTTCCCAGTTCCACCTTTTTGAGATGCTTTCTTTTGCATCAGATAAAAATTCCCCATCATTTCAATACTCCATATGACCTATGACACATGAAGGACACATTTTAGACTACCTGGTGTATGTGAAGATGTTTCAGTTTCAAGTATTAGGACTGTAAGGAACTGCATGGCTTACTCCATCTTCCCTTTGCCAACTACTACTGACAATAACCATTAAAATAAAAATCTTTCCTTATCTACACTGTTCCTGATGTCTTCATAAAGAATTAAAATCTCTGAAAACATTAAACAAAGCTTTTGCTAAATCAACAATCAGAAGAATTTGAAATAGAAATGCAAAAGCACAAGCCTGTGGTCTTCTAAGAAGCTATTACATTGGTTATGTTGGTTGAAGTGGCACTTAGGATTAAGAGTTTTAAAAGCAAAATGCTTTGACATGTCCCAAAACATTAAGTCCGTGTGATTTTCAGGGTCTAATTAAGTTTCTGCATCTCTTGGGGAAGTCTGCTCTTGCTAATCTAGTTTCATCTCACACATGCACAACATCACAGTTTGTGTTATGTATGACATGAAACTTATGCTCGGAGGGAAACCTTTTACATTGATGCTGTAAAAGCTCCTGTCACATTTTGTAACAAGAAGAAACTTTACTGTGAACTTACAGTTGCACACACAGAAAGGGTCACGTAAATAGGATTATTGAAAAAAAGGCTTTCGCAAGACATCTTTCTGGCTTTATCTCAGCATGAAAAGAAAAATCAGACAAAACACACTATTGGGAAACATGGTATAGAGATAATATAAGTAAAAGGAATTTTTTTAGGTGGGTTTGTTTTAACCAAAACTATTTGTAGAATAGCAAAAGGGAATAACTTTGCATATGCTGAAACCAGAAACACAAATTTCACAACACGCTATTTATGCTTCGTTTAAAATCAAGTTGTTTTGGACAAACTAGTTGGCCAGTTCCTTGCTTTTACTGGTCAGGGCAGCAAGGCCGCCAGCTCCCCTCCATTACCTCTTGTCTGCCAGGTCAGTTTTGTTCCCCACCAACATGATGATGACATCGCTTCCTCTCTCTGTCCGAACGTCATCAATCCACTTGGAGGTTTGCTGGAAAGAATTCAAGTCTGCAGGGAAGAATCAAATGGGAGTGCTGAGGATAAAACTTCTTTTTGGAGAGGGAGAATGCTATGCCTGTACTCAGGTGCTTCTCCAGATCTCCCCACACCACGTATAAATGACCCATAAACTGTTTTCTGCTCAGACAGAAAAACAGGGCAGGGAAAAAAAGTTTCTAATGTTAACCATCTTTTTGCAGAACATCTGGCTAGAACTTACTAGTTCTGCTTACATGTAGTACTTCAAATGACGAGACACCAAAGCATCACTCACTTGTAATGTCATAGACTACCACAGCAATAGTGGAGTCGCGGATGTAGCTGGGAATGAGACTGCGGAACCGCTCCTGGCCTGCTGTGTCCCAAAGCTGCAGCCGAACCTGCTGGTACCAGGCCAGGGAGAGCAGAGAGAAAGAGAGAGAGAGCAAGAGAGAAAAGAAAGGAGGAAACTGTCCTTTAGAGAAAAGGCCATTTCTAGAATTAACTGTATGCAGCTCAGTCTGAGAAGCTGAGGTTGTAATGTTGCCCCAAATACCCAAATGACACAGAAGTTGTCTTTTCTGACTCTGATTGTAGATAATGTGCTTTAATTACCTCCTTTGCTTCCCTAGAGATTCTGCTACGCCCAAAGAGCTCTAGGTATGGCTACTACCTCACTGCTGATAGTGGTAGCTAACAAGTAATGCAGAGCTGTTCTTCCTGGTCTACACAGGATTATGCATGGCATTTCCACAGGACTCCTAGCCTACAGCATCTCAGATCAAAGCTTTTTGGGCAATTCCCACATGACAGACATGCTATTCCGTCAGCCCAGACACCATATAGTAAAACAGCATCCATTCTCCAGCATCAATCATCCAGAAGATGGCAATGGGGATTTTCATGCATGATTAAGGCAATCAATAACTTAACTTCCAGCAGAAAGAAAAGGAAATGTTTTACGCCATTGGCTTCATGTGACACAAAGGGCATCAGGTTCTCCCTTTCCGATAAACACAAGAGTCAGAAACAAGCACAAATGCTACAAGAGGTACAGTTTGATCTCCAGAAGCACAGCTATGCCCAAACACAAATTGACCTATTACATATGATAGCTCTAAGGTCTCGGACCTGCCTATTTGACACAGCAACGGTCAAAACATGCCCAACTACCACAGTGAATCCTAAACAAAAGCTTTTCACATTGGGAGCGATACCACTTCCTTCCCAGTCATTACCACACACAGCTAGCTGTACCAGTAGCGCCACACTGCCAGAAAACAAGATTGCTATTGGCGTTCTCAACAGGCATGAGTTTCACAGGAGGGCACATCGTGGTTCCCAGCTTAATTACATGCATTGGTTAGATGTACTAACAAAGCCACTTGTTCAGCAATGAGGGAGAGCAGCTGGTTATGCACAGAACAGCGGTTAATAAGGCGGCTTGCAGGGGACTGGCTACAAGGGAGAAAGCGGTTTCAGCAGGGCAAATAATTGGCTTGTTTAGAAGAGAAACAGAGGCTGGACAGAGCACATGTCTGCAAAGTGTCTTGCTACAAGCAGATTCAAAACAACATCGTAGCTGCATCAGCCTATGTAAATCTGATACCCTGGGGCTTAAAGAAGATTAGGGCTTATAGGCAAAGCAATTAACTCATGCCTCATTTTGAAGGCAGTCTTGATTACAAAAGCAAAAGTCAGGGCTCTTCACTACCCCAGGAAACTCAGGGTGACAAACTCCAAACACCTGGACAATATTACACCAGTGCTGGCAGATCAGACTGATTATCCAGCCCAGCTGTAGTATGGACTTTACCATGGATCTCTCCACAGGACACTTGCATTTCAAGATACCCAGCTGATTAACAATAACTAAGCAATTTCTCTTTTTCTCCTCAGCTCCCCACATGCTAACTAACAGCTCTTCTCTACTAGTTAAGAGTATCTTGGCTGGTACTTAAGTATGTCCTACAGGACTGTCTGTTTTACACTACCATGACCAGCATTAACTCACCGAAGACTATCTGAGGTTCCAAAATACAGTTACCACTAAAGACAATGCAAATAGATAGCTCTTCAGAGTGGTAAGGGAAACTGTGTTTTCCTAATCACTCTAGTGTTCACCATCATCATGCCCTCAGAAGTACACAAGCATGTTCCTTCAATAACACAAGAAAACTGAAAGCCTTTCAGTCAGTAAGACTAGAACAAAGAGCAGTAACAAGAAAAAAATTAAATTATCTCAAAAGATCAGACCATTACCAACGTATGATGAGATCAGCTATCACTTAATTATTTCTGACATGTCTGGAAGCCATTAAGAACAGCCTGGACTGGCAAAATTTTTCCACGTGCCTGGATAAACAGCATCCTATACCTGTCACAACAGGGGGTAGAAAAGATGTCAACCTATGCAGTCTGCCACGCCACCTCACTGCTTCCAGCATAAATCATCACATCTCAACACTCCTCAAAACCCAAGCAGATCACTTCAGTTTTACATGAGTTTGCACCAAACCAGAAATCCTTCCAGAGTCAACTACTTAAGCTATAGGACTGGGAGAAAGACCATGTAATTATTTGCCCTCAACAGGACAGATAAATCATAACAGAAGTTTGTTATTTGTTAAGGACTTCAGCTAACCAAAGTGAAACAAACCCCTGGTCTGTAAAACCTCACTATAATCTAAAGTTTCTGACAGAATAAAGGTGGGCCAGGGGTTTTTCATCTGCATTACATTCTTTACTTAGATTTTTGTCCACATGGTGTTGGCTCATTGGTATAAATCCTGTCTAGATATTTATGCTGGTACTGTAGCTTAACCAAAAAAGACAGATCAAGTGGAATCAACAGCAAGGAGTTATAATGAAATAATTGTATTCATATTGTCCTATCTTAAACTAAAATATGCATGACGAGTTATAGAGAATTTCCCTCTAAGCTTGTTTGTTCTTTAGAAATTATTGTAGTTACATTTATTCTCTTTCAAAAGCTCTGCCATTACTCATATGAATCACCAGCTCTCTTCATAGCTTTTATTTAGATGGGTGTTGAACTGTTTTACCTACTCTGACAGTGTTCCTTTGCTTGAGCATCTGAAGTTGTTACTTGTATTACCTCTCTAGTTATTCAGAAAGGAAAAAAAAATCATTCTGAGGACTAGGCAAAAAACCAAACCAACCACATCCAAAGCAGAAAAAATAAAAAGCTTTCCAAAGGCTACCAATCACCTTTCATTCCCATCAGCACAAACCCATGGGAAGTCACAAATCCTATTCACCTACCTGCCAATCCTCTGTGTATCACTTCCATCGTTTGAACTTTGAGCAGGTTAAACAATTCCCCAGTTTTTGTATTATGGGATGGAGTTACTGTTGGTTGTGGGGGAAGATGCTCAGCTACTTCCCCACAGCCCACAAAACACCTACAGTCCTGGGGCCAATGGCCTGTCTTAGCTCCTTTCAGATAACACCACCGCTTCCAACACATAACAAGTACATGATAAAAGCAAGGTCCCTGCAGACACTCCAGCTCAATACCTACTTGTAATGTCAAAGACAATGACAGCCACAGCAGAGTCACGGATGTAGCTGGGAATGAGGCTGCGGAACCTCTCCTGGCCGGCTGTATCCCACAGCTGCAGCCTGATCTGGGAAATGGAAAAGTGTAGGGGAAGAGGGAATGGGAAGAGCAGGAAAATGGAAAACAAAACCAAAACTGAAGTGAAATAAAAATAAAAAAAAAATTGCAAGGCAAAAATAATGCAACAAAAGGAAAGTTAAAATGGAACAGAAATGTGAAAAGAGCCAGCGACACTTCTAACCACATTCTTGCAGTAACCTCAGCCTAGCACGTCTGAGAATCCTCCCTCCCTCCACAAGCCCATTAATAACTCACACATATGAACACATTCTTCCATTTAATCGTAAAACCAAGGTATCCATAAAAAATACCTTCTCACACTTCTGCTAACGAGGGGAATAAGCATACATACCTCAGTGCATCCTGCCATGTCAGCACTCTGGCTATATAAGGGCCACAGAAGCAGACTGCAGCCTACAGCTAGGCTAGATGCGGTGACTCCTAACCGTAACGACTACACCACCCAGCCACTGATTAACCCACTGGAAAGCCTGATGTGGTGAAACGTAGTAGTGGGGTACAAGCCAGAACAGCAAACACCCTCTAGACTGGCTTATCTGGTGCTCAAATCCAACAAGGCTGGGAAGATGTTGAGACACAGAAAAGGAAATACTACGCGGTCTTTCAAGAATGAGGTTGTAGCCGTAACATGTCAGCCTGAATGGTCAGGATTAAGGGTGGGGCTTCTCCTGGCCCCAGTTCACTTAGTGCCACAGGTGACAATGGACTGGCAACATCCTGGAAATGGCATACCTACAGTTGTCCTCTGTGGGAGGCTACAGGAGATGGTTCTGAAGAACCCAACTCCACATATATCTGTCCCTTCTGCTGGCTAGTACATACTACCCAGGCCATGTTCAGAGCTGAGCTGGCACAGCTATGATTTCAGGACTATTATTTGATGTAAGGACATATCAAGTATGCCAAAGCATACGCCACAGTTAGAGGCTTAGCATTCTTCACTTAAAGCACAGCAGTCAAAGCCTATTGCAAAGTACAGCATTAGCCATATCTGAGAAATTATTTCAATGTCTGAATTTTCCTAGCTTGTGTGCTTGTATTTCTTCCTCCTCTTATCTACATTCAACACCTCTGTGTTATTTAAACAGGCTTTATGAGCTCCGTGGACCACTTACATAATCAGGAAAGCTAACAGTATATCCAACATTGGAAAGAAAATGCTATTTTCTGGATAGCAGAACACAGCACATAGGCATTCCAACTTGCCTTCAGAGGTGTCAAGTAGAATTCCCATGATCTTTTTCTTCTTCTGCCACTGCCAGCACCATTGAAGAAAGTTATCCAAGTAGTTTCGCCCAAACAAAGGTTAATCAAGGTCATTTCTAATAGTGAATCACTGGTAAGATGGCAGAGAAGCACTCAAACTCACCGCACACACTGGGCTGAGACTTCTTCAGAAGCCACAGACCCAGAGCAACACAAGGTATTCCATCGCACCACAAGCCCCGGCCTCCCCCCAATAGTTTCATACTTCTCAGCCAGTAGTAAAACAAGCAAAGAGGCAAGTACCAGCAAAATATGAACCAATGAAAAGACAAAGACTGAAAGCCAGAAGAGGGATGGGAGGGATGTCTTTATGCAAACAGGAATCTCATGCAAGCTAAATCCAAAATTGCTTTATTAACAGAACATCAGAACTGTGTTACAAAAGGAGCCTTTCTACACGGAGGAACTATGCCACCACTGGTAATCGTGAATGACTTCAAGACTTGGAACTTCTTGGTCTGCTCACACCCATTTACACTGATAATCCCAGAGGCAGAGCTGCAAATTTTGGGAGGAAACTATGCCTAAGGTACATACAGACACAGCCCATTCCCTGGGATATGGACATTAGCTTGCCTCAATTTTGCATGAAAGATTCTGACTTCTTTCTAGAGGTATCAGATATTAACAAGTAACAGAAACAGGGGAGCAGGTCACTGATTTGATCCAACAAAGGCTGTCCCTCCGAAGGCTGCTGTGGGATTGCAGCAGCCGTTGGAGGAACCGCCAGGCGAGACAGCACGCGCAGCAACTGCGACTCCCATGCTATCACACAGATGCCTCACTTACCGTGCGATCTTCAAGATACATTGTTTTTGACAGGAAATCAATTCCAATAGTCGCCTGGAAAGAAGAAAAGCATTAGTAACTTCAACTTGCCCTCCAGCATCTGCAAATCAGATCTTTCTATACAAACTCTCAGAAATGCTCACAAACTTATAATTAAGCTGTTGAAGTCATCTGCCTTCAATAGAGTTGATAAAAACAATGCAATCGGGATATCTGCACCATCTTCATTTCACATCATTCTTCCAACGCTTCTCAACTGCATAAGAACCTCCAAGTCTGGATTTTAGCCTCAGATATTCATGCATCTTAACACATATCGTATCTGAACTGGCATCTTATTCTGGCCTACCGCAATTCAGTCTGGTAAGAATTATCTTATTAGAAATAATCAAAAGGTAGACCAAATTACATATATAGATTGCAGGCAACTGTGCTGAAAGCTAAAAGGCAATGTTTATTCAGGGCTTTCCATTTCAGAATGTGCTTCCTTTCCAGCGACATTCAGGAGCTTCATTCCCCAGGCAGTTCTTCTCTCTCTAAGTCTCCTTCCATTCACGTTCCCATTGCTGTACAGCAATTCCGGTACAAAGACATTTAAAGTAATTTATTAAGTTAGATGTGCTCCCAAGCACTTAAATCAAGCAGATGTCCTACCCTTCGTAACCCTGCGAAACAGGAGACAGGCCACCAGTGTAACAGACTGTAGTATTTTAGACAGATTATCTTCAGTCTTAACAAACACAGGCAGCATAACATGTTCTGGAAGGTCTCCACCAGAACGTGAACCATTTAACATCAGAAGAGATCACAACAGTCAGTTTCTGTAGGTAGTACTTATTTCTGGGAGTCCTATTTTCTGCAGTCAGGACATGGTTTATACCAACTAGAATAAGCACAGATATCCAGAAGAGCACCTTACAAAAGTCAGTAAAGGAAACACAGAAAGCACAAGAGGATCCAGTTCCAGTGAATAACTTGTCCTCAGAAAACAATCTTCCTTCCTCTTCCAGCTTAAAATTACTCCAGTCTAAACCAGTAGCTCTTTCTGGCCTGAATTAAGGGAGAACACCATAGTCTCATCTTCCTTAAAGATATTTGTCATTCTTTTGAAATACTGATAAATGCTTTTGATGCAACTATCTCTTCCTGAAAACTTCAGGCCTCTTACACACCTTCAGCTTTTCATCTGCAGCCTCTTCATCCCTACCCTACTCTTTTCGTGCCAAGATTTCCCCTGCCTGTTTCTATCTATAGCCTTTCAGTTAAAAAAAAAAAAAATTGTAATAACAAAAAAAAGTTGAGCAAGAGAATGATGAATTCTTGCAGATCTATCTATGTGCTTTGGACTCAGATGCTAGAGGCCAAGACCTATCAAAAGCATGTTCATATCTTATTCTTCCTCTCCGTTTCCTGAGACTTCCATATCCATCGTCAAGCATCCTGACCATTGTCTTCTCCATAAACCAATGTTTCTCCCCATTTTCCTCAAGGCTTCTCACATATCCAGGCAGGATCTAAACCTTGCTGCTTTTTTCCGCACTGTAATTCCTGACATCATACTAGATGCTTGGGCTTAAGCATCATGAAGTCTCATCTGCATTCCAAGGCACACTGCAATCTTACATATGATATTGAAGTGACATCTCATGGGGAAATGTGCTTGCCCCTAACAGTTCTCACAGGCATACATTTTAACAGCATGGAATAGATTTACATATATATATGTAAATATATATATATATGTTAAGAAAAAAAAAATACTACCACATACCTGGTAAGTATTGTCAAAACTGTCATACATAAACCTGGTGATCAGAGAGGTCTTCCCAACTACAAAAGAAGAGAAAAATTACTTTTAAGCAGCAGCGGGAAAAAAAACCCACTGCTTTGGGAGTGACATGTTGGTAGCGCCACTCATCAGAATGAAGTTGCAAACCTAAGGATATTTCCCAGCTACATCCCCCTGTGAAATAACCAGCTAAGAAATTCATTCGCAAAATGACAGAAGTATGTCAAGCCAAATCAATCTCAGTAGGTCAAAAATTAATCCTGATGAAAACCTGATCCTCAAATTAGGTATGTTGCGATGCATGTGACAAAGAACTATATGTTTGCTTTAAGCAAGCAATAAATCTGCTTTGTTATTCATATTTTGCTACTTATGTAATCACCAAGCCTTGGACTTCTAGACACAAACATCAAAACAAGATGCAGTGATGGCCTGGACACTGTTTAGCTGCCTCTGGCTGGATAGAAAAGCAAGATTCAAGGCTTATATCCTTCCTTCATAACAAGATTTTAGATACAGAGTAAACTTGAGAGGCTTGCTTAAAAACTTTAAATTTATGTCTCCAAATATTATCAAGAGACAAAGTGCAGAACTGACATGAAATGGGAACCAAAGATAAGATCTCCCATTCTCTCTCAGGAAGCTGGAGGAAGCCAAGAAAAATTCAAAGGACATGGATAGAAGAGAAGAGGGAAAAGGAATAAACTGCCTAGAAAGGTGGTGAAATTGTGAACATTGGAGAGGGTTGAAAACAGGTTAGACCAATGTCTGCCAGCAGCAGTCCATCCCACCTCGGTAAGGCAGGAGAATTAGACAACTTTTGGAAATTCCTACAAGACCTACAGTTCTGTGACTGCGGAGGAGGTAAGTTGTAAGAGATCTGAAGAGAGTAACACAGCAAAGAATACCACAGTTTCAAGAAAAAGATACAACCCATCCATATATTACGAGAAAAAAAGTACAAAAGGAAGGCACCTTCCAGGTAAAACAAAAAAAAACCCCGAAGACGTGAGGGAGGCAACAGCCACGCCACACAAACAGCACTGCTTTGCCATTTACTTTCTCTCCCCAGCGTATGCCACGCACTCGGTGTGGACACGGCAAGAGACACAACACACGGGGCGGAGCGGCACCGTGACAGCCTCCGCATTTCTCCCAGACGCCAGCAAGGCCCAGCCGCCCGCCCGGCCCCGCCGAGCCCCCCTCCTCCCCACAGCACGGCTGCGGGCCAGGCCCGGGAGGAGGCCCGGCCCCAGCAGGCAGGTAGCCAGGCCCGCCGGGCAAGGCAGTCCGCCTAAGCACTGCCAACGGGCTCGCCAGGCCCGCGCCTGGCGAGGCCTAAGGCCAGACCACGGCGGGGCCGCCCCTCCCTCGGGCGGGCACCCGCGGGCCACTGCCTCCCTCCGGGCAGAGAAAGGCCGTTAACGGTTCCTCGTCCGCCGCCGCCGCCTCAAGACCCTCACGCCTCCCCACCGCCCAGCCCTTCACCCATCCTCACCCCCCGGGAGCCTTCAGCGCTTCCTCACCCCCCCATCACACACCGCCGGGCCCCTAACAGTTCCTGGCCGCCGCCGCCGCCCGCTCACCGCTCTGCTCGCCCAGAAAGACGAGCTTGAACTTCCTCAGGGGGTTCCCGAACTCGCCGCCGCTGCCGGGGGCGGACATGGCGGCGCGGGGAGGCCGAGCTGGAGCCGTGACTGAGGAGAAGGAGACACCGCCGAGCGCACACCGGCACCGCCGCCACCGCCCCGCCTGCCGCGCGTCACTTCCGACGACGTCACACACAACGGCACTCCGCCCCACCCCCGGGGCGGGCGGTTACCATGGTGCTGCGCCGGTTTCCGGGAATGGTGGCGGTCGCGGCCGCCGCTGAGGCCCGTACCGGGGGAGCTCGGCCGGGAGCGGCCGCCGGCGGCTCTTCCGGCACCTCGCCCTCCCGCCGAGACCTGCGGCAGCCCGCCCGGCCGGGCGGAGGCACCGGCTGCCCGCTCCGGGCTCTCCTACGGCGCCGGGGTGTTCCCCGTGCCCCGGCAGCACGACACGGAGCCAGCACCGGGCCACTGGGGCGGGTTTATTTATTTATAACGGTGTCACAGAGTATTGCATAACGCAGGCAAACGACAAACACGCTGATGGCGGTGCTCGGCCGGGCTCCGGCGCACCCTCCCTGTCCCCTGTCCCCGTCCCCTCGCTGGCACCCACGGGGGCAAGGAATTGGGAACCCCGTCCCGCACGCAGTCGGGCTTACCGGCCCGGTGATAGTGGGAGGTGATGCAGCGGCTCCCACCGCCGCAACCAGGGCTTGGAGTCGGTACAAGGAGCCCGGGGGAGGAGGGTGTACCTAGGGGAATACATCGCACCGAGCGTAGAGGGCTGAGGTGTCTGCACCATGTGTGGTGCGGCAGGAAACGCGCTACGGGCATCTATGTGCCAAACCGGGGCCTGTGGGACCGGTGGCTGTCCGTGCGAGCAGGCAGCAGGTTAGCTTTCCTCTTTCTCAGCCTCCTCCTTCTCTTCGTCGTCGTCTTTCTCCCCCTTGAGTTTATGGCGAGCGAATTCCTCGATGACGATGTCCTCCTCGCTGGAAGGGGAGAGCAGGGCGTGGTGAGCCCCGGGAAGGCGGCCGTGGGGAGCCCGTGGTCCGGCTGCCCGGGCTGTGTGGCAGCGGAGAGGGCGAAACCCCTGCTGACACCCAAACCCTGCTCCTACTAGGGACAGTGCACAAATCCTGCTGGTGCTCGCCCCAGCCCTGCCACCCCATTCGCTGCAGGGACCAGTCAGGTCTCTACGAGCCACAGCCTGACCCGAGCATGCAAATCCAGGACAGATCGCTGGCTCGGCTGCCAGCCTGTGTGACCAGAGAAGCTGGCGAGAGCAACTGCAACTTTTGGCGGTTTTTTTTTTTTAAGATAATGTTTTGCATTGTCAAGGGAAAAAGGGGAAGGAAAAGAAATTAAAGTGGAGACAAAGAGATTAGTTACCTCCTTGCGAAAGGCAAGTGGCAGATGACATCAAGGGAGAGCCGCAAAATGAAAAGTGGGGGAAGGAAATGGAAAAAAAAGAGTCAGCAAAACCAATTCAAAAGCCTGCAAATGTGAAAGGACTTGGCAAAACCTACAGGAGCAATGGTGGGGATAGGCTAAAAGAATTCTTCCTCTGGAAGTTTAAATATCCTCACTGAGCTGGGAAACTGATAGGCTTTGCTGTGAAAGCCTTGCAGTTGCAGCCTGCGTTTCCAGGCTGCAAATCCCAGCGCTCGTGTCCCATTGCAGTGCGTAACCAGACACAAAAACAGCCTTTTGGGCCTTTGCAAGCAAGGACCAGCTGCGGGGCTGGTTGGCGGCCGGGGCTGCCAGGCATGGCTGCCAGGAATGGGTTTGGCACGCTGCACCTTCCCGCGGGAGAGCAACCCCCAGCTGTGGCTGGAGTAAGCTCATGTCGTGGGAGGAGAAGAGGACTCTGGCACTGGGGAGCATGCGAGGGCACGGGGCTGCGACCGGCAGTGCTTCCAGCAGCCGAGGGACCTCAGCGCAGGGCAAGGATGTAACCTCAAGCTGGAATGGGGCATCACATCCATCTGCGATGGATCTGATGGATGTTAGACAAAACTTTAGTTTAAGGTTTAAGGAAACATCTCTTTACCTTGGCTTATCTGTAGTCCATGGATAAGCAAAGCACAGGGAGGCAAGGATTAGAAAAGAGACAGACATGCAAGTTAGTACAGAAAGGACATTTCAACTAAACATCTCTTAATGCTCAGGTGCTTTTCCAGAGGGATGTCGGGATGGGTGGCAGCTGGGGAGCCAAGCTTCTCCCATGGCTGGTCCCGGACAGTGGGTGGCTGCCACGCAGCCCGGCGCAGCTCTGACCCTCCCACAGCCATGGATGCTGGGGCAGAGCAGGGCCCTTTGCACAGAGGTGGCTGCCTCAGGTTTGCTTTTACCAGTTCCCTCTGGACGGGGACTGCCCCTTCCTCCTCGGCATTTCAGCAGCATCCCAGGCACTACTTACTGTCCACAGGCTTCGGGTGCATCAGGATGACAGGCAGCTCGACA